>NC_090446.1:1175740637-1176365637 GCF_031143425.1 Pleurodeles waltl | reverse complement strand
ACCTGGGGGCAGTGGTAGTGGCAACACGGTCCAGGGGACAGAGGCCCAGGAACACAGGGGAATTGGGAGGGCTGCTGTGCGACGGGGCGGACAGGCCCAGGGAACCCACTCTCCACGAGGCCCTCTCCAACATCATGGGAGCCTACCACCACTCCCAGGAGACGATGGCAACGGTACCGGCCAAGCTTCAGGAGACCCAGCGCCTGCAGGAGGAACAGTATTGGGGCTTCAGGGAGGAACTCAGAGCAATCAATTCCACCCTGGACACCACCGTAGGGGTGCTGAAGGAAGTCCTCAACACCAGGAGGGGCACTGTGGCACTACAAGGGGCCCTTGACACTAGCCTGGACGATGAACTGCCCACCACCTCCGCCGGCGCTGGCGGACAGGAGGCACCACCACAGGACCACCACACCATCACCCCACCCCCTGCAGAGGGAGAACCACCTCGCAAACGGTCTCTGAGATCCAGGACAAAGACAGAGAACGATGCCAAGACCCCCGCCAAGAAATGAGACCACCCTGAATGTCATCCTATTGTCCCACTTTGTCACCCTGTCCATCCTTAAACTGCCCCAGCTCCACTTCCTATGCCCATTAGGGCAATGCACCTGTGAGAGTAAAAGACTGGACTCTGCCATGGACATTCCTCCGCCATCACCCCTCACCATTTTGCTACCCCCTCCAATATTGAGCACTTAAATAAACACCTTTAAAGCACAAAACAATCTGGAGTCAGTCTGTGATTTTGGAATACTGTATTAGCAATTACTGTAGCAAAAAGCTATTTCATTTGTAATGTCAACATACCTATGTCACACAGCTCTAGTCCAGGAGGAATCAAAGCAGATGTCACACATTGGGACCCACATCTGTGAAATCGTAAGGGAAAGTGACAACTCAGTGACCATACACTGGGTGAAAACGACAGACAGTAGAGAGGTAGTAGTGTTGAAGTACATGTAGTAGGCAGGTTTGCATTCTTACCTATGTTTCATTGGAAATATAGCTGGATCTCTGAGTCCCTGTTGTCCATGTCTTCTTCTTCTGCTTACTCATCTTCACTGTCCACAGGCTCCACAGCTGCAACAACACCGCCATCTGGACCATCCTCCTGCAGAAAAGGCACCTGTCGTCGCAAAGCAAAGTTGTGAAGCATACAGCAGGCCACGGTGATCTGGCACACCTTATTTGGTGAGTAGAATAGGGATCTACCTGTCATGTGGAGGCACCTGAAACTAGCCTTCAGGAGGCCGAAGGTCCCCCGATCACCCTCCTAGTTCGCCCATGGGCCTCATTGTAGCGTTCCTCTGCCCTTGTCCTGGGATTCCTTACTAGAGTCAGTAGCCATGACAGGTTGGGGTAACCAGAGTCACCTGCAAATGGCGAGGGACAACTGTTAAACACACACTAACCTGTAGGGATGTACCCAGACCCAGACAACCATTCCCACTGTCTTGCTTCCAGGTGCTCACCTAATAGCCACACACGGTGCTTCTGGAGATGACCCATCACATAAGGGAAGCTGCTATTCCGCAGGATGTAGGTGTCATGCATGGAGCCAGGGAACTTGGCATTCACATGGGAAATGTACTGGTCTGCCAAACATACCATCTGTACATTCATCGAATGATAACTCTTCCGGTTTCTGTACACCTGTTCACTCCTGTGGGCGGGGACCAAAGCCACGTGTCCCATCAATGGCACCTATGATGTTGGGGATATGTCCCAGGGCATAGAAATCACCTTTCACTGTAGGCAAATCCTCCACCTGAGGGAAAACGATGAAGCTCCGCATGTGTTTCAGCAGGGCAGACAACACTCTGGACAACACGTTGGAAAACATAGGCTGGGACATCCCTGATGCTATGGCCACTGTTGTTTGAAATGACCCACTTGCAAGGAAATGGAGCATTGACAGCACCTGCACTTGAGGGGGGATTCCTGTGGGAAGGCGGATAGCTGACATCAGGTCTGGCTCCAACTGGGTACACAGTTCCTGGATTGTGACACGGTCAAGCCTGTATGTGATGATCACATGTCTTTCCTCCATTGTCAACAGATCCACCAATGGTCGGTACACCGGAGGATGCCGCCATCTCCTCACATGTCCCAGTGGACGGTGCCTATGAAGGACAACAGCGAGCACAGAGTCAAACAACTCAGAGGTACGTACCCACAGCTTACACAGAACACCAATCATAATCTAAAAAGTGGCCTGTATGTGTCTTGAGTCCAGGCCTAGGTATGTGTGAAGCAGTTAAAAATGAAGCCATGTGGGCCCCTGAAATGGTGGCTGCCTGACCCCTAAAGTGGGACAATTGGATGTGAGGTAACTGCGCTGGCGTTGTACACCGTTGCGGTAGGCGGTCGAAGACCACAGCACAATGCTGCATTGGTTAACATTTGACCCTATGGGTCCCAGGAGCCAATGACGATGTACGCCAGCGGTGACAGTACGCACTGACGCAGACATGACCGTCATTTTCTATCTGTTCAATCACTCAATACCTGATCTTCGACAGGAGAGGACCTACACTGCAAGTGCTGCTGTGACCTCGGTCTGGAAGAGACAATGGCTCGAGTGTCTGGGGAAAGGGCCCCTGCCTTCACATCGGAGGAGTTGGAGAAACACGTGGATGAGGTCCTCCCCCAGTACACGCTACTCTACGGTCCTCCAGACAAACAGGTAAGTACATTGGGAGAATGCTGTATGGGCTATGCCTGTGTGGAGAGGGGTGGATGCAAGAAGGAAGAGGGGAGAGTGCGGCGTGCATGAAACGATGGTGAGTGCATGTGCCACATGCCAATGGTAGGGATGGGGGCCAATGACTGTGACGGTGCAGTTGGTAATAAGTTTCTCTTCCCCTTGTACAAATCATGTAGGTCAGCGCCCACCCGAAAAAAGATATTTGGTTTGCCATTGCCAAGTACGTCCGGACCCTGGGGGTCTACCACAGATGGAGCACCCACTGCCAGAAAAGATGGTAGGACATTCGCCGCTGGAGCAAGAAGACGGTGAAGGCTCAGCTGGGGATGGCCTCCCAATGTGGGAGGGGTGCCCGTCGCACCATGACCCCTCTGATGTTCAGTATCCTGGCGGTGGCGTATCCGGAGTTGGATGGGCGGTTGAGGGCATCACAGCAGCCACAAGGGGGTGAGTACACTCTCGTCCTGCTGATTTTACGCGCAGTGGAGGGGTCTGGGTGGGGGAGGTGGGCTGTGGGATTCCCCTAGGCCAGGGCGAGTTCCGTAGGCAAGGTCCCTCCGTAAGGCTGGACATGTGGCACCCCACTGCACCTCTACACCTAGTCATGCCCCTGTTTCATCCATGTGTGCAGATGACGTCCATAGCCTAGTGGGCCATTTCCCAGGAATTGAACAGTGGAGCCCAAGAGCGCGGCATAGTGCAGGGGGCTTGTATGTCTGTAGTGTCCGCCAACGGTAGCAGTAATGCATGCACTCAACATGTCTTTCTTCTGTCGTCGTCCCCCTTTTTGTGGTCTCTCTGTTCTTGTGTGCATTAGCATCATCAGGCGGAGGAGCAGTGGCACCGGAGCACGAGGGGGCTGCATCCCACATGGCCATGGAGGGCCACACTACGGAATCGGACTTCACCAGTGGGACAGAGGGTGAGGGGAGCTCCACAGCGGGGACAGGAGCTGAGACCAGCAACACGGACTCGTCCTCTGATGGGAGCTCCCTTGTGGTGGCGGCAACATCTGTGCCCCCCCATCTACAGGTACAGCCGTCACCCCCCTTCCAGCACCGCCCTCCCAGCAGCCCCTCAGCCTTTGCCCCATGCCCGCTCACCCGGGAGGGTGGGCATCACTTTCACCCCAGGCACCTCAGCCCCTGCCCCAGTCACCCCTGCTGCCCTCAGTGAGGAGGCCATTGGCCTCCTCAGGTCCCTCTCTGTCGGGCAGTCTACCCTTTTGAATGCCAACCAGGGTGTCGAAAGGCAGTTGCAACAAACAAATGCATTCCTCGAGGGCATTTATTCTGGTCAGGCGGCCCTTCAGCGAGCTTTTCAGACTCTGGCCTTAGCACTGATAGCAGCCATTGTCCCTGTGTCTAGCATCCCCCCTCCAACTTCCTCCACCCAGACCCAATCCCCTGTACCCCAGCCTATCCCAAGCACACCTCTAGACCAGCATGCACACACGTCAACGCACAAGGGAGGCTCAGGCAATCATAAGCACCACACATCCCACAGGCACTCACGCAAGCATTAGACACATGCAGACACACCAACATCCACTGCCTCCACTGTGTCCCCCTCCTCCTCCTCTCCTTCCTCCCTCCCTCCCAGTCTCGTCTACACTCACACCTGCATGCACTACCTCTACAGCCACTACTGCCATCACCAGCACAACCACCACCACACCCCACTCACGTGCAGTCACCACCCCCACTACCATCCACACGTCCCCTGTGTCCTCTCCCAGTGTGTCTTTGACGCCACCTCCCAAGATACACAAATGCAGGCACACACCCACCCAACAGCCATGAACCTCATGACAGCCTCCAGCGCATGCACCTTCACCCAAAGTCAGCAAACAAACACCTCCTACAACCACAACCTCTTCCTCCACTCCCAAACCCCCTCCAGCTACCCGTCCCAGTGTCTCCCAAAAACTTTTCCTGTCTATCCTTGACCTCTTTCCCACACCTCCCCCACCCCGTCCGTCTCCTAGGTCCCAAACTAGCACCTCAGCCACAACATCTCCTGGGACCAGTGGTGCCTGTAGTCTCCGGAATCTGGAGTGCACCGGCCACCAGGGCAGCCAGTGTGGCACGGAGCCACAGCACAGACAGTCCCCCACCTGTGAAGCATCAGAAGTTGGCCAGTGCCCGGCAGGAGAGGGGGAAGACTCCAGCCACCAAAGCCGCTCCCAGGGGTCCCAGTGGGAGTGTGGAGTCAGCTGCGACACCTTCAAAGGTGGGGAAGGGCCACAAGAAACCAGGAAAGTCTGGGAAGAGCAGCACGGCGGAGGAGACCGCCATCATCCCTGCTGCCCAGGAGGCCACAGCCATCATCCCCGCTGCCCAGGAGGCCACAGCCGTCATCCCCGCTGACCAGGAGGCCACACCCATCATCCCCGCTGACCAGGAGGCCACCGCCATCATCCCCGCAGGGACAGAGAGGACCGCCAGTACAAGCCCCGCTGGGCTAGAGAGGACCGCCAGCACAAGCCCCGCTGGGACAGAGAGGACCGACAGCACAAGCCCCGCTGGGACAGAGAGGACGGCCAGCACAATCCCCGCTGGGACAGAGAGGACCGCCAGCACAAGCTCCGCTGGGCTAGAGAGGACCGCCAGCACAAGCCCCGCTGGGACAGAGAGGACTGCCAGAACAAGCCCCGCTGGGCCATGAAAGACCGCCAGCAGCTGAGTCACTGCAAAGGAGCCCACCGCTACAAGCACCACTGAACAGGGCACCACCGTCTCAAGCACTGCTGAACAGGGCACCGCTGTCTCAAGCACCGCTGAACAGGGCACCGCCGCCTCAAGCAACGCTGGCCCATGAGCGCCAAGGGCACTGACGCTACTGAGTCCATCACGGGCAGAATGAAGCACTCTGGGCACAACGCCCCCTCCAGAACCAGTGGAGAATAACATCCACTACCTCTGACCTTAGCAGGATGAAGCACTCTGGGCACAATGCCCCCTCCAGACCCAGTGGAGAGATACATCCACTACCTCTGTCCTTAGCAGGATGAAGCACTCTGGGCACCAAGCCCCCTCCAGAACCAGTGGGGAGATACATCCACTACCTCTGTCCTTAGCAGGATGAAGCACTCTGGGCACCAAGTCCCCTCCAGAACCAGTGGAAAGATACATCCACTACCTCTGTCCTTAGCAGGATGAAGCACTCTGGGCACCATGCCCCCTCCAGAACCAGTGGAGAGATGCATCCACTGCCTCTGTCCTTAGCAGGATGAAGAACTCTGGGCACCATGCCCCCTCCAGAACCAGTGGAGACTGTTATCCACTTGAGAGACTGTGGCTTTGCACTCCCCAGGATGGAACAGTGGGCAACCCACCCACTGTATAGACTTGAGAGACTGTGGCTTTGCACTCCCCAGGATAAAGCAGTGGGCAACCCACCCACTGTAGAGACTTGAGAGACTGTGGCTTTGCACTCCCCAGGATGGAACAGTGGGCAACCCACCCACTGTGTAGACTTGACAGACTGTGGCTTTGCACTCCCCAGGATGGAACAGTGGGCAACCCACCCACTGTAGAGACTTGAGAGACTGTGGCTTTGCACTCCCCAGGATGGAACAGTGGGCAACCCACCCACTGTGTAGACTTGACAGACTGTGGCTTTGCACTCCCCAGGATGGAACAGTGGGCAACCCACCCACTGAAGAGACTTGAGAGACTGTGGCTTTGCACTCCCCAGGATGGAACAGTGGACAACCCACCCACTGTATAGACTTGAGAGACTGTGGCTTTGTATTCCCAAGGATGGAACAGTGGGAACCACCCACTGTAGAGACTTGAGAGACTGTGGCTTTGCACTCCCCAGGATATGACAGTGGGCAAGCCACCCACTGTAGATACTTGAGAGACTGTGGCTTTGCACTACCGAGGATTGAACAGTGGGCATGTGGCCCTCTCGTGGATTTGGCATTGTGCACTCAACCAGCTGAGGTGCCCCCCCTTTCCCTCCCCCTGAGGTGCCTGTTTTCTTGCTCTCTGATGCCCCTGCAGTGTTCTCTCCGTCACGGTCGGGGATCTTGTGTGGGCCTCGCCCATACCGTGTGGGCCCAGTGTTCCACGGACTTAATTGGAGCACTACCTGGACTACTATGCTTGGTGTATATTTTGTTAATGGTGTATATATATATTTAGGCATACTTGCTTTTAATATATTTCAATGGTTACACTCATTTCCTTTTGTCTTTGCATTCTTCCAGGGGGTTTGTGGGGTGTAACTGTAATGTTTCATGCTGTATTAGTGTGTGTGTTATAGTGGGTGAGGGTGGGGGTGTTGCGTGTGTGTGTCCCTGTTTTTTGCCTCCCCCTCCCCTGCGTCGTAGGTGCAGTACTCACTGTGGTCTTCGCCACCGGCGTTCGTGTTCCTCATAGAGGAGCAGGAAGACTATTGCTGGGAGAATTTGGAGTTCCGGCTCCATGGTGTCCTAGTTCCTCGTGGGGTGTGTAGAGGTGAGTGTTTTCTCTTCAGAATCTTGTTTCCACTGTGTTTTTATCCGCAGTGAATCCGCCCCAGAAAAGGTGGTGGATTGGCCTGTTGTGATACTGTGGGCGGTACTTTGTCTTCCGCCTGTCTGTTGGCGGTGACCGCTGCGCTGTTTGTATCGTTGTGGTGGTCGGAGTGTTAAAGTGGCTGTCTTTGTTGGCAGTTTCCACCACGTTCGTAATTGCAAAAAAAATTCCGCCGGCCTGTTGGCGGTCTTACAGCTGCTTTAACACTAACCACCAGGGTTGAAATGACCACCTATGTGTCCTGTAATAATTTTCATAAGTTGCTATACAGTCGCTCAGTAGGTCATTATGACCCCAGAGGTGAGTGTTAATGTGGCGGTATTATCGCCAACAGGCTGGCAGTATATAACGCCACATTATGAGAAAAGCGTTTTGGCTGCAGCCAACCTGCCACTTCTCCACTCATACCGCCATGGGGCTATGAGCCGTCGGGCCGAAGATGTCAATCTCCAGGCCGGCAGCCGGCATAGGACCACCGGCAGCATTATGAGCCTGCCTACCACCATGGTTTTCATGGCGTGAGCAATGCCACAAAATCCAACATACACATACGAACCCCACCCAACTGCAACAGTCAAATACCCCGATCCAAACACCCAGCCGCAAACATGCACCATTCATACACCCAATCACTCACACTGGCATACATGCATTCATACACGCTTAGTTCCAGACATGCTCACACACATTCTTACAATGATCACACTGACATGCAGACATGCACTCACTTCACCATTGTAACATGCATTCACTCACATGCATAAAATCACACACAATACAACACACACATTCACACACTCACTCACACATTCATGCACACACTCAGACACACACACACAATTCATCAATTGAGTTGATATAATTCATACAATAGCCCTTCCCCTCCACCCATTTCATTGATGGTTCTGTTCCAGAAACCCAAAATGCTAATAATGAAATTATGTTGTGTCATGATGAAAATCACAATTAACCAAAGTTGAAATTAACTATATAAAGTCAGTATCACTGTGTATGTAGAACAAAACGTCTCTTTACATCTTTCAATAACAAACTTTTACTCCCTTTGCTAAAAAGTTGGTATTATTATATAAATAAATAATTCTAAAATGTGGGGTGCTGGCCCACACCTATTTCCTTTATCATGATGGTCTTGAACTTACTGGGTGATTCACAACCTGAGCGCTAATTGCTCCTTGAAGTGTGAAATTTCTCAAGTCTGATTCTGGATTAAGTCCTATTCCAGATGAAACCAATATGGCCACCACGTAGGTCATGCAGCATGAGCTGACGCGCAACGTGTGTCCGACATTGCGTACAACACTCACAGCTGAAGAATGTTGGTGCTCACTGACAAACACTGATTACACAAGATGCAGCACCCACAAAGGCTTGTGTTCTCTGACTCCACACGCAACCTCCCCAATGGATTGTGATCCTTTTGATTCTCCTCCTCCAACTCAGCTTGCAAACACCTGAATCGGTTCTCTGAGGCCAATAAAGGTTGGTGTTGACGTAGATAAGTTCTTAAATTAACAACCCCAGACAATTGACTTAACAGCGGCACTTCTCTTTCAAAAAATGCCCGCTGGAATATATGGTCTCTCAATTCTTTTAGAAAAAAAGTCATAAATTACCGCCATTTCTGTTCCAAGGTGCAGTCGCCAATTTGTAATGTGGAGTAGACACTGCGATTAATTCAGAGGGTAACTGTTATTTCACATGCCCTAGGTACACGTAGCACCATATACTAGGGACTTAAAATTGAATTAAATTTGCTAATTAGGAATACGTTAATTTTACCATGTTTAGAAGGAGAGCACAAGCACTTTACAACTGGTTGGCGGGAGTAATATGGAGTAAAATGTGCTGAGTGCTAGGACCAGCAAAAAAGGGTTCAGTAAAAGAAGAAAGAAATCTGGGGGAATGTCACACAAAGAATAGTTATTTCCGACACTGTTCAACTTCGTCCTAAAACAACCTGCAATGAAGATCAGTTGCTGAGATGGGTCAAGCAAAAGGTTTGGAGGACTGTGGAGGAATCCATTGTGAACCAGGTAGGAAAGATATAGATTAAGGTTTAATCATCAACCCTTGGTGATGAAGAAGTGACACCCCTGTGACAACCATCTTGGTGAAAACTAAAATAACTGATATCAGAATAAATGGTTGAATTCTGAACTTTAAATGATTCCCCTGTAAACAGAATTGAATAAGCTTCTGGTAACTAGATGCCACTGAATGTGGACGAAGGCATGCTTAACATAAAATGTAACCATGGAGTCCTTTGAGAATATCAGCAGAATGATCCTTAAAAAGGTTTTCATCTAGAGTTTACCCTGTGGTTGAGGAAGTTGATACACATGCCAATCCAGATGCTTCCCGACTTGTTGGATATGGAAAATATTCAAATTCTACCTTCACCACTGGATCAGGGGGTATAACATGTTCCTAAAGAAGAGACTGCTTTGCCTGCGAAAATTCTTCTATCTTGGTGGGGCATCATGACCACAATGTTGGCCTTATCCTGAAGTCTGAATGTAGAGGGTGATCTTGATGTTGTATCCTTTATCAATCACTTGGAAAACCAAAACATTTGAAGAAGATTCCTCCAAGGATGCTGAGAAGTGTTAGATGCATTCTCCCACAGGATATTCATAGTCAACCTTGGGGTAATATTTAACTTTGTTGTTTCACACTTAAACCCTGATTCTGTTTCTAGGGTTAATATCCAGGATATCCTATCTCCAGATGGCTTTCAGACTGAGACTGAGACTTCCTGTCTCCCTGAGGGAGGACTGTCAGGAAGCAAACCTCTTTACAGATCTGATAGAAGTGGAAAGAGGATGTTGCTGCATAAAAGAATAGAATTGTTTCAATTATTTGAGACGTCTATGCTTTTTATCTTCCAATTCTTGTTTCAAAGAGATGGGTTGCCTCCAAAAGCAACTGAAAAACGTTCAATTTCTGGGATGCGTTTTTACGCTGATATTTCAAAAGTAGATTATAAATTGTACACAAGACCTCTTAGCCAAGGCTAATGCTCCAACCAAAGCAAAGGAAACACGAGAGAGGGGCTCAATCCTTTCCATTTCTTCCATAATGACAGAACACTCCATTCTATTTTACCCACCCTTAAATAACTTCTTAACTCTCATAGATGCCACATAAATCCAGATTTTAGCACCAGTTGAGATGATAGAGCATGTTTATATGATGAATCAACTCTCTCGCCTGTGGGTGCATTAAAAAAAACATTATCGGAATTACTAGACTAGCCACTATGGAAATCAGTCAGGAAATATTGTGCTCATATAAAGCAGTGGATATGGGTGGGCCATGAATCTAGGTAGATTAATTCAGTCAGCATCTTTCCATCATCAGAGAATCACATTTAATACAGGTAGATGAATAATAAGACCCAGCTCGGGGTAGTGTTGAACATGTCATACAATTGTATCAGATGACGTTCCAGGAGAATCAGGATATTGGAACCCCCCTGTAAAAGAAAATCATAGGAAGAAAACCATTTAGATCATAAATAAATGGATGCGTGAATAATGGTTTAAAAATCGTGACCGCTGCGCTAAATTGGGCTGTCTCAGCAATGCATGACAACAGGTACTTGAACATGTATGTAAGTTGGAGCTGAGGAGCCAGGTTTTCAGCTTCTTGCAGACGATGAGTTAGGAAGTCACATGATGTAGATTAATAGGAAGTGAGTTCCAGTGTATAGCTGCCAGAGGAACAACTTTCTATGCTTGATTGTTAATTATGAGGGATTTTGAGCAGGATCCCAGGGGCATGACTGGCATATATTGATGGGAAATATTTTGAAGATAAACAGAGTCCTAGTTGACAAGACTCTAAAGTTAAAATATCAGATTAAACCTAATTATTTTGTGAATTGGGTGTGAATGAAGGGCTCTAAAATGAGACAAGGTAGGTTAATGCCAAGGCAGGTTAAGAATAAGCTTGGTCGCAGCACTTTTGATTATTTGTAGGCATTGGATGAGCATTTTTGGGAGCCAGAAAGATTTTCCATAACTAGCTAAGCTATGATTGTGGCATGCATCACTCATTTGCAAGTAGAAGAGGAAATAAGAATGCCTAGAATTTTCCTGAGAAACTTCAGTAATGTAATGGAAATAGTCTAGACAGGATCAATTTGAGATTTGACAGATAGGTCTTGATCAATTCTTATTCCAGGATTTCTGTCTACCTTGGTTGGAGTCGGGGATTGTCCCAGTTCTTCATCTCGCCATCATGCCAGTGCCCAGATGGAGAAGAGTTCACTGAAAACCAGGAATTCTGTGTTTTTTTCATATTTTTTTAAGAATTAGGTTTGAGGCAACTGTTACAAATCCAGGATGCCAAGGATGAGCGCCAGGATTTCGACTTGTCCTCAGTCAAGTTAGTGTTAGCTACGATGGAACCTATGAACTGGGTGTCATCTTCATAAGGCACTGTTGAGAAGCTGTGGAGCTGAAACAGTTGAGTTAACATGGACATGTAGATATTGAAGAGAATAGAGCTCTTCACAGAACCCAGGGGTGCCCCATAGTTAAGATGATGAGCTGAAGAATTTTAAGGAGAGTGTGATACAAAAGGGATGCGATTCAAAAGGGATGAGCATAGCCATTTGAGGGCAGAGTTGCTAATCCCAGGCTTAAAGAGGTGCTCTATGAGGATGCAATGTAAGACACTGTTGAACAGTTGAACGCCATATAGAGGTCAACTAGGATCGAACTTAAACTATCAAGACTAGAGTAAATGTATTCAGTTCCAGCCACTGGGGCTGCTTCTCT
This sequence comes from Pleurodeles waltl, assembly GCF_031143425.1. Classification (NCBI taxonomy): domain Eukaryota; kingdom Metazoa; phylum Chordata; class Amphibia; order Caudata; family Salamandridae; genus Pleurodeles; species Pleurodeles waltl. Next base: position 1,176,353,596 of record NC_090446.1, on the reverse strand, counting down.
GCTATACAATGGTCTGAAACAGATTGTGAGTCGTATACCGAAGAAATTCGTTCTAGAAAACTGTCAGCTGATTCCTATTTTGACCACCATCATTGAGACCATCTCTGTATTACCTTCATCTGATTTAGAAGACATTGATGTATATCGCCTCTGAGGGATGTTTTCATCATAAGGGTAAGAGTTTGCTATTCATTTTCCCTTTTTAGGGCAGCAGTTATTTTATTGGCAATGCACTACAGTCTCAAGTCCGCAGGCTTCTACAAAGTAAATTTGTGTCTTTTACCAGACAAAAAAACAGGCCATGGGGGGGGGAATGAAAGACGACTCTATGTTTCGTTTTTCCCTAGAATGCTTTCCCATATTGCCCTAAAAATCGTGATCAATATGACCAACAAACGCAGACAGTTCCCCTGTATGCACGTCTTACCTCTACCAAGTAGTGTAGGAGTGTTGAGAGGAAATCCTCGCATGAGGGAAAATTGCAAAACTTCACCTGGATTTTCAAATTCCCCAAATGTCTCCACTTTGCAGGTCCGTGGATTCCAGATTCTGTTGGGCCTCTCAGCTGTTTTGATCATGGGGTGCCACCAGTTACTAATGACAGAGTTGAGAAAGAGTGCTGGCTTGATTGAAAAAGCTGTAGCATTGCTTGGGCTTGACAGTTTAACTAAAATAGTTAAGACTGTTTGTAGTACCACAGGGTCTACATGTCTTTCATTTTAGCGAACGTGTCTGTTACATTTGAAGGAGCCGGATTTGCCTTTCTTAAGAATGCTGGGCATACCCGATCTGGTTCATGCAGAGTCAGTTGCCGGTACCTTTGTAATGGTCGTTGGAGATTTGTATAAAACTGCGTTTGTTCTGACTGCATGCTAGGTAGGACAATGAATTGAACCTTTATTCTCAATTAGCCCATAAAACGACATTTCCATCTACGCTTTATTAGCTAAGAGGTTACTGTTCTTTCCCCGGGATAAAGTAATGCGTCCTTATCATAGGTCTTCAACTTTTCTTTTATGGCAACCCCCCTTTGATAAAATAAAAGTTCGTTTTCCCCTGGTAATATAAGCGGCTAAAATGATAGACGGTCAATACTGCGATATCATTGGAGATTTTGGTATTTTCTTTTGGATGTTTGGATCTAAACCTGAAGACAACATTACACATTTCATATTTAGTGGTGCACGCATTTACACCACCTTCTCATCATTGAAGTATATTTAATAGTTAATCGAGCACAGACAGCAACAGTGCAAGCGTCCTCCACACAAAACGTTATGCTACACCAAAAAGCATTGACTGCTATAAAACAAAACGCCAAATTTGTGAAGAAAATTAATGACCCTATTATGTTTAAACATTACATAATTGTAAAAGCAAATACGAATTGAATTAATATACAATGATGAAACTAATTGCGTGGAACGAGTAGTAAAAGTATAAAAAATTGTGCTTCAGAGTTGTGCATATGCTAATTGAAATTGAATTTGGATGATGGGTTGACCATCCAAAAAAGGAGTACCTGAAGTAAAATCTTGATTATTAAAATGTTAAGGGAAAAGATTTGCTCAACAAACGAAATCTAAAAGAATTTAACCCACTTAATTTTAGCCAGCTCTCACAAACTGTTAACTAGACAAACCAGCCCATTAAGTGGTCATCACAGTCCATCCTCACTAGCACTCAGCCACATTGACTATGAGATCAGTACTTCGATTCCTTGCACATCATGATAGGGCCCTACAGAACTCATCAACTGGCCCTCAGAACCTGTTGAATATCCCGCAAAGTCACTTCTACTTGCTCTCCCACCCTTTCTTAAAGCTCCAGGGGACTCTCAGCCCTCCCTCCATGACACTTGAAGTCACCTTCTATCCCATCCTTCACAGCCTGTCCTCCAATCCCAACCCCACTGAGAGGAGCTAGGCACTTCACTGATCTGAAGCTCCTGTGGGCCTACATTCCTTCAACCAAAATCCGGGCTTTAAGTTTTAGGCCTGCCCTCAAGAAAGGTATGTAAGTGCCTTGTGAAAGGAACCTCTTTACCTCTTTATGTACAACTTATTACTAAACTTTTGCATTTAAGTAGCAACATTAATTTATTTTCTGCACTGCAATCTGTGTAATATGTAGGTGAAAAGTTTAGTATGACAAGTCAGTCACAGTTTTATTTCAGAAATCCTCCTGTAACCTGCAGGGCTCCATATCTTTAATATTCATACAATGGCCACCATTAAAATGGGCAGGAGTGTTTTTAGGTGCCAAAATATATTTGGTTTGTATAGAATGCTTCTTAAATGTTCATTATTCATGTAATTAAGGATATACAACTGCTTTGTTCATTAAGATGCATATTCACGAGTTTAGTGTGGCGGGGCAACGCAGCACGTCACCTTGCTGTGCGGCCCTGCATCACAGGGAAAGGGCAAGAATGCGCCGTATCATTCCAATACAGTGCATTCCTGTCCTTCACCTCTGCACTGGCGCCGTTTTGGCAGCATAGTGCCAACACAGGCACCATTGTACCATGGTGCGAGGGTGCCTGAATTGAAGGCAGGATTGTTTTTGCGCAGTTAGGGGGACCTTCTTACACAAAAACAATCCATAGAAACGTGTTCCTCTTTCTATTTGTGCCCGCAGCATGCATGGTGAAAAGCTTTCAGATCCTGGTTGATTTCCTGGCCACGATTGATAATGTAAGGGTAGAGGTCAAGATTGTTTCCTCTAAGGACCTGCTTAGTCTGAAACCAGGTGTGAATGTACACCTGTCTTACCTTTGAATTCTAGCAAAATTTATTGACAAACAAATACATTTATTTCTACCTGGGGCTCTCTTTTTTCTTTTTTTATTATTTTCTTAGCCTTGTAACCACAAGTCATGTCAGTAACACTAATGCTGCAGCAGCAGCTTCATGCATTACACAGAGCATGAGATTTTTGTTGGGAGCCTTGCAACCTAAGACAGAAAACCTAATGCCCCATTCTGAAGATGACTGCTGTAAGACATTACTGAGCCTTTTATAGAGCTAGGCAAGCCAACAAATTAGCAGAGAGAACCGAGCCAAAAACGAATCAAAAGTGGTCTCTAGCTCTATGAGCCCATGCAGAAGCCCAGCTTGAAAATATTTGCCATGTAAATTATGCCAAGAACATCGTATAAGACTAAGATAAGGTGTCTCAAAAATACAAGAAAGTATACTCCTTTAACACGTGGTATTTTTTTAACCATAGTATGTTAGATCATCTGAAAATGTATTTATTAAAAGTGAGAAGTAGAGTTTTAAAACATGCACTAAGAAACATGCCTGTCCCTGCTCTGATGACATGTCAATAGTGAACAAAGAAGGGATCAGCTGCCATGTGTGGCCTAGTTTCTTATTATAGATGGAACAATATTATAGGCTTTTAAATCAAACAGTAATGGGTTTTGTACAGAGCACATTCTGAATGCATATATTTGAAGGTGCTCTCATACATGATAAGGAACAAAAAGTAGGTTCTGAGAAATAAATTATTTGACTATCACGCAGTTTGGTCAAGCAGGGAAGCTGGGATTGATCCTGGATTTTTGAATTTCACACTGCAATTCGACTTTTGGATGGCTATTTCTTTCTGCCCTCAAAGTTTCATGATTTTAACTTACTTGTTGGAGGATGAGATTAAAGCATAGGTTACAGACTGAATCTACATTTTATTGTAGGTGGTTTTACATAGCCCAAATCTTGCCCTAGGACATATGACCTCTTCACAAGAAACGCGGATTGCAAAGCTCATTTTTTTCAACAAAGTGAGATTTTCTAAATTTCACAGGATGCTGATCCAAGCTAAGATTTAAATATGTTAATAGTTGTGAGGACACATCGCTTCCAGGTAAAGTTTACCTTGTTTGGGCTCGAAGTTCCAAGAGGGCTTTGAACCGAGCCAGAGCCAGGCATTTGGCTCATTGGCTCCCATACCTTACCTTTTTAGCATTGATTTCTTAGGATCGGTTCGACAAATGAATGGGCTATCGTTCCCAGAGAAAGAGGACTGTAGAAATGGGGTCTTTAGTTGACAGTCAGGTTACCCCCTGTTCAAGCAAGGACCCTCACTCTAGTCAGGGTAAAAGAGAATCACCCTCAGCTAACCCCTGCTTACCCCCTTGGTTGCTTGGCAGAGCAGTAGGCTTAACTTCAGAGTGCTAGGCGTAAAGTATTTGTACCAACACACACACAGTAACTTAATGAAAACGCTACAAAATGACACAACACCAGTTTAGCAAAATAGGAAATATTTATCTAAACAAAACAAGACCAAAACGACAAAAATCCGACATACACAAGTCAAGTTATGATTTTTTAAAGATTAAACTAAAAAATGGTGCTTAGGAACACAAAATGCTTTGATGAGGTGTTAACACGGCGTTGTGACGGAGTCGTTCCCAACAAGCCAACACCAGTGGAGCCGGACAAGGAGTTGCATAGACCCCCAAGTTCAATACCTTTGGTGAAGAGTGAAAACCAGCCGATGTGTGAAGTCAGGGATCGCGGCGTCTGTGCGAAATGTTGAATCTGCGCACTTTGAGGGGCATCGGTCACAACGTGGTGCGGCGACTTCCACGGAGTCGCAGACTTCAGCAGGGATGCAGCAGTGTCGGGCCTGCGAAGGTCATCGCGTTCCAGCGTAGATCACGGAGTCGGTTGCAGACGGCGTCACCGGATTCAGCAGCAGCGTCGGTCCAAAGTCGTCCGAAGTCGATTTCCTTGGATTTCCACCAGCTTTCCTTTCAAGGCCCCAGGGACTGAATAGGGCACCACTTGTCAGAGCAGGAGTCTCTCCAGAGACTCCAGGTGCTGGCAGAGAGAAGTCTTTGCTGTCCCTGAGACTTCAAACAACAGGAGGCAAGTTCTAAATCAAGCCCTTGTAGATTTCTTCACAAGATAGAAGGAACACAAAGTCCAGTCTTTGCCCTCTTACTCTGGGAGAAGCAGCAACTGCAGGATAGCTCCACAAAGCACAGTCACAGGCAGGGCAGCACTTCTCAGCAATTCAGCTCTTCTCCAGGCAGAGGTTCCTCTTGTTTCCAGAAGTGTTCTAAAGTCTGTGGTTTTGGGTGCCCTTTTTAATACCCAATTTCTCCTTTGAAGTAGGCCTACCTCAAAGTACAGTCTCTTTGGAATGTGAAATCCTGCCTGCCCAGCCCAGGCCCCAGACACTCACCAGGGGGTTGGAGACTGCATTGTGTGAGGGCAGGCACAGCCCTTTCAGGTGTGCTGGACCACTCCTCTCCCCCCTCCTAGCACAGATGGCTCATCAAGATATGCAGGCTACACCCCAGCTCCCTTTGTGTCACTGTCTAGTGTGAGGTGCAACCAGCCCAACTGTTAAACTGACCCAGACAGGGAATCCACAAACAGGCAGAGTCACAGAAATGGTACAAGCAAGAAAATGCTCACTTTCTAAAAGTGCCATTCTCAAACACACAATCTTAAAATCAACTTTACTAAAAGATGTATTTTTAAATTGTGAGCTCAGAGACCCCAAACTCCACATGTCCACCCGCTCCCAAAGGGAATCTACACTTTAATCAGATTTAAAGGTAGCCCCCATGTTAACCTATGAGAGGGACAGGCCTTGCAACAGTGAAAAACTAATTTAGCAATATCTCACTGTCAGGACATTTAAACCACATTACTATATGTCCTAGCTTAACCATACACCGCACCCTGCCCTTGGGGCTACCTAGGGCCTACCTTAGGGGTGTCTGACATGTAAGAAAAGGGAAGGCCTGGCAAGTGGGTACACTTGCCAAGTCGAATTTACAGTTAAAAATGCACACACAGACACTGCAGTGGCAGGTCTGAGACATGATTACAGAGCTACTTATGTGGGTGGCAAAACTAGTGCTGCAGGCTCACTAGTAGCATTTGATTTACAGACCCTGGGCATCTCTAGTGCACTGTACTAGGGACTTACTAATAAATCAAATATGCCAATCATGGATAAGCCAATTACATACAATTTACACAGAGAACATATGCACTTTAGCACTGGTTAGCAGTGGTAAAGTGCTCAGAGTTCAAAAGCCAACAGCAACAGGTCAGAAAAAATAGGAGGCAGGAGGCAAAAAGATTGGGGATGACCCTGCATAAGCAAAAAAGTCCAACAAGGACCAATTACCTCCATGCCACTGATCCCCAGTTGAGTCCATAAATGGACTATAGTTCCTGTCTCAGATCAGAATTGAGACTATGGAAATGCTGTGGCTAAGAAACATTGTTCGGGATCCCTGGCATGCTTGGCCCTGCACCTTCTTTAAAAGCTATCCTCACTGCTGGTTTTTGGGAGAGTATTTGGCACAGCAAGAGATTCTTTTTATTCTGGAGACATGAAGTATGCAGTGCCAGCAGCTCAATGCAGAGGGATCTACCACAGTTCCCTGGTAATGAGTGGCAGCTCTGCCTACATGTTTCTGTTGTGTTCTGGCCCTGTTGGTTACAGCCTCCTTGGACGTGCTGTTGAACTGATTTAAGGCCTCATTACGAGGCTAGCGGGCCGACCACCGGCCTGCCAGCCGCTTGGGTAAGAGGCCGCTGCTTAGCAGCCTGTCTCCCCGCGGCCCTATCACGATGTTTCCACTGGGCTGACAGACGGAAACCTCCATGAGCATGGTGGTCTTAACATTGCCAGACTCGTAATGAGGCCCTTAGTTTCCTATCTGAGTAAAAGTCTTCTCTGCTTGGAATAGTTTCCCACTACCACATCTGACTCCGAAACCGACCATTGTTTTTAGAAAAATTATCAAGTTTCAATTGTATGGAATTGCACACCTGTTTGGATGCTCTTGAAATTAGATTACTACAAACCTTGCCATACTTTAAAAAATTAACAGGAGAGCCAATATAGTCTGAACATTGGTGTGAGTTTAGGTGAAAGAGCAGAGAACACGACAAAGCAAAGGCATGAGGACAGAGCAAATTGTATTGGTTGGACATTTGCAAAAATATTGTTACTTTGTAGATTTTCAATTAGTAACTCCAAACAGAAGCCCTAAAAAAACAATTCTTTAATATAAATATAGGGACTTTATTACAAGCCCCTAGCGTCTCCTTGTGCCATCCTAGGTAAAAAAGAAGTTACACTAGGGCAGCATCAAGGAGGCTTTTTCTCTGTTCTAGATTTACAAAGCAGTCAAATGCAAGCATTACACCACTTTGTAACTCTTTTCTCCACATTATGCCTGAGCCAGGCATAATGTATGCAAAGGGGTCTTGAAGAGGCCCAGAAAAATGGTGCAGTGAAATTTATGAGATTTCACTGCGCCATTTTTTCTGTCATTTTTAACGCCTGCCCAAGGCAAGAGCTAAAGTGCTGCTCCCATTGCTTCCAATGGGCCTCCCCATGAATTGCTTGACTTGCGCCATAATGTTTGGTGCTAGTCGACCAATGCACCATGATAGCGTCCAAACTTTTGACGCAATTGTGCGAAAGTGCCATAGTGCGCCGCTGCTAACTCACGTTAGGGATGCAAGAAAAGTGGCACATCATAGCTGATGCACCACTTTCTTGTATATGTGCCCAGTAGTGTCCTAAATGCTTAGAAAAATAGCATTATGTCAGATGCATATATATAATATTAATGTCAATGGGGCGATATTTTTGTAAACAATATTTAGGACACAATATTTATTCCAGACATATTTTGTTATACATTTTCCTCACCTTTTTGTTTGAGTTTTTTGTTTGAATTTTGTTTTGTTGCCATGAAAGTAAACGGTATGCTTGGTAAACAGGATGGACGTGTGCAGTAATGGGCATGCATCAGTGAGCAGACAATAAAGCAATAATAATCTTTGCAGGTATTTAAACATTATCAGAAATTGTGCCTTATGTTTATTTACAGAGCTTACTGAAAAACTACCGTGTGCTCATTTGGTAAGTTCAAAATGTTTTTCCTTGGAAGTGGACAATTTTCGTGCATTAGTGTTTCCCAAAGCAGATAGCTGTAATTGCAGGCATTTCTGCGTAGGGGAAAAACAAACGAGATCGGTGCGCTCGCGCTGCCCTCGCAATTAATGCAAAAAGACGGTTCCTCATTTTTCAGGCACTTGCTGCGGAGCTTCCTGTCTAACCACGACCAACCTTGTGTCATACAGCACCCCTAACTCCTCATTGAGTTCCTGGCCTAAAATTACCCTTATGTACCCTATGATTTTGATTTTAAAAACGTTCTTATAGAAATCTTCAAGTGTTTTCCTTCCTCTTACCTCAGTAAGTGTGCCACAACAACGCATACCCTTGAAATTGTAATCTTAGTTTGAAGACCTGATGAAAAATTAGCAACTGAGGCATAATTTTTGCTCGTGAAACCTGTCATACAGATAGACGTGTTCGCTGTGTGTATCTACCACAGAGGTAGCCATGAAATATTAGGCCTTTCAAGTGTGTGGTATCATAAAGAGGATTCAGGTTGGCAAAATAAATAAAAGGATTAGAAAAATTAACTATAATCCGTGGATCACAGTTGGGAAAATAAACTTTTCATAATGCAGAACGCCCTTCTCCATTTCAATCCCAATTTCAGAAGTACAGCCACGAGGCCGAGGCCTGAATCTTAAGCCTTGTTTCTTTAGAACTACTTTCCTTCTGATCTTTGAAGTACACATTATTATTACATAGATATGTAAATCTTCCATTTTAAATGCCAATCCACAAAAAGGCAGGATTTATATAAAAATACTAGTAAGTGGATGGATAACCTGAGTTGCCTATGGCTACTTCTTGGTGGCACTTGGTGTTTTACAAAATAGACTATTCAAACGCGCAAAATATAAGAGCTATGAAGAAATCGGGAGGGGAAACTGAATAATGTATAAAGAGGAAAGGAAACAGAAACTGGAAGAAGGTGCAAGAGGGCACAATAGTGCGTTGATGGAGGAAGCTAGGGCGTTAGGTTTACAAAGAGTAAGTACTAGAAGATAAACAATAGGGCCATGAAGTGATAAAGTATTTAAGATTCTGATCTTTTGCAGGCGTTGACCTGTCAGAAATTCCGACTATTGCTTTGCATGCTAGTCTGCAGTTGGGAAATGTAGAGCAAGGTAACCTTGACCAAAAACCTCAGTGATGAGTTTACCTAGAAGTTCTCCGATCAGAACAGGTATGAATGCCCATATTGGGAAGAGCTGGAGGGTGAATGTGGAAATCTAAGTAATGTGGATTAGGGCTGGGTACCTCTGCACAGCATCAAATCCTTATATACTCATGGACTAAACAATGTAATGAGTTTGCAGGGGTGTTTGCGCCTCTGACCTTATTTGGTTTCTTGTTGTTAGTTTATAAGGGGATGCATTAGAGGTTCGATAGACCTTTTGACTGTGCTTAGAGTTTTTCCCACCATAATACTCAGTTGCAATACCAGGCAATAGCAATAAAAATCTATAACATCAATAATCTTGTGAATCAGAAATTTCCATGCACCAGGACCCCTTGCCCATGAATAACCACACCTTTAAGTGAAACTTAGAATGTTTATTTTCCCATATTAACAATGCTAATATCATGTGACTCAGTCTCAGAATCAGATGATACACATACAGAAACAATACTGGTTGACCGAATCTTCTAAGGAATCTCAATTTAATCAAAGTTTGGATCACTACGCATTCTAGAGTTACAGTACAAATCAATAGCAAGAATAACTGTGCAATAGAAATAGCATACATTTAGATTCAGCAAAGAAAAAATATCAACTGTTGTTGATATTTAGCAAGTATCATCAGTGAGACTCCTAACTAACTTTCTGATTAGAATGGCATGTTTGGGCTTCATGCAAAACAATTTAGTCAACACAGATTTGGAAAAGATCTAACTGAGACTCAATCAAAATTAGCGGTTGCTAGCTAAAGACAAAAGCAAATACACATAGCAATCAGTAACATCGTCTTATACCTTGCCTCAGTATGGTTCAGCAAGCTACAACAGTCTTCGTCAATTGGACATCTGTTTGGTTGGCCTGGGCATTAGTATTCAGCAATAAAGTTCAAGATCGAAATGTCTCAGTAATGGACATAATAGAATGTCGCTTCTCGGCAACAAGGATAGAAAAAGTTAGGCACGTCTCCTCTCGGGACGGTCAGGAAAGATGTGTGCTTCTCCTCTCCGGACAGTCTGGCTAAGTTAGATTTCCTAAAACATCTTCCCACATTGCTATTGGTCAAAGAATTGTACGTTTACTTTTAGTCCAATGGAAGTAGAACCTCAAATCTAAGATATCACTAAACTGTCTTTCACATATCGATTATTGGCTCCTCTTCTCCCATTCCTGTTGTTGGGCTCGTCAGGTAACACATTTGTATGAGCTTATACCCCAGTCAGTGCGTCCATTGTTAGTTCCTGGGAACATCGCTTTTACAAACACTAAGTTTTACAAAATATCAATAACTAGTACAACATAAGCTAGCATACAGTTTTCACAGGAAAGAAATTTAGCTACTAGCATTCGGTCAACGCAATGGAAAATTACAAATGTAATTCTCTAAACAGCCATTTTATGATTCGTCTAAGCAATGCAACTTGACATGAAGCCGTGCAACTAGGTCCAAGACCTCGCTAATTTATGGCCTATGATTAATAAAGCAAATACATAATACATGACCATTAATATGACATACTACTACATTAATCCAAACATGAGCACAACATTTTAAATTAATAAGCAGTTAATAAGTACACTTGGTGGCATTTGGTGGTCACTCAAGTAGGCACATTTTCAATGTTGTGTATTATTTCTCTATATTAACTCATTTTCTATTCAGATTTAACACTCAAAATACATGAATATTCATTAGTAAAATGTAAGTGTTAAAAGGGCTTTAAAGAATTAGTAAATTATGTTATGTTATTTTGTGTTTTCAGGAGACTTGGCTGTGCAGAGAACCTCAACAAATAGATGGGTTTCTGGGACGTTATTCGAAGGCAGTAGGAAATGCCTATGGGCAGCCCTCTGGGGGATTGTTAATGTTAGTAGCCTCCAAAATAATCTTTAGTGTCTGGCAGGTTAAAACACAATGTATGTGGATTTCAGCCTTTTGCATACAATTGGTGAATGGAGACAGGGAAGAACAATCAATCAGTCCCTTAAACAGTGCTTGTATAGTGCTTGTTAGGGTCTCAAGGCTTGGGGGGGTGGGAGAGTAGCATATACCGGTGAGGTGTTTCTTAAAAAAGCCATGTCTTCAGTTCCTCCGTGAAGGTGAGGAGGGAGGTTGTTTATCTGATGTGGAGAGGGAGGGCGTTCCAGGTGGTGGCTGCGAGGTAGTAAAAGGAGCATCCTCCTGTTCTGATTTTCCTGATGTGGGTACTTCTGTGAGAGAGAGCTGGGCTGAGTGTAGGGTCCTGTGGGGTACGTGGAGGATGATTCGCTGGTTCAGGTAGGCTGGTCCAGTGTTGTGGAGGGCTTTGTGTGCATGGGTGAGGACCTTGAAGGTGATTCTTTTCTCTATGGGAAGCCAGTACACTGTATGCAGGTGGTACGAGATGTGGCAGTGTCGAGGTAGGTCGAGGAGTAGACTGACGGTGGCGTTCAGAATGTTTTGTAGTTTGCAGGTGAGTTTCTTGTTGATTCCGGGACAGAGTGCATTACCATAGTCCAGTCTGCTGGTGATGAGGGTGTGTGTGAATGTCTTTCTATGTTTGAGGGTAATTCACTTGAAGGACTTGCGTAGGAGGCAGAGGGTGGGGAAGCAGGTGGAGGTGACTGAGTTGATTTGATGGTTTATGCGGAGGATGGAGTCCAGGATGATTCCAATGTTGTGGGCTTGGCTGTTGGGGGTGGGTTTCCAAGGGTAGGTGGCCACCAGAAGTCATTCCATGCATTGGGTTGAGGGCCCATGATCAGTAATTCTGTTTTGTTTGCATTGAGTTGAAGGCAGCTGCTTCTCATCCAGTTGTTAACTGCTTCCATGCATTTGTGGAAGCTGTGTCTGGCTTTGTTGAGTTAGTTGGAGAGGGTGAGGATGAGTTGGGTGTCGTCGGTGGAGGAGATTATGTTGATTTCGTAGCTTCAGATGAGGGTGGCTAGCGGGGCCATGTAGACACTAAATAATGTCAGGCTGAGGGAGGATTCCAGGGCACTCTGCAGGAGGTGGGTGTGGGGTCTGCGAGGAAGGGGGTGAGTCTCAGTCATTGAGTTCTGCCAGAGAGGAAGGATTGGATCCAGTCGAGGGCCTTGTCTCTGATGCCGGCTTTGTGGAGTCTTCTTATCAGAGTGGAGACTGTGTCGAAGGCCGCTGAGAGGTCTAGTAGGATGAGTGCCATTGTCTCTCCCTTGTCCAGCAGGGATCTGATGTCATCTGTTGCGGCCAGGAGCGCTGTTTCCGTGCTATGGTTTTTCCTGAATCCAGATTGGGAGATGTCGAGGATGTTGTGGTCTTCTATGAAAGTGGCGAGTTGGCGTTTGACTGCTTTTTTGAAGACTTTCACAGGAAATGGGAGTAGGGAGATGGGCCTGAAGTTTTTGAAGTCGGTGGGGTCTGCCGAGGGTTTCTTGAGGAGGGGATTGATCTTGGCGTGTTTCCAGTTCTCAGCAATGTGTTATTGTTTTAAATGTGTATATGCACGCACCAAGTACCTTTGACTATAAAGAGAATTTTGAACTGCTTAATGAAGATGTGCTCAATATAGGTGCTCTGTATCAAGATATATGGATGATCCTGATGGGAGGCTTTAATCATACATTGCTTTCTGAGACTGTGGACAGGAAATACGAGGAGTGCTTTGACGCCTTCAACATACAACATGTTTCTGCACCATCAAATGCAGCATCAGGGACAGATGTTGCTTTGTTGGATTTCCTCTTATTAAATGGCTTGGTGAGTCAAAATAGATGAATGCTGGAAAGTACCTTGCTAGGAAAACATTTCTGTATGGCAATCAGAATTATCCAATTGATTATGTCTTTGTTTCCCTATGGGCCTTTGCTCTGATTGAGAAAATTAAGGTCCTTCAGTTGGAGGGAAGTGATCATTACCTGTTATATACAAATCTTAAAATGGGTAGGTACCTAGGCATACAAGGGACTTACCTTTAGAGGTAGGTTGCTCTAAAAGCCTAAGAATGAGGCTCCCAGAGAAACATGTAGACTTACTGAAGGCTCTCCAGTTCAACATTGGAGGAAAGAAGTCGGGGGAGGCAGCTGTGAATCCTTTAGTATGGTATGAAGAAATAATAAAAAAAGGTGGTTGTGTAACTTAAAAGAGAAGTCACTGTTTTTATTCTACCCAGAGTAAAAATAAATCTATGAAGTATGACAGGAATGGATGGTACAAAAAAGAATGTAGACTATTAAAAAGAAATATCAGGAAACTTGAAAGACACTTGAAACGCCTAAGAAATAAAATTGTGGAGTTGCGACTTCTTAGCTTAAAGAAAGAATTAAAAAAATATGGTGGCAAGGAAGAAAGGGGAAAAAAAAAACAAATTGCTGGGCAGCCATGATGGAGGCCATTGAGCTGAACATTTTAAAGAAGTTATGGAAGTTGGTACAGAGCGGGCAAGAAATCCCTGGGGACAGTCATCAGGCCATGTGAGCGAAAATGAGTGGGTTAAATATTTAGAGGAGATCTATAATAGCAATGTCACTGATGCTCCACACCCAACTCAATTCCTTGTTAAAAGGGAGGTGAATAAGAGGTCCTCTGTGTCAGTAATTAATAAAACTATTGAGATGCTAACACTCACAAGGGCCACCAGCCCGGATAATGTACAAGCAGTATTAGTAAAAACAAATACTGCATGGTGGTCCAGTCTGTATTAAAGTCTTTTTCAGGGGATTCTCTCATCTGGAAGATTCCCAATAGCTGAAAGGGAGCAATGAATAAACCTATCTACAAAAAAAGGAAGCATTTCCTACCTGAGAACTACCGGCAAATCTGCTGGATGTAAGTAGTAAGATCTTTTCAAAAATGTTTTTGGTGATGTTAAAAGAATAGGATGAAGTAAATGTTATTAGACCTTAGGAACAGGGTAGTTTTAAGGAGAATCACTCAATAATGGACCACTTCTTCACCCTGTGGGCCATTGCAAATAAAGCCATAGAACTGGGATGAGTGTTTTATTGCTGTTTTGTTGATTTTATCCCTGCCTTTGACTCAATCGATTGAGTATTGTTGTGGGATCTGCTAAAGGAACATGGGATTCCTGACGATTTGCTTTTAATGTTGCTGTAATTCCACAGGGACAATTTGGCCCAAGTTGAATTGGGTGGTGAAGGATCCCTTTCAAAGTGAAAAAATATGAAATGGCCTAAGGCAAGGGTGAGTGTTGTCACCAAAACTATTTTCCCTATTTCTCGCAGATCTCCCTAAGGTTCTAGGCCAACCAAATGCGTTTAGTCCAAAAATGAATGGTAAACAAATTAATTGTCTATTGTATACAGATGACTTTTTGATTTTTGATTTGACAGTAAATAGGCTTCAAATGAAATTGGATGTTTTTGGGGATAACTGCAAGGGACAAAAATTCAAAATAAAAATGGAAAAAACTAAAGAGCGCCAGATAAGATGCTCAGGAGAAGTATGAGTTAGGTAATTAACAAGGCTAACATAGAGAGAGTCAATAAATATAAATATGTAGGGGTATGGTTCTCCCATAATTTATGGTGGAAGGATCATTTTGCTGTGACACAAGTCAAAGCACTAACAACGGTAGGGGGGGGCTAAAGAAATTAGATAACTGATATGTGGGGCCTTTGTGCCGCCCTGTTTTAACCGCTAGGGTGCCCAGGATGAGCTGGTCTCGCCGGTGCCAAGGACGAGTCCAGCTCATCCTGCTATGGGTCCTCTGGGGGAGTGCTAGATCTCCCCCAAAGGGCCAAGCACCCTCCTCCCCTGGGTAGGGATGGAAGAGGAATAGCTTCCGCTTCCACCGCTGCCCCCCAACACCCTGTGGTGTCTGAAGATGTCAGGGCACGATCGCACGCTGACCTCATCAGAGGCCTACCTCTCCGAAGCATTTTTCCAACCATGTGGAGGGGGCGAGAGAGGCATGCAAGGAGAGGAAAGGTCTTTGCCAGTGACGGCCTGCAGTTTTATTGGGGAGGGGGGCGGGCGGGAAGCACACTCACACTCATTCTTTCACATACACACGCGTGCACATCCATTGACAACTCTCATCAATATTCAAACAAACACACACTGTAGGAAAGTACCATCTTGCCTGGCATGTTACCCCCATTTTTACTGTATATATGTTTGTTTTTGCCTGTGTCACTGGGATCCTGCTAGCAAGGACCCCAGTGCTCATAAAGTATGCCCTGTATGTGTTCCCTGTGTGGTGCCTAACTGTATCACTGAGGCTCTGCTAACCAGAACCTCAGTGTTTATGCTCTCTCTGCTTTTAAAATTGTCACTGCAGGCTAGTGACTCATTTTACCAATTCTTATTGGCACACTGGAACACCCTTATAATTCCCTAGTATATGGTACCTAGGTACTCAGGATATTGGGGTTCCAGGAGACCCCTATGGGCTGCAGCATTTCTTTTGCCACCCATAGGGAGCTCAGACAATTCTTACACATGCCTGCAACTGCAGCCTGAGTGAGATAACGTTCACGTTATTTCACAGCCATTTTACACTGCACTTAAGTAACTTATAAGGGCCAGATGTAGGAAAATCCAATTTTGCGACTTGCAAATTGCAAGTCTGACCGACTCGCAATTTGCAAGTCGCAAAATTGGATGCAGAATGGTGTCTCAGACACCTTCTGCGACTCGCTATGGGGTCGCAAAGACCCACCTCATCAATATTCATGACGTGGGTCGCATTTTGCGACCCCATAGCGAGTCCCTGCACTCACAGGGATGGTGGCCTGCTGTAGTCAGCAGACCTCTATGTCTGTGACTGCTTTATAAATAAAGCAGTTTTTTTTCATTTTGCAGCCCGTTTTTCTTAAAGGAAAACAAGTTGCAAAATGAAAACTACACAGAAACCATTTGGTTTCATTTTTTTCAGAGTAGGCAGTGGTCCATAGGACCACTGCCTGCTCTGAAAAAATATTTTTTTCGACATTCACAAAGGGGAAGGGGTCCCATGGGGAACCCTTCCCTTTTGCGAATGAGTTACCACCAGTGTGACACTGGTGGTAACTGCGAGTTGGTTTGCGACCGCATTCGCAGTCACAAAGCAACTCTGAATTGCGATGCGGTCGCAAATAGGAAGGGAACACCCCTTCCTATTTGCGAGTCGCACTCGCAATTTGGGAATGAGCATCGCGTTCGGCCGTTTGCATGCCACAAACTGCAATTTTTGCAGTTTGTGACATGCAAACAGCTTACTACATCTGGCCCTAAGTCATCTACATGCCTAACCCTCTCTTAGTGAAGGTTAGGTGCAAAGTTACTTAGTGTGTGGGCACCCTGGCACTAGCCATGGGGACAATTCCATGCAACCCAGGGCTCCAGCATAGAGCCCGGGTACTGCCAAACTAACTCTCTGGGCTTTTCTCTGCAGCTACTGCTGCTGCCAACCCTCAGACAGGGTTCTGCCCCCCTGGAGCCTGGGCAGCCCAGTCCCAAGAAGGCAAAACAAAGGATTTTCTCTGAGAGAGGGTGTTACACCCTCTACCTTTGGAAATAGCGGTGAAGGGCGTAGGAGGAGTAGCCTCTCCTGGCCTCTGGAAATGCTTTGAAGGGCACAGATGGTGCTCTCCTTGCATAAGCCAGTCTACACCAGTTCAGGGATCCTTCCAGCCCTGCTCTGGCGCGAAACTGGACAAAGGAAAGGGGATTGATCACTTCCCTGACCAGCACCTCCCAGGGGAGGTGCCCAGAGCATCTCCAGTTTGTCCCAGACATCTGCCATCTTGGATGTAGAGGTGTGAGGGCACAATGGACAGCTCTGAGTGACCAGTGCCAGCAGGTGACGTCAGAGACCCCTCCTGATAGGTGCTTACCTTTCTCTGTAGCCAATCCTCCTCAGAGGGCTATTTAGGGCCTCTCCTG
This sequence comes from Pleurodeles waltl, assembly GCF_031143425.1. NCBI lineage: Eukaryota > Metazoa > Chordata > Amphibia > Caudata > Salamandridae > Pleurodeles > Pleurodeles waltl. Next base: position 1,176,336,617 of record NC_090446.1, on the reverse strand, counting down.
TGGGTATGTTGTAATTTAATAGCGATTAGATTAAGCATTAGCAGAAGACATCTTGTATTTAGCAACTATTGTGAACATTTGGTGGAATCCATTTTGTATTCAAGGCAGCTATTTTCTCTGCCATGTGCTCGCCATGTGCGTCCTACCTTTCTGTTAACTACTCTTGAAAATCTGTCTAGTGACAAGTTATATTTAGCATCTCCCACTTTCGCACATGCCCAGTAAGATCTGCAGCTGTTAGTAATCAGTAACAGACAGTAATGTGTCAACTAGTCCTTGAAACTGTTAGCCCCTTCTACCTGTCAACTGTGCATTTCCATATGACCTTACATGTATGTAAGTCTTGCTTCTATAACTGTACCACCTTCTTTTAGCCCCTGCGTGTGTATAAAAGGACCATGCTCTCTTAGTTCATTGTGCTACTTCAAACATTACCGAAGGGTGCTGTTTGAACAGTAGTACCACCTCATGAGGTTTAATAAACTTTGTCTTTTATTTCAGTTTCTGTGCCAACTTCTTCCTATATGGTCTGGGTCCCCTCTCATCCTGACGAGCGTGGTCCCTGGAACACAGGAGCTGGGTCCAAGTATCCCCGACAGTCCAGTGTCCCTTCTGTCCAAATTTGGTGGAGGTAAGTCCTTGCCTCCCCACGCCAGACAGTAATCCTGTGTAGTGCATGAACAGCAGCTTCTCAGGCTTCTGTGCATTTTTACAAGACTTCCTTCGTGCACAGCCTAGCCAAGAACCCCAGCACCTTGTCCTGCATTGCCCAACTCGCTGAGTTGGAATCCGACTTTGTGGGACCATCTTTTGTTGTGCTGAGTCGACCGTCATGCTCAGATCTTCTGAACGTCTGTTCAGGTGCTTCTGCGGGTACTGCCTGCTTCTGCATGGGCCCTCCGTATTGCTGAGTGCCCCATCTGTCTCCTCCTTCAAGAGGCGACTTCCTGGTCCTTCCTGGGCCCTGGCAGCACCGAAAACCTTCATCCACGACTCTTGCAGCTAGCAAGGCTTGTTTGCAGTCTTTCTGCATGGAAATAACTCTGCGTCCTCCAGCATGCCATGGGACATCTTCTGACAAAAGGAGAAGTTCCTGGCACCTTCTGTTGTTGCAGAATCTTCAGCTTCTTCCACCCAGAGGCATCCCTTTTACACCTTCATCCGAGGTTTAGTGGCCTCCTACACCTCCCGGACACTTGCGTGACTCTTGGACTTGGTCCCTTTCCTTTGCAGGTCCTCATGTCCAGGAATCCGTCTTCAGTGCTTTGCAGTCAGTTGTTGTCCTTGCAGAATCCCCTATCTCGACTTTACTGTCTTACTGGTGTACTAGGGTCAATTTACCCCTACTTTTAAGGGTCTTGGGGTGGGGTATCTTGGACACCCTTAGTGTTTTCTTACACTCCCAGCAACCCTCTACACACTACACTAGTCCTGGGGTCCATTCGCGGTTCGCATTCCACTTTTTGAGTATATGGTTTGTGTTGCCCCTAGGTCTATTGTCTCCTCTTGCATTCTATTGGGTCCTACAGTGTTTGCATTATGCTTCTAACTGTTTACTTACCTGATTTTGGTTTGTGTGTATATTTTGTGTATATTACTTACCTCCTAATGGAGTATATCCTCTGAGATACTTTTGGCATAGTGTCACTAAAATAAAGTACCTTTATTTTGAGTAACTCTGAGTATTGTGTTTCTTATGATATAGTGCTAAGTGATACAAGTGGTATAGTAGGAGCTTTGCATGTCTCCTAGTTCAGCCTAAGCTGCTCTGCTATAGCTACCTCTATCAGCCTAAGGTGCTAGAACACCTCTAATCCACTAATAAGGGATAACTGGACCTAGCACAAGGTCCCCACTATAAGCCAGGCCAGCCTCCTACATGCACGCACCAAACATTCATTTAAAAAGATCTCAAACACACACAAACACATACACACTTACCTTCAGCCGCAGAGGTCCCTGGAGGGTTGGGACTGCTGCCTTTCCTCACTGGCTGACCCTAGGTCAGCCAATGAGGGAAGCCAGCAGTCCCTACTTCATCACAGAGTGGGAAGGGGTCAGTGAGACTGCTGATCTCACCCCACCCTGTGACAAGGTGTCACTGATTGACACTCGCCCTGGGCACTTTAGGGCTTAAAACTGAAGTGCCCAGGTCGAAGTCAATGGGTGACTCTTCCCTTATCACCCTGGGGAGGGCCTTGAGGCACCTTTGCTGAGCCAAGGAGGTCACACCCACAGGAGCTGTGACCTCTTCAGCCCAGCAAAGTTCAGCTCAGGCAGCCAGGAGTCTGCACAAATTGCGCATGTCTGCTCCTGGCTGCCTGACCTGAACATGAAGGGTGTCTGTCAGGCTGACCTTTGTTCAGCGTGACCTGCACTCTTCATGAGGTGCCAAAGGTGGGGCGCGAGGCCCCTCCGCCCTAAAGGTCGGGCCACGCCTGGTCTTTCCTCTCCTTTCATGTCTCTCTCGGCATTTCTGATGCCCGATCGCGATGCGATCGGGGAGCAGAAATGCCACTAGACACCAGGGAAATTGTTTTTTATTTTATTTTATATATAAAGGGAGCGGCCCCTTGGGCAAGAACTACTCCCCAGGGGGGCAAATAACTTTACGGCTATTTCTGCACCCCCTCCCCCAGGGCAGATCGGCCTAAATTTATTAGGCTGATCTGCCCAGGGGGGCAGAAACCCCTAGACACCAGGGATCTTTTTTTTGAGGTGCATGTTTTTTATATGTGGGGAGTGACCCCTTAGGCAAGGGTCGCTCCCCTGTGGGCAAAATTAATTCTAGGCCATTTTGTCCCCCCCCCTTTGGTGAAGATCAGCCTATTTTAATTAGGCCAATCTGCCCCCAAGCGGCACAGAAACCACTACACACCAGGGAATTTTTTTGTCTGTTTCACGTGAGGGGAGCGACCCCTTAGTCAAGGGTCACTCACCTGGAGGAGCACGTTTGTTTTTGGTCATTTCTGTTCCCCTTGGGGGCAGATCGGCCCATTATAAATAGGCCGATCTGCCCCCGGGGGGGCAGAAACCTCTAGGCACCAGGGATTTCATTTTTTTTTTCTTCTTTTTTTTTATATGTGGGGAGCGACCCCTTAGGCAAGGGTCGCTCCCCTGGGGGCAACATTATCTTTAGGCCATTTCTGCCACCCTTGGGGGCAGAAACCACTAGGTACCAGGGATTTTATTGTTTGCGCCAATTTCAAGCAAGGGTAGTGACCCCCTAGGCAAGGGTCATTCCCCTGGGGCGCAAATTTATTTTAGACCATTTCTGCTCCCCTTCGTGGCAGATCGGGCTATTGGGGGCAGAAACCACTTAGGCACCAGGGATTGGTGTGTGCGTGTTTTGTTTGTGGGGACAGCTCCTTGGGCAAGGGTCGCTCCCCATGGGGGCACATTAATGCTGCCTTTGGGGGCAGATCGGCCTATTTTTGGAAGGCCCATCTGCCCCTCAGGGGGGGGCAGAAAGCCCACCAGAGACCAGGGAAGATTTTATTTTCAAAAAAAGAGGTTGGGGGTATTGCCATACCCCCACCCTATATAAATGAGGCCAAAGTTGTTCTGCACACTGGGGGACAGATTGGGCAATTACCCCAGATCCACTCCGGGGGGGGCAGAAAGCCTAGTAGATGCCAGGGACTTACAAAACAAAAAATAGTGGGGTGGTGGCTACCAACCAGTATGGGCCTAACCCCAACTGAAGTGGGTAACAGTCTTTCAGCTCTCCCCCGCACACTAAAACATCTTATTCCCCCGCAAGCAAGAGCACGTTTGATTATTTTGGATTTTGGTTGTACATTTGGGCCATGAGAGCTTGTCTAACTCTTGATATCATCCCACTTGGAATGGCGAGGGCTGCACTTTTTGGACTTTGGGATACTGCCATGTAGAAAAATTCACAAGATCTAGACACATCTCAAAACAAAAAATCTGGGTGAGTCCAGGGTGGTTTGCTTCACATGCACCGCGCACCATTTTCTTACCCACAGTGCCCTGCAAACCTCAAACTTTGCTGGAAATCACACATTTTCCCCACATTTTTGTGATGGAACCTTCCGGAATCTGCAGGAATCTACAAAATTCCTACCACCCAGCATTGTTGCATTTATACTGATAAAATTTGCCCCACTTGTCAGCCTAAAATATTTTTTTTTCCAAACTGCCCCCTCAATTTCGACATATATTTGGCTCTTCCCTGTCACAGGCACTTTGCCCTCCTACACAAGTGAGGTGTCATTTTTACCGGGCAACTGAAGGGAAGGTCAGGTGGTGGGAAATTTGTCCCGGGCAGTGATCCCACACAGAAATGTGGGAAAAATTAGATTTTTTAGCTAAATGTGAGCTGATATTTTCTGTAGGAAAACCTTGTATGATCTACACAAATGATCCCTTGCTGAATTCAGAATTTTGTCTTGTTTTGTTTAGCTTTCTTGGTTTCATACCCATTTCTATCACTAACCGGAAGGATGCTGAAAACATAAACAAAAGTAAAAATGGGGTATGTCCCATTAAAATGCCCAAATTGTGTTGAAAATTGTGGTTTTCTGATTCAAGTCTGCCTGTTCCTGAAAGCTGGGAAGATGATGATTTTAGCACCGCAAACCCTTTGTTGATGCCATTCTCAGGGGAAAAAACCACAAGCCTTCTTCTGCAGTCCCATTTCCCATTTAAAAAATAAATTAAAAAATCTGCTGTATTTTGACTAATTTCTTGGTCTTCTTCAGGGGATCCCACAAACTCTGGGTACCTCTAGAATTCCTAAGATGTTGAAAAAAAAGGATGCAAATTTGGCGTTTGATAACTTATGTGGACAAAAAGTTATGAGGGCCGAACTGCCCCAAATATCCAAAAAACGGTCTGGCACATGAGAGGGGGAAAGGCCTAGCCATGATAAGTTCCCATTTTCAGTATGGTGCCGAGGTGGTCGGTATTGAGAGTAAAAGGAACCGGGACCTTGAGGAAGGAAGGTGTCTAAAAAGGTTACTCTCCCTCCCCCCTCCTCCATGTTGCAGGCAGTTAGATTAGAAACAGGCTTATTAGGGTGGACGTCTCTGCAAAACTTTTGGTCAAGAATAGACAGTGCAGAATACCCCAAAATCTCCCTGTTATGCAAAAAAGAGATATTGCACAGGGAACTGCATTTGGCCCGCCGAGTTAGAGCTAGGATCGAAACGTACTGCAGAAATAAAAGTAAGTGTTGCAGAGGGCATCAACCAGTTAGAGGTGAGTAAGACAGAGTTGAAAAAAGTTATATGTCAGGTTTCAAGGAATGTGGATCTCATTTATCTGCAAAAAAAGTAATCAGCCCCTCATTTATTAAGCTCATTTATGAATGGAGAGACCTTCCCCTATTTAGAAAGACTGATGAATATTAAGATGAGCTGCAGTCTGCTTAGATTTAGATGTGGATTAAACCAAGTTGTAATATCAGGGAAGCAGGGCATTCTGATAGGCGAAGGGAAAATATTTCAATGTGGCCTCAATGTAAAAGGGAATTCACTGCATGTCCTTGTGGATTGTCTGTGGTTTGAAGCCCAAAGAATAATCTTTTATAAAGCCTTCTTTCTTAAAATATGATATTAGGGATAGGGGACAAGCTATTACATTATTGACTAAAATTAGATATTTCAATGTGACGTATGCCTTGGGGCGAATTTAATGTCTGTGAATAATCAACTACAGTCAAATGGTGACAAGCTAATCAATTAGAGAGGAGCCCTTTTTTTAAGAAGCTGAGATGTTTTAGATTATATGGATTTTATATTTGAATGTCCAGATTTTATTGTTTTATATCCATGTTCATTTTTATTATTTTATTGGATTTGTGTGTGATTCGATTTCACAAATTGTTTTAAAGACTACGTTCTAAATAAACATATGTTTTAGACTGATTTACCTAGAAATTTCATATTCAGGTTTAGAGGATGCAGGATTGGCTAATGGCTCACAAATATTAATAGATCCACAGTGCACATGGTGGTAGATAGGTGCATGTGGTTTCAGAAGCTACTAGCCTTTCTTGCTATTTGAACCCTGGACCTTCTCTTGGAGGATGGGTAAGGGACCGAGTGTTGTCTGAAGGTAGATTTAGGCTGGATCCTTTCTAGTACACAGAATATCTTTGCTGTGCCTCACACTAAAGTAATGAAGCTTCATTTCCTTTCCGGTATGTAGATCTTCTAGCTTTTTCTGTCTGCTCTTAGACACATTCTTTACAATGTTGTGTCCATTTTACAGGTTACTCTTTCACAGGTGCTCTCTAGTGATTACAGTGCAATCCTGGATTGGCATGCCTTGGTTTGCTTTTAGCAAAGAACAATTTTAAGTGAGGTTGTGGGTTCAGAAACGTGACCGGAAACTAATATTGCCTAAGATTTCCAGACACTAGAGTCTATTTTGGAGGCTACTAACATTAACAATCCCCCAGAGGGCCGCCCTGTGACATTTCCTACTGCCTTCAAATAAATACCCTGAAAGCCATCTATTAGCGGAGGCTCTCTGCACAGTCAAGTCTTCTGAAAACATAAAATAGAGCACTGCTTTACTACTTCTTTAAACCCCTGCAACCTCATTACATTGCTTAGTCCATGAGTATTCCAGGAGAACAATGTAATGCTGCGCAGAGGCACCCAGCTCTAATCCACATCACTTAGATTTCCCGATTCACCCTCCGACTCTTCCTAATGCGGGAAGTCATACCACTTCTGATCGGAGAACTTCTAGGTAAACTCATCACTGAGGGTTTTGGTTAAGGGTACCTTTCTCTATGTTTCCCAACAGGAGACTAGCATGCAAAGCATGCAAAAGACCAGAATCTTAAATGCTTTATTTACTTCACGGCCCCATTGTTTATCTTCTAGTACTTACTCTTTGTAACCCTCAAACTCTAGCTTCCTCTATCAACTCACTCTTGTGCCCTCTTAATTCTGCGACCTTCTTGAAGACAGTTCCTTTGTTTCCTTCCTTTTTTATACATTATTAATATTCTTGTTCCCTTCCTCTGCAGATTTCTCCATGGCTCTTGTATTGTGTTCCTTTGAGTAGTCTATTTTGTAAAACACCATGTGCCATTAATGAGTAGCCGTAGCTAATGAAGGTTATCCATCCATCTACTAGTATTTATAAATAAATCCAGCCTTTTTATCGATTGACATTTAAAATGCAAGATTTGCGTAACCATGTAATAATAATGTATATTCCCAAGAATAGAAGGAAAGTTCTTCTAAAGAAACAAGGCTTAGACCGAGTCCTCTTGGTTTTACTTCTGAAATTGGGACTGAGATGGAGAAGGGCGTTCTGAATTATGAAAAGCTTATTTTTCGACCTGTGATCCACGTGTGATAGTTAATTTTTCTAATCCTTTTATTTACTTTGCCAGCTTGATTCCTCTTTATGACACCCCATACTTAAATGCGTAATATTTCATGGCTACATTTGAGGTAGATACACACAGTGCACACGTCTATCTATATGACATGACAGCTTTTAAGAGCAAAAATTATGCCTCTGTTGCTAATTTTTCATCGACTATTCAAACTAAGATTACAGTTTAAACGTTATGCGTTGTTGTGGCACAGTTACTGAGGTACGAGGATTGAAAACACAGGATGCTTTCTCTACGTACGTTTTTAAAACCAAAACCATAGGGTACAAAAGGGTAATTTTATGCCAGGACCTCAATGAGGAGTTAGGGGCGCTGTATGGACACAAGGTCCTCAGGCATATTATATGGGCCCAGCTCTCAATAGAAGAATATCTGACAGGCACCATGGCCTCGGCGCTTTAAATGGCGTTGCAAGAATTCTATGGGCCCCCATACAAGCAGAGGGATTGAACCTTCCTTGCGACTTTTAGTAGGAAAATGCAGCCAGAAATCCCCACACTCCAGTGTCCCGGTGGCACTGATCCTGGTGAACTATCGATATCCACGCGTCTGGGCTTTTTGACTTCCTTGTTGTTAACGTTTTTTCGGTCTTTTATCACCATAATCAGGTTGACCATGGTTAGAAAGGAAGCTATAGAACTCAGGCTCTGCAGCAAGTGCCTGAATGATGGGGAACCGTCTTTTTGCATTCATTGCGAGGGCAGCGCGAGCGCACCGATCTCGTTTGTTTTTCCCCTACGCAGAAAGGCCTGCAATTACAGCCATCTGCTGTGGGAAACACTAATGTAAGAAAATTGGCAGATTACACCGAAGAACATTTTGAACTTACAAAGTGAGCACAGGGTATTTTTCCAGTAAGCTCTGTAAATAAACATAGGCAAAATTTCTGATAATATTTCAATACCGGCGAAGATTATTATTATTGCTCTATTTTCTGCTCACTGATGCATGCCCATTACTGCACATGTTGATCCTATTTACCCAGCATGCAGTTTAATCCCTGAGGGAGTGAGGTTTCTTTCATGGCAACAATACAAACCTCAAGCAAAAAGGGTGATAGCAGAATATATATCTCAAAACATCCTTTGGAATAAATATTGTGTCCTAAATATTGTTTAGAAAAATATCGTCCCATTGGCATTAATATAAGATATATCCATCCGACTTAACCCTATTTTCCTAAACAACATTTAGGACACTTCTGGGCATATGTACAAGAAAGTAGTGCATCTGCTGTGATTCGCCACATTTCTTGCGCCCCGTAATGTCACCATGGCAGCGCCGTATTTAGAATACAGTGCACTTGGGCACTTTAGCATAATAGCGTCAGAATTGTTGATGCTATTGTGGTGCATTGATTGACTTGTGCCAAAAATGATGGTGCTACTTAAGCAATGCCTGGGAGGCTTATTAGAAGCAATGGAAACACCTTAGGCAGAAGTTAAAAATGACAGCAAAAATGGCAAAGTGAAATCTCGTAAATTTCACTGTGCCATTTTTCTGGACCTACTGAAGGAGGAACGACCCCCTTGCATACTTTATGCCTGGCGTAGGTATGATGTGGTGCAAGGAGGGTACAAAGTGGCGCAATGCTTGAATTACACCACTTCGTAAATCTGGCATGGGCAAAAGATCTCCTTGATGCTGCCTTAGTGTAAAATAAATGAATCTAGGGTGGCGCAAGGAGGCGTTAGGGGCTTGTAAAAAAGTCCCTATATTTATAGATTTATATGAAAGTATAGATTTTTTTATGGTTTCCGTTTGGAGCTACTAATAGAAAATCCACAAAGTAATAATATTTGTGCAAATGTCCAACCAATACAGATTGATTGCTTGTGCTCGCTCTGTACTCATGCATTTGGGTCGTCGTGTTCCCTGCTCTTTCACCTAAACTCACACCAACGTTCAGCTAATATTGCCTCTCCTGTCCTTTTCTTAAAGTATGGTTGGGTTTGTAGTAGTCTCATTTCAAGAGCATCCAAACAGATGCAGAGTCCTATATGATTGAAACTTGATAATGTTTCCTAAAAGCAATGGTCAGATGTGGTAGTGGGAAACTAGTAAAATCAGAGATGGTTTTACTTGGATAGGCAACAAATAGCCTCATTACAAGTCTGGCAGTCTTAAGACCGCCAAACTCATGGAGGTTTCCACCGGTCAGCCCAGTGGAAACATTGTGATAGGGCTGCGCTGTAAAACAGCTCTCCCTTGCAGAAAGCAGAGTTTTCATCTGACTTCCTTGCACACAAATATGCATGCAGGGAAGACAGATGAAAACATTGTTCCCTCAGACAGAGCTACTATTAAAATCAGCTCCGTGCTTGGGGGAGCAATGCCGGCTCCCACAGGACAAGGGGTGCCAGCTAGGACTGTGGAGGTCTTGAGGCTCCCCCTGCAATCCTCTCACTCTCTCTCTCTGCCGTCCCATAATGGGAAGAGAGAGAGAGATAGTCATTGCAATTGTCTTTCCATTTATGACTTAAAACATAACACAGTTATCTGTGACATAATGGTTATAGTCACAGATCCTTACACTGAAAGTTGAGGGTTCTAGTACAAATGTGTCGGTGGTCATTTCCCTACTTTCATTCATTTTCAAGTTTAAGGTTCATACTAAAAGGTGATCTCACTCTTTTGATTGACAAATACATTTTTCTTTTCAGTTTGTCCAGAAATGTCTCATTCTAATTATATCATTCATCGAGGCCTAAAAAACTCTCTCTCTTTCCTCTCACTCTCTTTCTTCCTCTCTCTCTCTCAATTTCTCCTTTTCTATCTCATTTTCCCACTCACGCACCCACACACCAACCCACTCAGAACCATGTAAACCTACTGACAGTCCCACTCACACACTCAGGCACCCATTCATAGACACAGACACCCACGCATCTACTCACAGACGCACTCACACTCTCACACACCCACTCACAAACCCATTGAAACCCTCATGCACCCATTGACAGACCCACACAGAAATTGCTGCATCTACTAAGACACTGATGCACCCACTCTCACACCCAGACACACACTCGAGCACCCACTCTCACCCCCATTCTCACACCCAGAGAGAGAGGCCGCAGCCATCTCCTGCCACACACAGCCAAAGGGCTTGGTGGTTAGGGGAGTTGGCTGCAGGATCTTGCCACAGGCCAGGCCCTGTGGCCAACTGTCACCGCACACAACTTTTGGTCGTGAGTGGCAGTGGTTGGATTAACGCATAGTAATGAAAATTACTTTATATGAGAAAAAGCATAGAAATTCACTGAAAACCAAAGGTTACAGGGACGTTATAGTTATTAAATAGAATTAAACAAAAACATAGAAATTCACTCAAAAAAGGTTACAGGGACGTTATTGTTAGGTTCACATTTTAAACGTGCCAAACCATAGAAATTCACCTGGTCTAGTTGGAGTTATCTCAAGTAACTATAATTCGTACCCTAAGGTAACTATAACTCACGCCCTCACCATGCACTGCTAATTACCCCACAAATGATGGCTCTCATGACATCTTTGATAACATCACTAATAATATCAATGTAATATTTGCAGTAAACCTTTTGAGAAAAAAACTGCATGGTGGGGGCCTCCCTCCAGGAGCCAATAATGTCAGTGAGTAGTCCATTCCGCATGGCCTTCTTCTGCAATGTACTGGGGTGATTACCGCCTGGACATAGCAGTTTCCCTGCCTTCATTGCCACGAGCAGGGAAACCTGTGTTTGCTCTCGCTTTGCAGGAGCAATTTCAAAGCTCCTGCCAAGCGAGAGCAAACACAAAGGGGGTCATTCCGACCCTGGCGGTAAAATCCGCCAGGGCCGGGGACCGCGGATGCACCGCCAACAGGCTGGCGGTGCATCCCTGGGCATTCTGACCGCGGCGGTACAGCCGCGGTCAGAAACGGGAAACCGGCAGTGTACCGCCGGTTTCCCGCTGCCCTGGGGAATCCTCCACGGCGGCACAGCTTGCTGCGCCGCCATGGGGATTCCGACCCCCTTACCGCCATCCTGTTCCTGGCGGTTTTGGCCGCCAGGAACAGGATGGCGGTAAGGGGTGTTGTGGGGCCCTTGGGGGCCCCTGCAGTGCCCATGCCAGTGGCATGGGCACTGCAGGGGCCCCCATAACAGGGACCCACCAAGATTTTCAGTGTCTGCCATGCAGACACTGAAAATCGCGACGGGTGCAACTGCACCCGTCGCACCCTTTCCACTCCGCCGGCTCCATTCGGAGCCGGCATCCTAGTGGAAGGGGGTTTCCCGCGGGGCGGGCGGGCGTCCTTCTGGCGGTCGCCCGCCCGCCCAGCGGGAAACTCAGAATAACCACGGCGGTCTTCTGACCGTGCAGCGGTATTCTGATCGCGGTACTTTGGCGGACGGCCTCCGCCGCCCGCCAAAGTCAGAATGAGGCCCAAAGTCTGCTCCCAGTTGGTGGGAGGTTTGAAAATGCTCCTGCCATCTAGGAGCAGAATTCATATCTGTTTCCCTGCCCGCCATCATGCAGGCAGCAAAACATCTGATTATTGCTCCTGCCTGCAGGGAGCAGCATTTTAAGCTCAGCTAATAACTTGCACCTTTGCCATGCACTGCTAATTACGCTAAGTATTACATCAGTAATGACATCTTCTATTACATCATTGATAATATCACTGCAACATTTGCAACCAAATTATTAATGAGAAAACCGTGCATGACAGGGCTCCAAGTAAAAGTTACCTTAGGGCACAAGTTATAGTTTCTTGTGATAAGTATAACTATAACTGCTTAAGTTTCATGGTTTTGTGTTTGTAAAATCTGAACTTAACTAGAATGTTCTGTTACCTCAGTTTTTTTTGGGAATTTCAATTTTTTTTAAATTCTATTTCCTAATTATAATATCCATAAAACCTTTGCTTATATATATGCATATTTATAAAAACACACATACACACAAGGCTACACAAAAATTGGGATCTGGCCTATCCCGTTTTTTGCTTCCCAAAAAACCTAGTCCTTGTGGCCTTTTTAAGACTTGGGGAGGTGGGTCACCTGCTCCCCTCACCTTAAGTACTATCTACAGTGCCATCCCCACCGGCCCTGGCCCACCTGAATGTATTTTTTGGGAAGGGGTAGAGTTTGCATTCTTATTTTTTACATTTTGGTTTGGATTTGAGGATCTTCTGCCGCCCTCTTACTAATCCATTAATAGCCCCAAGGATCCCATACCCAGGTGTGGCTCACAAGCCCTGCTTTTAGGAGCCTTCTCCTGGGATATAGCGGTTTTACTGCCTGCACTGGCATAGGCAGGGAAACCTGTGTTTTCTGTCATTTGATGGAAGCATTTTCCAATCTCCTGCCAAGCGGGAGCAAACATAAAGGGCCATATTTATGGCCAAGTCACACAGAGCAGCATAGCAAGACCCCTTGCTGCACTACACTGCATGACAGGGTAAGGGCAGACATGCACTGTATTGATCACAATACAGCACATTCCTGTCTTTCCTGTGTACTGGAGCCCTTTTGCCTACCTTGCACCAGCTCAGGCACCCTTGCACCATGGTTCTTTCAGGAAGGCTTTTGTGCAGGAAGAGGCACTTTTCTGCACAAAAACTATCCTGGGAGGCCTATTGCTCTATCTGTGTGTGCTGCAGGATGCATCACACATAGAAGAAGAAAGAAACAAGGAGAGTAAGAGATATTTCTCATTGTTAAGACTCTCAAGGAAAGGTGTAAGATTTTGGTGCATTCCCAGGTTTAGAAGTTCTTCTAAATCTGGAAATGCGTTTAACTCTATGGGAGCTATATGGAAACACCATGCAGTGCCCATGGAATGCTTACCCAGGTTAAAGTAATGGTACACAGTGATTTGGGCTGCGTTGTGTTACTCCAGACTTTTTAAGCAACTCAAAGTCATGCAAAATGTCTTTGCATGGCTTAAAAAATCTGACTTAGTGGTTTGCGTCACACATTTATCAGGTTGTGTGGTGCAAATGTAATGAAACCATCTCACAAATATGCCCCAAAGTCTGCTTCCCGCGGGTGGGAAGTTTGAAAATGCTTCCACCTGCTGGGAGCAGACTTCTGATCTGTTCCCTGCTGCACTGAAGTAGGAAGAGTGTAGTAATTGGTGAGAGGGGTGATCAAATGGTGTACTGTGAAGTAATGTGGTGTTTTTGTATTTTGTAATTATTGTATTATTATTTGCAGAATTAATGTATGTTTTTTTAACTATTGTATTTATCAAAAAGTATATTTAAAAATCAAAATTTAAATTAATTTTATTGGGCTTCTCCACATTGGACTATCTCCATCAATGAAGATAAATAGGTTAAGCGGGAAGTGTTATTATTAATTATTGTTGTTTCTCCCCTTTTCCCAAACCTAACATTATAAACTTGGGGTTACCCTTTCTTGATAGGTTTTAAAGATCAATACTGTGCTGTGAGGATGCTTGGAGCTATAAGTCATCTGTTACTGTTTTTGAGGATCATCATGCTGACGGAGTCCGATGGTATGTCTTGTAAGGTATTTTTATACATAAGTTATATAAAACTGCCACTCAGTGTATTGTGCTCCATCATTTTACATATCTTGAGCACTGAGGGAGACAGCATTCAGATAGCCGACGTTCTCTCAAGAAAGATCACACTGAAGTTGTTGCCACAACCTGTTGTGCCATGGAATAATCCTTGAGTATTGTTTGCTCACTGTGAAACCATCAAATTCTTACGTTGTGCTTTCTTGATGGATACCCTCAGCAAGAATATTACCTAAATTTACAGCAAGCACCTGCAGAAGAAATAACAGCTCAAATCCTCTGCCATTGTGATGTCTTGCTACAGATTTGGGGTGCAGCTTTCAATGTGGTCCCCTGTACCATTAATTATGGAGATCTCTTTGCATTGTTTACCATGCCACCAGTTATTCACTCCCAATATGTTACCATGCTGCCATTTTAACTGAGAGCAGAGCCAATTGATAGGGCGGTGTTTTCTGTAGAGATTTTCTGAAGCGTGGTGGCGATGTTTGTCTAATTTAGAGATGAGTACAACAACAGTTGTTTATTATTTCTATGTACATTAAACAGGACTTATACCTGCCACCCAAGCTTATAGTTTGGAGGCCTGAAATGGCGTGAATTGTCTCACTTGTTGGAGTATGATTGTTTGGAAGTGTGCTGGTACTGTTATTGCCAGTGCTGGCAGGAAAAAGGATTGGTGAAAGGTACAGATGGCTCCTGATGCAGGCCCTGGCACTTATGTTTTATTACAAATTAGGCACTGCCTTTCCTTCCTGCAAGCAACATCAACAGGACAAGTCTTCCTTCTTGGTTGCTGTTATACATTTTCACAAACAATGAGCTAATTGTATAATTCAAAGAGACACATTCTTTCTCTTCTCCCTGCTCACCTGTTCTCTTGCCTGGCAAAACAATGAACATTTTCATGGTGATATGGTTAATTGATTATTCCTAGGAGCATCTACCCCTCTTCACTGCTCCCTGTACCTATGTCAAGAATAGGTTGCGTTCCTACCTGGACCTTATATGACAGTGGAATTTAAGTATTTGTTTTTTCACTTTTTTATCAACAATTTGTTTTGTCATTTATTGAATCAGCACTCCCCTAACCTGACAATTTTCCCCTCCTATGACTGCTGCCAGCATGATCCAACCCCCATCCATCCTAAAGGATATTGGTGAACCCAAATTACCGTGGGTATGATGGGTAAAGTTTTTCGAATCCTATTTAATGGCCATGTGTGGTCCTTTCAAATACGCAAACAACATGCAATGCTAGCTAATGTTGATACAGAGGGTAGGAAAATATTTGAAGATTTACCAGTAACAATTGATATGAACAAATGGGAGGATAAAGAGGCACAATTGCATGTATACCAAGTCACGTTAAAAAAATTAGTAGACCATTTCTGTGATAAAACCAGTGAGGTGATACAAAGGCACACATTCTTTGGTAGAACCCAAGGTAAAGGTAAAAAAGTGTCAAGTTACATTACTGGAATTAGAGGGTACTCTCCTACTTGTGATTTTGATCACTTAACAGATTATCCTATTAGAGAATATGGGGCATATTTATACTCTCTTTGCACTGCATTAGCATCTTTTTCTTTTTACTCTAATTTGGTGCAAAACTAACTCCATATTTATACTTTGGTACTAGACCTGTCTAGGGCCACATTTATGGAGTTAAAGTCATTTTTTGGAAGTGGAAACCTACCTTGCCTTAATGAGATGGAAGGTATGCGTTCCTGTGCAAACAATGACTCTATGGCCTTAACGCCATTTTTATGCTCCCATGCAAAAATGGTGCAAGGGAAGGAAGAGGGGTCAAAAAAGGGTGAAAAGACGGGTCTAGCACCAAAGTATAAATATGGAGTTAGTTTTGCACCGAATTAGAGTAAAAAAAAGGCGCTAATTCAGTGCAGAGTATAAATATGTCCCTTAGCGTAAAAAACTGACGCTAATCTGGTTAGAGTAATTTATTTTGACTCTAACCTGCTTAACGTCATTTCTTTTTACGCTAGCCTACCCTTTGCACTAACTTGCACCATTCCATAAATATGGTGCCCAACTTGTGCTAAAAAAAGGTGCAAGCCGGTGCAAAACCTTTTGGTGCAAAACTGCGTTAGTGCAGTTTTGCACCAAAAAGTATAAATAAGGCCCTAATTATTTAAGTGCACCAATGACTTAAAGATTCAGGAAAACGTGCTGGCCCATAAACCCATTTGAGCAGAAACCATCATCACTGCAAAACACACACTGCTCTATGTATTAAGAAGATTAAACTAACTATATAGGCTCCTAGATATGTCACTGAGGTGGATAACCTTTGCAAATGTTAATAGTGTGTATAAAAATAAGGGAGTTTTGTGGGAAAAGTTTGAAGGGCCAATCAGAAAAACCTCAGTGTTTCAGATGTAGTAATAGAATCACTTAGCCAACAACCCTAAATGAATTACTTGCAGAATGATATGCAGAAAATGGAAACGCTGTTAAGGTCTGTAGAGAACCAGAAAAGTGCAATACACATTACAAGATCAGATGACGAAGTAAGAGAAGAAAATTGTGAAATGGCATTCCGAGTGAACACAGAGAAATGTGAGGATATAGGGGGTTATTCCAACTTTGGAGAAGGTGGTAATCCGTCCCAAATGTGACGGATTTACCACCAGCCGTATTACGAGTTCCATAGGATATAATGGACTCGTAATACGGCTGGTGGTATATCCGTCACTTTACCGTCACTTTTGGGACGGATTACCACTTCCTCCAAAGTTGGAATAACCCCCATAGTGGCTTACCCAACATGTCATATTACCAATGATGAAATGAAGCACTTGCTTACTTCAAGCTCTCCTTATACCTTAATAGGCAGGGAAATCATTTAATGAGACATTTACAGGAAGGGCATACAATGTAGAACAGCCTGACATTAACCCAGGTGGATGACATAAAGACCTTGTACCCTTGGATGGTATGTTAATGATGCACATATGCTTTAAGAACAGGTCCACTATTGGCAAAATCTATTTTATGAAACAGGGGTCCAGCCTATTGGGTAGGATTCATCAAAAATGTCTGGGCATTAAGCCTGACCCAAACAACAAGGAACAGGTATCAGTAGTTGACTGATCTATTGCAGGTAGTAATGTGTGTGAAGAATTCCTTATAGTAGTCTCTGACAAATGCGGTTTACACAAAACGTTCATGCACAGAATAAATTGGAATTCAGATGCAGTACCTGTAGTAGGTAAAACACGACCAATTCCTTTACTCATGAGGAATTCATTAAAAAAAATGTACACAAAAACTGGAAACACATGGAATACTTAAAAAAAAGACAGCTTTGAATGGTTAGACCCCATTGCTATTGCTGCTAAGAATGGTGGAGATAATATATGGCTCCCTGTGTTGATCTGAGAGACTGAAATTAAAAAATTTGGGTAGATAGACATCCTCTACGGGGAATCAATGGAATGCTGATTAATTTTTTTCTTTTCGATCCTCATTTACCTTCCGAAGTTCCCTCACATGACCGGGGGGGAGGAGGGAGCAGCGAAGGTTCTCACACAACTGCTCACCACCCATCTCTGACCTCGTCGCCCCTGTGACAAATTTTCCACCCAAGGTCCAGTACGGAATGCAAAGGAAAGAGTATGATAATAGGATCACATCCTATCTATTCATACCTCACCCCTTCCCAACCATTTCTTCAGCAGATTCCAAAATCTGATCCTCTTACAAACCTAATGACAGTCTAACTTAAGATGGTAAATTAGAGAGTTTTTCAATTCGACGAAAGTAGGGGGAACAGGGCTGATCCATTTCCTACAGATCTCCCTTCTTGCCAGAAGCATCATATAAAACAACAGTTTAGCTCTATCTCTACCCATCTTCTGCGCCTCATATGAACAGCCAAACATCACTGTCAAAGGTCTTACCTTCGGGCTTGTGGGAAGAATCTCCTAAATTGCATCACCCACCTCTTGCCAAAACTTACGGAGTAGAGGGCAATCAATAAACATATGTAGATCGTTAGCTGATGCAGAATCACACTTCTTACACCTCACCACGTTATCCTGTCTCAGCCTGGACAATTTTTGGGGAGTCCAAAAGGCTCTGTGAATAGAAGATAGATGATTTCTCCTTAACACAGCAGGTTTAACAGTATAATACAGAAGTGTAGTGGATACTTGCCAAAGGTCTTTAAGCTGCGGCTCCAGCAAGCACTCCCTCAAGATTTTGTCCGGGAGGTTAAATTCACCATCCACAATGTCCATCATCAGCCAATACCATCTAGCCACTTCTTTCTTCATCAGAGTATCCAGCTGCATCTGGTCCACAAGTCTGTTAGTACTTCCCATTTCCTCTGTCACATTCCCAACCCAAGTCTTCATCTGGAGGTATTAAACTTAGACAGCCTTCCTCCTATCTCCATATTAAGGTTATCAAACTCCCTAAGTTCACCATTATAACAGAGATGTCTCCATTGCACAAAACCTGCCTCTTTCAGAGGAATAGCCAGGGTGTCTTTAGTCCACTCCGGGGAGCCAGGAGAATCCCAAATTGGTGCATACTCATTACAATATGACAACCTCGTGATCTTCCTCACCTCGTACCACAACACTGCCCAATCATGTAATATCTTAAATCGAATTTCCTTAAAGAACTTTGGATCCTCAAACTTATACAAAAAACTTCTCTGGACCTCCTGACCTTCCATCATAGCAATTAACACCTGCCCCAGCTCTGAATGATCTAATGCATTAAAACTCTGTCTTTCACTTTTTAACAAATAAGCCTATGCGTAGTACCGCACATCAGGAGCCGCCAGACCACCTTTTTCTTTCCTCCTCCTGAGCTTTTTCCATGATATACGAACACCTTTAGATGCCCAAATAAAACTGCTAATTTTCCCCTGCAATTTCTTTAAAGCAGCCTTGTTAAACATCAATGGCAATGCATTGAAAATAAAAGTTAATTTGGGAACAATCACCATTTTTACAACATTAATCCGACCTATTATAGTTGGTGGAAGATTAAGCCATTTCCTCAGTGAAAGGTCCACCTCCCTCATAACCCAAGCAAGATTTGTTTCCGCCATTTTACATATATCATGTGTTACAGTGATCCCCAAATATTTAACTTCTTTCTTTACATTCACTGCCTTGTTTCGTTCCATATTCCATGCCATAATTTCGGTCTTTTGATTATTAACAGCATAACCAGAAATTCCCCCAAAATTCTCCATTAACTCTTGTAGAACTAGTTTGGCCTGACTTAAATTTGCTGTATAAATCATTAAATCATCCGCATATAAAGAAACCTTCCTGACCAGATCTCCACACTGGAAAGGAAGTATTCTCTTATATCTCCTAATTCTACAAGATAATGGTTCAATATAAAGGTCAAATAATAACAGGGATAATGGGCACCCCTGCCTCGTTCCTCTTTCTATTTTTACCGCAGGAGTGAGCATACCATTAACCAAAATTCTTGCACTTGGGTCATGATAGATTTTTTGCAATGTTCTAATAAATTGGCCTTCAATTTTATATGATTCACATGCCGTAATGAAATAACTCCAATTAACCCTGTCGAATGCTTTCGTTGCATCCACCATTACCACCGCCAAAGGCATATGCATCGAAGTGGCTAAATCAATTTACCCTACCAATCCCTGTGTTAATTCATGCATATGCCTACCTTTCAAAAACTCTTTCTGGTCCGTGTGTGTGAGTTTCCCGATAACCATCCCTAGTCTATCATTCAGGAGTTTAGCAAAGATTTTCTAATCACAATTTAACAGCGCTATTGGGCGGTATGAATCACTCTTCCTGGGGTCTTTGCCGGGTTTTAGAATTAACGTACTAATCGCCTTTTTTCCAAGAAGGAGGAAGATTCTCACCCTCCTAATATTATCACACAATTGCTTAAGAACTTTAGAAGTACTACCACCCAGAACTCGATAAACCTCCATGGGTAACCCATCTGGCCCTGATGCCTTCCCCAATTTGCCAGCTAAAATGACCCGTTCTACCTCGCTCTGCTGAAATGGATCATTAACCGCACTTCTCTCCTCTTCATTCAGAGTAGGTGAATCTAATTCCCCAAGCCACCCCTTCAATACCTTCAAAGGTGGCTTCGAATCTTCTGTATATAAGTCCTTAAAGAAATTGAAAAAACATTCTTCCACCTGCTCACCACCTTTTCTAATACGACCGAGTCTTCATCTCAAATTTCTATCACCCCATTCCTAACCCTATTTGATTTTAACTTCCAAGCTAACAATTTACTGCTGTTCTCACTATAATCAAAATGTATCACCCTATTAGCTTCACATCTCAATCTGATCCTGCGGTCCAAAAGAGCTGCCAACTCCAAACTAGATGTCTGACGTTGCTTATGTAAATCGTCAAATTCTTCACCTTGCTCATTACTTACCATTCCCTGCTCAAATTGTCGTATTTGACTCTCCAACCTGCTTATTTCCTCATTATATAATTTTCTCCTGTGTGCAACTATCCTAATCAGACATCCCCTCAAAAAGGCCTTAAATGTTTCCCAAACTATCGCTGAGGGAGCTAAAAAATTTCTCTGTATCCGCCCGCAATTCCATAACCACCTCATCTTCCAAAAGCAGCGTTCTGTCTAAAGTCCACCTTTTTTCCCTCCTTTTCATTGGCAATCTAAGATCTAAACTGACCGCAGAGTGATCTGATAAATGGGCCCCAATATATACTACTGACTCAACAAAGTCCCTCAAAACAGTATCCAAAAGGAAGTAATCAATTCTGGACTGATGCCGATACTTCTTGTTATTAAAAGAATAACCTCTCTCTGACCCCCTCTTATCCCTCCAAACATCATATAACCCTCATTGGGACATCATTACTCGAATCTGACCCTGCATTTTCTCATTTATTTTGGACCTACTACCCGCTGATCTATCAAATTCGTAGTTCAATACAGCTGATCTATCTAATTCGTAGTTCAATACAACATTAAAGTCACCTGCCCATATTATTGGATCTAAATATTGCAAAAGAAGATCTGAAAGTTCCCTTTATGGGCCTACATCATCCCTATTAGGACCATAGTATCCTACCAAGGTAAAGACATATTCAAAAGCAAAGAGCTTCCCCAATACCCACCTCCCTGAATTATCTATGGGACCTTCCCGAAAAGTAATATTGGCATGATTCTTAATTAGAACAGCCACCCCTTTACTACCACTCAAACAATTTGAACTAGCTATCTTCTGAACCCAACCGCCTGACCTAAAAACTTCAAAACATTCCTCCTGAGAAAGATAGGTCTGTTGTAAGATCAAAACCTCAAACGGGGCATCCTTCAAATGTTGCACCAACCTGTTCTGCCTGCTCTTTACCCTAAGACCATTTACATTTCAAGACAGGAGCCTCAAATTCTTTGCTGCCATTTTCCGACATCAAAACCACCTACCTTCTTCCACCCCACCATCATTCCCCCGTCCCCCAGGTCTACCTACCACAATGAGGATCTTTTTTTCCCCTATTATGCTCCCCACCCAGTGCAGCCCACCACCAACCCCTCGGCCATCCTCCCTCCTCCCCAGGGAACCCAACCAATCATTAACGTGACCAAAGTCAGAGGAGGGTCACCGTACCTAACTTGGGACATTGCAAAAAAAAAAAAAAATCTCCTTACCGGGAAAAACAATAGAAGCCTATGTCAGACCTTTCTCATTCCCGATCCCTTTCTCAATTTTCCTGATCAACTCGTCCACCTCCTTCCAGTCCATAAAATTAAACATTTTGTTATTCACCACAACCCTTAATGAAGCAGGGAATTTTAACTGAGCTGTTGCACCCAGTTTTTTCAACATGTCTATTCTTTTACCCAGCTCCCACTGTTTATTTAAAGTCACAGACGCTAGGTCTGAGCTAATTTCAAAATGGGATCCGTGTACTGACAATGATTTCTTTTTTAACGCCAGAATATAGTCCTTCAGTGAGTATGTTTGAAAATAAACTAAAATTTTCCTTGGTCTATCCCTATTGGAAGGCATTTTTGCCGGGACCCGGTGCACCCTCTGAATATCTTTAGCAATGTCCTCCTCTGATTCTTCCACATTCACCTCCTGCTTTATCAATCGGACCATGAAGTCTTTTAATTCACCGTCTTCCAACCCTTCCGGGGCACTGAGAAACCTCAGATTATTCCTCCTCTGGTTATTTTTTAGGGATTCCATTTTAGCCATTACCCCTGCATCCCCTTCTTTTAAATATCTAATTTGCTCTTTATTTTCTTTCACCACCATCCTTAACTCGCCCACCTCCTCCTCCAAAGCAGCTCTCCGGCCCGTCAGGTCATCAATTTTCTTCCCTAAATCTTCACAGAGACCCCTAATCTCCACCTGGTTGGCATTAGAAGTCTCAAAGCCACCCTTCAGTTCCACAGATAATGCTTTCAACATCTCTGCAATTGAATGTCCCTAATCTTCTCCGATGGATTGAAAATTATGTACTGCATTTACCTCCTCTTGCCTCTCTACAGATCTCACAGAAAAGGAATACTGTGAAACACCTCTCCTATCCACCCGGAGGTCTGGGCTAATGCCCTCTGAACTAGCAGCAGACTCTAACTTGTCCGATTTATCTGGCTCTTGCATACTCGCACCCCCGATTGACTTTCTAGGTGATCCTGGCAATACTCAAAAATAAGTCCTTACTGATGGGGTAACCCGGACTTTTTTATAGTTCAAACCTCCAACACTCTTCACATCTAGTCTCTTTGTAACGGAACTATTATCGTATTCTGCCTTACTTCTCACTGTAGAGGGTTTCTAGAGAGGGACCAGACTTTCAACGTCCACTCTTTTCTTACTTTTTTAGAGCTACGCAGGGAATACGCTACTTGTCCCAAACTATTTTTAGATGCCACCTTCCCCCCTTCCTTTCTGGTCCCCACTACAAACTGAATTTCTACAGTGCTTATACCAAAATAAGCATGTCCCTGGTGCACAGAACCTTCAAACCCTTTAAATCTTGTTTTTTCCCCATCAGTACCTGAAATTACCAAGTCCTCGATGTACTGAGGAATCCTCAAAATCCTGCTCTTCATTCCTGAAGGATCCGGCCCTGTGCTGGCCCTGCCCTGATTTCCCCGGTAGGGAACATGAGCCGCCACCTCCCTGACCCAAAAGAGCTCCAGGGAGGCTCTCAACAACGGCACCACCCACCCCGTGCTCCGAAGCGTCCTGTGCTCCCGCCAGCTTCTTTGCCTCCCTTGCACCACCGTAAAACCAAAAAACGCAAAGCGGACCCCCACTGCTGACCTGTCAAACCTTCATGTTTCCCTGGTAAGGCATAATTATTTCACCGCGTCATTCACGGAACGGAGCCCTCCGCGACCGACTCCTTTAGACGGCCACCATGTTCCCTGCCCCCACATGCACTCTTGAACTAATAAAGCCAAAAATACAGCTGAGATTTCACCGCTGTTGCTGAAATGTGACCATACACTCTAGTACACTCCTTAAGGAATTCCCACATTCGCAGGAATGTCTAGGGGTTGCCACGTGACAAGTTTTCTCCTGGCACCACCAGTATTTTAATGTCCTGGTTGATACAAAGATGAGGAGAATTATCCAAAGCTGCTATTTTTTGCCTTTACCTGTACATACTTTAATAAAACATACAATTAGAAGATACTTTTAAACTTCCCCCTGTCCCACCGTCCAAAAACACCAGCAAAACAAAGCAATGGTTTTTTCTCTCCCTCCCTGGTGAGCTCAGCCCGAATGCTTCAAGCCCTGCTTGTTACCACTCGACTTCCGCTTCTGTTCCAATGCCAACTATCCTGCCTCTCCCATGATTTCCCAGAGCTTCTCTGTGTCTTTGCACACTGCAGCCACCCACCACTCTCACAAGTGGCAGAAAGACAGCAGCAAATCGATCACCGAATCCACCTTCCTCACTGGTTGGCAGTCTTGTGTGCATAGGACAGACTCATGTCACTGAACACCAAGCCCCCCATGCCCAGCGCTCAGAGGCGCTCCCAGAGCTGTCCGGCTCCCCTGGCGATCCTGCAGTGCTCTCCCCGCACTCCCACAGTTGCTACATTGGCACGTGAGCAAACAACATCCACTCCATTAGGTGGCGCGCGCGCTCCTCTTGTTGTAATTTAGCAGTGATTAGATTAAGCATTAGCAGAAGACATCTTGTATTTAGTTACTATTGTAAACATTTTGCGGAATCCATTTTGTATTCATGGCAGCCATTTTCTTTGCTACATGCTGCCATGTGCTCACCATGTGCTCTGTCCTACCTTTCTGTTAACTGCTCTTGAAATCTGCCTAGTGACAAGTTATATTTAGCATCTCTTACTTTCGCACATGCTCAGTAAGGTCTGCAGCTGTTAGTCCTTGGAAACTGTTAGCTCCTCCTACCTGTCGACTGTGCATTTTCCACATGACCTTACATGTATACAAGTCTTGTTTCCATAATTGTACCACCTCCTTTTAGCCCCTGCGTGGGTATAAAAGGACCATGCTCTCTCAGTTCAGTGTGCTACTTCAGACATTACCCAAGGGTGCTGTCTGAACTGTAGTACCACCTCATGAGGTTAATAAACTTTTGTCTTTTATTCCAGTTTCTGTGCCAACTTCTTCCTACATGGTCTGAGGACTTTGTGCAGAGAAAGGTGAACCCCTTGCACTAGTAGGCCTTGCTGAGGCTTACTTCAACACTCTGGCTCGTGGGAGGCTGCCAACACTAATTAAACATTGTTGGAGTGGCGCGTGTTGTGAACTTTGCTTTGAAGGAGGATCTGGTGCTCTGAGTAAAGACTCGAGTTGATGATTAATTACGTTTATTTAATCGGTGGTACAGAGAGAGACCTGCCACAAACTAATGACAAAGAACTGAGAGCACGTTATTCGGCTCAGCAGCGGAAGAGAGTCGTGTCTTTACTCACTCTCACACAGTGCAGACAGCTTATCCAGAACTCGGCACGAATATGCCACAAAAAATCCTTTTTGTATCCTTATGTTTGCCCCCCTGCACTGTGCACTCTGCTCTCAGAATGGAAAACAGTCAAACAATCTTACCAGCATGCCCTCTCCTGCGCACTGGTCACGCTTGCAAGCAGCTGTTCTCCTCCTGCTCAGCTCCATGCTGCCTTCCTCGGTGTTCTGCTGCCTCAGTACTAGCTGTGGTCAACGCTGCTCCTCACCGTGACCTCGTCATCCCGCCCGGCGCTCCTCCACCGCCGTGTCTGTGTGAGGTAATGGAATGCTGATTCTTATACATTTTGCCAAACCCTTCAGTGTCCAGAATCTCACTACAGCGTGTCTTTAAGTGGCAATCCACCCAGAACCCACATCCCTTGCATCTTTTACCACACCTTTTGTTACTTACAGATTCAGCAGGAAACTGTTTGGATTAACATCGGCAGCTGCAATTTTCTGAAGAGTAATGCAACAAATACTTAAGAACATAAATAGAGTGCTAAGCTTTCAAGATGATATTCTGATATGTGGAGTATCAGACGAAGACCATAATGATACTTTCAGAAAAGTATTCAGGACACTAGGAAAAGCAGGATTCACTATTAAAAGAGAAAGATGCCATCTATGGAATGCCTCAAACATACCATATCAGATGAAGGAATTAAACCCAGATTGAGTATAACTGAGGCTGTTAAAAATGCACTTCCGCCCTCTAATAAAGCTGAACTTAGGTCATATTTGGGTTTCACAGAGTATATGTAAAAATACTTAAGCAATTATTTTCCTAATTAGGACATGATTTAGAGTTCAACATACAGGTTACTCTGTCACAAACTTGAAAGATATTCCATCCACCATATTACAAATGCAATATATCCAATGACGCTTATAATACAGCAGATGGTATATCCACCATGTTTGTGGCATAGTAGCACATCCACCAAACTCTAAATCAGGCCCTGAGTCCTCCCAATAAGATCATTACTTTAGAAAAGGCCCCATTTGAATGGTCCATACAACATATGAACCCCTTTTATAAAATGAAGAAAGCCATCATCAGTGTTAGCTTCATGGCCAGGTTTAATGTCAAATCAAAAACCATACTAACCTAAGATACTAGTAACAAGGGTCTTGGGGCTTCATTATTCCAAAATGTTGATGGCACAGAGAAAATAATAGATTTTACCTCTGGATCCATCAAAGATGTGGAATATAATTACTTCACAGTAGAAAAGAAAGCAGTGGCATTCTTCTAGTCCATAAATTATTACACATGTTATCTGTCAGATTGACATTTCATTTAAGAACATAGTACAAACCCTTAGGGCCATATTTATATTTTTTGACGCAAAGCTGCGCCGCCGCAGTTTTGCGTCAACATTTTTACCGCCGGCTAACGCCATTTCGATGCGCCGTGCGGGCGTCAAATTTATACTTTGACGCACGGCGGCGCAACCAACAGGTGGGAGTCATTTTTTTTTACGCGCATCGCGGCGTCAAGTCGTAAAGGAAAACTACGTTAAAGCGACGTAAATGACTGTGGGTCGATTTACGACAGCGCAACCCGGAAAGCGCCTTTTTTTTAACGCAATAGCGTCAAAAATACCCGTGAACACTGCCCTTTCAGCAGAGGAGAGCCAAAATGGATCCCAGATGCCACTACAGACCCCAGGAAGATGACAGCAGACCAGGAACCAGCCAGGATGATCCATACAGGAACCAGGACATATATAGAAAAAAAAGAAAGTGTCGCTTCAGTGCAAAGGAGCAGGAAATCCTGGTTAAAGAGGTGACGGAACACCAGCACCAACTGTTCATCACCTCTAAGTTGCCAATCAGTAGGAGAGAGGCCATATGGCAACAAATTGTTGACAAGATCAATAGTGTGGCTGAAGTACGAATAACAGTCACCGAGTGTAAGAAACGCTGGCATGACTGCAAACGTAGGGCAAAGGAAAAAATGGCCAGGAACAGGAAGGCAGCACTGCAGACTGTAGGGGGGAGTCCAGCACACCAGGAGGCCCTGGACCACATGGAGGAGATGGTCGCAGCCGTCATCCCTGAGGAGATAGTCACAGGGATTCAAGGACAGGACAGCGCAGACTACCACGAGACAACGCACATGCAGGGTAAGTCACATGGGGAATTATAATGCAATAATGTTGACTGTAAGCGGGGGGGAAATACCACTACACATTGCATGTAAGTCAGCATATACATGGAGTGGCATGGGTAAAGGGGCACCGCAGGGGGACATGCTCTGCACATACAGAAGCTGGGGCACAACATTACACAACACCAACAACAGTCCCATGGGGGCATCCTGTCATGACAACAATGGAGCTAAGGGAAAGCCTCGACAGGAGGGAAGGCCACTACGTCAAACTTACATCCTGGCACTCGTCAGCCAAAATATCTCCTACATCAACTAGGGCCCTATCAGTAATCCAGTAGCCAAAACAACAACTGCAATGTAACTGCGACAACAGTTGACACTAACACCTCTGATCTCTGTGCAGCTCAAGTAGCCAATGGCAGTAACCTCCCCATGGAACATACATACCTAAATTAGGGGGTGAGGATGACATCTGCAACAATCTCCTGAAACAAGACAAAGGCCCCAGTACACTCATATGTCAATGCCCATAGTTGTCACATACATCAGCCAAAGTAAACAGCAATAGGAGCCACACAGCACTAAGGACACACACATGCTGCATATGTCAGGGTCCTTCACATGCCTGGCTAACAAGGCAACATCACAAATGTCATACTGCTCAGACAACAGCATTGAGGAGGGGACACATGCAACTGGTCACTGAAATACACCTGCACAGTCAGAGGACCATATAGGACATTGATACGATAAACAGGGCAATCCAATTAAACACACATTACCCAACATCAGCTGGACACATTAACCATGTCTACATCCATATCACATCATAACATTGCCATGCATAGGATATGCCACATGTCAATTACACTTAAGTCAATGTGAACAATCAGGGATTGGGGCAGGTCCTGAGAGGCAAGTGTGCTGCCAGGGCAATCACAACACCCACAGCCAGTGAAAGGTCTCACCATAAGAATACATATACACGGAGGGTCGAGTAGGACAAAAAGATGGCTATTCCCTATTTGGTACAAAGCAACACCTAGAGGCGATTAGGCAGACAAGTCAGATAACTCTATATCATACATGTGACACACAGGTGGGCCATAGGCCTATAACAATGCCCATATGAAGGACAGCAGATACCTATACCAAACAAGATCACAGGGTGAATTCATCAAAAGGCTGGCATGTTACGTCAAAATTGTCACAACACAGACACACTAATTGTACCCTGTTTCATTGCAGAGGAACATGGATCTCCTGCCGATATGCCTGCCCCTGATTTCCCTGATGACATGGATGACGAGCCCATAAATATTCCCCAGGAGACCATCCAAAAGGTCCTGGAAACCCTCCAGACCCCACCTTCAGTCACATGGAGGAGCACAGAACAAGCAGCCATCACAGAAGAACCACCCACCACCCCAATTGCAAGACCTGCCAGCTCCAATACAGCTTAGGACTCTGACGACACTGGCACCAGCTTTGAAAGAACTGTAGTTAGAGTACAGCGGGAGCTGGCCAAGGAGGTGCGGGTGGGGATGCAAACTATGGCAGCCAGCCTTGAGGGGGTGCGCTCGTGCATGATGTCATCTGCAGATCAGGCAGCAGCTATGCAAGCCCTAACATCCATACTGCAAGGACTACAAGAAACTATAAAGGAATTCACCACTGCAGTAAGGGAGTTGCCACAACACCTCGCACCCCAAACTTTCCACTGCATGCACGAATGCAATCATGACTCCCTCAGGGCCGACCTGGCTGCCTACCATCGTGATGTTGCTGCTATTCTCAAAAACCAGCAGGCCCTCCTTGCTGCAGTACTGCCCTTAAGAACTTCACAGGGAGCAGCCACCGGTATGTCTGACTCCACGTCTTCTAACACTGAGGTGTGTGTTGCCCCTTCACAACCAACAACAAGGACAAAGCAGGCAACACACACATCAGAAGAAGAAGACATGGAACAGATCACATTCATATGGAAGAGTACCCGGAAGCACTAGTCCCTGCACCATGGCCTACTTTGACCAAGGTCCTACGTTTTGTCAATTGCCAGTCTCAGTACAACTATACTCAATGACTGTTCTGCTTACCAATGTATGACTTGTCAGCATTGCCAGTGAATGTCTCTCTCCTACTAATCGGCAAATCCTGTCCCTCTGTACTGTCTGTAACATCACCCCAGCATGTCAGGAGCATCATCCACACCCCTTCTGTAGGATCACCATGTAATAATGCACTAGAACGGACTCAGCAAACATGGACAATGTACATTTTGCACTACAGCACCTATCAATAAATAGCACTTGCCCAACTAATATGTCTCTGTGTTATTTGACACATCAACTGTGCAGTAGATAACTCTAAAGTGCCTGTGTGACAACCATGTAGCTTGTCAATACAACTGTCCTGACATCATGTAGTCTGGGACATCTGTGCAGTGGCCAGGATTGCATCATAGCCTGACCATCCTGAGGAGAATAACTGATGAAGGGACAAACCACACACAATCATGCTGTGTTGGACAGAATAATGCTCCATCAATAGCAAACAAAGTCAACTAATGGTGGCTGATAAATGTGGGCACCATGCAATACTAAAACATGAAATTATGCAGTATAATCTAAGCAAACACAACTAAACATAGCATCAATCACCCTTTCTGAGTATACTTCCATGAAGGGAAGTAATGCTGAATTTTTGCACACATGATCTATGTCAGCAATGAAGACAACAAGACAAGAGTGTTAACAACACCTCATCTACGAAGATGTCCCTGAACATCACACTGCAGTCCGACCTAATATATTACCCACAATACCAAGTCTGGAAGCACACTTTGTGATGTAGAAAACATACTCATCAACACAATTCCTTGGTGATCCATGTAAACTTCAAATGGTGGTTCTATCAAATGGTGGATACTTACCAAGTTAGCACAGGGGTAGCTGCCATTTTAAACCTCTATTTTCTTCGGTGTGTAGCATAGGACACAAATGTCATAGAAAAACAATCACCTACACTGATGTCAAGGCCATGATCAAGTAGCAGTTAACACATAATGCAAAGGGTTAACTATATATTTATTCATATGTATTCACACCAGAGGCAACTAAGGGAAAAGTAATACCTACACTAATCTAACCTGACTGCTCCTTACCCACAACTGTCCTTAACTATCCTATTTTTTTTTTTCTAAACAGACAGGAATCCCAACATTGACCCCCACCCACCCACACACTCAAAAATGAAAACTAGAAAGAATAAGGACCCCCCACCCTCCTCCCTAACACTAACTAAGCTAACAACCTATACTAACCTAACACTAATCCCCAAAACTCACCTATCATGATAAAAAGGAAAGAGGAGAGAGGGGAGGGATAAATTTAAATGAACCAAATAAGTCCTAGAGGTTGGCCCTCCCTAGGGTCCGCCTGATGGACCTGACCCGCTTCTTAATGTACGCCACATCCTGGCTCAGCTTGTCCACCTTCCGAATGAACTTGTCCATTTTCCGGTCTAAAGCCTGGAATGCCGCAGGGTCAATTGGAGGTGCTGCTGCTGTCTGTGTGCTGGCAGAAGTGCTCGGTGTGGGAGTTGTTTGTAGCCCACTGGACTGTCCTGCAGCTCTGAAATTGCTGGGTCCAGGTCGTGCTGCAGAGGCAGGGACAACTGTCCCCGCCGTTGCTGAGGCCACTTGGGGAGAACTGGTGAATGTGGTGGCTGTAGTGGGCAATGTTGGGCCACCCTGTGGTGAGGCCCACCATGCTCCGGAGGCCCAATCCGCCTGGTATTTTTGGGCCATCCGTCGGAACCCCGACTGCACCTACAGGATGTGTCGGTATCTCATTGCCCGCCTTTCAAAATCATGCCTCTGTGCGGCACTCATGTTTGCAACTGTGAAGAGAAAGGGCAACTATTTACCATAGGAAATGCATTGGGTGGAATAGCACAATGGGTCAATTGGAAATTACTTTTACTGTAGTTGTAACAGCTAATTTCACCACATAGATCATTGAAAGTCTCAGAGGAAGTACATGGGAAGCCTGCATACAAAAGGGCATCTCACACCTAGCATATACATGTCTATACATGGTGGGTGACATCAGCCTAAACTTCTCATCAAAATAATTAGTAATGCAGCTGACATCATGGCTGCACCTCCTCCGCCTATTGCCTTGACTACATATGTCAGTCTATGTGATAACAATCACAAGCCTCAATATCTGCCATTTGTAATTGTTTTTGCTAGTATAGAACTCATGTGCCATAACCGAGTGTGTACACTAGGTTCAAAACAAAGTTGCAAATGGTCACAAGTATGTGTAACATACTGGTTGCTACAGTCCTAGGTACCCTATTCCCAAACACATGGCAGTCTTTGAGGGTGGGGTGGGAAGAACAACCAACAATCCCATAATCAATGCTCACCCAGGAGTGTCTAGAAAGCTCAACAGGTTTTTGCCTCCACACACACAACACCAGTGAAGGCCTAGCAACAAATTGGAGTCAGCTAAACCTTGTCCTATCCAAGGTCCACACATGTCAAAATGTACTGACTTAGGCCAACATCACATACTACCAGTGAGGCATATTTTACTGCACACACAGAGGAGCAAGAACACCCATGATCATGAGTAGAATGTACACCTAGGCCATTGCACTCTAGTCCCACACACTTCTAGTTCAACTTGTGGAAGTACATGCCCCCGGAAGATCCAACCTACAGTGTACTCAGTCCATCGTTAACTAGGGAAGCAGAATATTTCAGACAAGCCTTTTGCAGAAGCTATCTGGGAGAATGTCAGTCTGAAATGCAGACTCAGTCCAAGACAAGTCCCAGAGCAACTCTTATATTAACCAGTGTATTCCACATGACTCACCCCATTCCCCATAGCGGGCCCTACTGGAATGGCCTACAGACCCAAAATCTGAGAAATGGATAAGCATAAGTCTACTCAAAATGAAATGATAATTGAAATCCCACTAATGGAACAATACTAATGAATGGGCAGCACATCAAACCTTGAATTCTGTTGAACACACAGTAGTCCATCATGCATCACCAGCAAACATTAAAAATAGCACACATGCAACACTCACTGTAGGTGTCGGGGTCCGCAAAATGAGCCACCTCTCCCACAGCGTACGATGCAGGTCCACCTGTAAAGCATGGAAGGAAGAATATACTCAGAATCCGTGCACTGACAAACAATTGCAATTACAAAGACAATGTGAGAATATGACATGAGTAATGAAACACTTTCACACATGCTCATACTGCATGGAATTATTCTTGAGCATCATTTACATTGGATGAGTATCCTGCTACAGTTACACACCCTACTACACACATGCAGTGGCCTGGACAGTCATGTGGTGTCAAAGATGCACCTCCATTAGTATGCCCCAACAATATAGGGGTGCATTCATCTCATCATGTGCATCCAAGAGAGACATCCAAAAGCTGGTTACTTGAGGACTGCATGACCTCTCAAACTCAAACAGCCTATGTGGTCATTTTCCCTACACACCAACCAGACACACATGTGACATATGTGTGGACAACATTGCTAACTTCAATTGATGTGAAGGCAGCGCTCATTTATAGCACCATGTTGGGTTTACAAATGTCAGTCTAGCTATGGCATCTACATATGTAGGTATGATGTTTCAACATCCATTTTTCACTGGCTATTGTGACCTGTAGAGTTCTAATTGAGTCATTAACGTGTTGCTTGTCTGACACAAAGTCAGCACTACATTACATACTGCTACAGGCAACCGGTATGTGTTGAAAACATGAGCTACCTGACTGCTAGCATTTGTCTTCCTTCACATTGTGCAACAATTACCCAGTAGGTTTCCCTAGCATTACACACAGTCAGCTACTTATCTGGCAGATTGGGTAACAATCATCACATGTCGCCACACAGCTTTAAATTGTGCACATGTAATTGATGTGTACTCACCAACATGGCCACCAATCCTGATTCCCAGGTGGTCCAGCAGATCTTGCTCCCTGGATATCAGATCAGCCCAGCGGTGCTTCAGTTGATGTTCATTCCTTAGGCTACCATATACACGGACCAAGTGATGGCGCACCTTCCCCCACCGGACTTTACGGGCCTCTGTGTGATACCCCTGTATCACCCTACCCCCATCCTCCAGCATGAGTGGGAGGAAATGGCAAACAAGCCATATAAATCCACCCAATTCCTCCTCACCCATCCTGGCAAGCCGTGGCCTACCAGACATGTCAGCAATGACAAAGGGGAAAAAGTTGGAGAAAAAGGAAAAGGGGGAAATGAGGAAAGGTAGAGTGGTGAAAAACAAAGAAAACTTAAGAAGAAGAGCCCAACCAACCCCTATATTACAGTACCCACAACAGACTCCCACAGACAATAAATGAAACACTGGACTTGACAAAATAATACAACACAGATTCAGACAGTATTCAACAACAAGACAATGATGACAAAAGCACAATTGAGAAGGTACACTGGACACAAAAGCACTAATACACAGGACAACACTTTCCACACAGCCACACAGTCTAGAATAATCTGAGACTGCAAAGTGAAAGTACACCCACTGTACAGATTCTGTAAACAGGATATCCTATTACATCACATCCTGCATAAAATGGCAGCCGTTTTTTTCCGCTATGCGTCATTTTTTCATGCATACAGCTTGTGCGTCATATTTTTTGACGCATAGGAGTGCACATAATGCAGAGTCCATTTTTTTTTCAGCATTGGTCCATTATATTTGTTTGAGGCTTATTTTACAGTTCTAGAGTTGAAAATTAAGCCGCTGGCAATTATGATATCTAATATGAAAAATAATTTTGACTCTGCATTATCTGCACTCCTGTGTGTCAAAAATTATGACGCACAAGCTGTATGCGTGGAAATATGACGCATTATGGAAAAAAATGGTGGCCATGTAATGCTGGATAGTATTATATCTATTTTTAAGATATTTTTTTGACTCAGCATTATCTGCACTCCTGTGCGTCAAAAATTATGACGCACAAGCTGTATGCGTAGAAATATGACGCATTATGACAAATATGTCTTTCATTTGTCAAATTGTGAAAATCATTTTGTCATGACCAAACGGTGCTAAGTGATACACATTTGGGGTTAGCTATGGCAAATGTCCCTTATAGGATGTACAGAAGGTATTCACAGTGCAATAGTAATGATTGGTCAGAATGGATATTACTCATAATTGTACACATATGTGGGTAATTGCTGATGGCTAATTTCAAAATATGAATGGGATACCAGGATGTATTCCTTAGCAAAAATGTGTCCACATTTATCACGATAATCAAAATTATATAAAGGCCAAATAGGTAGTGCAATTGTCGCCTACACTTTTTAAGGGGGTAACCATGTCCTAATTACGAGTTAATGTATCTTAAATGTGTTTTACTTTTGACATGTAGGCCACACATGCGCCTTATGCATGTGTGTGCTTCACATGTGCATATATAATGTCTATTTGGGGGGCAGTAGAGGTGGACTTAGGCCCCCAGCACCCTAGGGTTTGCTCTTCCAGACTTGCAAATTTATCCAAGGTTTTCCCAAATTCAGTAATGCTAAACCTGCAGCAGCAGGCTCATGGAAGCAAATAGGGTATGATTCACTGTTTGACATTCTGTAATCCCATTTGCCCATTTGACGTTTGCCCTATTGATTCTTTGGAGAAATCTGACATACCATTTTGCATTGATATTTTTTGCTAAATCTCAATGTTCTTCATGTCCTGATGGCAAATAGGTTGTTGATGTATGTGGCCCTTCATGCATTACCTGGTTTAGTGGCATGTTTCATTCTTCCTGCTAGGTTACAACTGGGACACTACTGTGATCGGCTGCTTGCAAATATTTTGTTGATTGGATGGTACATGTTTATGTGTGTGGTCCAATATTGATCCAGTATCAACTGTCAGGGTGTATGTTGTCACTGTAACTTCCAGGTCTCCTCATGAGTTAGTGGCAGCTAATCTTGTTTCAATTGGGTATTGTTTGTAGCAAAATTTGAGAGAAGCCATTGAGCACATGGTCACCTACACATGGATGGTCCCACCCTGTCACTGAAAATGTGTAATGAGACTTTCAACTGGGCAACCTTGGTATGCTGAGTGAGAGAATGTCTCAGGTGTCTGGATCCGGCATGTGTCATTGCAACATTTCTACTCCAGTTGGCCTCTGTGGATAGTAATGTATCAGGAAACATCATAGCCTCTGTGCAGAAGTAAATGGCTGGTATTCAACACACGACTCATCTTTATCATTTGAAAAATGTTACTCAGCGTTTGAACAGTCAGGGTCCTCATATGTGTTACTTTTTCATGGACATTATCTGAGGTTGCTGGCTTTGATGGAGGCCATTTACACCATCATACATCATGGTCCTGGTCCACTGTCACACTTTGTAGTTTAGGCATTAATGAGGGCCAGACAACGGAAGGGCCAAGATTTGGCTATTCAAGGGCACTGTCACAAATCGGATGCAAATAACAGTCAGATGATGCAATACTATGTATTTGAGTATACATTGATGAGGCTAAGTACAAATTAGTGTCTGAGGTACAAGAGGTTTTGGACAGCACGTGTGGTCCATAGGTGGACCCCAGGTATCTGTAGAGTGACCCACGGACAGGTGCCAGTCAGGCTGACAGGATGCTGGGTCAATCAGGAGCAAGTTCTTTCAGTAATTACATGATCATGTGTTCTGACTAGGACTGGTCAGAGGGAGCAGTAGACAGTTGAAGATGTCACACTGTGTATGTCCTGTGTTGTTTTGAAGGTGACACATGAACCCTGATAAAGTTTTCTATGGCAACATTAGTGTCAAAGCTTAATGATGTAACAGCTCAAATTCAAGCATGTTTGCAGTAGGAGGCATCAGCAGGGACGGGCATGTACATTTGGGTGGTGTGCATGGAGGGGATCACTGGTGTGGCCTCCATCTGTGTCTCACTAGTCCTGTCAGATGGGATTTGCTGATAAATTGCCTACAGTACCTTTCACAGAAGAATCAATTTACAGGTGATACCAGGCCTTATAAACTCCAAGCCAGTGTATTATATGAGCTGAGTTCCATGCAGTGAGATGGTAGTATGACAATGGTAGGCATAGGAAAGGGTGTGGCACACTGGATGACTCTTGTGAGTGTGTGTGTAGATAAGGGAATCTCAGTGTACACAAATCGGCATTCCAGGGACCTCTTCAGACAGGTGGGGTGTGAGCAGCTGCAAGTGTGTGTAATGTTTTTAGAAAAGGGCTGACATGTAGATGGGATGTAATGTGCTGGATGTTTGTCATAGGTGTAGCACTTGTGCTGTGTATGTTCTGCTTATGTGTAACTCTAGTGACAGATAGTCATTGCAATGATAGTAAGTAGTTGGAATTACTGTTGGCAAGAGTCTAGTACTACATTCCTGTTCCTGAAGCAGTAGCATGTGAACTGCCTGATGTATGAGGCCTGTTTTCCCCTAGTTGAGTGATGGTGTTTTAGTTGTGTGCCATCTGCTGCGATGATCCATGATTACTACATGTATGTGAGTCATATGTGTGGTCCTCAGCTATTGCCCTTCAAAGGTGAACTGTACAGGATGTCTGTCATTTACATTGTGTGTGTATTTGACCATTGTATGGTGGCCATTACATTTGTGGTGTATTTTTTTGTGTCATGAGTGTTATATCATTCTTGCTCAATGAGACAACATTCTTCTTCAGATATTTCAAGCTAAAGGTGGGCAGAAATGAATAGGCCAAACCATGATGTGGTGTTTGTTATCAGTGTTTATTTACAATAGTGCAATAAGTGGTGATGGTGATGGTGATAATTATGAAAATAAATTATTTACAATCTGTTGGCGCCTACGCACTCCAGCAGCCGTGTTTGGTTGTTCCCCCTCCTGTTGCAGGCCAGCATCCTCCTCTTCTTCGTCTTCAGGCATGTATGGGTCTGGTTCGAGGAGGGGAATGTTCCTTTTTACACAAATGTTGTGCAATATTGCACATGTGAGTATGATCCTACAGACCATCTCGGGGGAATATAGTAGGCTACCGCCAGTGATGTCAAGGCAGCGGAACCTTGACTTGAGGATCCCAAAGGTGCGCTCAACAATGCTGCGTGTCCTCTTATGGGCGTCATTGTATGCCCGCTCTGCAGCAGTACTTGGGTTCCCAAATGGTGTCATTAGCCATGGCTGGATGCCATACCCCTGATCAGCTGAAAGAAAAACACAGAATGGGATCATGTAGATGTAGCTGGCACTATTGAAAAGACCGTTAATGGCAGTAGTTGTCTTGTGTTGTCTGTGACTCTTTTGTGTACTAATGTGACATCCTATACATTGTGTTGTTTCCTTGGCTGAACAAGTGTTTGTCTGCTAACCGTTTGTCATCA
This sequence comes from Pleurodeles waltl, assembly GCF_031143425.1. Taxonomy (NCBI): domain Eukaryota; kingdom Metazoa; phylum Chordata; class Amphibia; order Caudata; family Salamandridae; genus Pleurodeles; species Pleurodeles waltl. The sequence continues at coordinate 1,176,299,196 of NC_090446.1, read as the reverse complement.
GTATGTTTTGGGATTTGCAGTACAGTGTGCCCTCCCTAGCATTGTGACTTGTGATACAGGTGTCCGTGTATCTTCACTGAGGGTAAGATGATAGTTCCATGCACATTTAAATTTGGAAGTGTTGTTAACACGTTCATATCAAAGTACCCTGTACATCCCATACCTTGAAACTTATGCAATGTATTAATGTAAAGGTCATTGTGACACTTACAATTTGCAAGGTGACATTTAGGCAACCACACTCATTAATGTCTTCACATTAGGCTGTACAGTAAATTCCAATGTGTGACAGGTTCAATGGTGACTTAAGAAACATGGCTAGTGATGTAAGGACCTCAGTGTGTTCCTGTCTAGATGTTGCTGTTGTGGTGTATGTGTTGTGTGTCCTAGAGGGTTGCTGTGCAGTGTGTATATAAGTAGGTTTCTGTACTTACCAACAAGTAGTCCATTGCCATACCGTCCATCCTGGAAGTGCTGGTTGATGGTGCTGTGACGGAAGATGAATGAGTCATGTACACTCCCAGGATATTTAGCCACGATGTTGCTGATCAATCCCTGGTGATCGACTATGGCCTGCACGTTGTTTGAATGTGTGTGCTTCCTGTTGCGGTAGAGGTGTTCTGTTGCAGCAGGTGGCACAAGGCGTACGTGTGTGCAGTTGATTGCACCAAGGACGTGTGGGAAGCCACTGATTGCGTAGAACCCCTGTTTTGTTTCCTGCTGATTCTGCAGTGTGTTAGGGAAGCAGATGTGGAGGGGTGTCAGGCGAATTATGGCATCCAGTACTTTTGGCAGAAATGCGGAGAATGATGGTTGTGATATTCCGCCAACCAGGGCACCAGTTGTTTGAAATGAGCCACTTGGCAGCATTTGAAGTACGGCAAGCAGCTTTGTTTCTATTGGGATGGTGCGGGGTGTCACTAAAGTGGGGGCCAACTGTGGTTCAATGTTGCGCAGCAGCTGCTGAATGGCCTGCCAGTTCAAACGGTACCTCTGTATGATGTCGTGTTCCCTGAGGCCATGCAGGGTTGTTCTTGGGCGGAATATTCTCTCCTGCCTTCTGCGCTGCCTTTGGGGTCCCTGCTGGTGTTGTTGTAGCTGCTGTTGTTGCTGCTGGGCTCTGCGTCTACGTGCACGCTGGATAAAAATCAACTCCATGTCTCCCTGTTGCTGCTCTGCTGCTCTGCTGTTTGTTCTGTGTGTTCTGATTAAATACAGGTGTGTTTGCCCCATTTTAACGCCTGCCCTGACCCAGGCATTACATTTTGACGCAAATCGGGCTGTGTGTCATTTTTTTGCTCCGCCTCCCGGCCGAGAGTCATTTTTGCCCGGAAGCATAAATACGACGCACGCCCGTTTGTGTCGTTTTTTGGACGGGAACGCCTACCCTGCATATCATTAACGCAGGGCGGGTTGCCGCATCCAAGAAATGACGCACACGGCGGAATTTTGTCATCCGCGGGCTCAGGCGTCAGAGTTTAAATATGGGGCAACGTTTGTGCTGATTGTGCGTCAAATTTTTTGACGCACAATCGGCGCAAACGGAGTATAACTATGCCCCTTAGTCTCTACTCTCCATCAAAAGGTTTGAAAGAATAACTCCTAGAATATCCAAATAGATCTTCGGCTCACAAGGGTACAATTACAGAATGGAGCATGTACCCTGGGCAAAAATATCACACAGCAGAATGTCTATCAAGAATTCCAGTCTAAAATGAAATGAGCAATGTGATACTATCAGACATATCAGTGTTATCAGTACTTCCTGCAATCTTTGAAGAAGAGTGGAAAAACTGCATGAAATATGACAAAACATTAGCTTTACTGGAAGACAAGTTCCTGGAGGATGGCCAGAAATGTGTAAAGGATTGACAGAAACATTACAGCCATTCTGGACCATAAGACATGATTATCCCGAGATGGGAATCTTGTCATGAGATCTGGAAAGATTATTCCACCTGAAGGTATTAGAGAACACATTAAATCTAGTGCTTATGAAGGCCAATTAGGAAGAAGTCTCACTATAAGTAAGGTCAGGGCAGAATATTGGTTCTCCTACGTGGAATCTGTTATAGGAAACACATTGAGATTGTTTTGCCTGTGACATAACCACCAAACCTACATGCAACGCACCCATTTTTCCCTATTGAAATCTCTCCAAAACATAGGACATATTGGGCCTGAACATTTTTTTTTTTTAATCAGTTTTTAGTTTTCCAAATGAAAAATTACAGACCAACATATAAATCAACACAGTGCAGGTTACATCAGAGCAAGATGTCACAGACATATAATGATGCCCAAAGGGCGCATACAGCATTGCATCATTGGTAAAGACATCACCACATCCCCAATCCTGTCCTCAATCCCAGGAACCGGCCCCACATCCTAATGAGACCAGGCCGTTGATAACATAATCAAGTCGAGATAGATCAATTCCACATTCGTTGGTCCCAAGTGCTAAGAGGGAGAGTGTGTTTCCCTGTCCCCCACCGCCACATTGCTACTCACAGAGCTGGCGTCCTCCTCATCAGTGAACTGTTCCAGAAGTACACCCCAAGCAGCCACATCAGTAAGCACCCTCTCATTGCTACGTGTTTCACGCATGTGTTGCTCCTCCGCCACCCCCACTCCAGAAGATCCCGCAGTCAGTCAGAAATCATAGGGATCAACGTGCTCATCTAGCCAATTGCTACTCTACGCATGGCCAGTACGAACGCTAACTGTACCTTCCTGTAGACAACCCCTCTAACCCGCTGCCTGCGCACCACACCCAGGAGACAAGACAATGTAGTGGCCTTCAATTCAAGCTCAGTAGCCTCAGTGATCGCCGCCATCACCTCCTGCCAGAATACATGAACAACTCTACAGGATCAAGCCATATGCAGGAATGAAGCACCAAGCTCACCACATCAAGGACAACAGCCCCCTCTACCTGGTTTTATTTTATTTAGTTTCCTGGGAGTGATATATGTCCTGTGCACAAAGTTGAAATGCAGCAATTTAAACCTATGATTACATGAAACCGTTCGGACCAATGATAAGGCTGCATCCCAGTCAGCATCCTCAATAGGCAGCCCCAAATCAGCTTCCCACGCATTACGTCCCACACTAATCACGGGCGGTTGATCCTCCAGTAGTGCCCTGTAGAACCGAGCAATCAAGTGCACATCCTCGCCCCAATTAAGAAGACCGCTCAAAAGCGAGGAGGCCCTGGTGGCCAACGGGAAACCATCCCAGATCTTGCGGGTCACACTCTCAAGTTTTGCATATTGTGGAAACTGGCCAGAGCCCAACTCAAACAAATCCTGAGCCTCAGAAAATAAAAGAAATGCACCATTAGGGTACAGATCACCGACTGCCTCACAACCACCCAATCGCCAGGCCTCCATCGACGTTGTCCTTGCCATATCCTGAAACAGAAACAGATCTGATATCCTTAATTCCCTATCAAAGGGAGCCTGCCGGAGCACCCACTTCACCACCTGTTCCCAAATCCCAGCAGTAGTCCTCACCAGATAAGGCGCAGCGGGGTCTGATCTGCCCCAGACATGAGAATGTGCACCAAAGACCACCCATCGCACATACCAGCATACAATCTCTTTTCCTAATTATCAACCTCAGACAACCATTTTGCTGCACATTGTAGCTGCGCTGCATAATAATAATATCTAATGTTGGGGATCACCAGACCCCCCCCTCCCGGTCACTCTGCAGCACAGATAGCGCCACCCTACTTCGCAGGCCCACCCATACTAGGGAAATCAAAGGCTATCCAAGCGTTGAAAAAGCCGAGCAGGCAGCGGGTACAAGGAGATCTGTACCAGATAAAGGCACAGGGGCAAAAACACCATCTTTGCTACTACAGCCCTAACCATAACAGAGAGGGGCAACTTAGTGACCCAGATACCCAGGTACAGAAAACACTCTATCTCCCAGCGCAACCCCACCTCAGGGAGCCCGACTGGAGGAACTCCAACAAGAGACCCAAGAGGGAACAGGAGTGATCTTTTCATACTGATCATGAGACCGGAAACAGCTCCAAATACTCTCACACTCTGCAACAGCTCCGGTAACGAAACGCGAGGATCCCACATATAGACCAATGCATCATCACCATAAATGAAAATTACGTGTTTGGTCCTGTGGAGGCTGGCCTGGCTTATAGTGGGTACCTAGTGGTACTTATACCTTGTGCCAGATCCAGTTATCCCTTATTAGTAGATTAGCAGTGTTCTAGCAGCTTAGGTTGATAGAGGTAGCTATAGCAGAGCAGCTTAGGCTGAACTAGGAGACATGAAAAGCTCCTACTATACCACTTATATCATATAGCACTATAATACAAGAAAACACAATACTCAGAGTTACTAAAAATAAAGGTACTTTATTTTAGTGACAATATGCCAAAAGTATCTCATATACTCCCTTAGGAGGTAAGTAAAATACACAAAATATACACACAAACCAAAATCAGGTAAGTAAACAGTTAGAAATGTAATGCAAACATTGTAGGGCACAATAGAATGCAAGAGGAGACAATAGACCTAGGGGCAACACAAACCATATACTCCAAAAGTGGAATGCGAACCGCAAATGGACCCCAGGCCTAGTGTAGTGTGTAGAGGGTTGCTGGGAGTGTAAGAAAACACTAGGGGTGTCCAAGATACCCCACACCAAGACCCTGAAAAGTAGGAGTAAAGTTACCCTACTACCCAAGAAAGACAGTAAAGTCGAGATAGGGGATTCTGCAAAGACAACAACTGACTGCAAAGCACTGAAGATGGATTCCTGGACCTGAGGACCTATAAAGGAAGGGGACCAAGTCCAAGGGTGAAGGTAGACAGCACTCAGAGCATGCACCACCAGGAAACAGTCAAGAAAGCCAGCAGGATGAGGCGCTACAATGTTGCTGGTAGTCTTCTTGCTACTTTGTTGCGGTTTTGCAGGTGTCCTGGAGCAGTCAACGGTCGATCCTTGGCAGAAGTCAAAGATGGAAGTGGAGAGGAACTCTGGTGAGCTCTTGCATTCGTTATCTGATGAGAAACCCACAGGAGAGACCCTAAATCGCCCTCAGAGGAGGATTGGCTACAGAGAGAGGTAAGCACCTATCAGGAGGGGTCTCTGACTTCACCTGCTGTCACTGGCCACTCAGAGGCCTCCATTGTGCCCTCACACCTCTGCATTTAAGATGGCAGAGGTCTGGGACTCACTGGAGGAGCTCTGGGCACCTCCCCTGGGGGTGTGCTGGTCAGGGGAGTGGTCACTTCCCTTTCCTTTGTCCAGTTTTGCGCCATAGCAGGGCTGGGGAGATCACTGAACTGGTGTAGACTGGCTTATGCAAGGAGGGCACCATCTGTGCCCTTCAAAGCATTTCCAGAGGCCAGGAGAGACTACTTCTCTCAGGCCCTTAACACCTATTTCCAAAGGGAGAGGGTGTAACACCCTCTCTCAGAGGAAATCCTTTGTTCTGCTTTCCTGGTACTGGACTGCCCAGCCCCAGGGGGCAGAAACCTATCTGAGGGTTAGCAGCAGAGGTAGCTCCAGAGAAAACCCCGGAGAGTTAGTTTGGCAGTACCCAGGCTCTATGCTGGAGCCCCGAGGATGCATGGAATTATCCCCCCAATACCAGAATGGTATTGGGGTGACAATTCCATGATCCTAGACATGTTACATGGCCATGTTCGGAGTTACCATTGTGATGCTACATATAGGGATTGACCTATATGTAGTTCACGCGTGTAATGGTGTCCCCGCACTCACAAATTCCAGGGAATTTGCCCTGAACAGTGTGGGGGCACCTTGGCTAGTGCCAGGGTGCCCTCACACTAAGTAACTTTTCACCTAACCTTCACTAAGTGAGGGTTAGACATATAGGTGACTTATAAGTTACTTCAGTGCAGTGTAAAATGGCTGTGAAATAACGTGGACGTTATTTCACTCAGGCTGCAGTGGCAGTCCTGTGTAAGAATTGTCTGAGCTCCCTGTGGGTGGCAAAAGAAATGCTGCAGCCCATAGGGATCTCCTGGAACCCCAATGCCCTGGGTACCTAGGTACCATATACTAGGGAATTATATGGGTGGTCCAGTGTGCCAATCAGAATTGGTCAAATTAGTCACTGGCCTGCAGTGACAATGTTAAAAGCAGAGAGAGCATAAACACTGAGGTCTGGTTAGCAGAGCCTCAGTGATACAGTTAGGCACCACACAGGGAACACATATAGGCCACAAACTTATGAGCACTGGGGTCCTGGCTAACAGGATCCCAGTGACACATATAAAACACACTGACAACATAGGGTTTTCACTATGAGCACTGGGCCTGGCTAGAAGGTTCCCAGTGAGACAGTAAAAACACCCTGACATATACTCACAAACAGGCCAAAAGTGTGGGCAACAAGGCTAGAAAGAGGCTACCAACATACACAACCCCCTCCCAAACAAATGACAATAAGGCTAACCTTGGCCAGTTGAGTCTTTATTGTCTAAGTGGTAATAAGTGGAGAGTAGCTCAGCAATAGATTGGTTACTCCCTTTATCATCCACTATATGGTTACTTCCCTGTGGGGATGTGAACCACCCTGTTTGAAGTTTTTTACCTAGCCAACAATATGAAGTTATATTCTCAGAGTTCCTAGTAGAGTGTTTAAGTTTAGAGCAGTGGAATTGTCCAATGGACCTATATCAAGTGATGAGAATGCCAGACAGGGATGCTGTCTCAGTAAAGCCATAGCTGGGTAAAAACTTTGTCCATATGGCTGTAAGAGAGAACAGGTTTGCTGTTTCTCTTGAGTTGGAGCAGGGCAGGGATGCTGCCTTGTGGGCTCCACACTAGGGCAGGGCTGCTGTCCTAAGTGTTGTGAGGCAGTGCAGGGTTGCTGCACTATAGTTTCTCTGGAAGGGTTGGAGGGATGCTACATGTTAACTAAAATGGTGCACTTTTTCTCACCAATATTAGTTATCCCACAGAGAGGTACTTCTACCTCAAGGAGTACAGCTGTGTTAGCTGATAATTCCCTTGGTGCAGGTGCCACCCCAGGAGAGGTTTCTCCTATCACAGGAATGGTATTCTGAATGGCAGGGTGGGTAGGGGATACTTTGATGCCCTTTCTACCTGTTGTTGGAGAAGGATCCTGAGTTTTCAGGCCTTTTTGTCTCTCCTTTGCTTTTTCATTTCAGATGAAATGAGAGTAAGCAATTCCTCAGGGATACCCAGCATGGCTGCATGGGTATTAAACTCTACCTCAGCCCAACCTGAGGCCTCTAGGTCATTACCTAAGAGACAGTCTACAGGTAAGCTAGGTGATACTACCACCTGCTTAGGGCCAGTAACTCCTATCCTACTAAACTGAATTATAGCTAAGGGCAGGAGCTTAGTGGAGTTATGGACATCAATAATATTGTGCTGTTGTCCAATGATGTGTTGTGCAGGAGACACTAGGTTTTCAGTCACCAAAGTGATACTGGCACCTGTGTCCCTGTAGGCCTGAGCCTCAACAACATTTATTGAAACGGTCTGCCTATACTTATCCATTGAAAGGGGACAAGCAGCCAGTGTGGCAAGGCCAATGCCACTAGGTGTGACAGAAACTGTCTTGGGACTGACTACCCCAGTTTCTATGATGGACCCATAAGTGAATCCAACTACACCCTTATTTTGACTGTTGCCAGCAGTCCTACCAGTATTACCACTACTGCTAGGGGCACTAGAGTTTAATGTATTAGTGGTGGTAGGCTCAGGGGGTTTACCTGGGCAGGACTTATCCCCTGGCCTATGACCTTTATTTTTACACACATAGCATCTAGGCCTTTTAATGTGTGTGGATTGTGAAGAAGAGGAAGAAGTTGATTTATTCCCACCCCCTGAAGAGTGTTTAGGATTTGAAGAAGGACATTTAGTTTTACCCTCATCCCCATGCTTATCCTGAGATTTCTCACCATCTTTCTTCTTGCCATCCTTGTCACCTCCTGTATGAACTTTTCTGTTCACTCTTGTTCTGACCCATTTGTCTGCCTTATTTCCCAATTCTTGGGGAGAGGTCCGATCTGAGTCTACCAAGTACTGGTGCAACAAATCAGACACACAATTGTTCAAAATATGCTCTCTCAGGATTAGATTATACAGGGTTTCATAGTCAGTCACCTTACTGCCATGTAACCAACTCTCCAAGGCCTTCACTGAACAGTCTACAAAGTCTGTCCAGTCTTGAGAATACTCTTTTCTGATGTCTCTGAACTTAATCCTGTATTGTTCAGTGGTTAAGCCAAATCCATCTAAGAGTGCATCCGTCAAAACTTTGTAGTTATTAGCATCACTTTCTCTGACGGTAAGGAGCCTATCACTACCTTTACCAGTGAAAGATAGCCACAAGATAATAGCCCACTGCCTTTGAGGGACCAACTGTATCATACAGGCCTTCTCAAGTACAGCAAACCACTTGTTAACAGGATTACTATCAAATACACTGCTTCTGCCACCATGGGGAACTAACCCCAACCTCTGCCTTTCCCTTTCCACATCCATTGATTCCCTGTCTAAGGCCAGCTGCTGCTTTTTAAGCTTCAGCCTGGCCTCTTTCAACCTCAGCTTTCTGAGTTGCCTTTCCATTAAGTTATCCTCAAGGTGGGAGGCTTGGGAATTGTGAGACACAGAAGAAATGTGGGAATTGGCAGAGAGAGACCTGTCCCTAACTGGCCGGACTCTAGTAACCTGGATTTTAGGAGTGAAAGGCGCCATACTAGTGTGTGACCCCCCTCCCACTACAGGTCCTTGGAAGAACCCTCCCCAGCATCCTCAGGGGACTCCTCTGAGTCTGGCTGGGTACCCCTCTCCTCTACCTCCTGATCCTGGTATGGGCCAGACTGGTTCTGGTCACTTTCTAGGAGAAGACTTAGGAGAAGATCTTTTGTAAGATTCTTACCAATTGCTAAACCTCTTTCAATGCAGAGACGCCTCAAACATTTAAAATTTAGATTCCCATATGTTGCCTGGACAACTGTGGGGGTAAGTTCTACTGCAGACATGACAGAAAAGGTTTAGGGCAGAGAGAGAAAACAGTTTTTAGAACTTTTAAAAGAACAGAGAAAAACTTTTCCAAACTTTGAAAACTTTTAAAAAATTTCAGAAACCATTTAGAAAGTTTTAGAGAACGAAAGTTAAACTGTTGAGGTTACTGTGTATATTCTGAAGTATTTGGTATATGTTTTTCTTATGAAAAGCACCAATGACAAAGTGGTAAAGCAGTTACAAGTACTTATCCCACCGCTGCACCACCAATGTAGGAGGCTGGCCTGGCTTATAGTGGGTACCTAGTGGTACTTACACCTTGTGCCAGGTCCAGTTATCCCTTATTAGTAGATTAGTAATGTTCTAGCAGCTTAGGCTGCTAGAGGTAGCTATCGCAGAACAGCTTAGGCTGAACTAGGAGACATGCAATGTTCCTACTATACCACTTATATCATATAGCACTATATCACAAGAAGACACAATACTCAGAGTTACTAAAAATAAAGGTACTTTATTTTAGTGTGTTGGAAAATGGGTTATTGGTAAGGGCAGGTAGGTACCTACACTTAGCAATACGCCACTAACCTCCACTAAGGTCCAGTTAGGTCTCAGTAAATTAACCCCAGCTCAACCCTTGGTAGCTTGGCAATGAGCGTCAAGGCTCAACTTAGGAGACAGAGTGTAAAGCATTCAAATATCACAAAACAGTATTTAAATAAAACACAGGAAACAGTTTAAAAATCCAAAACCAATTTATAAAAATACATTATATTTTTATCTTTAAAATGACATCAAAACGAATAAAATCAGATAAGGGGAACCGGAGATATGAATTTTTAAAGAATTTTTATTTTTTTAGCGCCTAGAAACAAAAAGCGCCAATCGGGTCATCTGGTTGCACCTCGACCGGGGCAAAGTCAAAGTTTAAGGCCGACCGCGATGGAGCCTTGCTCGGCTACAGACTGCGGGAGGCCTCGGTTAAAAGTTTACCTTCACACTTAGGCCCTCATTCCAACCCTGGCGGTCATGGACCGCCAGGGTGGAGGGGCACAGAAGCACCGCCAACAGGCTGGCGGTGCTTCCAGGGCCATTCTGACCGCAGCGGTAAAGCTGCGGTCAGAAAAGGGGATCCAGCGGATTTCCCCTGGCCCGGAGAATCCTCCATGGCGGCGCTGCTTGCAGCGCCGCCATGGGGATTCCGACCCCCTTCCCGCCAGCCTGTTTCTGGCGGTTTACACCGCCAGAAACAGGATGGAGGGAACGGGTGTCGTGGGGCCCCTGGGGGCCCCTGCACTGCCCATGCCACTGGCATGGGCAGTGCAGGGGCCCCCTATCAGGGCCCCATAAAGGTTTTCACTGTCTGCTTTGCAGACAGTGAAAATCGCGACGGGTGCAACTGCACCCGTCGCACCCCTGCAACTCAGCCTGCTCCATTCGAAGCCGGCTTCATTGTTGCATGGTCTTTCCTGCTGGGCCGGCGGGCGCCCTTTTGGCAGTCGCCCGCCGGCCCAGCGGGAAAGTCAAAATGACCCCTGCGGTCTTTCGACGGGGTTACTTTGGCGGGCGGCGTCCGTCGCCCGCCAAAGTGAGAATGACCCCCTTAGTCTTTTTTTCGAAGATTTTCTTCAGCGGGACGAACCTGCCAGTCCAATCCGACCTCCTGGAGCCCTTCTCCGGATACGCGATGCTGGAATCCTCGGTGGAGATTTTTACCTTCGGACTTAGTCGTTTTTTCGAGGTGAAAATCCTTCGACCGTGGTAAACCTGGATCTTGATCCGACGTCCATGGAGCCCTCCTCGGATACGCTGGCTGGGAGGTCCCTGTCAACTTTTTACCTTCGGACTTAGTCTCTTTTTCAGAGATTTTTCTTTACCGGGACAAACCAGCAAATCAGGCCGGGTCGCGGTTGAGGCAAGCCGGCTACAGTTGCCGCGGCGGGTCGGTCCCTCTATGGAGTTTTTTTCAAAAGTTGTCCAAACTTCTCCAAACTTCTGGGGCTTCTCCCAGATGTCCTTTTAAGGTTCTTTTGAGGTCCACAGCTCACCCCAAGGGTCCAGAAGTTCTGTGATGGTCCTTGGGGGGTCCTGACTACAACTCCCAGAATACACCTGGCGCAAACTCCTTTTTGGCCACTGGACAGTGGTCAGCTGGTCGCTTTCTTCAGGAGTTGGTGCAGGGGACTCTGGTTAGCAATTTTTCACCTGTAGCAAACAGGGAGTCCCCCCTTGAACCAGTTGAAGCCAGGCAAAGTCCTTCTTGTGGTGAAGCCCAAGTGTGCAGCTGGTGCAGTCCTTCTGAGTGCAGGTTCCAGGTGCAGGCCAGGGGTCCAGCAGGGCAGTCCTTCTTCTCCTTGTAGTTCCTTCTTCTTGAAATTTGGTGGGGATCTGAGGCGTGGGTGCAGGTCTGCCAGTTTTATCCTTGCTCCTGGGTGAAAAGCAGGGGGGCCCTGGTTCTCCAATCAGGGATAGGGTCGTCCCCCTGTGATGACCACTTCCTGGGAAGTGTGGCAAAAATCCATCCCAGAAGGCAACAGTCTCTAAAAATCCAAAATGGATGAATCTGATTTTTGGAGGAGAGATCTGGCTGAGCCCACCCACTGGTGTGGCTAAAAATCATAAACACACCCCTCTCCTGCCCTCTCCTAATCTAATCAAGGGGGCACCTAGCTGTCTGGGGTTGCATGATGTGGGGGTGTTGTTGGGTGCTCCAGATGTCCTTCTCTGCCTTTGAAGACCAGTTTGGCAGCCCTCCCCCTTCCTGCCTCACCATCTGCTGAGGGGAGATTCTCTCCCCCAAGCACATTCCTTTGTGTGAAGCCAGGCCACTTCACACCTCATTAAAGTAGCCTGGCAGAAGCTGCTGCAGGCTGGCCAATCAGAGCACAGCAGCAAAAACAATGCAGAGCTGAAATTGGCAACTTTTTAGGTAAAGTCTAAACTTTTTACCTGCACTAGTTATATTAAATCCAACAACTGGAAGTTGTGGGATTTATTATAACAATCAATTTGATACCAAATTCTTGGTATGTAACATTTAAGGAGACTTTAAAATTTAAAATAAAGTCTGCCCATTCTAGCCTATGAAGGCCATTTACTTCAATGAGGGAAAAACGAATTTGGCTGTTTTTACCTCACCAGGGCTTATAAATCTATTTTTATAAAGTCCCTGCTTATAGTTACATGGCACCCAGCCCTAGGGGCACATAGGGCACACCTTAGGGGTGACTTATATGTAAAAATAAGGTAGTTTAAGACTTTGGAAGTACCTTTAATTCCAAAGTCGAATTTGCATATAACTTTAATTTAAAAGCAGCCAGCAAGGCAGGCTTGCTTTTAAAATGACACTGGGCACCTCAGCAATGCACCTAGGTGTGCACCACCTATGCTGTGGTCCCTAAACCTACATGCCCTACCATATACTAGGGACTTATAGGTAGGTTAACTTAGCCAATTATAATTAGCCTAATTTGCATATCCATTTTACACAGAGCACTGGCCCTGGGACTGGTAAGCAGTACCCAGGGCACAGCCAAGAGTCAGTAACCACCAGTACCTATCCAGAAAGAGTGGGGGTGATCAGGCAAAAAAAAAGGACTTTCCTACACTGCCCCCCCCCCAGATGAAAGGTGATGGGTACTAACCTACACCCTGGTAGTCCTCATCAGCTAAGTGGAAAAACCTGGAAAGGCCATCTGCATTGGCATGAGCAGTCCCAGGTCTGTGCTCCACTGTGAAGTCCATCCCCTGTAGGGAAATGGACCACCTTAACAGTTTTGGGTTCTCCCCCCTCATCTGCATCAACCATCTGAGAGGTCTGTGGTCAGTTTGTACACGGAAGTGAGTGCCAAACAAGTAAGGCCTCAACTTCTTCAGGGACCAAACCACAGCAAAGGCCTCCCTCTCAATGGCACTCCATTTTTTCTCTCTGGGGAGTAGTCACCTGCTGATGAAGGCAACTGGGTGATCATGGCCCTCTTCATTAACTTGTGCTAACACTGCCCCAATCCCTTCCTCTGAAGCATCTGTTTGCACTACAAATTCCTTGCTATAGTCAGGGGCCAGTAACACTGGTGCTGAACACATAGCCTGTTTTAGGGTGTCAAAAGCTTTCTGACACTCTGGGGTCCAAATGACCTTCTTGGGTTGTTTCTTGGAGGTAAGCTCAGTTAGAGGGGCCACTATGGTCCCAAAATTTTGAACAAACCTCCTGTAATACCCAGTCAGGCCAAGAAAGGCCCTGACCTGAGTCTGGGTTTTTGGAGCCTCCCAATCCAGGATAGTCTGGATCTTGGGCTGGAGAGGTTGTACATGGCCTCCACCAACAAGGTGGCCCAGGTACACAACAGAACTTTGCCCTATCTGGCACTTGCTTGCCTTGATAGTCAGGCCTGCTTGAAGCAGGGCCTGAAGCACTTCCTTCAGGTGGACCAGGTGGTCCCTCCAGGTGGAACTAAATACAGCTATATCATCCAGATAAGCTGCACTAAAAGATTCCAACCCAGATAGGACTCTATTCACCAACCGTTGGAAGGTGGCAGGAGCATTTTTCATGCCAAAGGGCATCACCTTGAACTGAAAGTGGCCCTCTGGTGTGGAAAATGCTGACCTCTCCTTAGCTCTTGGACTTAAGGCAATCTGCCAATATCCTGAGGTCAGATCAAATGTGCTCAGGAATTTGGCAGCCCCCAACCTGTCAATGAGCTCATCAGCTCTAGGTATGGGGTGAGCATCAGTCCTAGTGACTGCATTTAGACCTCTGTAGTCCACACAGAATCTTAATTCTTTCTTCCCACCTTGGGGATTAGCTTTGGGCACCAGTACCACTGGACTGGACCAAGGACTATCAGAGGGCTCAATTACCTTCAGGTCCAACATCTTAGCCACTTCAGCTTTGATGTTGGCCTTGACCTGGTCAGACAGCCTGTACAGCTTGTTCTTGACAGGCAAGCTGTCACCAGTGTCAACATCATGGACACACCAATTGGTGAGTCCAGGGGTCAGGGAGAACAGACTAGCAAACTGTCCCAAGACTTGCTTACAGTCTTGTTGTTGCTGATCTGTCAATTTGGGAGAGAGTACCACTCTCTCCACTGACCCATCTTTTTCCTTTGAGGACAGGAGGTCTGCAGAGGTTCACCCTCCTCCTCCTTCCCTTCATCAGTGACCATCAGCATGGTCATGTCTGCCCTGTCCTGGTGGGGTTTCATCCTGTTTACATGTAGGATCCTGTGAGGATTCCTGGGGGTGCCAAGGTCCACCAAGTAGGTGACCTCACCTTTTTTTTCTAGGATTGGATAGGGCCCAGTCCATTTGGCCTGTAGTGCCCTAGGAGCCATGGGCTCCAAAACCCACACCAGCTGTCCTGGGTGATACTCAGGCATGGTAGCCTTTTGATCATGCCAGAGCTTCATGAGCTCCTGACTGGCCTCCAGGTTTCTGCTTGCCTTCTTCATATACTCAGCCATGCGAGACCGCAGGCCTAGTACATAATCCAGCACATTCTCCTTGGATTCCTTGAGAGGCTTTTCCCAAGACTCTCTCACCAAGCACAATGGGCCTCTTACAGGGTGCCCAAACAGTAACTCAAAGGGGCTGAATCCGACCCCCTTCTGTGGCACCTCCCTGTAGGCAAACAGCAGGCATGGGAGGAGGACATCCCATCTCCTCCTGAGTTTGTCAGACAAACCCATGATCATGCCCTTCAGGGTCTTATTGAATCTTTCCACCAGACCATTGGTCTGTGGATGGTAGGGTGTGCTGAACTTATAAGTAACACCACACTCTTCCCACATGGCTTTCAGATAGGCTGACTTAAAGTTTGTGCCCCTATCTGAGACCACCTCCTTTGGGAATCCCACTCTGGTGAACACACCAAGTAGGGCCCTAGCCACTGTGGGTGCAGTGACTGTCCGGAGGGGTATTGCCTCAGGGTACCTGGTGGCATGGTCCACTACCACCACAATGTACCTGTTACCTGAAGCAGTTGGTGGGTCTAGGGGACCAACAATGTCAATCCCCACCCTCTCAAAGGGAGTCCCAACCACTGGCAGTGGAATCAAGGGAGCCTTTGGTTTGCCCCCTGTCTTGCCACTGGCTTGACAGGTGACACAGGAGCTGCAAAACTCCCTGACTTTTTCTGACATTTCAGGCCAAAAAAAATGGTTGACCAGCCTGCTCCAGGTCTTGGTCTGTCCCAAATGACCAGCTAAGGGGATATCATGGCTTAAGGTAAGGAGGAATTCTCTATACTTTTGGGGGACCACTACTCTCCTAGTAGCCCCTTCTTTAAGGGTCCTAGCCTCAGTGTAGAGAACTCCATCCTCCCAGTAAACCTTGTGGGTACCACTGGTATCCCCTTGTTCTTGCCTGGCAGCAGTCTGCCTCAGGCCCTCAAGAGTGGGACACTCTCTTTGTCCCTGGCACAAATCTTCTCTGGTGGGCCCACCTGCCCCTTGCAGTTCTGCCAAGTCAGGCAGAGTTTGCAGGGAAGGTGTCCCTCCCTCAGAGTTCAGATCCTCCCCCTCAGGGTTGGATTCTTCCTGACCCTCTGTACTTGTTGGGGCTGGTAAGCCAGACCCAGTGCCCTTTCTCTTCTTCTTGGAGGCTTGGCCCATTGTTCCAGGGTCCAAGTGTCCAGCATTTCCCTGTTGTGCTGCCTGTGACCTGGTCACAGCACACACCCATTCAGGGAGGTCCAGCATCTGTGCATGGACCCTTCTCTCCACTTCTGACCATTCAGATGCTTCAAGATCATTTCCCAGCAGACACTCTACTGGGAGGGCAGGAGCTACAGCTACTTTTTTAGGGCCAGTCACACCTCCCCATTCCAGACTCACCATAGCCATGGGATGGAGTTTGGTTCTGGTATCTGCATAAGTCACCTGGTGGAAGACACCAGGTAAGACCTGCTCTGGAGAAACCAGCTTTTCTGCAACCATTGTCACACTGGCTCCGGTATCTCTCAGAGCTTCCACTTCAGTCCCATTGACTTTAGGCCTCTGCCTATACCTCTGCATGATGGGAGGTAAGGTGGCCATAGTTGCAATGTCCACCCCACCCACGGATACTAAGGTGACTTCAGTGTACCCTGATTCCACCCCTGGGCCAACTTCCACCCCCAACCCTACACTAGCAATCCCCTGGGATTGCCCACCAGTGGGGGGCTTCTTGGTGCAGATAGCATCTCCTCTTTTATGTCCTGGCTGATGACAGTCAAAACACTTGCCGGCCTTAGCAAGCTCCTGAAACTTTCCTGCTTTAGCAGGATCATAATTCTTTCCCTGATACCCTTTCCCTTTAAAAGTGAATTGGCTCGGGGCTCCCCCTCCCTGAGAAGTTTTTGGGGACTCTTGTGAGGACTCTTTGGGTTTTTTGTAATCTTTCCCCTGGTTCTTCCCCTGAGAAGAACCATGTCCTCCCTTTTTCTGATCACCCCCTGGGGGTCTCTGGTTAACCCTAGTTCTTAACCAGTCATCTGCTGCCTCCCCCAGCTCTCTGGGGTTGGTCAACCTAGAGTCTACTAGATACTGGCGGAGCCTCTCTTGGACACAATTAGTTAGAAGGTGCTCCCTCATAATCAAATTGTACAGCCCCTCAAAGGTACGTACCCTGTATCCAGCCCTCCAGTGCTTTTACTGAAATGTCCACAAAGTCCACCCAGGACTGGGTGCTTGTCTTTTGGGTGTCCCTAAACTTAAGCCTATACTGCTCTGGGGTTAGACCAAACTTTTTAGTCAAGCAACTCTTCATACTGGGGTATGAGTCTGCATCCTCCCCACTCATGGTTAGGAGCCTATCCCTCCCAGAGTTGGGAACTAACTCCCAAAGGAGTGAACCCCAGTACTGAGGCTTGACTTTCCTCATCTGGAGGGCCCTCTCAAAGGCCCCCAGCCACTTATCTATGTCATCCCCCTCTACATAGGCAGGAACCACCCCTTTGGGTAATCTGGGGGCAAAACCCCCACCCAGGGACACCTCAGTTTCTTTCTCGCTGCTTCCATCTTTTTTTTCTTTGCTTGCCCACTTTTTCTTTTCTAGGGCAAGCTTATCTGCTTCCAAAGCTATGTAGGCTAGCTGGGCTTCCAGCTCTCTTTCCCTGATGGATGGGTTCTCTCCTCCTGAAAGGACCCCCTTCCTACCACTAGCTTTGGGTCTGCCCCAAGTGACTGTATCCACTGAGGACCGTTCCTCCTCTTCCTCACTTGGGGTCTGATGCCTTCCCTCCCCTGAGTGGTTAGAGTTAGCATCTTCCTCTTTTTCTTCCTCCTCTGGAGCTTCCTCTGTCTCTACCTCTTGGGCCTCAGCCCATGCTGTCAGGGATTTAATCAGGATTTGCTTCCTGAGATCAGGGGTTGCAGGCAACCCCCTCTCAATACACAACCCCCTAAGCTGGACTACTGTCAGTGTGGGTAGGCTAGCCAGATCAAGCTCCATGGTTCCCTAGTTTTGTGTCAACAAAAACTTTTTGCAAAAATTGGAAACAAGAATTTAGAAAAATTACAAAAATTCAATAATTGAAATGAATCCAAATTAATTAAAAAAAAAAAATTAAAATTAAAAATTAAATTTTTTTTTGCACTAGGACAATTTAAAGGATTTTTATTTTGTTTTATCTAAAACTGTAACGTGATATTGAACACAAGTACAGGATCCCGTCGCTGCTTCCAATTATGTTGGAAAATGGGTTATTGGTAGGGCAGGTAGGTACCTACACCTAGCAACAAGCCACAAACCTCCACATAAGTACAGTTAGGTCTCAGTAAATTAATCCCAGCTCTACCCTTGGTAGCTTGGCATCGAGCGTCAAGGCTTAACTTAGGAGACAAAGTGTAAAGCATTCAAATATCACAAAACAGTAATTAAATAAAACACAGGAAACAGTTTAAAAATCCAAAACCAATTTATAAAAATAGCTTATATTTTTATCTTTAAAATGACACAAAAACGATTAAAATCGGTTCAGGGGAACCGGAGATATGAATTTTTAAAGTATTATTATTTTCTAGCGCTTAGAAACAAAAAGCGCCAATCGGGTCATCTGGTTGCACCAGGACCGGGGCAAAGTCAAACTTTCAGGCCGACCGCGATGGAGCCCTGCTCGGCTACAAGTCGCGGGAGGCCTCGGTTAAAAAGTTACCTTCTGACTTAGTCTCTTTTTTGATGTTTTTCTTCCCCGGGACGAACCTGCCAGTTGGATCCGACCTCCTGGAGCCCTTGTCCGGATACGCGAAGTCGGTTTCCTCGTGGTGATTTTTACCTTCGGACTTAGTCGTTTTTTCGAGATGAAAATCCTTCGACCGGGGTAAACCTGGATCTTGATCCGACGTCCGTGGAGCCCTTCTCGGATACGATGGCTGGAAGGTCCCGGTTAACTTTTTACGTTCGGACTTAGTCTCTTTTTTGGATGTTTTTCTTTACCGGGACGAACCACGAAGTCAGGCCGGGTCGCGGTTGAGGCAAGCCGGCTAGAATTTCTGCGTTGGGTCGGTCACTTTATGGAGCTTTTTTTCAAAAATTCTCCAATCTTTTCCAAACTTCTGGGGCTTCACCCAGATGTTCTTTTAAGGTTCTTTTGGGGTCCACAGCTCACCCCAAGGGTCCAGAAGTTCTGTGATGGTCCTTGGGGGGTGCGGACTTCAACTCCCAGAATGCACCTGGCGCAAACTCCTTTTTGGCCACTGGACAGTGGTCAGCTGGTCACTTTTTCAGGAGTTGGTGCAGGGGACTCTGGATAGCAATTTTTCACCTGTAGCAAACAGAGAGTCCCTCCTTGAACCAGTTGAAGCCAGGCAAAGTCCTTCTTGTGGTGAAGCCCAAGTGTGCAGCTGGTGCAGTCTTTCTGAGTGCCGGGTCCAGGTGCAGGCCAGGGGTCCAGCAGGGCAGTCCTTCTTCTCCTTGTAGTTCCTTCTTCTTGAAATTTGGTGGGGATCTGAGGCGTGGGTGCAGGTCTGCCAGTTTTATCCTTGCTCCTGGGTGAAAAGCAGGGGGGCCCTGGTTCTCCAATCAGGGACAGGGTCGTCCCCCTGTGATGACCACTTCCTGGGAAGTGTGGCAAAAATCCATCCCAGAAGGCAACAGTCTCTAAAAATCCAAAATGGATGAATCTGATTTTTGGAGGAGAGATCTGGCTGAGCCCACCCACTGGTGTGGCTAAAAATCATAAACACACCCCTCTCCTGCCCTCTCCTAATCTAATCAAGGGGGCACCTAGCTGTCTGGGGTTGCAGGATGTGGGGGTGTTGTTGGGTGCTCCAGATGTCCTTCTCTGCCTTTGAAGACCAGTTTGGCAGCCCTCCCCCTTCTTGCCTCACCATCTGCTGAGGGGAGATTCTCTCCCCCAAGCACATTCCTTTGTGTGAAGCCAGGCCACTTCACACCTCATTAAAGTAGCCTGGCAGAAGCTGCTGCAGGCTGGCCAATCAGAGCACAGCAGCAAAAACAATGCAGAGCTGAAATTGGCAACTTTTTAGGTAAAGTCTAAACTTTTTACCTGCACTAGTTATATTAAATCTAACAACTGGAAGTTGTGGGATTTATTATAACAATCAATTTGATACCACATTCTTGGTATGTAACATTTAAGGAGACTTTACAATTTAAAATAAAGTCTGCCCATTCTAGCCTATGAAGGCCATTTACTTCAATGAGGGAAAAACGAATTTGGCTGTTTTTACCTCACCAGGGCTTATAAATCTATTTTTATAAAGTCCCTGCTTATAGTTACATGGCACCCAGCCCTAGGGGCACATAGGGCACACCTTAGGGGTGACTTATATGTAAAAATAAGGTAGTTTAAGACTTTGGAAGTACCTTTAATTCCAAAGTCGAATTTGCATATAACTTTAATTTAAAAGCAGCCAGCAAGGCAGGCTTGCTTTTAAAATGACACTGGGCACCTCAGCAATGCACCTAGGTGTGCACCACCTATGCTGTGGTCCCTAAACCTACATGCCCTACCATATACTAGGGACTTATAGGTAGGTTAACTTAGCCAATTATAATTAGCCTAATTTGCATATCCATTTTACACAGAGCACTGGCCCTGGGACTGGTAAGCAGTACCCAGGGCACAGCCAAGAGTCAGTAACCACCAGTACCTATCCAGAAAGAGTGGGGGTGATCAGGCAAAAAAAAAGGACTTTCCTACAAATAGAAAGCACATCCCAGAGCAGTAACACATTCCAAACCTGGAAACTAGAGACCAGGATCCAAGAGGTACTTTTAGAAGAAATTTTTTAATAAATAAAGGGATAGTCAGGAACCCAGTTAGGAATAGGTTGTACTTATCTGTTCTTTGTTTATGTTTCATTAGGCACTAGTTTCTACAGGAGTCAGAGAGGGCCGCAGATTTGTGCAGCACTTCAACAGTGGAAACGCAAGAACGGTGTTGTCTCTTTATTTTATTTTATCCACTTCCCCCCTTCCCTTGAGCTTCTGTTCTTAGTGCACTGTTTTAAAAACTAGTGTGCTGGAACAAGCAGTTTCAGGGTGGGGTCGGATTGTCTTCAACCTCCATCAGAACTGAACAAGGACTCAGGTGAGCTGGGCATTGACAGAAGCACAAGCCTTAAAAAAAAAAAAAAAATCTGTTCTGGTGGACGATGAATATCGGGAAAGAAATAGAGGGCATTGACGTCACGGATATGGCGCAGGCCCTAAATGAGGATTTGGTTCATAATGAATCAGTGTCTGGCATCTTGCAACATATGCAAGAGGAAATAGAGAGATTAAAGATGGAGAATACCTCTTTAAAACAGGATTTAAGCAGGTATAAATTTAGGGTATCTCAGTGGAACACAGCTTTTACGCCTTTGTTTAAAACCTCCTCAGAGAAAGGGGCACCATCAAAATATACAACTTTGCCTCCCCCAGTTGAGGTCGCTGTTAATCTTCCTAATGCTGTGCCCTTAGCAGCACCTGAACGTTTTCATGGAGATAGTAACAAATTCCATGTTTTTATCAATCAATGTCAATTACACTTCGTTTGTAAGCCACAACAGTTCCCTACTGATGCTACGAAAGTGGCATTCGTCTTGTCTTATTTGGGTGGCACAGCAGCCAATTGGTCAATTCCTTTTGTGGAGAGAGATGATCCCATCCTCCATAATTGGAATCAATTTAAACGTACCATGACCAGCCTTTTTGCAAAACACACTTTCATGCAGGCAAGTGATAATGAGCTTTTAAATCTTAAACAAGGTAACAAGGATTTATTGACCTATCTCACTAGTTTTAATCGTTTACTCACGAGACACAGTGGCTAGAAGAAAAGCGTGTCTCCCTTTTCTATAAAGGTTTGAGAGACGAGTTAAAAGACGTGCTGGCTCATATCGTTGATTTGCCAGAAGACTATTCGGACTTTGTAGATTTAGTTGTGAAATTAGAACATAGACTAGGAGAAAGAAAGGGAGATAAATACAAACTGGAATCACGGTTAACTTTTATTAGACACAAGAAGAAAGACCCAGATAATAAACTCCCTGAACCTGAGCCTATGCAAATAGGGACACTCAGAGGTCCACTCACATCAGAGGAAAAAGAAAGAAGGAGAAAACTTCAGTTATGTTTATATTGTGGAAGGGCAGGTCACTTTGCCAGAGAATGTCCAGTAAAGCCTAAAAATCCACGAAAGGGTGCTGTTTCCTCCACCTCCTTAACTGAATCAGGAAACGATTAAGCTCGACAAGGGGAGAGGTTACTTGTTCGAGAAAACATCTTAATCAAACCTCTAATGCTGCAGCCTTCATGGTACCGCACATACCTAGACATTTCATAATTCAGGTCGTTTTAATTGTTACTACCCAAGTGAGGCATTCTCTCCCTGTCCTACTAGACTCAGGCGCGACAGGAAATTTTGTGGATAATAAGTTAGCTGAAAACTTAGGACTTCCTATGTGCCTAAAGCCTTGTCCAGAAGCAGTATGTGCAGTGGATGGGTCAGAATTGACCTCTGGATTAATCACAAAACAAACAAGTCCACTTGTTATGGTCTGTCAGAACGGGCACACAGAGGTGATTAGCTTTGATCTGATAGATACTCCTAATTTTGGTTTGATTCTCGGGGTACCCTGGTTAACAACTCATAACCCAAAAATTGATTGGGTGAATAGAACTGTTACTTTAGATTCCTCTTTCTGTAGAACCAATTGCTATCAAGAAGCAGGTACAGAACAGAGCACAGTATTACACTGTGCTAGTGTTACACAAGATGAACCAAGTCTCCCTCCTGAATATTCTGACTTCAAAGACGTCTTTGATCCAGTAAAGGCTAGTGCGCTGCCCCCACATAGGTCTTATGACTGTTGTATAGATCTTATCCCAGGGGCCCCTTTACCTAATAACAGAGTATATGCTTTGACTGACGAAGAAACCAAATACTTAAGAACCTACCTAGATGACCTACTACAGTCTGGGTTCATCCGTCATTCCACATCTCCGGTATCATCTCCACTCTTTTTTATCCCGAAGCCGGATAAATCCCTGCGCGCGTGTATCGATTATAGAGGACTAAATAAGGCTACAATAAAGAATAAATATCCTCTTCCTCTAATACCTGTGTTGTTGGATCATTTAAGACATTCTACTGTATACACTAAACTAGATCTGCGGGGAGCTTACCACCTGGTCCGAGAAAAAGAGGGGGATGAGTGGAAGACAGCTTTCAAGACAAAGTTTGGTTTATTTGAGTACACAGTATTGCCCTTTGGGTTATGTAATGCCCCTGCGGCCTTTCAGTTCTTTATAAATGAGGTCCTACACGAATTCCTGGACGTTTGTGTCATAGTATACATAGACGACATCCTCATTTACTCTAAGAACTCAGAAGAACATACCCAACATGTTCGTGCAGTATTATCAAAGTTAAAAGAAAATCATCTTTTTGCTAAGTTAGAAAAGTGTACTTTTAATGTCAGCAAGGTGGACTTTTTAGGATACTGCCTGTCACCTCAAGGAATAACTATGGATGTAAAGAAAATCAGTGCTATTGCTGATTGGCCAGAACCATCCTCTGTAAAAGATATTCAGAAATTTCTGGGTTTCGCCAATTTTTATAGGAGGTTTATTGCACATTTTGCAGACATTGCGGCCCCAATAACTACCTTGTTGCGGAAAGGGCAACGATTTCTTTGGACTGATGAGGCGGCACACGCCTTTCAACTCCTAAAACAAAAGTTCACTTCAGCCCCAATTCTGAAACATCCTGATCCTGACTTGCCTTTTTTTGTTGAAGCGGATGCTTCACAAGTAGCTTTAGGAGGAGTTCTCTCTCAACGAGATGAAGTAGATGGCCAGTTACATCCTATAGCCTTCTATTCCAAAAAGTTATTACCAGCTGAACAAAATTACACTGTGGCTGAAAGGGAACTACTAGCTATCAAAGTAGCCTTTTCAGAATGGAGGCACCATTTAATGGGAGCCAAGTACCCAGTTACAATCTTTTCTGACCATAGGAACCTACAGTTTTTTGGATCACTTAAAGCACTAACACCACGTCAGATGCGCTGGTTAATTTTTTTTTGCACATTTGACTTTGTAATAACCTATAGACCAGGTGCACAACAAATTCAATCTGATGTGTTATCTAGATACGGACATACCTCAGACATGAAACAAGATAAAATAGGAGAACCCATTATTCCTCCCCAAAAGTTTTTGGCACCAGTACAACAGAAGGATTTCATCACAGATCTATATAATGCACACATGCAAATAGCACCTCAGAATTGGTTAAAGGATTCCCATAACACAATACAACGAGGTTTATTGTATCACAACAACATGCTGTTAGTGCCCACCTCTGAATTACAAACACAGGTGATAATTTGGCATCACGCCTCACCGTTGGCAGGTCATCCTGGTTGGGTAAAAACCCTGGAAAATGTGCAAAAACACTTTTGGTGGGACACTATAAGAAAGGACATTAAGCAATTTGTCACTACCTGTCCAATTTGTGCAAGACATAAATCTTCTCATAAGGCCCCTGACGGCTTGTTAATACCAATGCCAACACCCAAACAACCGTGGCACACTGTGAGCATAGACTTTATTGTAGGTTTACCACCTGTAAAATCTTTCACAACAGTGTTGGTTATAGTGGATTTTTTATCTAAAATGGCACATTTTGTACCATTACGGAAATTACCCACGGCGGCAGAATTTGCCGATATTTTTATAAGGGAAATTGTGCGTTTACATGGTTTGCCAAGCAAAGTGGTGTCAGACCGCGGGAGCCAGTTCAACTCTAAATTTTGGAAAAAATTATTTAAAAAACTGAAAATAGATGTGGCATTATCCACTGCTTTCCACCCAGAGACAGATGGACAGACTGAACGACTGAACCAAACCTTACTTCAAACGCTACATTGTTTATTGGCTGATTATTCTAGTGAATGGTTGGAAGCTCTCCCTGTAGCAGAGTTTGTTTATAATAATACTGAGCATTCAGCTCTACTTTGCTCACCATTCTACAGTATTTCTTGCAGGGGTATCATCCAAGAGCTATACCCATTTTGTTAGAAGATTCTCTGTTACCTACAGTAACGGATAGACTAACGAGGTTAGGTGACATACAAGACAAAGCCAGGAAACATTTATTAAAGTACAAGGAAAGCATGAAAAGACAAGCAGACAAACACAGATCGGAGGCCCCAATGTATAAAATCGGTGACATGGTATGGCTCTCCACAAAGAACCTAAACATAGAGGGATCCCGAAAGCTGCAACCACGTTTCATTGGACCCTTTAGTATAACTGCCATAGTAAACCCGGTAACAGTAAAATTAGATTTACCAAAAGAATATCCAGTACATACTACATTCCATGTGTCCTTGCTTAAGCCGTACAATCCAAAAACCCGACCTGAACCACCACCTCCACCCATACCAATTAAGGGAAATCTAGAATATGAAGTGAAAAGCATAAAAGACTCAAAAAGAATTAGTGGACGTCTGTTTTATTTATTAGAATGGAAAGGATATGATGAATCTGAGAATTCATGGGAACCAGCATCATATGTACATGCCCCACAGCTGATTAGACGGTTTTATTTAAAAAATCCAGGAAAACCCCGTCCTGTAGGAGGGCCTTTGAGGGGGGCAACTGTTAGGGTTTGTGCACAGCAAAGAGCATGTCCCCTCTCACTGCACTAGTGGGTTCTGTAATAGCTCCCTTTTAAACTTACTATTGAAAGCCTTTCTTGTTATCTCACCTTCCCCCCCCCCCCCAGGCTTCTGTGTATGTTGTTTAATGTGCTGTTTTGTTTACACATTGGGCCTTGCTTTTACCAAGGCTTCTTTAAAACACTCCGCTCTAGGCCATGTGTTAATTTAACTCATTTGCATAATAACTGAAACACTGCACACCTTTCAAGAACATGTGCAGCATGTGAGGACCACACCCAGCTCTTCAAACCACACCCAGCTCTGCACACCTTTCAAGAACATGTGCAGCATGTGAGGACCACACCCAGCCCTGTCTATAAAAGGCAGCCCCCGAGCCTCACCCAGTGTTTGTGCTCGTCTACCTCCCGCTTACCTGAGGACAGATCCCTCGGCGCTGGCACTCCTGCTCTCTACAGACTTTCATTGGCTTCAATGGGCGCAGCTGCTGGCTCTTCCTTCTTCCGGTTTCCGGTTCCTCCTTGCCTCAGCCTCTCTCCTACAAGCAACCTGCAAAAGAGAAAGAAGACAAGGTTAGACTGATCAGTATCTCTTGCCAGCAACAAGTAAGTGCAAAACTTTTATTACCTGAAAGAACTTTGACAACAATTTCTGGATTCCTGTATAGACAATTTGAAACAAGATACCTTCCACGAACATTGTGATTCAAACTCTTTGTTACAAGAATACTTTGCGGAACTTTGTGAGGCAAACAGTAAATCAAGGACTTGCGCAAATTACATGCTGTATTTTGACGTAAAAGTACAGTATTTGTTTTATAAAAGATTCTGGAAATATGGGAAAAGTGAGTCTGCTATTGGGAATTTAGGCTTTAGTTATATTAAAATGAATGTTTGATATTGGTAATTCTGATAACGGTATTTGTTTAATGTTTTAGAAGCTTTAGAGTAATAGAAAGCACATCCCAGAGCTGGAAACTAGAGACCAGGATCCAAGAGGACTTTTAGAAGAACATTTTTAATAAATAAAGGGATAGTCAGGAACCCAGTTAGGAATAGGTTGTACTTATCTGTTCTTTGTTTATGTTTCATTAGGCACTAGTTTCTACAGAAGTCAGAGAGGGCCGCAGATTTGTGCAGCACTTCAACAGTGGAAACGCAAGAACGGTGTTGTCTCTTTATTTTATTTTATCCACTTCCCCCCTTCCCTTGAGCTTCTGTTCTTAGTGCACTGTTTTAAAAACTAGTGTGCTGGAACAAGCAGTTTCAGGGTGGGGTCGGGTGGTCTTCAACCTCCATCAGAACTGAACAAGGACTCAGGTGAGCTGGGCTTTGACAATTTGATACCAATCTCTTGGTATGCATCATTTAAGGAGACTTTCAAAATTAAAATAAAGTCTCCCCATTGTAGCCTATGAAGGCCATTTACTACAATGAGGGAAAAACTAATTTGGCTGTTTTTACCTCACCAAGGCTTATAAAACTATTTTTATAAAGTCCCTGCTTATAGTTCCATGGCACCCAGCCCTAGGGGCACATAGGGCACACCTTAGGGGTGACTTATATGTAAAAATAAGGTAGTTTAAGACTTTGGAACTACTTTTAATTCCAAAGTCGAATTTGCATATAATTCTAATTGAAAAGCAGCCAGCAAGGCAGGCCTGCCTTTAAAATGACACTGGGCACTTCAACACTGCACCTATGGGTGCACCACCTATGCTGTGGTCCCTAAACCTACATGCCCTACCATATACTAGGGACTTATAGGTAGGTTAACTTAGCCAATTATAATTAGCCTAATTTGCATATCCATTTTACACAGAGCACAGGCCCTGGGACTGGTTAGCAGTACCCAGGGCACCATCAGAGTCAGGAAAACACCAGCAAAAAGTGGAAAATGGGGGCAAAAAGTTAGGGGGCCTCTGCAATCAGCCCTGTTTTCTCACACAAGCCCCCCCCCAGCCCACACACCCAGGAGACTCAGCCCCACCCTGGGAGAGTCTTCCTGGCTTGTTAGGCGAGGAAGACAGTGAAGAAAACTGGCTGACCCTTTGCAGGGCCTACTCTGCCTTACATCCTCCTGTCAGGGTCACTCCCTCTGGGTAGTGAACCCACCCCAACAGTGAAAGGACCCATCTCAAACTGAAACTTCCCTCTAGGGGGGTCTTCCTCCTCTCTCTCTGCCAACTCGGGTAGTGAGGTGCCCACCTCCCCTACTCCTAACTTTGCTGGGGCAACACCTAGCTTACCCAAAGAGGTCACCCAACACTTGAGCAACCCCACCATGACCAACAATGTCGAGGAGCCTACTTTGCTATTGGCCCTGGGGTCTGCCTCCCAGGCCAAGTACAATGCTGCCAGGAAGGCTAGCACCCAGCAGAGGCTACTGACAGCTGTCAGTACCCAGAACCGCACCCTAAGCTCTCCACTGACAGGTGGCTGAGCTGCTTTAGGGGCATCTGTGGCGTCCTGGCACCCCTCTTGCTGTCTAGAGTGGGGGGCTATCACCTCCTGTGGCAGACACCCTCCTTCCACTCTCCCTTCTGTCAGTGCAGGGACAACACCTTGCATCTGGACAGCTGCCTGACTACTCAGGACTTCCTTGGGGTCAGGTGAGGCCTCACCAGTGCCAACTCTGGGCTCCCCCCCTACTGGGGCAGAAGGCCTTTGGCTCCCTGGAACTCTCTTTAAGAGTGGCCTACCCTTCCTTTTCTTCTTTCCTTTTCTTGGGGACCCCTGTCTCCTAACTGTAGGGACTGACTCCCCAGGACTTTGGGTTGGGGGGGCGCCCTGGGCGACCGCCCCATCTGGGACCAGACTCACCTCTGGGAGGTCATTGCCCAGGATACAATCTAGGGGGAGGTCAGCACTGACTACCACCCTAAACCAGTCAAGGATACTCTCCCTCTCTAGGGGCACTAAGGCTACAGGTTTGGAGGTGACCTCCCCTGTGGCTATCCTGACTTTCCTGGTCTCTCCTGGGACATACATGTCTGGGGTCACTAACCGGTCACTCACCATAGTGTGACTGGCACAGGTGTCTCTCAGGCCAGTGGTAGGGATCCCATTCACCTGAATGGGGTGGAAGTGCCTACTCCCACCCTCAGGGATCACCAGCTTACCATCTGGTCCTGTCTCCCAGCTCAATGCTAGGAGGACTTAATCATCTGAGGAATCTTCCTCTATGGCTACACTGGACAGCCCAGTGCTAACCACCTTCTTTGGACAGGCTGCATCTCCTCTGAAGTGACCTGTCTGCTGACAGTCAAAGCACGCCTTACTGTCCAAGATCTTTTTTAACCCTGGGTCTCCCTGTCTCTGCTTGTCAGAGTGGGAGTGGGATTTACTCTCCTCCTTCCTAGGGTTCTGGGGTACAGAGGGAGTCTCTGTGGTGGGCTTACCACCTCCCTCCTTAGGTTTTTGGGGACCTGACCCCCCCTTCTTGGAGTCTCCCCCCTGGGACTTGACAACCACTCTGGTTCTCAACCACTCATCAGCTGCCTCCCCTAGCTCTCTAGGGTTGGTCAGCTTAGAGTCCACTAGATGCTGGCGTAACCTTTCTTGGGTACAATTAGTCAAGATGTGCTCTCTCATGATCAGATTGTATAACCCCTCATAAGTATTTACTTTGTTACCAATAATCCAGCCCTCTAGTGCCTTAAGTGAGGTGTCTACAAAGTCAACCCAAGACTGGGTACTGACCTTCTGGGTGTCCCTGAACTTCATTCTATACTGCTCTGGGGTTAGACCAAACTTCTTGGTTAAGCACCTCTTCATACTAGGGTACGAATTTGCCTCTTCCCCCCTTAAGGTCAGAAGCCTATCCCTCCCTGAGTTGGGGACCAACTCCCATAAAAGTGAACCCCAGTATTGAGGCCTAACCCTTCTCATTTGGAGTGCCCTCTCAAAGGCCTCCAACCACTTGTCTATATCATCCCCCTCTACATAAGCAGGAACCACCCCCTTGGGTAATCTGGGGCAAAAACCCCCACCCATGGACACCTCAACTTCTCTGTCGCTGCCACCATCTCTTTCCTCTCTCTTTGCCCACCTTTTCTTTTCTAGGGCCAGCTTCTCTGCCTCCAAAGCTATGAATGCTAGCTGGGCCTCCAGCTCTCTTTCTCTGAGGGACAGGATCTCTCCTCCTGAAGGGACCCCCTTCCCCCAGCTAGCTTTGGGTCTGCCCCTAGTGACTGTATGTAATGAGGACCGGTCTTCCTCATCCTCACTTAGGCTCAGATGCCCTCCCTCCCCTGAGTGGTTAGAGCTAGCATCCTCCCCTACTTCTCCATCCTCTGGAGCTTCCTCTGGGTCTACCTCTTGGGCCTCAGCCCATGCTGTCAGGGATTTGATCAGGACATGCTTCCTGAGGTCAGTGGTTGCAGGCAACCCTCTTTCAGTACACAACCCCCTAAGCTGGACTTCTGTCATTGTGGGTAGGCTAGCCAGATCAAGCTCCATGGTTCCCTAGTTTTGTGTCAACAAAAACTTTTTGCAAAAATTGGAAACAAGAATTTAGAAAAATCACAAAAATTCAATAATTGAAATTAATCCAAATTAAAAATTAAAAACAATTTTTGCACTAGGACAATTTAAAGGATTTTTAATTTGTTTTACTTAAAACTGTAACGTGATACTGAACACAAGTACAGGATCCCATCGCTGCCACCAAAAATGTTGGAAAATGGGTTATTGGTAAGGGCAGGTAGGTACCTACACTTAGCAATAGGCCACTAACCTCCACTTAGGTCCAGTTAGTTCTCAGTAAATTAACCCCAGCATAACCCTTGGTAGCTTGGCAACGAGCGTCAAGGCTTAACTTAGGAGACAGAGTGTAAAGCATTCAAATATCACAAAACAGTATTTAAATAAAACACAGGAAACAGTTTAAAAATCCAAAACCAATTTATAAACATAGATTATATTTTTATCTTTAAAATGACACCAAAACGAATAAAATCAGATAAGGGGAACCGGAGATATGAATTTTGAAAGATTTTTTTTTTTTTTAGCACCTAGAAACAAAAAGCGCCAATCGGGTCATCTGGTTGCACCTCGACCGGGGCAAAGTCAAAGTTTAAGGCCGACCGCGATGGAGCCCTGCTCCGCTACAGACTGCGGGAGGCCTCGGTTAAAAGTTTACCTTCACACTTAGGGGGTGATTCTCACCCTGGCGGGCGGCGGAGGCCGCCCGCCAGAGTTCCCCCCTCCAGAATACCGCACCGCGGTCATTAGACCGCTGCGGGTATTCTGGGTTTTACACTGGGCTGGCGGGCGACCGCCAAAAGGCCGCCCGCCAGCCCAGTGTAAAACGACCTTCCCACGAGGACGCCGGCTCCGAATGGAGCCGGAGGAGTGGGAAGGTGCAACAGGTGCAGTGGCACCCGTCGCGAATTTCACTGTCTGCAATGCAGACAGTGAAATTCTTTGTGGGGCCCTCTTACGGGGGCCCCTGCAGTGCCCATGCCATTGGCATGGGCACTGTAGTGGACCCCAGGGGCCCCACGACAACCCATACCGCCATCCTGTTCCTGGCGGGCGAACCGCCAGGAACAGGATGGCGGTATGGGCTGTCAGAATCCCCCATGGCGGCGCAGCGAGCTGCGCCGCCATGGGGGATTCAAATGGGCAGCGGAAAACCGGCGGGAGACCGCCGGTTTTCCACTTCTGACCGCGGTCAAACCGCCGCGGTCAGAATGCCCAGCGGGGCACCGCCAGCCTGTTGGCGGTGCCCCCGTCATTTTAGCTCTGGCGGTCTTGGACTGCCAGGGTTAGAATGACCCCCTTAGTCTTTTTTTCGAAGATTTTCTTCAGCGGGACGAACCTGCCAGTCCAATCCGACCTCCTGGAGCCCTTCTCTGGATACGCGATGCTGGAATCCTCGGTGGAGATTTTTACCTTCGGACTTAGTCGTTTTTTCGAGGTGAAAATCCTTCGACCGGGGTAAACCTGGATCTTGATCCGACGTCCATGGAGCCCTCCTCGGATACGCTGGCTGGGAGGTCCCGGTCAACTTTTTACCTTCGGACTTAGTCTCTTTTTCTGAGATTTTTCTTTACCGGGACGAACCAGCAAATCAGGCCGGGTTGCGGTTGAGGCAAGCCGGCTAGAGTTGCCGCGGCGGGTCGGTCCCTCTATGGAGCTTTTTTTCAAAAGTTGTCCAAACTTCTCAAAACTTCTGGGGCTTCTCCCAGATGTCCTTTTAAGGTTCTTTTGAGGTCCACAGCTCACCCCAAGGGTCCAGAAGTTCTGAGATGGTCCTTGGGGGGTGCTGACTACAACTCCCAGAATGCACCTGTTGCAAACTCCTTTTTGGCCACTGGACAGTGGTCAGCTGGTCGCTTTCTTCAGGAGTTGGTGCAGAGGACTCTGGTTAGCAATTTTTCACCTGTAGCAAACAGGGAGTCCCTCCTTGAACCACTTGAAGCCAGGCAAAGTCCTTCTTGTGGTGAAGCCCAAGTGTGCAGCTGGTGCAGTCCTTCTGAGTGCAGGTTCCAGGTGCAGGCCAGGGGTCCAGCAGGGCACTCCTTCTTCTTCTGTTGTTCTTCCTTTTTGGAAGTGGTAGGGAACTGAGGTGTGGGTGAAGGTCTGTCAGTTTTATCCTTGCTCCTGGGTGTAAAGCAGGGGGTCCTGGTTCTCCAATCAGGTGCAGGGTCCTTCCCCCTGTGATGACCACTTCCTGGGAAGTGTGGCAAATATCAATCCCAGGAGGCAACATTCTCTAAAAATCCATCATGGCTGAATCTGATTTTTGGAGGTTACATCTGGCTGAGCCCACCCACTGGTGTGGCTAAAAATCATAAACACACCCCTCTCCTAATCTAATCAAGGGGGCACCTAGTTGTCTGGGGTTGCAGGATGTGGGGGTGTTGCTGGTTGCTCCAAATGTCCTTCTCTGCCTTTGAAGACCAGTTTGGCAGCCCTCCCCCTTCCTGCCTTACCATCTGCTGAGGGGAGATTCCTTCCCACAGGCACATTCCTTTGTGTGAAGCCACGCCACTTCACATCTCATCAAGGCAGCTTGGCCAAGCTTGCTAGAGGCTGGCCAATCAGAGCACAGCAGCAAAAACAATGCAGGGCTGAAATTGGCAACTTTTCAGGTAAAGTTTAAAACTCTTTACCTGAACAAGTTATATTAAATCCCACAACTGGAAGTTGTGGGATTTATTACAACAATTAATTTGATACCAAACTCTTGGTATGCATCATTTAAGGAGACTTTAAAAATTAAAATAAAGTCTCCCCATTGTAGCCTATGAAGGCCATTTACTACAATGAGGGAAAAACTAATTTGGCTGTTTTTACCTCACCAAGGCTTATAAAACTATTTTTATAAAGTCCCTGCTTATAGTTACATGGCACCCAGCCCTAGGGGCACATAGGGCACACCTTAGGGGTGACTTATATGTAAAAATAAGGTAGTTTAAGACTTTGGAACTACTTTTAATTCCAAAGTCGAATTTGCATATAACTTTAATTTAAAAGCAGCCAGCAAGGCAGGCCTGCCTTTAAAATGACACTGGGCACCTCAGCAGTGCACCTATGGGTGCACCACCTATGCTGTGGTCCCTAAACCTACATGCCCTACCATATTCTAGGGACTTATAGGTAGGTTAACTTAGCCAATTATAATTAGCCTAATTTGCATATCCATTTTACACAGAGCACAGGCCCTGGGACCGGTTAGCAGTACCCAGGGCACCATCAGAGTCAGGAAAACACCAGCAAAAAGTGGAAAATGGGGGCAAAAAGTTAGGGGGCCTCTGCAATCAGCCCTGTTTTCTCACATAGTGACAATATACCAAAAGTATCTCAGAGAATACCATCCCTTAGGAGGTAAGTAAAATACACAAAATATACACACAAACCAAAATTAGGTAAATAAACAGTTTGAAAAGTTGTGCAAACACTGTAGGACACAATAGAATGCAATAGGAGAAAATAGGCCTAGGGGCAACTCAATCCATATACTCCAAAAGTGGAATGCGAACCACGAATGAACCCCAGGCCTAGTGTAGTGTGTAGAGGGTCCCTGGGAGTTTAAGAAAACACTAAGGGTGTCCAAGATACCCCACCCCAAGACTCTGAAAAGTAGGAGTAAAGTTACCCTACTATCCCAGAAAGACAGTAAAGTCGAGATAGGGGATTCTGCAAAGACAACAACTGACTGCAAAGCACTGAAGACGGATTCATTGACCTGAGGACCTGTAAAGGAAGAGGACCAAGTCCAAGAGTCACACAAGTGTGCAGGGGGGCAGGAGCCCACTAAACCCCGGAAGAAGGTGCCAAAGGGCTGCCTCCAGGTGGAAGAAGCCAAAGATTCTGCAACAACGGAAGGTGCCAGGAACTTCTCCTTTGGTCAGAAGATGTCCCACTGCGTGCTGGAGGATGCAGAGTTGTTTCCACGCAGAATGACCACAAACAAGCCTTGCTAGCTGCAAGTGTCGCAGTTGAGGATTTTGGGTGCTGCCAGGGCCAAGGAAGGACCAGGAGGTCGCCCCTTGGAGGAAGAGACAGAAGGGGCGCTCAGCAACAGAGAGAGCCCATGCAGAGGCAGGCAGCACCTGCAGAATCACTTGAACCAGTGTTCATAAGATCAGAGCATGGCACTCGTCTCAGCACAACAAAAGAGGGTCCCACGAAGTCGGATTCCAACTCAGCGAGTTGGGCAATGCAGGACGGCGTGCTGAGGACCTGGGCTGTGCTGTGCATGAAAGAAGTCTTGCAACAGTGTAAAGAAGCCCTAGCAGCTGCAGTTCATGCAGTATACAGGATTACTGTCTGTCGTGGGCAGGCAAGGACTTACCTCCACCAAATGTGGACAGAAGGGCCACTGGAATGTCAGGGTCACTTGGACCCAGCTCCTGTGTTCCAGGGGCCACGCTCGTCAAGATGAGAGGGGACCCAGAGGACCGGTGATGCAGAAGTTTGGTGCTTGCGTTGGCAGGGGGAAGATTCTGTCGAGCCACGGGAGATTTCTTCTTGGCTTCCAGTGCAGGGTGAAGGCAGACAGCCCTCAGAGCATGCACAACCAATAAACAATTGAGAAAGCCGTCAGGATGAGGCGCTACAATGTTGCTGGTAGTCTTCTTGCTACTTTGTTGCGGTTTTGCAGGTGTCCTGGAGCAGTCAACGGTCGATCCTTGGCAGAAGTCGAAAAGGGAAGTGCTGAGGAACTCTGGTGAGCTCCTGCCTTCATTATCTGATGGGAAACCCTAGGAGAGACCCTAAATCGCCCTCAGAGGAGGATTGGCTACAGAGAGAGGAAGGGTCTCTGACGTCACCTGCTGGCACTGGCCACTCAGAGGTCTCCATTGTGCCCTCACACCTCTGCATTCAAGATGGCAGAGGTCTGGGACACACTGGAGGAGCTCTGGACACATCCCCTGGGGAGGTGCTGGTCAGGGGAGTGGTCACTCCCTTTTCCTTTGTCCGGTTTTGCACCAGAGCAGGGTTGGGCGGATCCCTGAACTGGTGTAGACTGGCTTATGCAAAGAGTGCACCATCTGTGCCCTTCAAAGCATTTCCAGAGGCCAGGGGAGGCTACTCCTCTCAGGCCCTTAACACCTATTTCCAAAGGGAGAGGGTGTAACACCCTCTCTCAGAGGAAATCCTTTGTTCTGCCTTCCTGGGACTCGCTGCCCATGCCCCAGGGGTGTACAAACCTGTCTGAGGGTTGGAAGCAGCGGTAGCTGCATAGAAAACCCCAGAGAGTTGGTTTGGCAGTACCCGGGCTCTGTGCTGGAGCCCCGGGGATGCATGGAATACCAGAATGGTATTGGGGTGACAATTCCATGATCCTAGACATGTTACATGGCCATGTTCGGAGTTACCATTGTGACGCTACATATAGGTATTGACCTATATGTAGTTCACATGTGTAATGGTGTCCCCGCACTCACAAAGTCTGGGCAATTTGCCCTGAACAATGTGGGGGCACCTTGGCTAGTGCCAGGATGCCCTCACACTAAGTAACTTTTCACCTAACCATCACTAAGTGAGGGTTAGACATATAGGTGACTTATAAGTTAATTAAGTGCAGTGTAAAATGGCTGTGAAATAACGTGGACGTTATTTCACTCAGGCTGCAGTGGCAGTCCTCTGTAAGAATTGTCTGAGCTCCCTATGGGTGGCAAAAGAAATGCTGCAGCCCATGGGGATCTCCTGGAACCCCAATATCCTAGGTACCTAGGTACCATGTACTAGGGAATTATAAGGGTGTTCCAGTGTGCCAATCAGAATTGGTAAAATTAGTCACTAGCCTGCAGTGACAATATTAAAAGCAGAGAGAGCATAAACACTGAGGTTCTGGTTAGCAGTGCTTCAGTGATACAGTTGGGCACCACACAGGGAACACGTATAGGCCACAAACTTATGAGCACTGGGGTCCTGGCTAGGTGGATCCCAGTGACACATATCAAACACACTGACATCATAGGGTTTTCACTATGAGCAATGGGCCCTGGCTAGCAGGATCCCAGTAAGACAGTAAAAACACCCTGACATATACTCACAAACAGGCCAAAAGTGGGGGTAACAAGGCTAGAAAGAGGCTACCTTCCTACAGGTCTGACCCACTGGGATCCCCCACTGCACCATCTCTTCCCAAAGCCAAATCGCCAAGGGATCCACCGCCAGGGCAAACAGGAGAGGTGAGAGCGGGCACCCTTGTCGTGTACCCCTACCAATCTCCCAACAGCTGATGTCTCTCCCCCTACATGCACACGCCGTGTCGGGCAGTGTACAATAGTCGAACCCAGGCGCAAAAGCCGGAGCCAATGCATATGCACCGCAACACCTCCAATAAATATTCCCACTCCACTGTGTCAAACTCTTTCTCCAAGTTGGGACACACCAGTGCCAATTCTGACTCCATTCCCTTAGTCTCATGCAGAACATGCGCTAAATCGATGCAGAAACTGCTCCACATCCCCTTTTGATGGCATAGTGCCAGCTCTAAACACCCTTCGAAAGTGGGACACCGATTCCCTAAGAATGTCCCCACTCCCCGTGAGAAGTACACCCTTGGTATCCCTTATGGCCAGTATTGACAGAGCCTCCACCTCCCTTTTCAGGATCCACACTAGGAGTTTGCCTGTTTTGTCGCCTTCTCGATGCAAACACTGCCTGTACCGTCTCAGAATCCCAACAAGTGTTCACCTCCTTGTGCAACCTAAGCTCCTGCCGCTTAGCCGTGCTCGAGTCAGGAGGCCGTCACTGTACCTCCCCCAATGTCACCTCTTGGGCCGTAAGATCCTGCTCCAGCTGTCTGCGCACCCCACCCACCATGCTTATGCACTCTTTCCAAATGACTGCCTTCAGAGCCTCCCATTCTAAGCCGCGAGACGCAGTCGTGTTCCAATTTATGTCCAGATACTGTTTTATGGCAGCACCTACTGGTTCCCGACATCCCTGATCAGTCAACAAATCCGATGGCATATGCCAACCTCGAGCCACACGTGGGGCTGTCTCTCCCCACTGCAAATGGGAGCCAAACTGGCGCATGATCTGACAGAAACCGACCCAGATGAATAACCTCCAGGACCTGCGAGCTGTTGTAGCCACCCAACAGAAACCTGTCCAGTCAAGAGTAAAAATCATGTGTTCTAGAATGACAGGTATATTCCTTACCGTCAGGGTGCCGTTCCCTCCAACCATCCCAGATTCCCAAGTGCACCATCACATCTCTAAGAGATTGTACCATTAATAGTTTGGTTCCCAACTATTGGCTACAGAGAGAGGAGGGGTCTCTGACGTCACCTGCTGGCACTGGCCACTCAGAGGTCTCCATTGTGCCCTCACACCTCTGCATTCAAGATGGCAGAGGTCTGGGACACACTGGAGGAGCTCTGGGCACATCCCCTGGGGAGGTGCTGGTCAGGGGAGTGGTCACTCCCTTTTCCTTTGTCGGTTTTGCACCAGAGCAGGGCTGGGCGGATCCCTGAACTGGTGTAGACTGGCTTATGCAAAGAGTGCACCATCTGTGCCCTTCAAAGCATTTCCAGAGGCCAGGGGAGGCTACTCCTCTCAGGCCCTTAACACCTATTTCCAAAGGGAGAGGGTGTAACACCCTCTCTCAGAGGAAATCCTTTGTTCTGCCTTCCTGGGACTCACTGCCCATGCCCCAGGGGGGTACAAACCTGTCTGAGGGTTGGAAGCAGCGGTAGCTGCATAGAAAACCCCAGAGAGTTGGTTTGGCAGTACCCGGGCTCTGTGCTGGAGCCCCGGGGATGCATGGAATACCAGAATGTTATTGGGGTGACAACTCCATGATCCTAGACATGTTACATGGCAATGTTCGGAGTTACCATTGTGACGCTACATATAGGTATTGACCTATATGTAGTTCACATGTGTAATGGTGTCCCCGCACTCACAAAGTCTGGGGAATTTGCCCTGAACAATGTGGGGGCACCTTGGCTAGTGCCAGGATGCCCTCACACTAAGTAACTTTTCACCTAACCATCACTAAGTGAGGGTTAGACATATAGGTGACTTATAAGTTAATTAAGTGCAGTGTAAAATGGCTGTGAAATAACGTGGACGTTATTTCACTCAGGCTGCAGTGGCAGTCCTCTGTAAGAATTGTCCGAGCTCCCTATGGGTGGCAAAAGAAATGCTGCAGCCCATAGGGATCTCCTGGAACCCCAATATCCTAGGTACCTAGGTACCATGTACTAGGGAATTATAAGGGTGTTCCAGTGTGCCAATCAGAATTGGTAAAATTAGTCACTAGCCTGCAGTGACAATATTAAAAGCAGAGAGAGCATAAACACTGAGGTTCTGGTTAGCAGTGCTTCAGTGATACAGTTGGGCACCACACAGGGAACACGTATAGGCCACAAACTTATGAGCACTGGGGTCCTGGCTAGGTGGATCCCAGTGACACATATCAAACACACTGACATCATAGGGTTTTCACTAT
Source organism: Pleurodeles waltl (assembly GCF_031143425.1). Classification (NCBI taxonomy): domain Eukaryota; kingdom Metazoa; phylum Chordata; class Amphibia; order Caudata; family Salamandridae; genus Pleurodeles; species Pleurodeles waltl. Next base: position 1,176,261,151 of record NC_090446.1, on the reverse strand, counting down.
GAGCACTGGGCCCTGGCTAGCAGGATCCCAGTAAGACAGTAAAAACACCCTGGCATATACTCACAAACAGGCCAAAAGTGGGGGTAACAAGGCTAGAAAGAGGCTACCTTCCTACAGGTCTGACCCACTGGGATCCCCCACTGCACCATCTCTTCCCAAAGCCAAATCGCCAAGGGATCCACCGCCAGGGCAAACAGGAGAGGCGAGAGCGGGCACCCTTGTTGTGTACCCCTACCAATCTCCCAACAGCTGATTTCTCTCCCCCTACATGCACACGCCGTGTCGGGCAGTGTATAATAGTCGAACCCAGGCGCAAAAGCCGGAGCCAATGCCTATGCACCGCAACACCTCCAATAAATATTTCCACTCCACTGTGTCAAACTCTTTCTCCAAGTTGGGACACACCAGTGCCAATTCCGACTCCATTCCCTTAGTCTCATGCAGAACATGCGCTAAATCGATGCAGATTAAAGGACATACTACGACCCGGCATAAACCCACTTTGGTCTTCATGCACCGGACTCCGAATCACTCCTTTGAATCGAGTGGCCAAGATCTTACAGAGTATCTTAACATTGCAGTTCAACATGGTTAGCGGCCGATACAAAGAGGGATCCGCAGCATCCCCCCCGGCTTGAGCAATAAACATACTATACCTTGTCACATGATGTCTGGTAACCTACTACACCCCCTTTGCCTCCTCAAAGACTGTCAACAGTCTCTCCCCAAGTATGGAGGAAAAGCCCGATACAGCTCCACAGGAAAACCGTCATCACCAGGGGATTTGGATTTTGCCAATGCCATCACTGCCTCTCCCACTTCCTCTACAGTGATCTGGAGCTCAAGCGCATCCCTACTCTCCGGGTCCAGCCTTGGCAACCGCAACTGCTGCAGAAACTGCTCCACATCCCCTTTTGATGGCATAGTGCCAGCTCTAAACACCCTTCGAAAGTGGGACACCGATTCCCTAAGAATGTCCCCACTCCCCGTGAGAAGTACACCCTTGGTATCCCTTATGGCCAGTATTGACAGAGCCTCCACCTCCCTTTTCAGGATCCACACTAGGAGTTTGCCTGTTTTGTCACCTTCTCGATGCAAACACTGCCTGTACTGTCTCAGAATCCCAACAAGTGTTCACCTCCTTGTGCAACCTAAGCTCCTCCCGCTTAGCCGTGCTCGAGTCAGGAGGCCGTCACTGTACCTCCCCCAATGTCACCTCTTGGGCCGTAAGATCCTGCTCCAGCTGTCTGTGCACCCCACCCACCATGCTTATGCACTCTTTCCGAATGACTGCCTTCATAGCCTCCCATTCTAAGCCGCGAGACGCAGTCGTGTTCCAATTTATGTCCAGATACTGTTTTATGGCAGCACCTACTGGTTCCCGACATCCCTGATCAGTCAACAAATCCGATGGCATATGCCAAACTCGAGCCACACGTGGGGCTGTCTCTCCCCACTGCAAATGGGAGCCAAACTGGCGCATGATCTGACAGAAACTGACCCAGATGAATAACCTCCAGGACCTGCGAGCTGTTGTAGCCACCCAACAGAAACCTGTCCAGTCAAGAGTAAAAATCATGTGTTCTAGAATGACAGGTATATTCCTTACCGTCAGGGTGCCGTTCCCTCCAACCATCCCAGATACCCAAGAGCACCATCACATCTCTAAGAGATTGTACCATTAATAGTTTGGTTCCCAACTTCGGCGGGAGGTGATCCAACTCCCCATTTACCACACAATTATAGTCCCGTGCCCAGACCAAGGGCTTATCCACCCTGTCCCCCAAGATCTCAGGTATTCTGGGCCTGAACATTATTAGTCACATCAATCTGCCTGAAATTTACAATACATGTATATTTACTTTAATAGATTATCTAATGAATTTTTAATCAGCACAACCACCATAAAAGCACTTAAGCCCCCCCCCAAAAGGTACAGTAATGTAAGAAAATGAAAGCAGACAACAAAATAAATAAATAGGAATTACATAACATTAATTCAATAAAAGTATGATAAACACAGACTAGCCATATGGCTATGCAGGGGGTCCCTTTAGAATGTGTTGCTACTCAAATCACATCAGACTCACAATTCAAAAAGCACAGGCTGATAATAGATTATCATTCTCACTGGGTCACCACTGAATTGGTCAACAATGTCATGTACCAACTTCATGATTCCTGATTGTCTTCCTCTCTGACATTTTCTCCATCAAAGGTGTTCTGTGCAGCATTGTCACCAACAATGGACTGCGACTTATTTCAAAGGAAATGAGTAAGGCCCTCATTACAACATTGGCGGTAAAAGCCGCTTTCCGCCGTGCAGAAGACCGCCAACACACTGCCGCGAAATTCCGCCACAGCTATTATGACCCACAGTTTTGAATCTGCCAAAATCTAGACACCCACACAAATCTGCCACACCAAAGGTCAGTGATAAACTGGCGAAAACAAAATCTCCACCGTCACGCCAACAGAAATACGCCCACACTATCACGGCACACAAATCCACACGGTGGTCTTTCAACCGTGGTATTCCATTGGTGGCACACACCGCCGCGCTCAAAATACACACACATTTACAAAACACAGCCACATTGGACAAATCGAAATACACACACATGATACGCATACACACACCACTCCCACACACCCAATACAATATAAAACACACACCCACATCACCCACAAACCCTTACAACAACAAATCACGAACGAAAGCCATAGAGAGACAGCACCAGCAAGAACAACAGCATCCACAGGCACACAACACCATCACCCACAGAAGTTCCATGCACCTCACACAACACCCCACTACATAGCACACATATCACCCCACACTCCACCCCACACATCACCTACACCACCCCATGGCACGGCAAAGACACCCCAGGTTCTCAGTCGAGGAGCTCAGGGTCATGGTGGAGGAAATCGTCCAGGTAGAGCCACAGCTATTCGGAGCACAGGTGCAGCACACCTCCATAGCTAGGAAGATGGAGCTATGGCGAAGAATAGTGGACAGGGTCAACGCGGTGGGACAGAACCCAAGAAATAATCAGGAAGAGGTGGAACAACCTACGGGGGAAGTTGCGTTCCATGGTCTCAAGACACCACCTGGCAGTTCAGCGGACTGGCAGCGGACCCCCACCTCCTCCCCCACTACTAACAACATGGGAGGAGCAGGTCTTGGCGATTCTGCATCCTTAGGGCCTCACAGGAGTAGGTGGAGGAATGGACTCTGGTAAGACAAATCTTTACTATTACATCCCCCACCCTATCTGCATGTCAGCACATACCCCACCCTCACCCCCAGCACTCCAACTCCTCACATATGTCCCAACATCACAAACCACCCATCCCAACACCAAGCCCTGCATGCAACAACAAAGCATGGACACCCATAACTAATGCATGCCCACTGCACATACCCATACACCCCCCTAAACCATCATCACACAAGGTCCTACACAGGAATGCAAGCACTGGGGTACACGGTCACCCACCCATTGCACACCCTGCCACACACAGATGTAATAAACATCCTTTTATACCCCTGCAGGACCCCTACCCAATGTCACTGGACAGTAGGGTCCACACATGTTCACACCACCGACAGAAGAGGCCCACAGTGATGACAGCACCTCTGTCCAAATGGATCTAGATGACCAGCCCGGCCCATCTGGGACCTCGGGATAGTCGGTTCGCATCACACTGGCACAAGCCACAACAGAGCCTCCCCCCTCTGGAAACACAAGCACAGCACCCACCCAGCGGGCCTATACCTCTGTCCCCAGGACACGTCAATCAGCTGTGTGTCCACCACTACAGGGAACCCAGGCTAACACACCACCCCAACAACAACAGGGGCCTGGGGGCAGTGGCAGTGGGAACACGGTCCAGGGGACGGAGGCCCAGGAACACAGGGGACTGAGGCCCAGGAACACAGGGGAACTGGGAGGGCTGCTGTGCGGCAATGGGCGGACAGGCCAAGGGAACCCAATCTCCACGCGGCCCTCTCCTCCATCGTGGGAGCCTACCACCACTCCCAGGAGATGATGGCAACGGTACTGGCCAAGTTTCAGGAGACCCAGCGCCTGCAGGAGGAACAGTATATGGGCTTCAGGGAGGAACTCAGAACCATCAGCTCCATCCTGGGCACCATAGTAGGGGTGCTGAAGGAAGTACTCAACACCAGGAAGGACACTGTGGCACAACAAGGGGCCCCTGACACTAGCATGGACGATGAACTGCCCGCCACCTCCGCCGGCGCTAGTGGACAGGACGCACCGCCACAGGACCACCACAACAGCACCCCACCCCCTGCAGAGAGAAAACCGCCCCGCAAACGGTCCTTGAGATCCAGGAACAAGACAGAGCACGATGCCAAGACCCCCACCAAGAAATGAGACCACCCTGATTGTCATCCTACTGTCCCACTTTGTCACCCTGTCCATACTTAAACTGCCCCAGGTCCACTTCCTATGCCCATATGGGCAATGCACTTGTGAGACTAATAGACTGGACTCTGCCATGAACATTCCTCCGCCATCACCCCTCACCATTTTACTACCCCCTCCAATATTGAGCACTTAAATAAACACACTTAAAGCACAAAACAATCTGGAGTCTGTCTGTGATTTCGAAATAGTGTATTAGCAATTACAGTGACAAAATTCTCTTTCAATTGTAATGTCAACATACCTATGTCACACAGCTCTAGTCCATGAGGAATCTAAGCAGATGTCACACAGTGGGACCCACATCTGTGAAATCGTAAGGGAAGGTGACAACTCAGTGACCAAACACTTGGTGAAAACGACAGACAGTAGAGAGGCAGTAGTGTTTAAGTACTCTTACCTGTGTCTTACTGGAAATATTGCTGGATCACTGAGTCCCTGTTGTTCACGTCTTCTTCCTCTGCTTCCACGTCTTCACTGTCCACAGGCTCCACAGCTGCCACAACACCGCCATCTGGACCATCTTCCTGCAGAAAACGCACCTGTCGTCACAAAGCCAAGTTGTGAAGCATACAGCTGGCCACGATGATCTAACACACCTTCTTTGGTAAGTAGAATATGGATCCTCCTGTCATATGGAGGCACCTGAACCTGGCCTTCAGGAGGCCAAAGGTCCGCTCGATCACCCTCCTAGTTTGCCCATGGGCCTCATTGTAGCGTTCCTCGGCCCTTGTTCTGGGATTCCTCACTGGGGTCAGAAGCCATGACAGGTTGGGGTAACCAGAGTCACCTGCAAAATGGCAAGGGACAACTGTTAGACACGCACTAACCTGTAGGGATATCCCCAGACCCAGACAACCATTCCCACTGTCTTGCTTCCAGGTGCTCACCTAATAGCCACACACGGTGCCTCTGGAGTTGACCCATCACATAAGGGATGCTGCTATTCTGCAGGATGTAGGCGTCATGCACTGAGCCAGGGAACATGGCATTCACATGGGAGATGTACTGGTCTGGCAAACATACCATCTGTACATTCAGTGAATGATAACTCTTCCGGTTTCTGTACACCTGTTCACTCCTGTGGGCGGGGACCAAAGCCACATGGGTCCCATCAATGGCACCTATGATGTTGGGGATATGTCCCAGGGAAAAGAAGTCACCTTTCACTGTAGGCAAATCCTCCACCTGAGGGCAAACGATGTGGCTCTGCATGTGTTTCAGCAGGGCAGAGAACACTCTGGACAACGCATTGGAAAACATAGGCTGGGACATCCCTGATGCTATGACCGCTGTTGTTTGAAATGACCCACTTGCAAGGAAATGGAGCACTGACAGCACCTTGAGGGTGATTCCTGTGGGATAGCGGATTGCTGACATCAGGTCTGGCTCCAACTGGGTACACAGTTCCTGGATTGTGGCATGGTCAAGCCTGTATGTGATAATCACATGTCTTTCCTCCATTGTCGACAGGTCCACCAATGGTCGGTACACCGGAGGATGCCGCCATCTCCTCACATGTCCCAGCGGACGGTGCCTATGAAAGACAACAGTGAGCACAGAGTAAAACAACTCAGAGGTACGTACCCACAGTTTACACAGAACACCATTCATACACAAAAAGTGGCCTGTATGTGTGTTGTGTATAGCCCTAGGTATGTGTGACGCAGTTGAAAATGAAGCCATGTGGGCTCTTGAAATACCGGCTGCCTGACCTCTAAGGTGGGACAATGGGATGTTAGGTAACTGCGCTGGCGTTGTACACCGTTGCGGTAGGCGGTCGAAGACCGCTACCCAATGCTGAATTGGTTAACATGGGACCCTATGGGTCCCAGGAGCGAATGACGGTGTACGCCGGCGGTGACGGTACGCACCGCCGCGGACATGACCGCCATTTTCTATCTGTTCAATCACTCGACACCTGATCATCGACAGGAGAGGACGTACACTGCAAGTGCTGCTGTGACCTCGGTCTGGAAAAGGCAATGGCTCGAGTGTATGGGGAAAGGGCCCCTGCCTTCACATCGGAGAAGTTGGAGAAACTTGTGGATGGGGTCCTCCCCCAGTACACGCTACTCTACCGTCCTCCAGACAAACAGGTAAGTACACAGGGAGCATGATGTATGGGCTATGCCTGTGTGGATAGGGCTGGATGTAAGAAGGAAGGGGGGAGAGTGCGGCATGCATGAAATGACGGTGAATGCATGTGCGACATGGCAAGGGTAGGGATGGGGGCCAATCACTTTGACGGTGCAATTGGTAATAAAATGTATCTTCCCCCTGTGCAATTCATGTAGGTCAACGCCCACCAGCAAAAAGATATTTGGCGTGCCATCGCAAAGGACGTCCGGACCCTGGGGGTCTACCACAGACGGAGCACCCACTGCCGGAAAAGATGGGAGGACATTCGCCGCTGGAGCAAAAAGACGGTGGAGGCTCAGCTGGGGATGGCCTCCCAACGTGGGAGGGGTGCCCGTCACACCATGACCCCCCTGATGTTCAGGATCCTGACCGTGGCCTACCCGGAATTGGATGGGCGCTTGAGGGCATCACAGCAGCAACAAGGGGATGATTACACTCTCATTCTGCTGACTTTGCGCGCAGTGGAGGGGTCTAGGTGGGGGAGGTGGGCTGTGGGTTTCCCTAGGCCAGGGCGAGTTACGTAGGCAAGGTCCCTCCGTAAGGCAGGCCATGTGGCACCCCACCCCACCTCTGTAGAGTGCCAAGTACACCTAGTTATGCCCCTGTGTCATCTATGTGTGCAGAAGTCGTCCATAGCCTTGTAGGTCATTTCCCAGGAATTGAACAGTGGAGCCCAAGACCGCGGCGTAGTGCAGGGGGCTTCTGTGTCTGTCGTGTCCGCCAACGGTGGCGGTAATGCATGCACTCAACATGTCTTTCTTCTGTCTTCCCCTCCCTTTTTGTGGTCTCCCTGTTCTTGTGTACATTAGCATCATCAGGCAGAGGAGCAGTGGCACTGGAGCACCAGGGGGCTGCATCCATATGGGCATGGAGGGCCACACTACGGAATTGGACTTCACCAGTGGGACGGAGTGTGAGGGGAGCTCCACGGCGTGGACAGGAGCTGAGACCAGTGACACGGACTCGTCCTCTGATGGGAGCTCCCTTGTGGTGGCGGCAACATCTGTGCAGCCGCCACCACCCCTTCCAGCACTGCCCTCCCAGCAGCCCCTCAGCCTTCGCCCTGTGCCCGCTCACCCAGGAGGGAGGGCATCACCTTCGCCCCAGGCACCTCAGGCCGTGCCCCAGTCACCCCTGCTGCCCTCAGTGAGGAGGCCATTGACCTCCTCAGGTCCCTCACTGTTGGGCAGTCTACCATTTTGATTGCCATCCAGGGTGTAGAAAGGCAGTTGCAACAAACAAATGCATTCCTGGAGGGCATTCAATCAGGTCAGGTGGCCCTTCAGCGAGCTTTTCAGACTCTGGCCTCTGCACTGATGGCAGCCATTGTCCCTGTGTCTAGCCTCCCCCCTCCAACTTCCTCCACCCGACCCAATCTCCTGTACCTCAGCGTATCCCAAGCACACCTACAGACCAGCATGCACACACGTCAACACACAAGGGAAGCTCAGGCAAACATAAGCACCACACATCCCACAGGCACTCACGCAAGCATCACACACATGCAGACACACCAACATCTACTGCCTTCACTGTGTCCCCCTCCTCCTCATCTCCCTCCTCCCTCCCTGTCTCATCTACACTCACACCTGCATGTACTATCTCTACAGCCACTACGTCCCTCCCCAGCAAACCCACCACCACACCCCGCTCAAGTGCAGTCACCACCCCCACTACCATTCACACGTCCCCTGTGTCCTCTCCCAGTGTGTCTGTGACGCCACCTCCCAAGATACACAAAAGCAGGCACACACCCACCCAACAGCCATCCACCTCACGACAGCCTCCAGCGCATGCACCTTCACCCAAAGTCAGCAAACGAACACCTCCTACAACCACCACCTCTTCCTCCCCTCCCAAACCCCCTCCAGCTATCCGTTCCAGTGTGTCAAAAAAACTTTTCCTGCCCAACCTTGACCTCTTTCCCACACCTCCCCCACCCCGTCCGTCTCATAGGTCCCGAACTAGCACCTCAGCCACAACATCTCCGGGACCAGTGGTGCCTGTAGTCACCGGAATCTGGAGTGCACCAGCCACCAGGGCAGCCAGTGTGACACGGAGCCACAGCACAGACAGTCCTCCACCTGTGAAGCATCAGAAGTTGGCCAGTGCCCAGCGGGAGAGGGGGAAGACTCCAGCCACCAAAGCCACTCCCAGGGCTACAGGTGGGAGTGTGGATCCAGCAGTGACACCTTCCAAGGTGGGGAAGCGCCACAATAAACCCAGCAAGTCTGGGAAGAGCAGCATGGCAGAGAAGACTGCCATCATCCCCGCTGCCCAGGAGGCCACCTCCAGCACCAGCCCAGCTGCCCACGACAGGACCGCCAGCACAAGCCCACCTGACCAGGAGGCCACCGCCAGCACAAGCCCACCTGCCCAGGACAGGCTCGTCAGCACCAGACCACCTGCCCAGGAGGCCACCACCAGCACAGGCCCAGCTGCCCAAGAGGCCACAGCCAGCACAAGCCTACCTGCCCAGGAGGCCACCGCCAGCACAAGCCCACCCGCCCAGAACAGGCCCGTCAGCACCAGACCACCTGCCCAGGAGACCACCGCCAGCACAGGCCCAGCTGCCCAGGAGGCAACCGCCAGCACAAGCCTACCTGCCCAGGAGGCCACCACCAGCACAAGCCCACCTGCCCAGGAGGCCACCACCAGCACAAGCCCACATGCCCAGGAGGCCACCGCCAGCACAGGCCCAGCTGCCCAGGAGGCCACCGCCAGTACAGGCCCAGCTGCCCAGGAGGCCACCGCCAGCACAAGCCCCGCTGCCCAGGAGGCCACTGCCAGCACAAGCCCCGCTGGGCCATGAAGGACCGCCAGCAAAAGCCCCGCTGGGCCATGAATGACCGCCAGCAAAAGCCCCGCTGGGCCATGAAGGACCGCCAGCAAAAGCCCCGCTGGGCCATGAAGGACCGCCAGCAAAAGCCCCGCTGGGCCATGAAGGACCGCCAGCACAAGCCCCGCTGGGCCATGAAGGACCACCAGCAAAAGCCCCCCTGGGCCATGAAGGACCACCAGCAAAAGCCCCGCTGGGCCATGAAGGACCGCCAGCAGCTGAGTCCCTGCAATGGAGACCGCCGCCTCAAGCACCGCTGCACAGGCACCGCCGTCTCAAGCACCGCTGCACAGGGCACCGCCGTCTCAAGCAACGCTGCACAGGGCACCGTCGTCTCAAGCACCGCTGAACAGGGCACCGCCGTCTCAAGCACCGCTGAACAGGGCATCGCCCTCTCAAGCACCGCTGAACAGGGCACCACCATCTCAAGCACCGCTGGCCCATGAGTGGCAAGGGCACTGACGCAACTGAGTCCGTCGCGGGGTGAATGATGCACTCCGGTCAGAAAGCCCCCTCCAAAACCAGTGGAGAATGGCATCCACTACCTCTGTCCTTAGCAGGATGAATGAAGCACTCTGGGCACAATGCTCCCTCCAGAACCAGTGGAGAAAGGCATCCACTACCTCTGTCCTTAGCAGGATGAAGCACTCTGGGCACAAAGCCCCCTCCAGAACCAGTGGAGAAAGGCATCCACTACCTCTGTCCTTAGCAGGATGAAGCACTCTGGGCACCATGCCCCCTCCAGAACCAGTGGAGAAAGGCATCCACTACCTCTGTCCTTAGCAGGATGAAGCACTCTGGGCACATAGCCCCCTCCAGAACCAGTGGACACTGTCATCCACTTGAGAGACTGTGGCTTTGCACTCCACAGGATTGAACAGTGGGCAAACCACCCACTGTAGAGACTTGAGAGACTGTGGCTTTGCACTCCCCAGGATTGAACAGTGGGCAAACCACCCACTGTCATCCACTTGAGAGACTGTGGCTTTGCACTCCTCAGGATTGAACAGTGGGCAAACCACCCACTGTAGAGACTTGAGAGACTGTGGCTTTGCACTCCCCAGGATTGAACAGTGGGCAAACCACCCACTGTAAAGACTTGAGAGACTGTGGCTTTGCACTCCCCAGGATGGAACAGTGGGCATGTGGCCCCCTCGTGGATTTGGCGCCGTGCACTCAACCGGCTGAGGTGTCCCCCCTTTCCCTCCCCATGAGGGGCCTATTTAGTTGCTCTCTGATGCCCCTGCAGTGCTCTCTCCGTCATGGTCGGAGATCTTGTGTGGGCCTCGCCCATAACGTGTGGTCCCAGTGTTCCACGGACTTTATTAGAGCACCACCTGGACTACTATGCTTGGTATATATTTTGTACATGGTGTATATATATATTTCTGCCTACTTGCTTTTAATATATTACAATGGTCACACTCATTTTCTATTGTCTCTGCATTATTCCCAGGGGTTTAGGGGGTGTAACTGTGATGTATTGATATGCATTAGTGTGTGTGTTGTAGTGGGTGAGGGTGTTGCGTGTGTATGTCCATGTTTTTTTCCCTCCTCCCTCCCCTGTGTTGTAGGTGCAGTACTCACCATGGTCTTCGCTGCTGGCGTTCGTGCTCCTGGTAGAGGAGCAGGAAGACTATTGCAGGTAGAATTTGGAGTTCCGGATCCATGGTGTCCTCGTTCCTCGTGGGGTGTGTAGAGGTGAGCGTTTTTCCTTCGGTATTCCTGTTTCCGCCGTCTTTTTATCCACGGTGAATCCACCCCAGAAAAGGTGGCGGATTGGCCTGTCATAATAGTGTGGGCGTTACATTGTCCTCCGTCTGTCTGTTGGCGGTGACCGCCGCGCTGTTTGTTTGTACCGCCATGGCGGTCGGAGTGTTAAAGTTGCTGACTTTGTTGGCGGTTTCCACCACGGTCGTAATAGGAAAAAAAATTCCGCCAGCCTGTTGCCGGTCTTACCGCCGCTTTATCACCATCCGCCAGGGTTGTAATGACCACCTAAATGTGAAGATTTATCCATTTGTCATGTGAAAACCCCACTTTATCATCCAAAGGCAAATGGCCTCATAGAGAATAAAGAGAACAACAAAAGAATCTATCCTATTAGGCTATCTGAAGGTTAACCTATTGTGAAAAATCTGAGAGATATGCTGTGGTCCTACCAATTAACACCAAATTCTGCTTCTGGCACCTTATCATTTGTATCCCTCCGGGGTAGAGGTAGGGTCTATGCTAGTTCATGGGTCAGAACTGTAACTAGACAAAGCCCAGATCTCTTCAACACGTACATCAACCACTAGTAATCTTACTATTATTATTATCCCCCGACAAAGTGCTAGGCACACAAAGATTTCTGCAACAGGTGCTAATCCCGATAAGATATTTTAACGTGCAGCCTCTTAGTGACCAATTAGGTGACACAGAACAGTTTTACCATCAAGTTTCCCTTATTCTCAATTTCTCTGTACCCACTAGAGGTGAGATCAAAGGAGTGCTGTTTGAATCACAGCATAGAATCAGTGGCTGATAAATTACATCACCTACACCATCCTCTACTCTTTTGGAAGTCAGGTAGATATTTTGAGGCACTTCATTTGAACATTACAAAATAATAGGAGGGAAAGCACCATGTTGCTCCTACTGGATCAATACAGGTTAGTGCAAAGTTATCTGTTAAGCAGTTCTTACTGTTTCATTGGCTTTAAAATATCCAAGCATTGGCAATGCCAATTGATCTTGGCAGTCCTGGAGGTATTGGCACTGGCATTGACAATGTATTTTGGCTATTTTTAGTCACAGTCCCTATAACAGTTATGGATAGATTGGCAGATAGATAGATAGATAGATAGATAGATAGATAGATAGATAGATAGATAGATAGATAGATAGATAGATAGATAGATAGATAGATAAAAGACAGATAAATAGATAGAAAAAAAAAAAATCGTTTGGAAACACCATCCTTTTTGCCCTGATCTCCCCTAAACTGGTTGACTGATGCTGATGGTTACTGAGTCTGACATTGCCCTGGACACTGCTCGCCAGTCCAGGGCCAGTGCTCTGTATAAAATGGTATATGCAAGTTAGAACTAATTATAATTAGCTCTGACAACCTGCCTATTAAGTCCCTAGTATATGGTAGGGTATGTGGGTTTAGTGACCCTAGGGTTAATAGGGCACCCCTGAGTGCACTGATGTGGTCCCTGGTGTAATTGTAAAGGCATGTCTGTCTTGCTGGAAGCTTTTAAGTTAAAATTAAGCCCAACTGCGACTTTTGAATTAGAAATACTTCCAAAGTCTCAAACAAACGTATGTTTGCATCTAAAACCCCTGTAGGGTCTGCCCTAGGTGCCCCAAAGGTTGGATGCAGTATAAATATAAGCAGGGACCTTATAAAATATGTTGTGTAAGTCCTGGTGAGGGAAAACAGACATATTTGGTTTTCCCCATTGTAGTCAATGGACTGCCTTAGCTAACATTGGGAGACTTTATTTGAAAATAATAAAGTCTTATTTCCAATAGAGATGAGCTAAATCTAGCAAGTTGTGTACCAAATCAAATGTTATAATAAATCAAACAACTTGTCAATGTTGAATTAATAAACAGAACAGGGAAAGAGTTATAGAACTCTTTATGAAAGTTACTAAATTCAGAGCAGGATGTGGAAGAGTAGCCAAACTGGTCTTCAAAGGAGGGAAAGCCACTTGGGGCAGAAAATGGACATCCTCTATTTCCTCCTCCCCCAGACAGTTGGGAGCCCCACTGATTAAATTAGGAGAGGGCCTGAAAGGGTTGAGTTAAGGGAGACTTAGCTATACCAGTGGGTGAACCCAGCCAAATCTAATGTCCAAGGATTCATTTTTGTCATCTTTGATTTTTAGAAAATGTTACTGTTAGAAATGGGGTATTTGGTTGGCAGTCAGGTTAGACCCTGTCCAAGCAAGGACCCTCTCTCTAGTCAGAGTAAGTCAGACACAATCCAAATTATCCTGTGCCCACCCTCTGGTAGCTTTGCATTGAACAGTCAGGCTTAACTTAGAAGACAATGTGTAAAGTATTTGTGCAATAAATCATGCAATAACTCACTATAAACACCACAAAAATACACCGTACAGGTTTAGAAAAATATAGAATATTTATCTAGTTAAAACAAAGTAATAAACGATCAAGACTTGATAAGTACAAGTAGAAATATCACTTTGTTTATGAAAAATAGAGTCTTTAGTTCTTAAAAAGCAATAAGTGTCTCTGTGCAAGCACAAAGTACCTGGTTTGTGTCAAAATTATCTGCAAGGGGCGTAGAGGAGGAGATGTGTGAAAAAACGGGAAGGTGTGCATTGGTTTCTGCAGAAGATGTGTTGATGCTTTTTGATTTCCGGCGTGCAGACTTGGATTGTCTTCAGGTTGCAGGGTATTTCGATTCCCCGGGGATGATGCGGAGAAATCCTGGGCATGCAGGACGAAGTTGAAGGAGCTGCATCAATCCGGTGGGCAATGCAGGGAAATTTCTGTCACACAGCAGGCGCTGCGTCGATTCCTCTCGCAGGAAGTCGGGCTCCGTCATTCCGGCTCAGCTCTGCGTTGATCCAGTTGAGTGTGACCATATGTCTCCCGTTGGCACTTTTGGTTTTTAGGCACTAGAAAGCATTTCTTTTCATTCTGTCTTTAAGAATTCATATTTCTGGTTCCCTACATTGGATTTTTGGTGTCATTTTAAAGATAAAATTATTTTCTATTTTTATAAATTTGTGTTAGATTTTTATTGCGTGTTGTGTTTTACTTATTTACTGTTTTGTTGATAGTTTGGGGGTGATTCTGACTGCAGCGGACGGCGGTCGCCGCCCGCCAAGCGGTTCCCGCCGAAAGACCGCTCCGCGGTCAAAAGACCGCGGCGGTCATGCTGGCTTTCCCACTGGGCTGTGGGAGTGGGAAGGTGCGACGGGTGCAGTTGCACCCGTCGCGAATTTCAGTGTCTGCAAAGCAGACACTGAAATTCTTTGTGGGGCCCTGTTACGGGGGCCCCTGCAGTGCCCATGCCATTGGCATGGGCACTGCAGGGGCCCCCAGGGGCCCCACTACACCCCATACCGCCATCCTGTTCATGGCGGGTGAACCGCCAGGAACAGGATGGCGGTATGGGCTGTCAGAATCCCCATGGCGGCGCAGCAAGCTGCGCCGCCATGGCGGATTCCCATGGGCAGTGGAAAGTCGGCGGTACACCGCCGGCTTTCCGCTTCTGGCCGCGGCTGTACCGCCGCGGTCAGAATGCCCGGCGGAGCACCGCCAGCCTGTTGGCGGTGCTACCGCCGACCTCCGCCATGGCGGTAATTACCGCCAGGGTCATAATGACCCCCTAAGTGTTTTACACACCTGTCTCCTAAGTTAAGCGGAACTGCTCATAGGCCAAGCTGCCAAAGCTTGAGCAAGGATTAATTTACTGAGACCTTTACTGGACCAACTGGGGGTTTGTGATCTCTTATTAAGTGTAGATACCTATCTGCCCTTACCAATAAGCTGCTTTCCAGACTTTTTGGTGCGCAGTGGTGGGATCCAGTACTTGTGTTTGCTATGACAATACAGTGTTAAGTGAAGCAAATGAAAAATCCTGTAAATGGCCCAAATGCAAAATATTGCTTTTTGATTTTTTTTATTTGGATTTGATTTCAGTTCATTATTTGTTGTGATTTTTCTAAATTCCTGATTCAATTTTTGCACATTTGTTTTTCTAAGTGACACAAAACCTAGGGATACCATGGAACATGATCTGGCTAGCCTACTCACACTCACTGTAGTGCAGCTTGCAGGTTGTGTACTGAAACGGGGTAGGTGGCAGCCACTAACATTAGGAAGGCTGAACTTCTTAAGCCCCTTAGTGCCTGGGCAGATGCCCAGGAGTTAGGCACAAAGTAGGCTCCAGCGGGAGAAATAAGAGACAGGATGCCAATTTCAACCCCTCAGGGGATGGAGAACTTCTGCACCTCACTGATAGAGGGGAAGAGGGGCTGTCCCTCCACACAGTAACCAGGGCCCTTATTGGAGCCAGTTGGGGGAAAGGGGCCACCTCAGAAGGAGGAAACCTGTCCCTCAGGGAAAGAGCTGGAAGCGCAGTTGGCCTATATAGCTCTAGAGGCAGAGAAGTTTGCCCTAGAAAAGAAAAAGTGGGCAAGGAAGAACAGAGAGATAGTGGCAGCGAAATAGAATTTAAGGTGTCCAGGAGTGGTGGGTTTTACCCCAGACTACCCAAAGAGGCTGTACCTAACTATCAAGAGGGGGATGACATTGACAAGTGACTGACAGTCTTTGAGAGGGCTCTCAGGGTGAGGGAAGTTAGGCCTCAGTACTGGGGACTGATCCCAGTGTCTGGGAGGGATAGGTTCCTGACCCCAGGGGAGGATGAGACAGAGGCCTATCCCAATACAAAGAGATGCCTCAACCAGGAGTTTGGTCTTACCCCAGAACAATACAGGATGAGATTTAGGGACAACCAGAAGGTCAATACCCAGTCCTTAGATTACTCTGTGGGCACCTCAGTCAAGTCATTGGAGGGGTGGATGCAACGTAACAAGGTAACTACCTATAAGGGGCTATACAAATTGATAATGAAGGAAAACATCTTGACTAATTATTTCTCAGAGAAGTTACACCAGTATCTGGTAGATTCTAAGTTGTTCAATCCCAGAGACCTGGGGGAGTGTCACGGGGTCCTTTCCTCAGGATCTGCACGTTGATGAATAAAAGGTCCACCTCCCAGCGTCACCAACTCAGAAAGCAATTATAGCACAGAGTTATGGAGAAGCCAGTCGGGGGAAGGGAATTTAGGGAAGGGAACAGCAGGGAGAGAGATCTGAAAAGGAAAGGTTAGAACAAAATGCATTTACTCATTCATAGAAAAACATAAATTGTTTATAGACTCTTGACGAAATATGTCTCCGAGACACAGAGGTGGAGACTGCTTCTAAAATGGGGGCACAAGCCCCTTGTGAAAACACGACCTCAGATTTAAGAGATGGTAAGAACGTTGAACTATGATTTTACACAGAATATCAATTCTGTATCATTTACCACCACCAGCACAAGCCCACCTGCCCAGGAGGCCACCACCAGCACAAGCCCACCTGCCCAGGAGGCCACCGCCAGCACAGGCCCAGCTGCCCAGGAGGCCACCGCCAGTACAGGCCCAGCTGCCCAGGAGGCCACCGCCAGCACAAGCCCCGCTGCCCAGGAGGCCACAGCCAGCACAAGCCCCGCTGGGCCATGAAGGACCGCCAGCAAAAGCCCCGCTGGGCCATGAATGACCACCAGCAAAAGCCCCGCTGGGCCATGAAGGACCGCCAGCAAAAGCCCCGCTGGGCCATGAAGGACCACCAGCACAAGCCCCGCTGGGCCATGAAGGACCACCAGCAAAAGCCCCGCTGGGCCATGAAGGACCACCAGCAAAAGCCCCGCTGGGCCATGAAGGACCGCCAGCAGCTGAGTCCCTGCAATGGAGACCGCCGCCTCAAGCACCGCTGCACAGGCACCGCCGTCTCAAGCACCGCTGCACAGGGCACCGCCGTCTCAAGCAACGCTGCACAGGGCACCGTCGTCTCAAGCACCGCTGAACAGGGCACCGCCGTCTCAAGCACCGCTGAACAGGGCATCGCCCTCTCAAGCACCGCTGAACAGGGCACCACCATCTCAAGCACCGCTGGCCCATGAGTGGCAAGGGCACTGACGCAACTGAGTCCATCGCGGGGTGAATGATGCACTCCGGGCAGAAAGCCCCCTCCAAAACCAGTGGAGAATGGCATCCACTACCTCTGTCCTTAGCAGGATGAATGAAGCACTCTGGGCACAATGCTCCCTCCAGAACCAGTGGAGAAAGGCATCCACTACCTCTGTCCTTAGCAGGATGAAGCACTCTGGGCACAAAGCCCCCTCCAGAACCAGTGGAGAAAGGCATCCACTACCTCTGTCCTTAGCAGGATGAAGCACTCTGGGCACCATGCCCCCTCCAGAACCAGTGGAGAAAGGCATCCACTACCTCTGTCCTTAGCAGGATGAAGCACTCTGGGCACATAGCCCCCTCCAGAACCAGTGGACACTGTCATCCACTTGAGAGACTGTGGCTTTGCACTCCACAGGATTGAACAGTGGGCAAACCACCCACTGTAGAGACTTGAGAGACTGTGGCTTTGCACTCCCCAGGATTGAACAGTGGGCAAACCACCCACTGTCATCCACTTGAGAGACTGTGGCTTTGCACTCCTCAGGATTGAACAGTGGGCAAACCACCCACTGTAGAGACTTGAGAGACTGTGGCTTTGCACTCCCCAGGATTGAACAGTGGGCAAACCACCCACTGTAAAGACTTGAGAGACTGTGGCTTTGCACTCCCCAGGATGGAACAGTGGGCATGTGGCCCCCTCGTGGATTTGGCGTCGTGCACTCAACCGGCTGAGGTGTCCCCCCTTTCCCTCCCCATGAGGGGCCTATTTAGTTGCTCTCTGATGCCCCGGCAGTGTTCTCTCCGTCATGGTCGGAGATCTTGTGTGGGCCTCGCCCATACCGTGTGGTCCCAGTGTTCCACGGACTTTATTAGAGCACCACCTGGACTACTATGCTTGGAATATATTTTGTACATGGAGTATATATATATTTCTGCCTACTTGCTTTTAATATATTACAATGGTCACACTCATTTTCTATTGTCTCTGCATTATTCCCAGGGGTTTAGGGGGTGTAACTGTGATGTATTGATATGCATTAGTGTGTGTGTTGTAGTGGGTGAGGGTGTTGCGTGTGTATGTCCATGTTTTTTTCCCTCCTCCCTCCCCTGTGTCGTAGGTGCAGTACTCACCATGGTCTTCGCTGCTGGCGTTCGTGCTCCTGGTAGAGGAGCAGGAAGACTATTGCAGGTAGAATTTGGAGTTCCGGATCCATGGTGTCCTCGTTCCTCGTGGGGTGTGTAGAGGTGAGCGTTTTTCCTTCGGTATTCCTGTTTCCGCCGTCTTTTTATCCACAGTGAATCCACCCCAGAAAAGGTGGCGGATTGGCCTGTCATAATAGTGTGGGCGTTACATTGTCCTCCGTCTGTCTGTTGGCGGTGACCGCCGCGCTGTTTGTTTGTACCGCCATGGCGGTCGGAGTGTTAAAGTTGCTGTCTTTGTTGGCGGTTTCCACCACGGTCGTAATAGGAAAAAAAATTCCGCCAGCCTGTTGCCGGTCTTACCGCCGCTTTATCACCATCCGCCAGGGTTGTAATGACCACCTAAATGTGAAGATTTATCCATTTGTCATGTGAAAACCCCACTTTATCATCCAAAGGCAAATGGCCTCATAGAGAATAAAGAGAACAACAAAAGAATCTATCCTATTAGGCTATCTGAAGGTTAACCTATTGTGAAAAATCTGAGAGATATGCTGTGGTCCTACCAATTAACACCAAATTCTGCTTCTGGCACCTTATCATTTGTATCCCTCCGGGGTAGAGGTAGGGTCTATGCTAGTTCATGGGTCAGAACTGTAACTAGACAAAGCCCAGATCTCTTCAACACGTACATCAACCACTAGTAATCTTACTATTATTATTATCCCCCGACAAAGTGCTAGGCACACAAAGATTTCTGCAACAGGTGCTAATCCCGATAAGATATTTTAACGTGCAGCCTCTTAGTGACCAATTAGGTGACACAGAACAGTTTTACCATCAAGTTTCCCTTATTCTCAATTTCTCTGTACCCACTAGAGGTGAGATCAAAGGAGTGCTGTTTGAATCACAGCATAGAATCAGTGGCTGATAAATTACATCACCTACACCATCCTCTACTCTTTTGGAAGTCAGGTAGATATTTTGAGGCACTTCATTTGAACATTACAAAATAATAGGAGGGAAAGCACCATGTTGCTCCTACTGGATCAATACAGGTTAGAGCAAAGTTATCTGTTAAGCAGTTCTTACTGTTTCATTGGCTTTAAAATATCCAAGCATTGGCAATGCCAATTGATCTTGGCAGTCCTGGAGGTATTGGCACTGGCATTGACAATGTATTTTGGCTATTTTTAGTCACAGTCCCTATAACAGTTATGGATAGATTGGCAGATAGATAGATAGATAGATAGATAGATAGATAGATAGATAGATAGATAGATAGATAGACAGATAGATAGACTTTAGATAGATAAAAGACAGATAAATAGATAGATAAAAAATAAATAGTTTGGAAACACCATCCTTTTTGCCCTGATCTCCCCTAAACTGGTTGACTGATGCTGATGGTTACTGAGTCTGACATTGCCCTGGACACTGCTCGCCAGTCCAGGGCCAGTGCTCTGTATAAAATGGTATATGCAAGTTAGAACTAATTATAATTAGCTCTGACAACCTGCCTATTAAGTCCCTAGTATATGGTAGGGTACGTGGGTTTAGTGACCCTAGGGTTAATAGGGCACCCCTGAGTGCACTGATGTGGTCCCTGGTGTAATTGTAAAGGCATGTCTGTCTTGCTGGAAGCTTTTAAGTTAAAATTAAGCCCAAATGCGACTTTTGAATTAGAAATACTTCCAAAGTCTCAAACAAACGTATGTTTGCATCTAAAACCCCTGTAGGGTCTGCCCTAGGTGCCCCAAAGGTTGGATGCAGTATAAATATAAGCAGGGACCTTATAAAATATGTTGTGTAAGTCCTGGTGAGGGAAAATAGACATATTTGGTTTTCCCCATTGTAGTCAATGGACTGCCTTAGCTAACATTGGGAGACTTTATTTGAAAATAATAAAGTCTTATTTCCAATAGAGATGAGCTAAATCTAGCAAGTTGTGTACCAAATCAAATGTTATAATAAATCCAACAACTTGCCAATGTTGAATTAATAGCTAGAACAGGGAAAGAGTTATAGAACTCTTTATGAAAGTTACTAAATTCAGAGCAGGATGTGGAAGAGTAGCCAAACTGGTCTTCAAAGGAGGGAAAGCCACTTGGGGCAGAAAATGGACATCCTCTATTTCCTCCTCCCCCAGACAGTTGGGAGCCCCACTGATTAAATTAGGAGAGGGCCTGAAAGGGTTGAGTTAAGGGAGACTTAGCTATACCAGTGGGTGAACCCAGCCAAATCTAATGTCCAAGGATTCATTTTTGTCATCTTTGATTTTTAGAAAATGTTACTGTTAGAAATGGGGTATTTGGTTGGCAGTCAGGTTAGACCCTGTCCAAGCAAGGACCCTCTCTCTAGTCAGAGTAAGTCAGACACAATCCAAATTATCCTGTGCCCACCCTCTGGTAGCTTTGCATTGAACAGTCAGGCTTAACTTAGAAGGCAATGTGTAAAGTATTTGTGCAATAAATCATGCAATAACTCACTATAAACACCACAAAAATACACCGTACAGGTTTAGAAAAATATAGAATATTTATCTAGTTAAAACAAAGTAATAAACGATCAAGACTTGATAAGTACAAGTAGAAATATCACTTTGTTTATGAAAAATAGAGTCTTTAGTTCTTAAAAAGCAATAAGTGTCTCTGTGCAAGCACAAAGTACCTGGTTTGTGTCAAAATTATCTGCAAGGGGCGTAGAGGAGGAGATGTGTGAAAAAACGGGAAGGTGTGCGTTGGTTTCTGCAGAAGATGTGTTGATGCTTTTTGATTTCCGGCGTGCAGACTTGGATTGTCTTCAGGTTGCAGGGTATTTCGATTCCCCGGGGATGATGCTGAGAAATCCTGGGCATGCAGGACGAAGTCAAAGGAGCTGCATCAATCCGGTGGGCAATGCAGGGAAATTTCTGTCACACAGCAGGCGCTGCGTCGATTCCTCTCGCAGGAAGTCGGGCTCCATCATTCCGGCTCAGCTCTGCGTTGATCCAGTTGAGTGTGACCATATGTCTCCCGTTGGCACTTTTGGTTTTTAGGCACTAGAAAGCATTTCTTTTCATTCTGTCTTTAAGAATTCATATTTCTGGTTCCCTACATTGGATTTTTGGTGTCATTTTAAAGATAAAATTATTTTCTATTTTTATAAATTTGTGTTAGATTTTTATTGCGTGTTGTGTTTTACTTATTTACTGTTTTGTTGATATTTTGGGGGTGATTCTGACCGTGGCGGACGGCGGTCGCCGCCCGCCAAGCGGTTCCCGCCGAAAGACCGCTCCGCGGTCAAAAGACCGCGGCGGTCATTCTGGCTTTCCCACTGGGCTGGCGGGCGACCGCCGAAAGTCCGCCCGCCAGCCCAGCGGGAAACACCCTTCCCACGAGGAAGCCGGCTCAGAATGGAGCCGGCGGAGTGGGAAGGTGCGACGGGTGCAGTTGCACCCGTCGCGAATTTCAGTGTCTGCAAAGCAGACACTGAAATTCTTTGTGGGGCCCTGTTACGGGGGCCCCTGCAGGGCCCATGCCATTGGCATGGGCACTGCAGGGGCCCCCAGGGGCCCCACGACACCCCATACCGCCATCCTGTTCATGGCGGGTGAACCGCCAGGAACAGGATGGCGGTATGGGCTGTCAGAATCCCCATGGCGGCGCAGCTGCGGATTCCCATGGGCAGCGGAAAGTCGGCAGTACACCGCCGGCTTTCCGCTTCTGGCCGCGGCTGTACCGCCGCGGTCAGAATGCCCGGCGGAGCACCGCCAGCCTGTTGGCGGTGCTACCGCCGACCTCCGCCATGGCGGTAATTACCGCCAGGGTCAGAATGACCCCCTAAGTGTTTTACACACCTGTCTCCTAAGTTAAGCGGAACTGCTCATAGGCCAAGCTGCCAAAGCTTGAGCAAGGATTAATTTACTGAGACCTTTACTGGACCAACTGGGGGTTTGTGACCTCTTATTAAGTGTAGATACCTATCTGCCCTTACCAATAAGCTGCTTTCCAGACTTTTTGGTGCGCAGTGGTGGGATCCAGTACTTGTGTTTGCTATGACAATACAGTGTTAAGTGAAGCAAATGAAAAATCCTGTAAATGGCCCAAATGCAAAATATTGCTTTTTTGATTTTTTTTATTTGGATTTGATTTCAGTTCATTATTTGTTGTGATTTTTCTAAATTCCTGATTCAATTTTTGCACATTTGTTTTTCTAAGTGACACAAAACCTAGGGATACCATGGAACATGATCTGGCTAGCCTACTCACACTCACTGTAGTGCAGCTTGCAGGTTGTGTACTGAAAGGGGGTAGCTGGCAGCCACTAACATTAGGAAGGCTGAACTTCTTAAGCCCCTTAGTGCCTGGGCAGATGCCCAGGAGTTAGGCACAAAGTAGGCTCCAGCGGGAGAAATAAGAGACAGGATGCCAATTTCAACCCCTCAGGGGATGGAGAACTTCTGCACCTCACTGATAGAGGGGAAGAGGGGCTGTCCCTCCACACAGTAACCAGGGCCCTTATTGGAGCCAGTTGGGGGAAAGGGGCCACCTCAGAAGGAGGAAACCTGTCCCTCAGGGAAAGAGCTGGAAGCGCAGTTGGCCTATATAGCTCTAGAGGCAGAGAAGTTTGCCCTAGAAAAGAAAAAGTGGGCAAGGAAGAACAGAGAGATAGTGGCAGCGAAATAGAATTTAAGGTGTCCAGGAGTGGTGGGTTTTACCCCAGACTACCCAAGGAGGCTGTACCTAACTATCAAGAGGGGGATGACATTGACAAGTGACTGACAGTCTTTGAGAGGGCTCTCAGGGTGAGGGAAGTTAGGCCTCAGTACTGGGGACTGATCCCAGTGTCTGGGAGGGATAGGTTCCTGACCCCAGGGGAGGATGAGACAGAGGCCTATCCCAATACAAAGAGATGCCTCAACCAGGAGTTTGGTCTTACCCCAGAACAATACAGGATGAGATTTAGGGACAACCAGAAGGTCAATACCCAGTCCTTAGATTACTCTGTGGGCACCTCAGTCAAGTCATTGGAGGGGTGGATGCAACGTAACAAGGTAACTACCTATAAGGGGCTATACAAATTGATAATGAAGGAAAACATCTTGACTAATTATTTCTCAGAGAAGTTACACCAGTATCTGGTAGATTCTAAGTTGTTCAATCCCAGAGACCTGGGGGAGTGTCACGGGGTCCTTTCCTCAGGATCTGCACGTTGATGAATAAAAGGTCCACCTCCCAGCGTCACCAACTCAGAAAGCAATTATAGCACAGAGTTATGGAGAAGCCAGTCGGGGGAAGGGAATTTAGGGAAGGGAACAGCAGGGAGAGAGATCTGAAAAGGAAAGGTTAGAACAAAATGCATTTACTCATTCATAGAAAAACATAAATTGTTTATAGACTCTTGACGAAATGTGTCTCCGAGACACAGAGGTGGAGACTGCTTCTAAAATGGGGGCACAAGCCCCTTGTGAAAACACGACCTCAGATTTAAGAGATGGTAAGAACGTTGAACTATGATTTTACACAGAATATCAATTCTGTATCATTTACGTATTCACATCATAAACCTTTGATCATGACTTAGAAAATCTCAAAGACTTCAATGTTTTTTCATATCTTAAGTTATTTGAAGATCAATGAAAACTTTGATTAATTTTATCTCCAAAATAATTTCATATTCACAATAATAACTGACAAAAGGTTTTATTAATCAAAATTTAAAGCGCCTTACTTAATAACACCAGGAAGAACTTTTATATCTGGGAACTGAAACACCTTGAATTACTTGTGCACATAACGCGTTTTCTCTGTGAACTGAAATGCTCTGAATTACCAAGGTAAAAGAGAGTTTTACATCTGTGAACGGAAAGCACCATGAATTACATGTGCACTAAGCGCGTTATCTCTGTGAACTGAAACGCTTTGAATCATTGAGCCAAAAAAAGTGCTTTACACCTGTGAACAGAAGCACCATGAATTCCATGTGCACTAAGTGCGTTATCTCTGTGAAGTGAATCGCTTTGAATCACTGAGCCAAAAGAGCGTTTTACATCTGTGAACGGAAACACCATGAATTATATGTGCATTAAGCACATTATCTCTGTGAACTGAATCGCTTTGAATCACTGAGCCAAACGCGCGCTTTACATCTGTGAACAGAAAAACCATGAATTATATGTGCATTAAGCACGTTATCTCTGTGAACTGAATCGCTTTGAATCACTGAGCCAAAAGAGCGCTTTACATCTGTGAATGTAAACACCAAGAATTACATGTGCACTAAGCGCGTTATCTCTGTGAACTGAAACGCTCTAAATTCAATGAGCCAAAAGAGCGATTTACATCTATGAACGGAAAATCCATGAATCACGTGCGCACAAGCGCATTACATCTTGGAAGTATTAACTTCCTCCAAACTTCAGCAAGGCCTTACCTCTACGAGTACGACCTACTCGTTTTTGGATGCACCATGGACTCTGTTTAGACGATACTCTGCCATTAAGAAACTCTGGACTTTTCCAGAGAAATCTCCATGAGGTCTTGCGGCATCAAAGTCTTCAAAATAGTGAGCAACGTGCTTGGGTCTGGCTGGGCTTTAAAGGCGTGCCACACCCCAAGATGGCCACTGCCTCTAAAAACATGGGAAATGTAGTCCTTTCATAGGATAACAGTGATAAGTGCATCTTAACCACCAATGCCCTGAACCTTCAGCTACGTGAGCTTTACCACAGGGCAGACGACGCTGATGGCCATTCTTGGAACAAGCGGGAATGACCAGTGGTGCGCATAAAGCACCGCAGAGTTGTGCAGCTGAATTTTGGGCGAGACCGGGACCCCACGTGGCCTTATTCCTGACAGGGAGGCAGCTGATGAGTAGTAAAGAACTAGAGTTTCCCAAAAAAAACATGGAGTGGTCAGAAGAGAGGAGGACAGGGTCCCTCCCAGGGGAAAGCCCAAGGGAAGGAAGGTAAAAAATCCAAAGAGTCCTCACAAGAGCCCCCAAAATCTGCACAGGGAGAGGAAGCTCTGAGCCGTACCACTTCTAAGGGGAGGTGGTATCACAGAAATAATTTTGACCCTGTTAAGGCAGGGATGTTCCAGGAACTTGCAAAGGCAGGGAAGTGTTTTGACTTTCACCTTCCTGGACATAAAAGAAGAGATGCTCTCTGTTCCAAGAAGCCTTCCAATGGGATTGCTAGTGTAGGTTTGGGGGAGGAAGCTGGCCCAGGGATGAGGTCAGGATATACAGAGGTCACCTTAGTGTCCATGGGAGGCATGGATGTTGCAGCCCTGGCAGCCTTACCACCAAGCATGGGGAAGTACAGGCAGAGACCTAAAGTCAATGGGGCTAAGATAGAGACTCTGAAAGATACAGGTCACAGTGTGTCTATGACCACGGAGAAACTAGTTTCTCCAGAGCAGGTCCTACCTGGTGTATTCCACCAGGTAACTGATGCAGACAGCAGAATCAAGCTCCATCCCATTGATATTGCGATCTTGGAATGGGGTGTATGACTGGCCTAAGAATATAGTTGTGGCTCCTTCCCTCCCTTTAGAGTCTACTGGGAAATGATCTTGAAGCTTCTGAGTGGTCAGAGGTAGAGAGAAGAGTCAATGCACAGATACTGGACCTCCTTGAATGGGTGTGTGCTGTGACCAGTTCACAGGCTGCATAACAGCAAAGTGCTGGACACTTAGACCCTGGAATAATGGGCCAAGGCTCCAGAAGCAGGAGAAAGAGCACAGGGCCAGGCTTGCCAGCCCAAGGAATTACAGAGGTGCAGGAGGAATCCAATCCTGGAGAGGAGGATCTGAACTCTTAGGAGGGACCCCACCCCTGCAAGCATTGCTTGACTTGGCAGAATTGCAAGGGGCCGGTAGACCCACCAGAGAAGGGTTGTGCCAGGAACAAAGAGAGTGTCCTTCTCTTGAGGAACTGAGGCAGGCTGCCTCCAGGCAAGAACAGGTTGATGTCAGTTGATCCCACAGGGTTTACTGGGAGGATGGAGTCCTATATATTGAGACAAGGGCCCCCAAGCCAGGGGCAACCAGGAGAGTGGTGGTTCCCCAGGAGTACAGGGAATTCCTCCTCACCTTAAATCATGACATACCCTTGGTATGACATTTTGGACAGATCAATACCTGGAATAGCCTGTTCAGCCATTTCTATTGGTCTAACATATCTGCAAGAGTAAAGGAGTATGGTCGCTCCTGTGTCACCTGTCAGGCCAGTAGCAAGACAGGTGGCAAGCCAAAGGCTCCCTTAATACCACTGCCAGTGGAAGGGACTCCCTTTGCGAGGGTGGGGATTTATGTTGTTGGTCCCCTAGACCCACCAACTGCATTAGGTAATAGATACATTTTGGTGGTAGTAGACCATGCCACCAGGTATCCAGAGGAAATAACCCTCAGGACAGTCACCGTGGCTAGGGACCTACTTTGTGTGTTCACCAGAGTGGGTTTACCCAAGGTAGTGGTCTCAGATAGGGACACAAACGTGATCCATGCCTTTCTGAAAGCATTGTGGGATGAATGTGGTTTACTTATATGTTCACCACTCCATATTATCCCCACACTAATGGTCTGGTGGAAAGATTCAACAAGACCCTGAAGGGCATGATTATGTTTTTTTATGACAAACTCAGGAGGAGATAGGATGTTCTCCTCCCATGCCTGCTGTTTGCTTACAGAGAAGTAACCCAAAAGGGGGTTGGCTTCAGCCCCTTTGAGTTACTGTTTGGGCACACTGTAAGAGGCCCATTGTGCTCGGTGAGAGAGTCTTGGGGGAAGCCTCTCAAGGAGTCCAAGCAGAACATGTTTGACTATTTGCTACGCCTGCGGGCTCAAATGGCAGAGTACATGAAGAAGGCAAGCAGTAACCTATAGGCAAGCCAAGAGCTCATGAAGCTCTGGCATGACCTTAAGGCTACTATGCCTGAGTGCCATCCGGGCCAGTTGGTGCGGGTTTTGGAGCCTCCAACTCCAAGGCCCTCCAGGCCAAGTGGATTGGGCCCTACCCCATTCTAGAGAAAAAGGATGAGGTCACCTACCTGGTGGACTTTGGCACCCCCAGGAATCCCCGTCGGATCCTGCATGTCAACAGACTTAAAACCCCACCAAAACAGGGCAGAGATGATTATGCTCATGGTCACAGGTGAGGGAAAGGAGGAGGAGAGTGAACCTCTGCCGGACCTCCTCTCAACCAGGGTGCAAGATGGGTCAGTGGAGGGAGGGGTACTCTCCCCCAAGCTGACAGCACTGCAGCAAAAAGACTGCAATCAAGTGTTGGATCAGTTTGCTGGGCTGTTCTCCCTTACCCCTGGACTTACAACTTGCTGTGTCCATGACATTGATACTGGTGACAGCTTACATGTCAAAAACAAGTTGTACAGGTTGTCAGATCAGGTAAGAGCCAACATCAAGGCTCAGGTAGCTAGGATGTTGGAGCTAAAGGTAATTGAGCTCTCTGATAGTCCCTGGGCAAGTCCAATGGTGCTGGTACCCAAAACTAACCCCCAAGGTAGGAAGGAGGAGTTGAGATTATGTGGAGACTTCAAAGGTTTAAATGCAGTCACTAAGACTGATGCTCACCTTCTACCTAGAGCTAATGAGCTCATTGATAGGCTGGGGGCTGCTACATTCCTGATCACGTTTCATCTGACCTCAGGATACTGGTAGATTGTCCTAAGTGCAGGAGCTAAGGATAGGTCAGCAGTTTCAACCCTAAAAGTCCAAGTTCAATTCAAAGTGATGATCTTTGGTTTGAAAAATGCTCTTGTCACCTTCCAAAGGTTGGTGAACAGAGTCCTGTCTGGATTGGAATCAGTTGGTGCAGCTTATCTTGATGATGTAGCTGCATTCATTTCCACATGGCAGGATCACCTGATCCACCTGAGGGAAGTGCTTCAGACCCTGCCCCAGGCAGGCCTGACTATCAGGTCAAGCAAATGCAAGATAGAGCAGAGCTCAGTGGTGTACCAGAACCACCTTGTAGGTGGAGGCCATTTACAGCCTCTCCAGCTCAAAATCCAGACCATCCTGGATTGGGAGGCTCCAAAAGCCCAGACTTAAGTCACGGCCTTTCTTGGCCTGAGTGGGTATTACAGGAGATTTGTCTAGAAGTATGAGATCATTGTGGCCTCTCTGACAGAACACACATCAAAGAAATGCCCCAAAAAGTTAATTTGGACCCCAGAGTATCAGACGTTCTTTGACACTCTGAAGGAGGCTACGTGTTCAACACCAGTGCTACTGGCCCCTGACTACAATAAATAATTTATTGTGTAAACCGATACTTTAGATACAGGGACTGGGACAGTATAGGCACAAGTGAATGAGGAGGGACAGGATCAACCAGTTGCCTTCATCAGCAGGAGACTACTCCCCAGAGAGCAAAAATGGAGTGCCATTGAGAGGGAAGCCTTTGCTGCGGTCTGGGCCCTGAAGAAGCTGAGGCCATACCTGTTTGGTACTCACTTCCATGTTCAGACTGACCACAGACCTCGCAGATGGCTCATGCAGAGGAGAGGGGAGAACCCAACATTGTTACGGTGGTCTATTTTCCTACATGGGATTGACTTTTAAGAGGAACATAAACCTGATTCTGTTCTTGCCAATGCAGATGGACTTTCTAAGTTTTTCCACTTAGCTGATGAGGACCACCATGGTGTAGGTTAGTACCCATCCCCTTTTGTCTGGGAGGGGGCAGTGTGGGAAAGTTATCCTTTGTGCCCTGATCATCCCCAAAATGTTTGACTGATACAAGTGGTTACTGACTTTGACTGTGCCCTGGGCACTGCTAACCAGTCCCAAGGCTAGTGTGCTGTGTAAAATGGCATCTGCAAATTAGAGCTAATTATAATTGGCTCTGACAACCTACCTATAAGTCCCTAGTATATGATAAAGCATGTAGGTTTAGTGACCCTTAGGTAGATAGGGCACCCCTGGGTGCACTGCTATGGTCCCTGGTAACATTGTAAAGTCAGGCCTGTCTTGCTTTCTTCATTGTAATTAAAAATAGCCCCAAATTCAACTTTGAACTTATATTATAAATTATTATTAAAAATACTTCCAACGTCTCAAACTACCTTAATTTTGCATATGTCACCCCTAGGGTCTGTCCTAGGTGACCCCAATGTTGGATGCAGTGAAAATATAAGCAGTGACTTTATAAAATATGTGTGTATCAGCCCTGGTGAGGGAAAAACAGCAAGATTTGTTTGTACCCGTTGTAGTCAATGGGCTCCATAGGCTAACATTGCGAGGCTTTATTTTAAAATAATAAAGTCATATTCCAATAGAGATAAGCTACACATAGAAGGTTCGGTACCAAATTAAGACCCTTATTACAACCCTGGCGGTCAGTGTTAAAGTGGCGGTACTACTGCCAACAGGCCGGCGGTAAATAAAATGGAATCACGACCATTTTGGGAACTGCCAACACAAACAGCCACTTTATCACTCTGACCGCCACGTCGGTAGCAACAAACACTGCGGTGGTAACCGCCAACAGACAGGCGGAAGACAATGTACCGCCCACACTATTACAAGGCACCAATCCGCCAGCTTTTATGGGGCGGTACCAACGCCATCAAAAGCACAGCGGAAACAGTACTCTGAAGGGAAACCACTCACCTCTCAACACCCAAGGAAGAATTAGGACGCCATGGAGCCCGAATTGCAGATCTTACCCATGTTGCTGTATCTATTAATACACCACACAAAGTGGAAAGAAGGCGGAGGCGGCGATAACGAGGGTGAGTACTGCACCTAGCACACAGGGGAGGGGAGGAGGGAAAGGACAGTGACACACACATGTGACACGCAACACCCACACCAACATACACACACACATATCCAATAACATCACAGATACACCCCATCACCCCCTGGAAGAACGCAAGGACCAAACGAAATGAGTTTAACTAGTGTGATATTCGAACAATCAGATAGACCAAGAGAATAGCAAATAATCAGTATACACAAATATTTACAGCAAGTACACAAGTCCGTACACTGTCCCATGAAATTTCCGTGGACCAGTGGTCCCAAAAAGCATGGGCGAAGCCCACACATGACACCTTCCTCAAAACGGAGAGAAGATTGCAGGGGCATCAGGTCGGAGAAAAAAAACAGGCACCTCAGTGGGAAGGGGAGGGGGGCACCTCAGCCGGATGATGGTACGACGCCACTACTCCTCGAGGGGGCTCCATGCCCACTGCTTGGTCCTGGGGAGTGCAAAGCCACAGTTTTTCAGGTCTCCCAAGTGGGTGGTTTGCCCATTGCTTGGTCGTGGGGAGTGCAAAACCACAGTCTCTCAAGTCTCTCAAGTGGGTGGTTTGCCCACTGCTTGGTCCTGGGGAGTGCAAAGCCACAGTCTCATAAATGGATGCCTTTCTCCACTGGTTCTGGAGGGGGCTTTGTGCCCAGAGTGCTCCATCCTGCCAAGGATAGGGTGAGTGGATGCCTTTCTCTACTGGTTCTGGAGGGGGCTTTGTGCCCAGAGTGCTTCAACCTGCCAAGGACAGGATGAATGGATGTCTTTCTCCACTGCTTCTGGAGGGGGCTTTGTGCCCAGAGTGCTTCATCCTGCCAAGGATAGGGTGAGTGGATGCCTTTCTCCACTGGTTCTGGATGGGCCTTTGTGCCCAGAATGCTTCATCCTGCCAAGGACTGAGTGAGTGGATGTATCTCTCCACTGGTTCTGGAGGGGGCTTTGTGCCCAGTGATGCTGCACCTGGGGTTTGGCAGTTGACTTTGTCTCACTAGGGTGTCTCAGCCACGCGATGTACCTGGAACAGGTCGCATGATACTCCATAGACGCAGAGCCACACTCCATCCTGCGGCGACTTAGGCTGCCAATTGCTGGTTCGTGTCATTGCTAGGGGTGGTGTCTCAAGTGGCATGTCCAGGGTCCAGGACGTCACCTGCAGACTTTGATGGCTGCACACTGGGAACGGGGCTGACGTTCGACAGAGTGGCATCGGCTATGCACATGGGAGTGCTGATGGTGGTGCAGGTGGCGGTGTCTGCGGCGGAGATGCTGCCAGTGCTGGCCATGGTGCAAGTGACTGTTGTGGTGGATGGAGACAACATACCGTCTCCGGCAGCCTTGGATGACTGATCTTTGGGGAGGATGCTGCAGACTGACAATGTGGCAGTGGCGGTGCAGGTGGCAGTCGGAGCTGCGGTTTTGACTGTGGTGCATGTGGCTGCCATCCCTGATGCTATGGTGGTCACCAGCCCCTCACCAGGAGACATCGTGCCCAGAGGTGATATGCCCTTTGGCATGTGGCCCTTCCCCATCTTGACAGTCGCAGGGACATTGGCACTATCCACTCAGTGTTTGGGCGAGGCTTTGCTGGGTGGGTGGTGTGACTGTCCCCTGCTGGAAGCCGGCCCCTTTTTGACCTTTGCAGGTGGTCCTTCTTTTCTGTCGGTGGCACAATGGCAGCTCTGACGGGTGCCCCCTTAGACCGTACTGGAGTAGCAGGGACCACAGCGGATGCAGATTTGGTGGCTGAGGTGCTGGGCTGGGATCTAGACATCCTGCCCTAGGGGAAGGGCGGGGGGAGGTGTATATGGAAGAGGTTAATGTTTGCTAGGAAAAGTTTTTTTGACACACTGGGACGTGAAGATGGAGGGGGTGTGGGAGTGGAGGAAGAGGTAGTGGTTGTAGGAGGTGTGCGTCTGCTGAGCTTGGGTGAAGGTGCATGGGTTGGAGGCTGTTGTGAGGTGGATGGCTGTTGAGTGGGTGTGTGCCTGCGTTTGTGTACTTTGGGATGAGGGCTTACAGACACACTGGGAGACGACACAGGGGATGTGTGAATGGTTGTGGGGGTGGTGATTGCATGTGAACGGTGTGTAGTGATGGGCGTGCTGGTGATGGAGGCAGTGACTGATGTAATGCATGCATGTGTGAGTGGAGACGTGACTGGGAGGTAGGTGGAGGAGGTGGAGGAGGGGGACACAGTGGAGGAAGTGGATGTTGGTATGTGTGCATGGGTATGGTGCTTGTGTGAGTGCCTGTGGGATGTGTGGTGCTTATGTTTGCCTGAGGAACTTTTGTGTGTTGATGTGTGAACATGCTGGTCTGATGGTGTGCTTGGGATAGGCTGAGGGAGAGGGGATTGGGTCTGGGTAGTGGAAGTTGGAGGGGGAGGCTGGATACAGGGACACTAGCTGCCATCAGTGCTAAGGCCAGAGCCTGAAATGCTCTCTGTTGGGCCGCCACGCCAGAATAAATGCCCTCCAGATATGCATTTGTTTGCTGCAAATGCCTCTCGACACCCTGGAAGGCATTCAGAATGGTTGACTGCCCAACAGTGAGGGATCTCAGGAGGTCAATAGACTCCTCACTGAGGGCAGCAGGGTTGGCTGGGGCAGGGCCTGAGGTGCCTGGGGCGAAGGAGATGCCCACCCTCCTGGGTGAGCGGGCACGGTAAACAAGCTGAGGGGCTGCTGGGAGGGCGGTGCTGGTAGGGGGGGTGGTGGCTGTACCTGTTGTTGGGGTGGGCACAGAGGTGTCCGCTTCCACCAGGGAGCTTCCATCAGAGAAGGAGTCGCTGTTGCTGGTATCACCTCCTATCCCCGTTGTGGAGCTTCCCTTGCCTTCTGTCCCACTGTTGCCTTCACCCTCTGTAGGTTCACCCTCCAGGGCCATGTGGGATGCAGCTCCCTCCGTCACTGGTGCCTCTGCTCCTCCGCCAGATGATGCTAATGCGCAAAAGGACAGGGTGACAAAACAAGAAGGGGAGGAAAGACAGAAAACACACATGGTCAATGCCAGCAACACCACTACCATTGGCGGACACAACACAAAGGGAGCAGCCCTATGCACTGGGCCATGCCCTAGCAGATAGTAAGAAATTCACCAAGCCATGGGGTACTATGCCTAACAGCATTTGCTGCACACCTGGAACCCACAGGAGCCTTCCCAGTTGTAGATGACCACTAAAAATATTGGGGTTGGAGTGCCTCGGAGCCTGCCCAACAAGGGACCTACCCTACCAAGTAGGTCTCAGCCCCCACCCTAACATATATCTTCCATCCAAACCACTCAAAATAGGCATTGCCCACGCAGCATGCTCACAGTGTACTCACCTGTTTGTCTGGAGGTCCGTAGAGTAGCGTGTACTGGGGAGGACCCCATTCATTAGTTTGTCCAACTCCTCTGCGGTAAAGGCAGGGGCCCTTTCCCCAGACAGTCGAGCCATTGTCACTTCCAGACTCAGGTCACAGCAGCACTTGCAGTGTAGGTCCTCTCCTGTTGAAGGTCAGGTATCAAGTGAGTGAACAGATAGAAAATGGCGGTCACGTCCGTGGTGGTGCGTACCGTCTCTGCCGGCGTAAATCATCATTGGCTCCCGGAACCCATAGGACCCAATTATAACTAATGCTGAATTGCGTGGCGGTCTTCGACCGCCCACGGCGACGCTGCATAACGCTAGCACAGTTACCTCATTTCCCCTTGTCCCTCCTCATAGGTCAGGCAGCCGCCATTTCAGGGGGGCACATGGCATGGCACCTAACTGCGTCACAGCACAATATGACAGATATACGGACAAACTACGCCACTCACAGATTTACTCACATTACTGCAAACACACTTGTGCAACCTACGTGGTACATGACCCTCTGCTCACCATTCTCTTCCAAAGGGCACATCCGCTGGGGCAGATGATGAGATGGCGTCATCCTCCGGTGTACAGACCCCTGGTGGACCTGTCGACATTGGAAGACAGACACATAATTATCACCTACAGACTTGATCGTGCCACAATTCAAGACCTGTGTGCCCAATTGGAGCAAGACCTGATGTCAGCTATCCGCCATCCCACAGGAATACCCCCACTAGTGCAGGTCCTGTCAGTGCTTCATTTCCTGGGAAGTGGCTCCTTTCAAACTACAGTGGCCATGGCATCTGGGATGTCTCAGCCAATGTTTTCTAACGTGTTGACCAGAGTGTTGTCTGCCCTGCTGAAACACATGCACAGCTACATCGTGTTTCCACAGGTGGAGGATTTGCCCACAGTTAAAGCTGACTTTTATGCCCTGGGACATATCCCCAACATCATTGGTGCCATTGATGCTACACATGTGGCATTTGTCCCCCACCCCACGCAGAATTGAACAAGTTTACAGAAATTGAAAAATCTACCATTCGATGAATGTGCAGATGGTGTGTTTGGCGGATTACTACATCTCTCATGTGAATGCCAAGTATCCTGGCTCTGTGCATGATGCCTCCGTTTTGAGGAATAGCAGTATCCCTTATGTGATGGGCCAACTCCAGAGGCACCGGGTGTGGCTAATAGGTGAGCCCAAGGTCCCCACAGAGTATGAGTAGGTGTCTGGATATGGGGTAGTCTCTAAGGGTTAGTGTGTGTCTAACAGTTATTCCTCGACATTTGCAGGTGACTCTGGTTACCCCAACCTCTCATGGCTACTGACCCCAGTGAGGAATGCCAGGACAAGGACAGAGGAATGCTACAATGAGGCACATGGGCAAACTAGGTCTATTATTGAGAGGATGTTCGGCCTCCTGAAAGCCAGATTCCGGTGCCTCCATCTAACAGGTGGCTCCCCATATTACTCACCGAAGAAGGTGTACCAGATAATCTTGGAGTGCTGCATGTTGTACAACCTGGCATTGCGACGCCTGGTGCCTTTTCTGCAGGAGGATGAGCCTGATGGTGGTCTTGTGGCAGCAGAGGAGCCTCTGGACAGTGAGGAAGAGTAGGCAGAGGAAGAAGATATTGACAACTGAACGAACATCATCATGCAGTACTTCCAGTGACACACAGGTAAGAGACTGTCACTGCTCCTCACATTTCTGAATACTGTAGGACATTGTATAAGTCAGCCTCTTCAACTCTGTCTATGGACACTGACAGTTCACTTTGGCTTTCCATTTTAATGATCTGGGTACCTCATTCTGCCTCCTGCTATATTTACTGCTGCCCAACAACTGTCAAACATTGGTATGAGCAAATAAACATCTACATTGATATTTGTTGGTGATGTTGTAATAATACATTTGTGTAAGAACAGACTGACTCCAGATTGGTTTGTGATTCAAGGGTGTTTATTTAGGGGCTAATGTGTATAGGGGTATGTGGAAGGGGCTGGAGTGATGGTGGAGGAAGGTCCATAGTAGATTCCAGTCTCTTGGTATCACAGGTGCATTGTCCAATGGGGCTAGGAAGGGGAGTAATGACAGTTCAAGGTGGACAGGGTGACATAGTGGGACAGAAGGGTGACAATCATGAGGGTCCTATTTCCTGGCGGGTGTCTTGGCAATGTTCGTTGTCTTCTGCCTGGATTGCAGAGACCTTTGCAGGGTGGTTCTCCTTCTGCAGGGGGTGGGGTGCTGGTGGGCTGTTGTTCCTGTGGCAGGGCCTCCTGTCCACTAGTGCCGGCGGAGGTGGACGGTTGTTCCTCGATTTGGCTAGTGTCAGGGGCCCTTTGTTGTGCCACTGCCTCCCTCAAGGTTTTGCCTATGTCAGCCAGCCATGGTGACCAGGATGGTGTAGATGTTGGTGAGGTCCTCCATGATCCCCATCTGTTGTCTCTCCTGCAGCCGCTGGGTCTCCTGAAACTTGGCCAGTACCGTGCCCATGGTCTCCTGGGAATGGTGGTATGCTCCCATGATGTTTCATAGTGCCTCGTGGAGGGTCAGTTCCCTGGGCCTGTTCTCCACCAGTCACACAGCAGTCCTCCGAGCTTCCCTGTTGCCATGTGCCTCTGTCCCCTGAACTGTGTGCCCACTGACACTGACACCAGGTCCCTGATCGTCTAGGGTTAGTGGGTCCCTGTAGTGGTGGACACACTGCTGATTGACGTGTCCTGGGACAGTGGCATGGGCCCGCTGGGTGGGTGTTGTGGTGGTGTTTCCTGAGGGGGGAGGTTCTGTGGTGGCTTGTGACTGTGGCAGGGGAACCGACTGTCCAGAGGTCCCTGATGGGCCGGGCTGGTCATCTTGATCCAGGCGTGCAGAGATGCTGTTGTCACTGTGGGCCTCTTCTGTGGGGGGGACTGGATATGACTGGCACCTCCTGTCCGGTGACATTGGGTAGGGGTCCTGTTGGGCTGTAAACGCATTGCTATTTTATCTGTGTGTGCCATCTTGTGCAATGGGTGTGTTTCCCTCTATTCCTTTGCTTGCACTATTGCATTGGCCCTTGTGTGAGTGGTAATTGTGTGCCCTGGGTGAGTCTCTCTATATGACATGCTTTGGTGATGGGTGTCCATGCATTGTTGTTGCATGTAGGGCTTGCTTGTGGGAGTGGTGAGGCGTGATGGTGGGGTGTGTGGGAGATGGTTCGAGTCATGGGAGTGAGGGTGCGGGTAGGAGTATGTGATGGCATGCAGGTAGGGTGGGGGGGATATAATGGTATAGATATGACTTACCAAAGTCCAGTGCTCCGTCTACTCCTGTGAGGCCCTCAGGATGCATTATTGCCACAACTTGCTGCTCCCATGTTGTTAGTTGAGGGGGAGGAGGTGGGTGTCCACCGCCAGTCCTCTGTACGGCTACCTGGTGTCTGGATACCATGGAACATACTTTCCCCAGTAGGTTGTTCCACCTCTTCCTGATGTCGTCCCTTGTTCTTGGATGCTGTCCCACTGCGTTGACCCTGTTGACAATTCTCCGCCATAG
Organism: Pleurodeles waltl; assembly: GCF_031143425.1. Taxonomy (NCBI): domain Eukaryota; kingdom Metazoa; phylum Chordata; class Amphibia; order Caudata; family Salamandridae; genus Pleurodeles; species Pleurodeles waltl. The sequence goes on along the minus strand of NC_090446.1, from coordinate 1,176,224,223 downwards.
CTCTATCTTCCTTGCAATGGATGTCTGCTGCACCTGTGATCTGAATAGCTGTGGCTCTACCCGGATGATTTCCTCCAGCATGACCCTGAGCTCCTCCTCAGAAAACTTGGGGTGTCTTTGAGGTGCCATGATGTGGTGTGATTGATGTTTGGGGTGATGTGTAGGGGTGTGTGGTGTGTTGTGCGTGGATGGTGTATGAGTGATGGTGTGTGCCTCTGGATTCTGGTGTGGCCTTTGCTTTTCACTCTCTCTGCTTCATCAAAACATTTTGGTGTAAGGGGTTGTGGGTATTGTGGGTGTGTGTTTTATATTGGATTGGGTGTGTGGGTGTGGTGTGTGTATGTGTGTCAGGTGTGTGTAGTTTGAATTGTCCAATGTGGTGTAGTTTTGTAAGTGTGTGCGTATTTTGAGTGCAGCAGTGTGTACCGCCAATGGTTTACCCCGGCTGAGTGACCGCTGTGTTGATTCGTGGGTTGTGATACTGTCGCCGTATTCCTGTTGGCGTAACAGTGTGAGTTTTGCTATCACCAGTTTATCACTGACCTTTGGTCTGGCGGACTTGTGTGGGTGTCTGTATAGTGGTGGAATTCTCAGTGTGGGTCATTATACCTGTTGCGAATTTCCGCCGTGGACACAGTATGTTGACGACCGTCGGTACGGCGGTCAGCGGAATTTACCGCCAGGGTTGTAATGAGGGCCTAAATGTTAAAATAAGTCCAAGAACTTGCCAATGTTGAATTTAATATAACTAACACAAGGAAAACGCTTTAGAAGTCTTTTAGAAAGTTGCTAAATTCAGCCTTGCAGTGCCCTTTCCTGGCCGGTCAGCCTTTGGCAGCCTGAGCCAGACTACCTTAATGAGGTGTGAAGTAGCCTGGCCTGAGACAATGGAAGCATCTGGTGTGTGGACTACTGCTTCAACAGATGACAGAGTAGGATGGGGGAAGAGTAGCCAAACTGGTATTCAAAGGAGGGAAAGACACGTGGGACAAAAATTGGACATCCCCCATTTCCTGCTCTCCCAGACAGATGGGAGCCCCAATGATTAGATTAGGAGAGGAGCTGGAAGGAGTGTGTTAAGGGAGACTTAGCCACACCAGTGGGTAGACTCAGCTAGATCTAACCTCCAAGGATGAAATTTGCCATCTTGTATTTTTAGAGAAAGTTGCTTTCTGGGATTGATTTTTGCCAAATTTCACAGGAAGTTGTCCCCCTAGAGGATGGTGGTCTGCACCCCATGGGATAGGAGCACCCCCCTGCTTTCCATCCCAGGAGCAGATATAAATATGGCAGAGCTGCCCCACAATTCAGATCCCTGCTGGAAGAAAATACTGGAGAAGAATGACTGCCCTGCTGGACCGCTGGCCTGCACCTGAACACTGCACTTATAAGGACTGCACCAGCTGAACTCTTTGGGTTTCAGCAAGAAAATTACTTTTCCTTGATTCTGCAACTCCAGAAGTGGACTGCCTGTAAGCTACAGGTTCAAAGATGCTGACCAGAGTCCCCTATATCTAGTCCCTCAAGAAGAGTCCAGCTGACCAGGGACAAGTGGCCATTTGAGGTTTCTGCTCAGGTGCATTCTGGGAACTGTGGTACCAACTTTCAAGGAGCAACTCAGCTTCTGGAACCTTGGATCAAGTTTGTGGACACTCCAAGGACACAAAAAGGTCTACTGGAAGAAGATCCCGAAGTTTGGAGCAACTTTGTCAAACTGGGTACTTTCAACGACAACCTGGCCTGAATTTTAGGTTTGTCCCACTGAAAGCTCGACAGCTCCAGACTTCCAGGATTTGGCCAGGGGAACGCGGAAAGGCATTCTGATGACATGGCATTGAAATCGGCTTGCTGAGGAGGACTGCAAGACATAGAGGAAGAAGAGGTCCAGGAAAGTTTGAAGGTATAACTTTGACTGAGGCCTCCTGCTCAGTGTATCCAAGCAGGACTCCATGGCAGTCGACCCCATCGTTTGACTTTGACTTTGATCCGGTCGAGTGCGACCAGATGTCCCTGGTTGGTGTTTTTTGTTTTTAGTGGCTAAAAAGCATTTTTTCATATAATCTTTAAAAATTCATATCTCTGGTTCAACTACATTGGATTTTTGTCAATTTGGTTTCAGATTACAGATAGATAAATAAAAGATAGAAGAGATAGAAAAGATAGAAGAGGAAGCCTACAATAACTGACTAATAAGAAGCAAGAATATGATTGGTAAGCAAAATGCGGCCTCTACACCCACTGCTAGAAAATATGGTGGTCATCATGAACATGGCGGTAAATGCCGCCCGCAGGCGGTGGCGATAACTACCACCAACATGCTGGTGGTCCGGACGGCCAAATAATGAAGCACATGAGAAACAAGTAGTGGTCCAAGCACACACCACCATCTTTGTTGTCCCGATGAGGATAGAGGAGGCCGCCCACAGGCCGGCAGAAAGGACCTACCCGCCCACCAAATAATGAAGCACAAGATCGCCATCAGTTCCGGGTCGGGAACCACCGCCAGGCAAAGCGTGGCAGAAACGAAGAATATAAAAGGACACGCTCAGTGGAGGCACACAGAACACGCAGACATGTGGAGAGACTTGGAAATAATACCAGTGCTGCCCCTTGCCATATACCTCCATGACCATGACCGCCGACGAAGACGAGGATGGTAAGTACTGCAACCTAGTACACATGGGAAGATAGGGCACAGTTACACACCCACCCTACCCACCCTGGAACTCACTCCAAACCCCTTCCACCATCCCACACCATAAACAGCAGAACAAGATGTACTTACCCGACACAAGGCAATAAAGACCTGCACCAAAGTATACATATGTACAAACCACACCCCCACAGTGAAATGAAGAACAACGTCACTATATTGTGCCAACAGTACTACTGGGCACTCAAAGTTTATTAGCAATGAAGAACAATACTGTCCGAATAAGGCCATTAGCCAGTCCATGTGAAAATGCTCAAGTCCCAATAGAGGCTGAACTTTACTCCAACATGTTCACAGGGTACTCCACTGTTTACGGACATCAATGCTGCGTCCAGGCACCTCAGGGAAGAGGGTCAGGGAATGGCGGGAGTGAGGACTTACGTCTGGAAGGGTTTGGGAGGTGAAGGGAGTTTTGGCTTGCCCTTGGAAGGTGAGGGAGTGGACTTGGACTGGGGGATGGCAAAGGGACCTGGGGCAACATGGTGCTTCTTCCTCCCTGGGAAAGGGGCACAGGAATGGGAAGGGCAGACTGCGGTGGACTTGGAGGTTGAAGGAGTGGACTGGGCAAGGAGATGGGCACATTCAGGGATGAGACGGGGTAGGCCAGTGGGTTCAAACAGGTCAATACGGGAGAGGAAAAGCTTCTTAGGGGCAGTTGGGGGGATTTGGAGGCAGGTCTGGGAGTGGAGGTTGAGGGAGTGCTTGTACCAGGTGTAGGTGTGCAGGATGTGGATACAGGTGCCTGTAAAGTATGCTGATGTGTGGTGGATGTGTGTGGTGTGGATATCTGTAAATGTTTGAGTGTTTTGGGGGGAGAAGGGGCAGACACAGTGGGACAAGATAGGCTGCCAGTGTACATGGATGTTGTTTGGGTGTCTGCAGGTCTGGTGAGTGTGCTGCAAGTGTCTGTCAATGTAGTTGTGGTGAGTGCAGGTGTGGTGTCTGGGGTGCATATCTGGATGGCAGATGTTGTGGTGACTGCATGAATGGGGCAGCAGCAGTAAATGGGGGTGCAGTGCTTGTGGGTGTGCATGGTGAGGTGACAGACAGGGAGGCGGGGAGGTTGACACAGTGGGGGAGATGAATGTTGTTGTTTGTTCTCTGGTATGTTGGGTGTGTGCTGCCTGTGGTGGGAAGTGTGGTGCCCATGTTTCTCTGTGTGCTACTTGTGTGTTGACCTGTGTGCATGGCTGTCTGTATGTGTGTGTGGGATGGGTGAAGGGGGGGTGCTGGAAGGGGTAAAGGTGGTGAGAGGGTGAATGAAAGACCAGGGACACTGGCATTGTGAATGCCTTCCAGGTATACATTGCATTGCTGCATCTGGGATGCTAGCCCCTGGATGGCATTCACAATGGTTGTCTGCTCTACAGAGATGGTCCTCAGGAGGTCAATAGCCTCCTCCGTGAGGGCAGCAGGGCTGACTGCAGCAGGGGATGAGGTGCCTGGGGCAAAGGAGATTCCCACCCTCCTGGGTGGGCGGGCACAGGCAACTGGGTCGGGGGCAACTGGGAGAGCGGTGATGGCATGAGGGTGTCTGATGATGACATAGAATGGGTGTTTCCAGTAGGGTCCGCCACTATCAGGGAGCTTCCATCGGAGGAAGTATCAGAGTCACTACCGCCAGTGGTAGTTGCCTCATGCGTGGTACTCCCCTCACCCTCCAACCCACTGGTCCCCTTGGCGTCCTCCGACTCTGCCTCCTTGAAAGAGTGGGCTGCTGCATCCCCAATCGCCAGCGCCACTGCTCCCTCACCAGATGATGCTGATGTACACAAAGGACACAAGAACACAGGGGTGGAGAGACAAAACATGGGAGAACGTTGTAAATACGTGAAGATATGAACATCCCTGGCTCTCACACACTCCCATCCAGGTCACACACCTACACGTAGCACCTACAACATTAGTCATGACTGTGCCCCTAACTAGTGAGCATTACCCCAGAATACACCACATTACCCACAGGAAACACAGACCAGATAAACTGTGTGTATTATACCCATGGGAGACCATGGCCAGCCAATGCACTTACTAGTCAATGAGCCCACAAAGCATCCCAGATTATAGAAAGGGACCCCCCCCATGGGCCTATTGGGACCACCCAAACATTCCCTCACATCATCCCCGGGTCTTTGAGGGGGCAGGACTGCAGGAACACACCTTTCCAAGTGCCTGCCACTACACAGCATACATACAACAGCACCCAAATACATCCATCAAAGCGGTATCACAAAAGTGTTGCTACTCACCCCCTTATGGCTGCTATGCTGCCTTCAAGCGCCCATCCAAATCCATATAGGCCACTTCCAGAATGCGGGCAATTAGGGGCGTCAGGGTCCGACGGCACCCCTTCCTCGTTGGGAGGCCTTCCCCAGCTGGGCCTCTCCATCCTTAATGGCCCAGCGCCTCAGATCCTGCCACCGCTTCCTGCAGTGGGTGCTCCGCCAGTTGTAGACCCCCAGGGTCCGCACTTCCTTGGCGATGGCTTGCCACAGTCTCCTCTTCTGATGGGCGTTGACCTGCATGGGACACACAAACAGACGTTAGTATGTGTGTTCCGAATACAGATGACATGTAATTCCCAATGGAACGGCCATTCTTGAAAGCCATGTCATCAACTCACATACAGTACATGCCAGACAGTCTACGGCTGGGTAGTCACAAAATCGAACCCACATGCATACAGGCATCCGCGACAATCACACACATCCAAGAATGATAGACGCCAACTCACCTGCACCTCTGGTCACCCATACAACTTGGCATACAGCGGTAGGACCCCGTCCACCAGCTTCTCCAGCTCCTCTATGGTGAAGGCAAGGGCCCGTTCCCCTGTGACCCACGCCATCTCAGGGACCACAGTCTGGACACAGTAGCACACGCAGTGGAGTATTGCCCTGCCCGGGAATAAGGAGTCAAGTGTCTAACGACATGGCGTATGTTCTGCAGCTGTGTGCTCCGTCACCACTGGCGGCAATCATGATAGGCCCAGGTTCTCCACTGACAACCATGTAATCCAATGATTGGGTGCACGGCGGTGAACACTGCCTTCCGCCATGACGACTACCGCCAGCAGAATGATGTCACTTCCACTCCCTCATACCTGGATGGCAGGAGGCTGCCATCTTGCTACCAACACATCATTATTGCCTGGAGCCTCATCCAGGGCCTCCTAATCTCCGACCTTAGTCGCTTGCTGACATGAGTTTCTGATCCTCACATGCACCCATCTTTGGAAATGTGTCCACACTGGGATGTCAGTACAACAGAGTTGACCCTGCACACATATGCCTGAGTGTGTACTGAATACGTAGCGTCTGTGTGTGTAACCTACATGTCGCACATTCATTGATCCAGTAACATCATGTGTTGCAGATGTATGTGTGCCCTTAGTATGTATTCTTTCTTCCCCCATAGGTACAGACCCATGTGGCAAGGGAGGGCCCATCTGTGTACAGATGGCTGGTTGATTTGGAAACTATGGAGGAATGTCATATCATTGTCACCTACAGGCTCAATCGTGCTACAAGCCATGACTTCTGTGCTTTACTGGATCCTGTACCGAAACCAGCTAGTCAGAATCAGCATGCCATCCCTACTGAAGTGCAAGTGCTATCTGTACTCCAAATTTTGGCTACGGGCTCATTTCAGGTGACAGTGGGCATGGGTACAGGTGTCACACAGCCAATCTTTTGCTTCATCCTGTCAAAATTCCTGGAGGCATTCGTTCAACACCTGCAGACACATGTCCAGTTCCCCCAAAGGGCTGAACTTCCTTCCATCAAATCTGGATTTTATGCCTTTGCCAACATCCCCCATGTATTAGATGCCATTGACGGAACCCACATAGCTCTCATACCCCCAAGAGTGAATGAACAGGTGCACAGAAATCAAAAGAACTTCCACTCCATGAATGTACAATTGGTGTGTACTACTGACCAGTACATATGACATGTAAATGACAGGTTCCCAGACTCAGTCCATGATTCCTTTGTCCTGAGAAACAGCAGTGTACCACACTTGATGGGACAACTACAAGGGGACAGAGTATAACTCATAGGTGAGTGTGTATGACAGTGGTTCTGTACAAAGGTGGCAGCCAGCCAATATGCATGTGTAGTCAGTTCATTATGGTCCTGTTTTGCCCACTTTAACAGGTGATTCTGGCTACCCCAACTTGCAATGGCTCCTGACACCTGTGACGAATCCCAGGACAGATGCAGAGAGGAATTATAATGAGGCCCATGGACGTACTAGGAGAGTGATTGAGCGCACAATAGGTCTCCTGAAGTCTAGATTTTGTTGCCTCCATCTCTCTGGGGGATCCATTTGCTATGTCCCTGACAAGGTATGTAAGATAGTGGTGGCCTGCTGCATGCTGCACAACTTGGCTGTGAGGAAAGCTATCCCCCTTCTGAAAGAGGAGGGTGCTGTCCAACCAGCCCAGCAACCACAGAGAGGGGATGAAAGTTATGGTGAAGAAGAAGAGGGGGAAGATCTTAACTCTAGGACCCAGATGATCCGCCTATACATCCAGTGACCCTAAGGTACTGTTCAATGATGCTGTTATCTTCACTGCATAGTTTCAGTCTGACTCATGTAATTGGTAATGTGGTGTTTATAGTCATTGACACTGTTAACTGAAGACTGAAGTGGCATGTGCCAGTGTTAGAAATGGGGTCTTTGGTTGGCAGTCAGGTTACCCCCTGACCAAGGAAGGACCTTTGCTCTAGTCAGGGTAAGTCACACACAATCCAAATTATCCTGTTCCCACTCTCTGGTAGCTTGGCACTGAACAGTCAGGCTTAACTTAGAAGGCAAAGTGTAATAACTCATACAATAACACAATATAGTACCACAAAAATACACCACAGTGTTTAGAAAAATCTATAATATTTATCTGGATTTTTTGCAGGTCAAAACGATCAACGATGCAATAAGTAACTGTAGAGATATCACTGAAAAGTGATTTAAAGTGTCTTAGGTCTTTTAAAGGCAAACAAAGTCTCCTTTTAGCACAAAGTACCTGGTTCGCGTGAAAAATCTCCACAATGGGCCACAGAGGAGGAGAAGCGTGGAAACAAAGGGGGTGTGCATTGATGTCTCGGCCCGCACACAATGATGCGTAGTTTCGTTTCCACACAGGGATGGCTGTGCGTCGATTTCCGGCACTCAATCGTGAATCCTCTTCGGGTTGCAGGGTTTTCAGACGCCCCGGGGTGTGTGCGTGGGATCCTGGGCTTGTGTAGCGGAGTCACAAGTGCTGCGTCATTCCAGTGGGCGTTGCGTGGAAATTTCTTCTGTACGGCAGGCGTTGCGTCGATTTTCCCTCTGGAAGTCAGGACACATCGTCCAAGGTCAGCTGTGCATCGATCCGGTGGGCCGTGCGTCAAAGTTCCGGTCGCAGCGCAGGCGCCGCATCAATCTTCTCCTTGCAAAGTCGGTCTGTGTCATTACGGTTCGGCGTGCTGCGAATTTCTCACCGCGGGGCAGGCTGTGCATCATTTCTAGCAAGCTGTGTGTCGAATTTTCACCTCACAAGGAGTCCAGTTGCAAGAGAAAAGTCTTTTTGGTCCTGTGACTTCATGGAACAGGAGGCAAGCCCTATCCAAGCCCTTGGAGAGCACTTCTTCACCCCAGCCAGGGAGAAGCAAGGCAGCAGGGCAAAAGCAAGGCAGCAGTTCTTCACAGAAAGCAGCCAGGTGTGCCCTTTGGCCAGCCATGCAGTTCTTCTTGGCAGGATGCAGGTGCTGGTTACAAGTTTCTTCTCCAGGAAGTGTCTGAGTTGGAAGGGGCAGAGGCCCTGTTTATATACCCATATGTGCCCTTGAAGTGGGGGAGACTTCAAAGAGTGGCTTAGAAGTGCACCAGGTCCCCTTTCAGTTCAATCCTGTCTGCCAGGGTCCCAGTAGGGGGTGTGACAGTCCTTTGTGTGAGAGCAGGCCCTCCACCCTCCCCGCCCACGAAGACCCATTCAAAATGCAGATGTATGCAAGTGAGGCTGAGTATCCTGTGTGTTGGGGTGTGTCTGAGTGAATGCACAAGGAACTGTCAACTAAACCCAGCCAGACGTGGATTGTAGGCACAGAAAGATTTAAGTGCAGAGAAATGCTCACTTTCTAAAAGTGACATTTCTAAAATAGTAATATTAAATCCAACTTCACCAGTCAGCAGGATTTTATATCACCATTCTGGCCATTCTAAATATGACCTTCCTACTCCTTTCAGATCAGCAGCTACCACTCAAAAAATATACGCGGACAGCCCCATTGTTAGCCCATGTAGGGAGCAGGCTTCACAGCAGTGTAAAAACTAATTTGGGAGTTTTACACTACCAGGACATGTAGACTACATAGGTACATGTCCTGCCTTTTGCCTACTCAGCACCCTGCCCTATGGATTACCTAGGGCATACCTTAGGGGTGTCGTATAGGTAGAAAAAGGGGAGTTTTAGGCTTGGCAAGTACTTTTAAATGCCAAGTAGAATTGGCAGTGAAACTGCACACACAGGCCTTGCAATGGCAGGCCTGAGACAAGGTTAAGGGGCTACTTAAGTGGGTGGCACAACCAGTGCTGCAGGCCCACTAGTAGCATTAAATCTACAGGCCCTGGGCACATATAGGGGGTCATTCTGAAACTGACGGGCGGCGGAGGCCGCCCGCCAGAGTTCCCCCACCAAAATACCGCTCCGCGGTCGAAAGACCGCTGAGGGTATTTTGGGATTTGCCCTGGGCTGGCGGGCGGGCGGCCGCCAAAAGGCTGGGCTACAACCTTCCCACGAGGATGCCGGCTCAGAATTGAGCCGGCGTAGTGGGAAGGTGCGACGGGTGCAGTGGCACCCGTCGCGTATTTCAGTGTCTGCATAGCAGACACTGAAATACTTTGTGGGGCCCCCAGGGGCCCACGACACCCCCTACCGCCATCCTGTTCCTGGCGGGAGTCCCGCCAGGAACAGGATGGCGGTAGGGGGTGTCAGAATCCCCATGGCGGCGGAGCGCGCTCCGCCGCCATGGAGGATTCTGCAGGGCAGCGGGAAACCGGCGGGAGACTGCCGGTTTCCCGCATCTGACCGCGGCCGAACCGCCGCGGTCAGAATGCCCTGCGAGGCACCGCCGGTCTGTCGGCGGTGCTCCCGCCGACCCTGGCCCCGGCGGTCTCTGACCGCCGGGGTCAGAATGACCCCCATAGTGTACAGTACTAGGGACTGATAAGTAAATTAAATAATCCAATTAGATATGATCCAATGGTACCATGTTTAAAGGGAGAAAGCATATGCACTTTAGCACTGGTTAGCAGTGGTAAAGTGCGCAGAGTCCAAAAACCAGCAAAAGCAGTGTCCAAAAAGGGGAGGGAGGCAGGCAAAAAGTTAGGGGTGACCACCCTAAGGCTGTCAGGTCTAACAGCCAGGACACCCAATATTGCATACAGTGTGACTTACTTCAAACACTACAGTGTGAGGGATCCCCTCCTGCAATAAAGATATTCATATGAAATTGACTGGCTAATGCTTACACACTCACAATTGATATCTCAAAATGACAAGGAGCATACGATTTGAGTGCATAGGTATTTTTATTAAGTGACACAAATAACATATTTTGTTGGACAGTGATAGGGAGTGGCCTCATGGTACATATCCATAATCAGGTGCATATGCTCAGCTATTGGTGGCACTGGGTTTTGTTCCATGTGTCCATTGGTAGATGGTATGATGGTAGTGGCAAGTTAACAAGGGAGCACAGTGGCACCCAAGGAAGACAGTTCAGGGCAAAGTCAATTCTTAGCGGTGGCCTTGGTCTTGGCTGGTGTTCCAGTGGCATGTCTGGGACTGAGGGCATGTTTGAGTGACTGGAGCTGGGCTGCAGGGCTAGGGGTGCTGGTCTCCTGTGTATCCTCTGGCAGTGCCACCAGTCCAGTAGCTGCTGCAGGTGTAGGTGGAAGGGCAGTGTCCTGGCTAGTGGTAGGGTTTTGCAGGTGGATGGAGGCCTCAGGCTGGGTAGGGTAGTGGTGCTGCAGCACCCCTGCAATGGTGGCCATGGTGGCATTGAGCTGTTTCCATTGCTACATGGCCTCTTGGTGGTATGCTATCTGCAGCCTCTGATTGTGCTCCAAGGTGGCCAGGATCTGGCCCATCCTGTCCTGGGTATGGTGGTATGCTTCCAGGACCTCAGAAATCACCTCCTGGGCTGCAGCAGCCATCCTTTTGGCTTCCCCCCTGGGCCACTGATGCCCTCCCACTGGCCCTTGCCCCCTGTGCCTGTGTCCCCTGCACAGGTCTGGCAGTCCCACTTGCACTGGGGCCTTCATCATCCTGCCTGATGGTGGGTGGGTGGATACTCTGGCCTCTGTACATGTGAGCGTCCAGTCTGTGGCCGAGAGATACTGATGTGGGGTTGTTTGGCCAGAGCTGATGTTGGTGGTTGAGTGGTAAGGCTGTCAGTGGGATCCCGGTTGGGGCTTCTGGAGGGTGACAGTACAGGACTGTGTGATAGGCCAGGGTATTCCTCACTTTCCATACATCCCTCTCCAGTGTCCTGGATGGGGCCTCTGTCTCCATGTGATGCCCTGGCACTCTTTGGCCTTTCCATCCGGGTAGAATGCTTGGTGGTGCCTGTGGGAGGGAAAGACATGTAAGTGTCATGTACTATTTCAGAAATTGATGCACAGCTCTGCCCTATTTTGTGCTTTTATTCCCCTGTCGTGGCATGGAGGGTCCTTTGGTGTACTTATCTTTGCATTTTTTGTGTGGGGTGGGGGTGCATTGTGGGTGATGTAGTGCCACTGGGAATCTATGCAGGGGTAGGTGACTGTGCACAGGGGGCAGGATGGGGGCCTGTTTGTGGGATTGTGGGCCTGTTTGTGGGATTGTGGGCATGCAGGGTAATTGAATGTGGGTGTTGTCATCTGGGTGGGGATGGGTTCCAGGTGGTAGTGAGAGGGGTGGGGTGTTGCATGCATTAAATGTGTGGTGACTGTTAAGGTATGGTAGTTGACTTACCCTAGTCCAGTCCTCCTGTAAGTCCAGTGAGGCCCTACGGGTCCAGGATAGCCAGTACCTTCTCCTCCCAGTCGGTGTAGTCGGAGGTGTAGGGGGGGGTCCTCCACCAGTCTTTTTTTCAGCGATATTGTGCCTGGATGCCATAGACCTCACCTTCCCACACAGGTCGTTCCATCTCTTCCGGGTGTCCTCCCTTGTGCATGGATGGTTTTCCACTGCGTTGACCTTGTTGACAATCGTCTGCCATATCGCCATCTTCCTGGCGACGGGTGTCTGCTGCAGCTGTGCCCTGAACAGTTGTGGCTCGACCCTGAGTATTTCGTCCATGGTGGTCCTTAGCTCCCTATCTGTGAAGCGGGGTTGCTTAGGGAGTGCCATGGTGTGTGTTGTGGGTGGTGTGTTATGGGTGTATTGGTGATGGTGCTGTTGTGTGGTTTATGTGTGGCCCCCTGCAGCATGGGATACATTGGTAGCTGACCGGGACACCAAGACTACTTGGCCCAGCTGGTATTCCGGCCGCCTATATCACCCTTGCACCCAGAGGTGCTTTGAAAAGCATACCAGGGTCCCACAGCATGGGATGCACACAGGACATCTCTGGGCTCATGAGAAAAAGCAAAGAGCAGACAAAGAGAGTGCCCCTCTGTGCCCGTCCGTGGAAGGCGGACGCTGGGCTGGGCCAGACCCCTTGGCTCGATGGATTGACAACTGGTACTGAAGGTAAGGGGAAGAGTGTTGCCTAGTAAAGACACTGCATGAGACATGGATAAGAGAAAGGCTAGTGCCATTGCTGCAAGCTCCAAGGAATAACATTGATACTATCCTGAAATAGCTACCTTCATATGTTGAATCAAAGTCACCTGAATTTGGGGGGGGCAACAGTCAGATCCTGAAGAAATTGGTCCATCTATCGCACCAAAGCCAGTGGTAACTGGTGCAAATAGGGTAAGCCATCAAATTAACCTGGTGAACCAAGTAAATGATGTACACCCCTCACCTAGGAGCCATACAAGTCAATTGGGAGTATCTGGAGTAAGGGCAATATCATCAAGTGTTTATAAGAAAATACATTTTCCTATCTAGGCCTTCCTTTTGACAGTAGTAGCACATGGGGCCATCTCAAAACCATTAGGGTCATGGAATATGGGGAGGCAGTAGCATCTCTGCAAAAGTGTGCATCCAGATTAGGCTCTATGCCCCTTGATTGGATTATCACTATTTACAAAGCTAGGCCTATCTCTGTTGCCAAATATAGAGCGGGAGTGTGTGGGGTACATTGACTTGTCATCTCAAATTTCTGAGAGGATTGCTGTCACTTCGTGGTAGTACAGCTGCCATTATAGTTCATGAAGTACTAGGACTGCTGTTTCTAGTAGACACAGTGAGGATGGCCCAAATATTGTTGTTGCTTTTAGTTTGGTCCAGGCCTGATGCAGTGTTAACTCAATCTTCACTTTCTGATTGTTTAAAACTTGATGGTGTACGCAAGAGTAAGTGGCTAAAGTATGTCAAGAAAACTCTTGTCACTATTTATAGAACTGAGCTATTCACTAACCCGGTGCCTATAAATATGCAGGTCAGATCATTGGTTAAACGAGAACTTGTAAGCCTGACAGCTAATGAAAGGTGGAAGATTGAATTAGGCAAGGAAATCATGGCAGTTTATTTTTCCATTATGCATGACCCCTTATATTGAGCTGTATCTTTTAAAGTTGCCGGGCATATTTAACCTGGTAAGGTTCAGGCTTGGTCTGGCCCATTCTTTGTTGGCCTAACCTTCTAATGTATACACTGCAAAGAAATTAGCATTATGTCCTTGTGATTTCCTTACACCCTAATTTCAGTTGAACATGGTACTCTTTTGTGGCTTATATCATGAGCAGAGAACTCAGATATTAATTCCTCTTTTGAAAGCTCTTAATATTAGACTGCGCAACAAAGGAATGATGTACTTGCAGTTGCTTCAAACTGATCAAATATGTGCCACAATGTATTAATTTGTCTCCTCTGCCATAAAATCTAGAAACATTGTTGGGAAGTGATCCTCATCTGAAAGGTATAATTTTTGTTTTAATGTGGATTACTAGTGCTAGAGATTTCTGGACAGAGGGGACTTTAAAAGAGTTGACGATACAAGGTTTTTTATGAGAACAGAGGAGCAGTGTTTTATAAAAACCTGACAATTTTTTAAATAAAATTCAGTTTTTTATTACTTGTTTGTACAGTTCATTGTACAGTTTAACTTTTTAAACAGTTTGTGACATCTACCGTTGTGTTCTTTTAGATTGGATTTGAACTGAACATAGTATAGGGAATGGATTAGTAAATAGCCACTGTTTTTGCTTTTTTTTTCTATTTAATTTATGTTGAATGCACTTGCACTTTTAAATATGTCCTATGATACAATCTGACACAGAAAGTCCTACAATATGTTCCTTAGTGTGTATAGTGTTGCAATTGGTTCTTGGTACATTATGTATCTGACTGTTATGTGCAATAACACCAGCAACTAGTCATTTGTGTTTTGTGTTCTATTTAATGACATTTTTGTGTATTTGTGCTATTTGTGTCTATTTAAATTGTATCAGGAGGCCAGTTTAAAATGTAAAACTAACTGTACATACTATATGAAATTTGTTAGAAATGAGGTCTTTGGTTGGCCGTCAGGTTACCCCCTGTCCAAGCAAGGACACTCATTCTAGTCAGGGTAAGTCACACACAATCCAAATTATCCTGTGCCCATCCTCTGGTAGCTTGGCACTGAACAGTCAGGCTTAACTTAGAAGGCAATATGTAAAGTATTTGTGCAATTAATCATGCAATAACACAGTATAGCACCACAAAAATACACCACACAGTGTTTAGAAAAATATATCTTTATCTGATAAAATGCAGGTCAAAAGAATTAAGATGCAATAAGTATACGTTGAGATATCACTGTAAAAGTGATATAAAGTATCATTAGTCTTTTAAAAGCAATAAGTATCTCTTTCAAGCACAAAGTACCTGGTTTGCGTTCAAAATCTCTGCAAGGAACCGCAGAGGAGATGCATGGAAAACAAGGAGGTGTGCAATGATTTCTCGGGCTGCACATGGCGATGCATCGGTCCATACAGGGACGACTGTGCGTCAATTTCCGGCATTCGGTCGTGGATCCTCTTGAGGTTGCGGGGTTTCGGATGGCCTGGGGGCGATGTTTGGATTTCCAGCGCTGATAGGACAAAAGTCACAGGGGCTGCGTTGATCCGGTGGGCGTTGCATGAAACTTTCTACCGCACGGCAGGCGCTGCGTTGATTCCTTTCCCGAAGTGGTGCTGCGTCATTCTGGCTCAGCCGTGCGTTGATCCAGTGGGCTGTGTGTCGATTTTCTGGTCGCTTCGCTGGCGCTGTGTCGTTCTGGTTTGGCGTTTGGTGCATTTTTCAACCACGATGCAGGCTGTGCATCGTTTCTGGCAGGCTGTGCATCGATTTTCACCGCAAAAGGAGTCCTTCTTGTAGAGATAAACTCTTTTTGGTCCTGAGACTTCAGGGAACATAAGGCAAGCTTTATCTAAGCCCTTGGAGAGCACTTCTAACCACAGTCAGAGAGCAGCAAGGCAGCAGGGCAACAGCAAGGCAGCAGTCAGGTGAGTCCTTTGGGCAGCCAGGCAGTTCTATTTGGCAGGATGCAGGTTCTGGTTTAAGTTCCCTTCTCCAGAAAGTGTCTATGAAGTGGAAGTTTCTACCTCAGAACTGTCTGAGTTGGTAGGGGCAGAGGCCCTGTTTGAATACCCAAATGTGCCTTTAAAGTTGGGGAGATTTCTAAGAGTGGCTTAAAAGTGCACAAGGTCCCCTTCCAGTTCAATCCTGTCTGCTATGGTCCCAGTAGTGGGTGAGGCAGTCCTTTGTGTGAGGGCAGACTACTGTCCTTTGACATGTCAGGCACTCCACCCTCACCGCCCAGGAAGACCCATTCAAAACGCAGATGTATGCAAGTGAGACTGAGTATCCTGTGTTTGGGGTGTGTCTGAGTGAATGCACAAGGGAGCTGTCAACTGAACCCAGCCAGATGTGGATTGGAAGGCACAGAAGGATTTAAGTGCAGAGAAATGCTCACTTTCTAAAAGTGGCATTTCTAAAATAGTAATATTAAATCCAACTTTACCAGTCAGCAGGATTTTGTAACACCATTGTGGTCATACTAAACATGACCTTCCTACTCCGTTCAGATCAGCAGCTACCACTCAAACAGTATGTAAGGGTAGCCCCAATGTTAGCCTATGTAAGGAGCAGGCCTCACAGCAGTGTAAAAACAAATTTCAGAGTTTTACACTACCAGGACACGCAAACTACATAAGTACATGTCCTGCATTTTGCCTACACGGCATCCTGCCCTATGGGTTACCTAGGATAGACCTTAGGGGTGACTTATATGTAGAAAAAGGGGAGGTCTGAGCTTGGCAGGTACTTTTAAATGTCGAGTGGAATTGGCAGGGAAACTACACACACAGGCCTTGCAATGGCAGGCCTGAGACATGGTTAAGGAGCTACTTAAGTGGATGGCAACAAACACAAAAAACAAACAAAACAAGTTTGTCTCTTCCGGCTTTGGCGGATTGAAAAAACAAAAGAACATATATTTTTCATAAAAATTGCCATAATGGGTTTTCCTTCCAGGGAAGGTTAATGAGCCTATATTTGGTTCTGACTGGATTGGTCATTACAGAAGTTAAAACTAAGTGGCGGAGCAGCAAATGTCTGACCCCCAGCTCCCCCAGCTTTTCCCTGGCCTGGCCAATTCCCATAGGTGTATTCAGCACCCACAGCTACCGGACTTGAGAAACAGCCTTTGCCCCTGGTTAGAGAAGCTCATGGCAAAGCAACATCAGTTTCAACCAATGGACCTCCAGTTGGTTTTGGAAAAATAGAGAAATTTGAAGCAGACGTGGCACCTCCGCTAAGGTGGAGAAGCATCATCCCCCTCCCCCTTACAGCAGCAGCAGCTGCAAACCTTTTACTATAAAATGATAAACTACGTTATTATCATTTTATAGTAAAAGGTGTGGGGCCATGGTGCTGTGACGAGCACAAAGGGGTAGTGCACAGCACGTGCCTCAGTACACATGGCCAGCGCTCCTGGACCGGACAAACACACATGCAACTAGGCTCTTTCCAACCTGACACTGTGTTGCCGGGTCGTTGACAGCAGACAGAGACTCTCACTCTGCCTCGGAGCGCAATGGCTGGGTGCTCCATCCAGTCCTAATGCTGCTTTCATGCAGCCAGCAGCATGAAAGCAGTGTTAGGACTGGACGCAGGGCAGGCTGGAAACTTGTGCCTGCAGTGGATAATCAGAGTAGATCGGTGGGGCGCAGAATCGCAAAAAAGGTACTTTCTTTATTAATATTTTTTGTCCCCCTGCCTCCACGTGCTGCCCCTTTTCCATCCCACAAGCTTCCCCTGTTTGAAGACCAGTGTAGCAGACGTTTCTGGAAATGATAGAACATTCTCCATTTGAGCTAATGAAATACAGACCATACTAAAATCTAGTTGTGCTATAATTTTAGGAATTACACTTGTATTTGTGTTGATCTCCTTCAGATAATGCAGGTTCGTTGAAGGGGAGTAGTAATCAGGGATACCTTTACCCATCATTCCAAAAGTGACAGTTGTTCCTCCCTGGAAATTATGTCACATCCATTACGGGGACTTCCAGTGACCCCTGGGAGCCCGCCCCAGAACTGATGTAGGTATAGGTGAGTCACATGTGTTGTGACACGGTGTGATGACATGTTAGTCACATGCCCTGTTTTTGTCCCTAGTGTTTAGGCGTATGTGTTGCATAAAATGGCGGCTGTGCAGGTGTGTGCTGTGTTTCTGGACCTAAGAGGACAAGTCTGGGCATGTTCATGCCATCAGGCTAGATGGGCTGCAGTGTGGTTCCTCAGAGGGAGGTGCGGTGCGGAGCAACCACCCACCCTCCCCAAGCCTTGCATAACCTAGAGGGAATGTACAATGGTGACCTTTTTGAAACAAATAAAATAACAATCTTGAAGCCCACGGCCACAGAAAGGGCGAAGCATGGTGTATATGGACATAGAGCACGACCTTTAAAAACGCAAGTCATAGTTACCTAAGGAGGGTAGCTATGTGTAAGGGGAAGATAAGTGATGCCTTGTAGGCTACATGGAGGGTGTTCAGGACGTTATGTAGTTTCTAGAGGAGCTTGTCCCCACCACCCCTATTATCTTATCAGGCCTTCTTGTTACTGCTTACGTAAAGCAACGGCCCCTGAGAGCAGGTATTAATAGTTCAAGTTGGGGTGCCGCAGAGCGCTATGCGGCTTGGCAACCCCCATTATTAACTTAACAGACCGGCTCTCAGAGACCATGTGATCTCTGAGAGAAAGTTTGTTAAGTTAATAACGAGGGTCCCCGAGTGCTATGCAGCTCGGCGACCTCTGTTATCAACACACCAGATCTGTTCTCAGAGGTCACGCGGCCTCTGAGAACAGATCTGTTATGATAAGGGCATAGTTTCTGAGCCACAAAGTGCTTGGGGGACGCTTGTTATTAACTTAGCAGGCCTGCTCTAAGAGGCCGCAGGCTACACCGCAAGGCTTCTGAGAGCAAGTCTGTTAGGTTAGTAACAGAGACCCCTGAGCATTTTGCAGCATGGCGATCTATGTTATTAACCTAACAGACTTGCTTTTAGAAGCCGGGTGATGTACCCTGCGGCTTCTGAGAGCAGGCCTGTTAAGTTAGTGGCAGGAGGCCTTGCACCTCGTGTTAGACACCCTCCAGCCCCCACTTGGGGTTAGAGGGTGTCTAGCGCGAGGTGAGAGGCCTCCTGCCACCATATGGTGCAGGAGGAAGACATAGATGGCACAATATGGAGGCCTGAGGGCCCTAGCCTTTCACGCTTGGGCACTCAGGCCCTTAAATATACCAAATGGTTTGGATCCTTTTGCTCCGAGCACGTGGCTCAGGTCCCCAGGGGCCCGCCCAGCAGCATTTTTATTTTCTTATTTACAAGATTTATGTAAAAAAATACATAAAATGCATTTAAAATAAATAAATACATAAAGAAAAAAAAGAAAAAAACACTTAATTAGTGGGGGCAAAGGACAAAGAACACAATGGCCCTCATTACAACCATGATGGTCAGTAATAAAGCAGCGGTAAATACCGCCAACAGGCCGGCGGTTTAAAAAATGGAATTATGACCACGGCGGAAACAGCCACTTTAACACACCGACTGCCACAGAGGTAGCAACAAGGACTACAACAGTAACCGCCAACAGCCAGGCGGAGGACAATGTTGCGCCCACTGTATTAAGACAGGCCTATATGCCACCTTTTCCGGGGCGGTACCAACGACATCAAAAGCACGGCGGAAACAGAACTCAGAAGTCAAAGGACTCACCTATGGAGACTCAGGGAACAACCACGACGCCATGGACCCCGAGTTGCACATCCTCCCATGCTTTTATACCTCTTCATGCATTAAGAACATCAACACTGGCGAAGACGACCACAGTGAGTACTGCCGCCTAGCACACAAGAGAGGGGGGAGGAAAAAGAGAGTGACACACACACACACACACACACAACAACAACACCCCCACCCCATCACCATACACACAAACAGATGCAATAACATTGCATATCCACCCCGTACCCCTCAGGAATAATGCAAGGACAAAAGGACTTGATTAAAGTGAGTGTAATAAGATAAAAAAAATGAAAGTACGTGCTTCTAAATCAAAACAGTATATACATATATAAAAATGGAGGGACATTGTCCAGTCCTCAATGTCCGTGGGCCACAGGGCCACTACACAGAGGCCAAGGCTCCATCTCACTACTGCAACAACGCGGAGAGAACACTGCAGAGGCATCAGGTCGAAAATACACAGGCACCTCAGGGGCATGAGGAATGGGGGAGGGCACCTCAGCCGCAAGATTGTACAACACCACTGGTCCTGGAGGGGGCTACATGCCCTGTGCGATGTCCTGGGGAGTGCAAGGCCACAGTCTCTCAAGTGGGTGGTTTGGCAACTGTTTGGTCCTGGGGAGTGCAAGGCCACAGTCTCTCAAGTGGATTGCTTCTCCACTGGTTCTGGGGGGGCATTGTGTCCAGTGTGCTTCATCCTGGCAAGGTTGTGGTGAATGGATGGCTTCTTCCACTGGTTCTAGAGGGTTCATAGTGCCCAGTGTTCTTCATCCTGGCAATGATGTGGTGAGTGGATGGCTTCTTCCACTGGTTCTGAAGGGGGCATAGTGCCCAGTGTGCTTCATCCTGGCAAGGATGCGGTGATTGTATGGCTTCTTCCACTGGGGAGTGCAAGGTCACAGTCTCTCACCTGGGTGTCACACCTACAGGATTTGCAGGGTCCAGGACGCGCTACAGCCCATGGAGGCAGGACTACACACTGCCCGCCGGCGGTGATGGCTGTTCAGTGGTGGCAATGGTGGGGCTGGTGTCAAGGCAGGCAGTGGTGGGGGGAGGCTCCAGCCCATCCCCTGCTGCCATGGATGGCTGCCCACTGGGGCTGCTGATGCTGACAGTGGTGCTGGTGGTGGTGCTGGTGGCGTTGCTGGCAGTGTGGGGGGAGGCTGCAGCCCTTCCCCTGGAAAGCCTTGGATAGCTGTGCACTGAGGATGCTGCTGCTGGTGGCGGTGCTGGTAACAGTGCAGGCAGTGGTTGGGGAGGCTCCAGCCCTTCCTCTGCAGACTCGGACGGCTGCTGATGCTGGCTGTGGTGATGCTGGCGGTGCTGGTGGAGTTGCTGGCAGTGGTGGGTGGAGGCTCCAGCCCTTCCCCTGAAGCCTCGGATGGTTGCCCACTGGGGCTGCTGATGCTGGCAGTGGTGATGCTGGCGGTGCTGGTGGTGGTGCCGGCAGTGGTAGGGGAAGGCTCCAGCTTCGGACGGCTGCCCACTGGGGCTGCTGGTGGCGGTGCAGGCAGTGGTGGTGGAGGGTCCAGCCCTTCCCCGGCAGCCTCAGATGACTGCCCACTAGGGCTGCTGCTGCTGGTGAAAGTGATGGTAGCGGTGCCTGCAGTGTTGGAGGGAGGCTCCAGCCCTTCTCCTTCAGCTTTGGAAGGCTAAACTGGCTTGGTTGGTGGTGGGGGCTCAGAGTCAGTCCCAACCCAGGTCTCCTGTCCTTCCTGCCTGCTGGTGCAAGCCCCTTGTCTTTTCCTTTGACAGCTGGTGGTGCCTCCTTGCCTTTACCCTTGGCACCTGGTGGTGCCTCCTTGCTCTTCCCTTTGGCAGCTGGTACAGGCCTACTTTCAGTGCTGATGCCTGGTTCCCTGGAGCCTCTTCCACCTGCAGTTGCTGTCGACACTACTGTGGCCGGGACTGGGTGGCTGAGGTACTCGCCTGGGTGGCTGAGGTACTCGCCTGGGTTCTGACCAGCCTGGCCCGAGGTGAAGAACGGGGGGGGGGGGGGTTGTGGTAGGGAAGAGGTCAACAGTGTAGAGGGAAAGCTTCTTAGGGACATTGAGGCAGGAAGAGGGTGAAGGTTTGGGAGTGGAGGAAGAGGAAGTGGTTGTAGGAGGTGTCTGTCTGCTGATTTTGGGTGCAGGTGCATGGGTTGGATGCTGTTGTGAGGTGGATGGATGTTTTGTGTCTGAGTGCTTGCATTTGTGTAATTTGGAAGGAGGGGGTACAGACACAGTGGGAGAGGACACAGGGGATGTGTGCATGGATGTGGGGGTGGTGACTGCCAGTGAGGGGTGTGTCATGATAGGCGTGATGGTGATGAAGGTAGTGGATGAGGATGTAGTGCATGCATGTGTGAGTGTAGACACTACTAGGAGGGAGGTGGAGGACGAGGAGGGGCACACAGTGGAGGCAGTGGATGTTGGTATGTCTGCATCTGGATTGTGTTTGTGTGAGTGCCTGTGGGATGATGTGGTGCTTGTGTTTGCCTGAGCCACTCCTGTGTGTTGTCCTGGGTGCACGCTGGTCTGCCTGTGTGCTTGGGACAGGTTGGGGTTGAGGGGAATGGGACTGGGTAGACCAAGTTGAAGGGGGGTGGCTAGAAACAGGGACAATGGCTGTCATCAGGGAGGAGGCCAGAGCCAGGATTGATTTCTGTTGGGCCTCCATGCCAGAGTGAATGCCCTCCAGGAATGCAATTGTTTGTTGCAAATGGGCTGCCAGCCCCTGGATGGCATTCACAATGGTTAACTGCCCAACAGAGATGGATCGCAGGAGGTCAATAGCCTCCTCACTCAGGGCAGCAGGGCTAACTGGGGCAGGTAATGAGGTTCCTGGGGTGAAGGAGATGCCCACCCTCCTGGGTGAGCGGGCACGGGAAACTCACTGAGGGGCTGCTGGGAGGGCGGTGCTGGTACGGGGTGGTGGCTGTACCTGTAGTTGGGGTTGGGCACAGAGATGTCCGCCACCACCAGGGAGCTTCCATTGGAGGAGGTGTCACTGTCAGAACTGTCCCCTCTTGTCTCCGCCGTGGTGCTCCCCTCGCCCTTCGTCCCACCGGTGCCTTCACCGTCAGTGGATTGTGCCTCATGGGTCCTGTGGGTGGCAGCTCCCTCCATCGCCGGTGCCTCTGCTCCTCTACCAGATAATGCTAATGCACACAAGAACAGGGTGACAAAACAAAAAGAGGGGGAGAGTCAGAGGATACACTTGGTCAATGCCAGCAACAACACTACCGTTGGCGTACACAACTCACAGGGAACAGCCCTATGCACTAGGCCATGCACTTCCAGTTAAAATGCAAATCCCCAGCCCATGGGGTACAATGCCTAATGCCATTAGCTGCACACCTAAAACCCACAGGACCCTGCCCAGTAGTAAATGCCCACCAACATTATTGTGGTTGGAGTGCATCTCAGCTTGCCCATCTTGTTACCTACCCTGCCATGTTCGCCCTGGCCTAGGGGAACCCACAACCCACATCCCTCACCCAGGTAATACCTTAACATCCGCAACGTCAAGAATCTGAATCTGTACTCACCCCCTTGTGGGTGCTGTGATGCCTTCAAGCACCCATCCAACTCTGGATAGGCTACTGCCAGGCTGCGAAACATCAGGGGGGTCAGGGTATGACAGGCACCCCTTCCTCGTTGGGAGGCCAGCTCCAGCTGGGCCTCTGCTGTTTTCCTTGCCCAGCAGCGCAGGTCCTCCCATTATTTGTGGCAGTGGGTGCGCCGCCTGTTAAAGACCCCCAGGGTCTGCACCTCCTTGGTGATGGCACACCAAATACAATTTTTCTGATGGACGCTGACCTGCAGGAAAAATACAGCATGGAAGGTATTAGTCACACCGTCCGGACTGTCACATTCATGGCCCACCATATCCCTCTCATCCCCTTACGCACAGACATTGACCACAATACATGCAGCACTCTGCCCAGGACCCCTCAGCCCCCCCACATGAGGCTTACACACACAGCACTCCGTACATTCATGCCCCACGCATCATGCTCACAGTGTACTCACCTGTTGGTCTGGAGGACCATAAAGTAAAGGGTACTGCAGTAGGACCCCATCCACCAGTCTCTCCAGCTACTCTGAAGTGAAGGCATGGGTCCTTTCCCCGACACTCGAGCCATGTTCGCTTCCAGACATAGGTCACAGCAGCACTTGCAGTGTAGGTCCTCTCGTGTTGAAGTTCAGGTAGCAAGTGAGTGAACTGATAGAAAATGGGGGTCATGTCCGTGGTGGTGCGTACCGTCTCTACCGGCGTAAATCGTCATTGGCTCCCGGAACCCATAGGACCCAATTATAACTAATGCTGAATTGTGCGGCGGTATTCGACCGCCTACGGCGACGCTGCATAACGCCAGCACAGTTACCTCATTTCCCCTTGTCCCTCCTCATAGGTCAGGCAGCTGCCATTTCAGGGGGGCACATGGCATGGCACCTAACTGCGTCACAGCACAATATGACAGATATACGGACAAACTAGCAAGTGAGTGAACTGATAGAAAATGGCAGTCACATCCGCGGCGGTGCATACCGTCACCACCGGCGTACAACGCCATTGGCACCTGGAACCCATAGGCCCCAGTGATAACCAATGTGGTATTGCACGGCGGTCATTGACCGCCGACGGCAACGGCGCACAATGCCAGCGGAATTACCTCATTTCCACTTGTCCAACCTCACAGGTCAGGCAGCCGCCATTTCAGGGGGGCACAGGCCATGGCACCTAACTGCATCACAGCCAACATAGGCACATCAACTGACTTACAAGGACACATACTGTTTCTGTCAAACAAAAAGTTGCATATTAATCTGAGTACATGTTTGAATATGAAATTCTGGTCACCGTTTTTCACTCTAGAGTTTAACCACTGAGGATGAATAGGAGATGGAGACATCCCCCCCGTGTACAGACCCCTGGTGGAACTGGCGACAATGGAGGACAGGCACATTATCCTAACCTACTGACTTGATAGGGCCACAATCCAAGAGCTGTGTGCCCAATTGGAGCCAGTCCTGATTTCAGCTATCTGCCACCCCACAGGTATCCCCCCTCTACTGCAGGTCCTGTCAGTGCTCCATTTCTTGGCAAGTGGTTCCTTCCAAGCGACTGTGGCCATGGCATCAGGGATGTCATAGCCTATGTTCTCAAACGTGCTGACCAGAGTGTTGTCTGCCCTGCTGAAACACATGCGCAGCTACATCGTATTCCCCCAGGTGGAGGATTTGGCCACAGTGAAGGCTGACTTCTATGCACTGTGACTTATCCCCAACATCATTGGTGCTATTGATGGTACACATATTGCCTTTGCTCCCCCACCGGAGAAATGAACAGGTGTGCAGAAATCAAAGAAGCTTTCACTCTTTGAATGTGCAGATGGTGTATTTGGCGGACCAGTACATCTCCCATGTCAATGCAAAGTATCTTGGCTCTGTGCATGATGCCTTTATCTTGCGGAATAGCAGCATCCCATATGTGATGGCCCAACTCCAGAGGCACCGGGTGGCTAATAGGTGAGCCCATGGTCCCCTCCCAGTTGATGTAGGTAAATGGGTGTGGGGTTGTCCCTAAGGGTGAATGTGTGGCTAACAGGTATCCCTCATAATTTACAGATGACTCTGCTTACCCCAACCTCTCATGGCTACTGACCCCAGTGAGGAATGCCAGGACAGAGGCAGAGGAACATTACTATGAGGCACATGGGTGAAGAAGGAGGATCTTTGAGTGCATCCTTGGCCTCCTGAAGGCCAGATTCTGGTGCTTCCATCTGATAGGTGGATCTCTGTAATACTCACCCAAGAAGGTGTGCCAGATCATCGTTGCATGTTGCACAAGCTGGCCTTGAGTCGCCATGTGCCTTTTCTGCAGGAGGATGAGCCTGGGGATGGTCGGGTGGCAGCGGTAGAGCCTGTGGACAGTGACAAAGAGGAGGCAGAGGAAGAGTATGTGGACAACAGAAGTACAAAAATCCAACAGTGCTTCCAGTGACACACAGGTAAGACACTGTAACTTCACCTTCCATTGCAGTTTTGTGTTGGACATTGTACATGGAAGCCTGATTTCCCTATTTCTATGGCCACTTACTGTAACCTTTGGCATCTCTATTTTCAGCTATCTGTGCCCCACTCTGGCTCCTGGTGTGTTTACTGCTGCCCACTACTGGTCATACCTTTGTAAATATAACTGTACATTTGAATTGCAATGTTTACAGCTTGTTTAAGTAATACATATTTCAATTAATTGACAGACTCCATACTTGTATTTGGTCCAAGGGTGTTTATTTCTGTGATAATATGTGTAGTGGGTATTGCAATGGGCTGGGTTGATGGTGAAGAAATGTCCAGGATAGAGTCCAGTCTATTGGTATCACAGGTGCATTGTCCAAGGAGGTATAGGAAGTGGAGCAATGTCAGTTCAAGGTGGACAGGGTGACAGAGTGGGACACAAGGGTGACAATCAGGTGAGTCCTATTTCCTGGCGGGGTCTTGGCAATGTTCTCTGACTTCTGCCTGGATCGCAGGGAGCTTTTGTGTGGTGGTTCTCCATCTGCAGGGGGTGGGGTGCTGGTGGCCTGTTGTTCCAGTGGTGGGGCCTCCTGTCCACTAGTGTCGGCGAAGATGGAGGGCTGTTCTTCTGTGTGGCTAGTGTCAGGGGTCTGATGGTGTTCCACTGCCTCCCTCATGGTGTTGGCCATGTCTGCCAGCACCCCTGCAATGGTGACCAGGGTGGTGTGGATGTCTCTCAGGTCCTCCCTGATCCCCAGGTACTGTCCCTCCTGCAGATGCAGGGCCTCCTGCAACTTGGCCAGTATCTGGCCCATGGTCTCCTGGGAATGGTGGTATGCTCCCAGGATGTAGGTGAGTGCCCTGTGGAGAGTCGGTTCCCTGGGCCTGTCTTCCCCCTGTCCCACAACAGTCCTCCCAGCTTCCCTGTTGTCCTGTGCCTCTGTCCCCTGAACCACTGCCACTGACCCTAGGTTCCTGATCGTCCTGTGTTTGTGGGGTTGCCTGGGGTCCCTGTAGTGGTGGACACACTGCTGATTGACGTGTCCTGGGGACAGAGGGATGGGCCCGCTGGGGGGGTGCTGTACTGGTGTTTCCTGAGGAGGGAGGCTCTGTGGTTGTTTGGGACTGTGGCTGGGTCACCAACTGTCCAGAGGTGAGGTCCCTGATGGGCCAGGTTGGTCATCCTGATCGAGGCATGCAGAGCTGTTGTCATCACTGTGGGCCTCTTCTGGGGGGTACTGTATGTTGCTTGCACCTCCTCTACAGTGACGTTTGGGGGTCCTGTGGGGATGTAAATGCAGTGTTGTTGTTTCTGCATGTGACATCTTGTGCATGGGTATGTTTCCCTCTATGGTTGTTATTAGCAGGGCAGCTTTGGCTTGCGTTTGGTTGGCTAAGTGATTGTCACTAGTGTGCATGCTGGGCTGATGGGTGTCCATGCAGGTCTGTGATGGGGGGGGTCCGTGCATTGGTGTTGCATGCAGGGCTTGGTATTGGGATGGGTGGGTTGTGATGGCGGGGTATATGTGAGGTGGTGGAGTGATGGAGTGTGGGTAGGGGTAGGAGTTTGTGATGGCATGCAGGTAGGGGGGCATAAAGTAGCAAAAATTTGACTTACCAGAGTCCAGTCCTCCTGCTACTCCTGCCAGGCCCTCAGGATGCATGATCGCCAAGACTTGCTCCTCCCTTGTTATTAGTTGTGGGGGAAGAGGTGGGGGTCCACTGCCAGTCCTCTGTACAGCTAGCTGGTGTCTTGCAACCACGGAACGCACCTTCCCCTGTAGGTCATTCCACCTCTTCCTGATGTCGTCCCTTGTTCTGGGGTGCTATCCCACAGCATTGACCCTGTCCACGACTCTCCGCCATAGCTCCATCTTCCTAGCAATGGACGTCTGCTGCATCTGTGATCCGAATAGCTGTGGCTCTACCCGGATGATTTCCTTCACCATGACCTTTAGCTCCCCCTCAGAGAATCTGGGGTGTTGTTGTGGTGCCATGGGTGTAGTGTGAGTGGTGTGTGTGAGGGTGTGTGGGGTGATGTGTTGGGGTGTGTACTGTGTGGTGGGTGGAAGGTGGATGGTGTATGAGTGATGGTGGTATATGGCAGTGATCTTGTCTGTGGTCTTGCTATCTCTCTTGTGGCACTTGCTTGTAATCGTAAAGGGTTGTGGCTAATGTGGGTGTGTGTTTTATAGTGTTGTGGGGGTGTGGTAGTGTGTATGGGTGTCAGGTATGTGTAATTTGAATTGTCCAATGTAGTGTTGTTTTGTATGTGTGTGTGTAGCACCAGTGGTTTACAACCATTGAATGTTTGCTGCAATGATTTGTGGATCAAAATGCTGTGGGCGTAGTTCTGTTGGCGTAATGGTGTGGGTTTGGATACCGCCAGTTTATCACTGGCCTTTGGGCTGACGGACTTGTGTGTGTGGCTGTATAGTGACGTATTGCTATGTGTGTGTCATTATATGGGTAGTTGTAATCCGCTGCGGCAGAGGTATATTGGCGGCAGTCGGCATGGCGGTAAGTGGTACTTACTGCCAAAGTCATAATGAGGGCCAAAGTTAGGAGAAAACATTGCAAACATAGGCGTTTTTAAGACCTCAAGGGCTAGAGTCTAGAGCATGGTTACCCTGAACAACCTGCAAAACCCCAGCCGGTAGTAGGTAAAGTGGCAAGGACACAGCTCGTAAATTCATTGACTATTGTTCAAATAGGCTGTGGTCGGTTACCTTAAAACACCTGGGCTTGTAAGAAACAGAAGTGGGCTAGTAGCACTAGAAACCGTAAGCTCTTAATAAGGAAATTAAAGAAAGCCAAACCAAGGCCCTCATAATGAACATGGCGGCAATCACCACCGATCGCCGTGAGGACGGTGAAGAGAAGACCGCTAATGGCATTGAACAGCACACCACCGTATAATGGCGCCAAAAAGTCAAACCTCCAAAAATCCTGCAACCTCCACCCACCGCCAGGGCTTATGATGGTGGAAAGGCTGTGCACCTCACTCTGCCACCGCCATGCAGACAAACCCTCCGCCCACCAAATAATGATGCACAAATCACTGTGGTGGATAGTGAATGTCGAACAACCGTTGGCGGTACGAACATCAATGAGACCCAACAACAACAAATAGCACAAATGAGACTGACAACACAACACACTGAACACAACATAACAAAAGTCACAAACACAAATACACCACCAAAACCCATACATTCCCCAAACACCATCAGAAGCCACACACCCAACCACACAACAGCACCCTCACCAATACACCCATAACACCACACCCACAACACGCACCATGGCACCCCCGAAGCACCCCCGCTTCACAGATAGGGAATGGTGGACGAAATACTCAAAGTCAAGCCACAACTATTCGGGGCACAGGTGCAACAGACAACCATCATCCGGAAGATGGAGTTATGGCAGATGATTTTCAACAAGGTCAATACAGTGGGAAACCATCCACACACAAGGGATGACATCCACAAGAGATCGAATGACCTGCGTGGAAGGTGAAGTCAATGGCATCCAGGCACAACATCTCGGTACAGAAGGATGGTGGAGGACCCCCACCTACACCCTCCGACTACACCAAGTGGTAGGAGAAAGTACTGGCTACCCTGCATCCGTAGGGCCTCACTGGACTCACTGGAGGACCGGACTCGGGTAAGTCAACTACAATTTTTTAATATCCACCACACTTGTAATGCATGTACCACCCCACCCCTCCCCTACCACCAGGACCACATCCCCACCCAGGCCACAACACCCACATCCAGTTACCCTGCATGCTCACAATCCCACTAACAGGCCCCCATCCAGCCCCCTGTGCACAGTCACCTACCCCTGCAAGGGTTCACATTGGCACTACAGCACCCACAATGCACCTCCACCCCCCATGCAAAATGAAAGGATAATTGCACAAAAGGACCCTGCATGGCACGACAGGGGAATAAAAGCACAAAATAGAGAAAAGCTGTGCATCCATTTCCGAACTAGTACATGAAACATACATGTCCATTACCCCCACAGGCACCAACACCCATGACACCCGGACGGAAAGGCCAAGGAGTTCCAGTGCCCCAAATAGGGACAGAGGCCCCACTCAGGACACTAGAGAGGGAAGTGTGGACAGCGAGGAATATCTGGCCTGTCACACTTTCCTGGACTGTCACCCTCCAGCAGCCCCACGCAGGACACCACTGACACCCCTACCACCCAGCCACTAACATCAGCTCTGGCCAAACGACCCCACACCAGTGTCTTCCAGTCACAGACTAGCAGCCCACATGAACAGAGGCCAGAGTCTCTACCCACCAACAGACAGGATGATGATGGCCCCAGTGCAAGTGGGACTGCCAGACCTGTACAGGGGACACAGGCGCAGGGGGCAAGGGCTAATGGGAGGGCATCAGTGGCCCAGGGCGGAAGCCAAAGGATGGAAGCTGCAGCACAGGAGGTGATCTCTGAGGTCCTGGGAGCATGCCACCATACTGATGACAGGATGGGCCAGATCCTTGCCACCCTGGAGCAGAATCAAAGGCTGGAGATAGCACACCACCAAGAGGCCATGGAGCAATGGGAACAACTCAATGCCACCATGGCCACCATTGCGGGGGTGCTGCAGCACCACTACCCTAGCAAGCCTGAAATCTCTATCCACCTGCAAGCCCCTACCACTAGCCAAGACAAGGAGTGCCAGCGCCTCACATGGAGACAGAGGCCCCACCCAGGAGACTGGAGAGGGATGTATGGAAAGTGAGGAATACCCTGGCCTGTCACACAGTCCTGGACTGTCACCCTCCAGAAGCCCCACCCAGGATACCACTGACAGCTTTACCACTCAACACCAACATCAGCTCTGGCCAAACAACCCCACACCAGTATCTCCCGGGCACAGACTGGCAGCCCACATGTACAGAGGCCAGAGTCTCCACCCACCCACCAACAGGCAGGATGATGAAGGCCCCAGTGCAAGTGGGACTGCCAGGCCTGTGCGGGGACACAGGCACAGGGGGCAAGGGCCAGTGGGAGAACATCAGTGGCCCAGTGGGGAAGCCAAAGGATGGATGCTGCAGCCCCAGGAGGTGATTTCTGAGATCCTGGGAGCATACCACCATACCCAGGACTGGATGGGACAGATCCTGGCCACCTTGGACCACAATCAGAGGCTGTAGATAGCACACCACCAAGAGGCCATGGAGCAATGGAAACAGCTCTTTGCCACCATGGCCACCATTGCAGGGGTGCTGCAGCACCACTACCCTACCCAGCCTGAGGCCTCCATCCACCTGCCAACCCCTACCACTAGCCAGGACACTGCCCTGCCATCTTCATCTGCAGCAGCTACTAGAATGGTGGCACTACCAGAGGACACACAGGAGACAAGCACCCCTAGCCGTGCAGCCCACCTCCAATCACGCAAACGTGACCTCAGACCCAGACATGGCACTGGCACTGGAACACCAGCCAAGACCAAGGCCCCCGCTAAGAAGTGACTCTGCCCTGAACGGTCTCCAATGTGTGCCACTGTGCTACCTTGTTGACCTGCCACTACCAACACACTATCTACCAAGGGACAAATGGACCAAAACCCACTACCACCAACAGCTGAGCCCATGCACCAGAGTATGGATATGCACCATGAGCACGCTCCATATCACTGTACAGCGATATTCCAAATTTGTGACACTTAATAAAAACACATATGCATCAAATCGTATGTCCCCCGTCATTATGAGTTTAAAATTGTGAGTGTGTGTGTATTAGCCAGTCAATTTCATATTCATACCTTTATTGCAGGAGGGGATCCCATACACTGAAGTGTCTGAAGTAAGTCACAATGTACACAATATTGGCCAGGATATGTTTACATGGTGGTAGCAAGATTGCAGCCCCCTGCCATCCAGGTCTGAGGGAGTGAAATTGACATCATTCAGGTGGCGGTAGTCGTCATGGCGGAAGGCGATGTTCACCGCCGTGCACCCAATCATTGAATTACATGATTGTCAATGGGGATCCCGGACCTATCATGATTGCCGCTGGCAGTGACGGTGCACACCGCCGCGGAACGTACACCATGTCGACAAACCCTTGACACTTGACTCCTGATTCCCGTGCAGGGTAGTACTCCACTGCGTCTGCTGCTGTGTCCTGACTCTGGTCCCTGAGATGGCACGAGTCACAGGGGAAAAGGCCCCGGCCTTCAACACGGAGGAGCTCTAGAAGCTAGTGGACGGGGTCCCGCGCCTGTATGCCAAGTTGTATGGGCGACAAGAGGAGCAGGTGAGTTGGCAGCTGCCTTCCTTGGATGTGTGTGATGGTGGCGGATGCCTGTATGCATGTGTGTTCGATTTGTAACTGCACAGCCGTAGAATGTGTGGCATGTACTGTTTGTGAGTCGGTAACATGACTTTTTAAAATGTCCATTCCACAGGGGACGACATGTCCCAAAAAAAAGACTTGCCCACTAAGAAATGTAAAGTATGTGCCCGAAGAGGTATCCGGAGGGTGAGCCGGATGTACTGTCCCGATTGCTCTTCAAAGCCTGGGCTGTGTGTGGCCGGCTGTTCCAGGAGTTACCATACCCAAAAATAAATTGGGGAAATACTGTGAGTGTAAACTGCCTATTTTATATTTTCATATGTTCCGTTTTACGATTGGCATCACTGTCATGTATTTAGTTACAGCTTTTGTATTTATAGTATGTACTTATTTTATAATTAGTTAGTGGTTTCTTTGTTGTGTATAAACAAAAATAAGTGATGAAGGTGTGCGTGGGTTGGCGCTTGGCTGGCGGTGTGCTTGGGTGGCACTTGACTGGTAGTGTGTGTGGGCTGGCGCTTGGCTGGAGGTGTGTGTGGGGGGCACTTGGCTGGCATTGTGTGTGTGGAGTGGCGCTTGGCTGGTGGTGTGTGGGGAGTGGCGCTTAGCTGGCAGTGTGTGTGGAGTGGTGCTTGGCTGGCGGTGTATGTGGAGTGGCGCTTGGCTGGCAGTGTTCGTGGAGTGGCGCTTGGCTGGCGGTGTTCGTGGAGTGGCGCTTGGCTGGCGGTGTGTGTGTAGTGATGCTTGGCTGGCGGTGTGTGTGGAGTGGTGCTTGGCTGGTGGTGTGTGTGGAGTGGTGCTTGGCTGGTGGTGGCAGCCAAACGTCAGTCCACTCACTCCCATCAGCTAGTGTGATTGCTGTATCAGGCATGTGGGCATATGTAGTGATGGGCCCTTGAGTGGCGCTGTCTGTCAATGCGAGTGTTGTAATGTGTTGGGCCCATGGCTGGCGGCATGAATGGTCTTGTGCATGTCATGTATGAAAGGTATGTGAATGGACTGTAAAACGGTTGGTGCCTTGACGCAGCTTTAAAGCTCACAAGCTGTGAGTCACTGGTTCAGTTTTTGGCCTTTTAGTTATTAACAGTGCATTTCATTTTTGTAAAATCTCTTGTTAATAAAATGTGATCTACTGAACCATCACTCACCCTCGTGCCAATTCAAACCAATATGTGTGGTAAAAATGACAAAACCTGCTCCGCTGTAAACAGGCGTTGCAGCACACTTGTGACACGCTAGGTGTCTCAGGTGGGACCCCGATGATGAAGCATGCCACCAACTTGGTTGGTGGGTGAGTCTTTTTTTTAACATAACCTAAGTGCATTTCTTTTCACAATTTTAGTGTTTTGCACATCACAGACGTGCGTGGACACATCAAAATGACAAATTACAAAAGTACCTGAGTTTGGGGTGGAGGGGGCACCTATGTTTTTGGTTTTGGGTGCGGCCTCATCTAGGCAAACCTACCAAACCCAGACATTTAAAAAAAAAAAAACTAGACACCCCAAGGAGTCCAGGGAGGTGTGGCATGCGTGGATCCTCCAACATTTTCGTACCCAAACTCCTCTGCAAACTTCTAAATTTGCTTAAAAAAGCATATTTTCCTGACTTTTCTTTGTAGGATCACCGCTCTAGCACAAAATTCTTACTCCACAGCATTCCCCTAAGTCTCCCGAGTAAAATGACACCTCACTTGTGTGAGTCCCCAAAGCAGAGTCAGCCTAAAGATGTCGAAAAAATAATATGTGCTTATCAACTCGCAGTGCTAGCCCCTCAATATCTACAGGTTTTTGGCCTTTTTCTGTTGCAGGCACCTGGCCCACCCACACAAGTGAGGTATCATTTTTATCAGGAGACCTGGGGGAATGCTGGATGGAAGAACATTTGTAGCTCCTCTCAGGTTCCAGAACTTTCTGTCACCGAAATGTGAAGAAATAGTGTTTTTTTAGCCATATTTTGATGTTTGCAATGGATTCTGGGTAAGAAAACACTGGGGGATCAACGCAAGTCACACCTCCCTGGACTCCCTCGGGTGCCTAGTTTTCAGAAATGTTTGGGTTTAGTAGGTTTCCCTATATGGCTACTAACCCAGCACCAAAAACGCAGGTGCCCCCCCAAAAAAAGTTAGTTTTTTGTTGTTGATAATTTTGTAGTGTCCACATTGTGTTTTGGGGCATTTCCTGTCGCAGATACTAGGCCTACCCACACAAGTGAGGTATCATTTTTATCCGGAGACTTGGTGGAAATGCTGGGTGGAAGGAAATTTGTGGCTCCTCTCAGATTCCAGAACTTATTGCCACCGAAATGTGAGGAAAAGGTGTTTTTCAGCAAAATTGTGAGGTTTGCAAAGCATTCTGGGTAACAGAACCTGGTGAGAGCTCCACAAGTCACCCCATCTTGGATTCCCCTAGGTCTCTCGTTTTCAGAAATGCACAGGTTTTGTAGGTTTTCCTAGGTGCTGGCTGAGCTAGAGTCCAAAGTCCACAGGTAGGTACTTCGTAAAAATCACTTCTGTTTTCTTTGGGAAAATGTGATGTGTCCACATTGTGTTTTGGGGCATTTCCTGTCACGGGCACTAGGCCTACCCACACAAGTGAGGTGCCATTTTTATTGGGAGTCTTGGGAGAACGCTGGGTGGAAGGAAATTTGTGGCTCCTCTCAGATTCCAGAACTTTCTGTCACCGCATTTGAGGAAAAAGGTTTTTTTTTTTTTAGCCAAAGTTTGAGGTTTGCAAAGGATTCTGGGTCACAGAACCTGGTGAGAGACCCACAAGTCACCCCATCTTGGATTCCCCTAGGTGTTTAGTTTTAAAAAATGCACAGGTTTGGTAGGTTTCTCTAGGTGCCGGCTAAGCTAGAGTCCAAAGTCCACAGGTAGGCACTTTGCAAAAAACACCTCTGTTTTCTTTGGGAAAAGGTGATGTGTCTATGTTGTGTTTTGGGGCATTTCCAGTTGTGGGCACTAGCCCTACCCACACACGTGAGGTACCATTTGTATCTGGATATTTGGGGGAATATATAATTGCAAAACAAGTGTTATTGCCCCTTGTCTTTCTCTGCATTTGTTCCTTCCAAATTTAAGACAGTGTGTAAAAAAAGACTCCTATTTGAGAAATGCTTGTAATTGACATGCTAGTATGGGCACCCCGGAATTCAGAAATGTGCAAATAACCACTGCTTCTCTACACCTTATCTTGTGCCAATTTTGTGCCAATTTTGGAAACACAAAGGTTTTCTTGATACCTGTTTTTGACTCTATTTCAGCAAATGAATTGCTGTATACCCGGTATAGAACGAAAACCAACTGCAAGGTGCAGCTCATTTATTGGCCCTGAGTACCTAGGGTTCTTGATGAACCCACAATCCTTATATATCACCGCAACCAGCAGACATAACAGTATATTGCTTTAAAAAATCTGACGTTGCAGGAAAAACTTACAGACTAAAACATAGAGAAAAATGGCTGTTTTTCACCTCAATTTCAATATTTTTTTATTTTAGCTGTTACTTTCTGTAGGAAACCCATATTACCCATTTTTTAATTCAGAATTTTGACTACTTTTCAGAAATGTTTAGCTTTCTGGGATCCAGCATTGGTTTGACACCCATTTCTCTCAATAACTGGAAGGAGGCTGAAAGCACAAAAAATTTAAAAATGGGGTATGTCCCAGTAAAATGCCAAAATTGTTTTGAAAAATTGGGTTTTCTGATTCAAGTCTGCCTGCTCCTGAAAGCTGGGAAGCTGGTGATTTTAACACTGTTACCCCATTGTTGATGCCATTTTCAGGGAAAAAGCCACAAGCCTTCTTCTACAGCCCTTTGTTCCCTTTTTTTAAAATAAAAAATGTTTTTTTTGCTGGATTTTGGCTAAGTTCTTGGTCTCCTTCAGGGGAACCCACAAACTCTGGGTAGCTCTAGAATCCCTAGGATGTTGGAAAAAAGTACGTAAGTTTGGTGTGGGTAGCTCATGTGAGCAAAACGTTACAAGGGTCTAAGTGCGAACTGCCTCAAATAGCCAAAAAAAGGCCTGGGCACCTGAGGGGAAAAAAGCCTGGCGGCGAAGGGGTTAAAGAGCATCTTGTATAGTAAGATCATTGGAAAGAAACCAATATGGTTGTTCAACTTTAACATAGGGGCATCCAACACGTGTCTGGCTGCTAGCATAGCGAGGCTGCTGATGGATTGCTTTACACCCAAAGCTCACATTCTGTCTAGAGCTGGTGAAGTCCATAGGCTGCTTGAAATACCGCATGACTGGATGGTTGGTTTTGGGGACATATGTCTTTTGAGATCGATTTTGCTGTTACAGTGAAAGTTCTTTACCACAATGGTTCCTGGAAGTACTTCACAACCGGGGAGCAGCCGAAAAACAAGACTGTGGCCCTCATTATGATATTGGGGGTACATCCCACTTACCGTCATGCCAACTGCAGCCAATATAACTCCGCTGCGGCGGATAACCGCCAACCATATTATGACTCACACATACCAATCTGTCACTATACAGCCACACACACAAATCTGCAAGCCCAAAGGTGAGTGATAAAATGGCGGTAGCAAAACCCACACCGTTACGCCAACAGAACTACACCCACAACATTATGACCCATGAATCACCGCGGCGGACATTCAATGACGGTAAACCATTGACGGTACATACCGCTGCACTCAAAATACACACACTCAAACAAAACAACACCTCACTGAACAATTCAAACTACACACACCTGACACCTATACACACACCACACCAACCCCACTATAAAACACACCCACACTACCCACAACCCTTTACGAATATAAACCATTGCCAACAGAGAGAGAAAGCAAGAGCACCCACACAACCAGAGCCACATACCACCATCACCTATGTACCACACACGCACCTCACAACACACACCCCAACACATCACCCTACACATCCTCCCCATACCACCTACACCACACAAATGGCACCACAACGACACCCCAGGTTCTCTGAGGAGGAGCTAAGGGTCTTGGTGGAGGAAATCATCCGGGTATAGCCACAGCTATTTCTATCATAGGTACAGCAGATATCCATTGCTAGGAAGATGGAGCTATGGCGGAGAATCGTGGACAGGGTCAACACCGTGGGACAGCACCTAAGAGCAAGTGATGACATCAGAAAGAGGTGGAATGACCTAGAGGTGAAGGTGTGTTTCATTGCATCAAGACACCAGATAGCAGTACAGAGGACCGGGGGTGGACCACCACCTCCTCCCCCGCAACTTAGAACATGGGAGGAGCAAGTCTTGGTAATCATGCATCCCGAGAGCCTGGCAGGAGTAGGAGGAGGTTTGGACTCTGGTAAGTCAAATCTCTATTACTATTGCCCCGACCTGCATGCCATCACAAACCCCCACCCTTACCCTTACTCCCATCACTCCACCACCTCCCACATACCCCACCATTACAACCCACTCATCCCAATACCAAGCCCTGCATGCAACACCAATACATGGACACCCCTCACAGACCTGCATGGACACCAATCACCACAGCATGCACACTAGAGAGAATCACCTAGTCCACCAAATAACAACTCACACAAATCAAAGCTGCCAGGGCACTAACAAACATAAAGGGCAACACTCCCATGCACAACATGTCACACGCAGAAACAATAACACTACATTTACATCCCCACAGGTAACCCACCCAATGTCACCGGTGAAGAGGTGCCAGAAACATCCAGTCCCCCCACAGAAGAGGCCCACAGTGATGACACCAGCTCTGGTCGCCTCAATCTGGATAACCAACCTGTCCCATCAGGGATCTCCAGACAGTCGGTTACCGAGGCACAGTCTCAATCTACCTCAGAGCGTCTCCCCTCAGGAAACACCACCACAGCACCCACCCAGAGTGCCCATACCTCTGTCCCCAGGACACGTCAATCAGCATTGTGTCTACCACTACAGGGACCCCAGGCCACCCCACAAACCGACCTGGGGTCAGTTGTAGTGGGCACACGGTTCAGGGGACAGAGGCACAGGACAACAGTACTGTAGAGTACAGTAATGTTTACATTGGAATGACCTGTAGTCGGCTGCACTGAACACACCAGGAGCAATAGTGGGGCACCAACATCTGCAAAAATAGATGTCAAAGGGTCCAGTGAGTGGGCACAGAAGTAGGAATACAAAGCCTGCCAATGACAATGTCACACATCAAACTGTCAATTATATGTATATCAACACTGTCTTACCTGTGTCTCATTGTAAGTATTGATGAATAATTGGACTTCTGTTGTCGGCATCCTCATCCTCTGCCTCCTCATCTTCACTGTCCACTGTCCACAGGGTCCACTGCTGCCACACGGCCATCTCCAGCCTCCTCCTCCTGTAGAAAAGGCACATGGCGACGCAAGGCAGGTTGTTCAACATACAGCATGCCACAAAGATCCGGCAGACCTTCTTAGGTGAGTAGCACAGGGATCCATCTGTTAGATGGAGGCAACGAAACCTGGCCTTCAGGAGGCCAAAGGTCCTCTCTATAATCCTTCTTGTTCGCCCATGTGCCTCATTGTAACATTCCTCTGCCCTTGTCCTGGCATTCCTCAGAAGTGTCAGTAGCCATGAGAGGTTGGGGTAACCAGAGTCACCTGCAAATATTGAGGGAAAACTATTAGCCACACACTAACCCTTAGGGCCCACACCATACCCATACACCAACATATACTGGGTGGGAACAAGGGCTCGCCCATTAGCCACACCCTGTGCCTCTGTATTTGGGCCATCATTTGGGATGCTTCTATTCCTCAGGATAAAGGCATCATGCACAGACCCAGGATACTTTGCATTGACGTGGGAGATATACTGGTCCGCCAGGCACACCATCTGCACATTCATGGAGTGAAAACTCTTTAGATTTCTGAACAACGGTTCATTTCGCCGTGGGTGGGTAGGACAAATGCAATATGTGTACCATCAATAGCCCCATTTATGTTGGTGATATGTCCCATTGCATAGAAGTCAGCTTTCACTGTGGCCAAATCCTCCACCTGGGGGAAAACGATGTAGCTGCACATGTGTTTAATCAGGGCAGACAACACTCTAGTCAGCACGAATGAGAACATTGGCTGTGACATTCCTGCTGCCAAGCCCACTGTCACTTGGAAAGAGACAGTTGCCAGGAAATGGAGCACTGATAGCACTCGCACAAGAGGGGGAATCCCCGTGGGCTGACGGATAGCAGATATTAGGTCAGGCTCCAATTGGGCACACAACTCAGTGATTGTGTTGGGCAGGTTTCTGATGTGAAAGTACTCCAGCCAAGCTAGTAGGCATCCACTACTGGGCAGGGGTCTGTGGGTCTCAGGTATACTGCAATTGGCGTTAGGTGTCCCTGTCCATGGGCTGGTGACTAGCATTGTGACTGGTAGTGCATTGCCTGGTGCGTAGGGCTGTTCCCTGTGTGTGAGAATGTTGTGTACACCAACGGTGGTGTTGTTGCCGCCATTGACCAAGTGTATCCTTTGTCTCTCCCCCCCTTTTTGTTTTGTCACCCTGTCCGTATGTGCATTGGCAATATCTGGCGGAGGAGCTGAGGCCCCGACGATGGAGGGAGCTGCATCCCACAGGACCCAGGAGGCCGAATCCACCGATGGTGAGGGCACCAGTGGGACGGAGGGTGAGGGGAGCACCAGTGCAGAGACAGGAGGGGACAGTTCGGACATGGATACCTCCTTTAATGGGACCTCCCTGGTGGTGGCGGACACCTCTGTGTCCACCCCAGCTACAGGTACAGTCGCCACCCCGGTACCAGCACCACCCTCCCAGCAGCCCTTCAGTGAGTTTCACGTTGCCCGCTCACCCAGGAGGGTGGGCATTTCCTTCACCCCAGGCACCTCAGGCCCTGCCCCAGTTATCCCTGCTGCCCTGACTAAGGAGGCTTTTGACCTCCTGTGATCCATCTCTGTTGGGCAGTCAACCATTTTGAATTCCATCCAGGGGCTGGCAACCCAAATGCATTGGACAAATGCATTCCTGGAGGGCATTCACACTGGCTTGGCGGCCCAACAGGGATCAATCCAGGCTCTGACTTCCTCTCTGATGGCAACCATTGTCCCTGCTTCCACCCTCCCCCCTCCAACTTCCTCTTCCCAATCCCATTCCCCTCAACCCCAACCTATCCCAAGCACACAGTCAGACAAGCAGGCACCCAGGACAACACACAAGAGTGGACATGGCAAACACAAGCACCACACTTCATCCCACAGGCACTCACATAAACACCACACAGAATCACACATACCAACATCCACTGCCTCCACTGTGGCCTCCTCATCGTCCACCTCCCTCCCAGTTGTGTCTATACTCACACCTGCATGCACTACATCCTCATCCATTAACACCATCATCAGCACACCTATCAGGACACACCCCTCACTGGCAGTCACCACCCCCACATCCATGCACACGTTCACTGTGTCCTCTCCCACTGTGTCTGTGCCCCCTCCTCCCAAAGTTCCCAAACACACGCATTCAGACACCCAACAGCCATCCACCTCCCAACAGCATCCAGCCCATGCACATGCACCCAAACACAGCAGAATGATATCTCCTACCATCACTCCCTCTTCCTCCACTCCCAAACCATCTCCCTCTTCCCGCCGCAAGGTCCCTAAGGAGCTTTTCCTCACCAACACTGACTTCTTCCCTAGCCCTACCCCCTCCCTCATGTCAGGCCAGGGTGGTCAAAACCCAGCTAAGCACCTCAGCCACCTAGTCCACGGGCAAAGTAGTGTCCCCAACTACTCCAGGTGGGAAAGGATCGCGGCCGCCAGCCAGCCAGCCAGACGGACAGGGTGCCAGCCCCAAGTGTGTCAATGAAGGGCAAGGAGGCAGCCCCAGCTGCAGGAAGGAAGGGCAAGGAGGCAGCCCCAACTGCAGGAAGGAAGGGCAAGGAGGCAGCCCCAGCTGCAGGAAGGAAGAGCAAAGTGGTAGCCTCAGCTGCAGGAAGGAAGGGCAAGGAGGCA
The DNA here is from genome assembly GCF_031143425.1 of Pleurodeles waltl. Taxonomy (NCBI): domain Eukaryota; kingdom Metazoa; phylum Chordata; class Amphibia; order Caudata; family Salamandridae; genus Pleurodeles; species Pleurodeles waltl. The sequence continues at coordinate 1,176,183,742 of NC_090446.1, read as the reverse complement.
GCCCCAGCTGCAGGAAGGAGGGGCAAGGGTCCTGTAACAGCAGGCAGTAAAGACAAGGGGCCTGATGCAGGGACTCAGTCGGACCCCCCACCACCAACCATGGTGGTGAAGCCGTCTGAGGCTGCAGGGGATAGGCTGGAGCCTCTCTCTACCACTGCCAGCACCGCCACCAGTATCGCCACCAGCAGCAGCAGCCCCAGTGGGCAGCCATCAAAGGCTGCAGGGGATGGTTTGTAGCCTCCCCCCACCAATTACAGCTTCACCATTTGCAGCACCAATGCCACCACTGAGCAGCCATCACCACTGGCAGACAGTGTGTAGTCCTGCTTCCATGCAAATCCTATGGGTCTGATGCCCAGGTGAGAGACTGTGACCTTGCACTCCCCAAGATCTGCATCACTGGGCACAATGTCCCCTCCAGAACCAGTGGAGAAGCCATCCACTCAACCTATCCTCCACAGGATGAAGATCAATGAGCACAATCCCCCCTCCAGAACCAGTGGAGAAGCCATCCACTCACCCCATCCTCCACAGGATGACGATCACTGGGCACAATGCCCCCTCCAGAACCAGTGGAGAAGCCATCCACTCACCCCATCCTCCACCAGATGAAGATCACTGAAGCCATCCACTTGAGAGACTGTGGCCTATCACTCCCCAGGATCAGGCACAGGGCTTGTTGCCCCCCTCCACAGCCAGTGGGCAAGTCACCCACTTGAGAGACTCTGGCCTTGCACTCCCCAGGGCAAGACTCTGGGCATATCACCCACTTCAGCGACTGTGGCCTTGCACTCCCCAGGACCAAGCAGTGGGCAAGTCACCCACTTGAGAGACTCTGGCCTTGCACTCCCCAAGACAGAGCACAGGGCATTTTGCCCCCTCCAGGACCAGTGGCATTGTACCATCTTTCGGCTGAGGTGCCTCCCCACTCCCCGTCCCCCTGAGGTGCCTGGCTATTTTCGTCCTGATGCCCCTGCAGTGTTGTCTCCGTGTTGTTGCAGGAGTGAGGTGGGGGCTTGGACTTTATGATGTGGCCCTGTGGCCCACGGGCAATGAGGACTGGGCAGTGTCCTTACATTTGTAAATATGTATATACTTGTTGATTTAGATGCATGTATTTATACTATTTTATCTTATTACACTCACTTTCATCAATTCCTTTTGTCCTTGCATTATTCCTGAGGGGTACAGGGTGAATATGTAATGTTGCTGCATCTGCTTGTGTGTATGGTGTTGGGGGTGGGTTTGTGGGTGTTGCGTGTTGTGCGTGTGTGTCACTCTCTCCCCCCCTCCCCTTTGTGCTAGGTGGCAGTTCTCACCGGCGTTGGTATTCGTAGTGGAGCAGAACGTAGAAGAGCATTGGGAACACATGTAACTTGGGTTCCATGGCGGTGTGGTTCTTACTTGAGTCTCCAGAGGTCAGTCATTTCCCTTCTGTGCAGTGTTTCTGCCAGGCTTTCGAGGTAGTTGGTACCACCCCGCAAAAGGTGGCAGATTGGACTATCCTAATACTGTGGGCAGAACATTGTCTTCTGCCTGGCTGTAGGTGGTTACCGCTGCGGTGGCTATTGATTTCACTCTGGCGGTCGGTGTGATAAAGTGGCTGTCTGTCTGAGTGGTTTCTGCCGTGGTCATAATTTCATTGTTAATACCGCCGGCCTGTTGGAGGTATTACCCCCACTGTATCACCGACCGACAGGGTTGTAATGAGGGCCTGTGTATGTTCTCCATCATGAAAATCACTTTTACGGTATTTTGAACCTGAGGGGTTTTCTAGAAGCCAAGTATGTGTGCACCCATTGCAACCATATCACAAACACACAGGCAGCTCACTAATGTGAAATGTACTGTAAAATGTGCGAGAGAGACGGGTGTATTGAGCTCGCGGGGCAGATGGTACGGTGCCGAATGTGTAATATGTTTTGTCGCTCGCAAAACTGCTTGAGCATACATAACAGACTTGTTCGCTGTGTCTCTTAAGTATACTGCAGGAGATGCGGGTGTTACGTCACCTATGAGCATAAATGCAAATGTATGAAATGTTCCAGATGTAAGGTATATTGTCATATGGGGGCAGAACACAAGTGTCAACCTAATTATATTTATGCTCATCTTCTAACTTCCGCCCTGGGAGTTTGAAGGGTTTACGTGCATGAACGATTTCCTCACCACTTTCATGCCACTGAAATTCTATGGGTACACTATGCTGGCTAATAACTCGAAAGCGTATTACTCCTTCTTTATGTTGCAGACCATGATTGGTGAAAAGATGGCTGTAGAACTCATCACCAGGTTTCCAAACTGATGTTGTTAAAGGTGATGCCTTTTCAAATAAGGTTCATAGATACCCTCGATTTTCTGCCCATGAAATTTAGCAAATTACCAAAAGCCTTTGGTTTCCCAGGGTGCAAAGGTTATTTTCCCCACTTTTTTAACACCTGGGCCAATCAGAATAAAGGGGCCATGCCACCAGCCGACAGCTTCATTGTTGAGTATATGAGAAAGAGAGCTTTCTACAGTGATACGATGAAAATCATCAAAATCACTTTAATTTTCAAACAGAGTTGAAAGCGTACTGTCAGGCGGATGTAATGATATTACAAAAAGCCTGCAACCTTTTCAGAGACATGGTGGTAGAAATGACCAAAAGGGTTAAGCACAAAAACCGAACGGTAAAAAAGACTACACACTATATAGACCCTTTCAAAAATATCACGTTGGCTTGCATGTGTATGTATATCTACAAACACATGTTTCTGAAGCTCTGCACCATAGCTCCAGTACCACCCAACCTCTATAACGGTAAACAGAAACGCTATTCTACCATCTCCATCCAATGGCTCGTGTATGTGTCTGACAAGGAAAACATCTTCATTCAACACGCATTACAGGGTGGTGAATAACGAGTGGGGCCTTATTATCTAGACAGCTATGCTATAATTAACAGTGTGCCTATGACTTTCGAGTACAGTGGTTCTTTTTAGCATGGTTGTCCCCACTGTTACAAGGCCCACAAGTTTAACAGATTGTTAGGGACCAAGTTTGAACACTTGCACCGCCATACTCTGATGAAGGCTGAATATGTTGAAAGTCGTGGCTTTGTACTGAGAACCCTATGGGAACATGAGTGGTTAGAGATGTTAGCTTCAGATGCAGAACTATCATCTTTTTTTAAGAGGTGACAGTTACCTGAGCCTTTGGAACCCCGTGACGCCTTATTTGGCAGTAGTACAAAAGCTATACAATTGTACAGGGTTGTGAGTGAGGGCAAAAAAATACACTATTATGAATTCACAAGCTTTTACCCGTTTGTGAACAAACAGAAGTTATACCCTATAGGCCACTCCACTCATCTATAGGGACTTTAAGCCCGTAGGTGAATATTCTGGGCTCATTATGTGCCAAATCTACTCATCACGGCAGCTGTGCTTCCCAGTCCATAGTAGAATTCACTTTATAGGGACCCAACAACTATTCCTACAAAACGGCTAAAAACGCCATGTGCATGAAAGTGAAACGTATTACCTTGAATGTTAATAACACCGTTAAAATGAATTTTTATAATTTAAAGGATATGGTGAATGAATACGCTATATTGAAGTATGGCGATAATAATAAAACCTTTGTTGTACAATAGCCCAGCGTAGTGTTGTCCAAAAAGTGGTAGGAAATTACAACCCAGCCTTTTCATAACACCTTACGGGTAGTGTTTGATAAAAGGGTCCTTACTGAAGACTACAAAGCCCTGCCGAACGGCTATTAAAGTTGCATTAGAATACCGAATCCCAACGACTGTGGACACAAGATTGCAACATCCGTTCTCCTGCATTTTAGCAGGCACCTCAAATTGCGGTAAAAGTTATTGTATAAAGAAGTAGTTAGAAAAAACCCGGGGGGGGTTTATCCTGCACCCAAACAATATTGTATGGATTTATTCATGCTGGCAAGATCATTATACGAAACTATCCCTAAGGTTCCCCCACATTAAATTTATAGAAGGCATACCCAACACTCTCCACGATGATGCCTTGTTACCTAAACACCTTATAAACATGGTGATTGTAAATGATCTTATGCGCGAGGGCGCAGACAATCCCGAAATAGAAAAAGCTTTCACCCAATATTCACACCATTGTAATCTAAGCATATATTATCTCGTGAAGAACTTGTTTTACAAGGGTAAGAGCAGTATAGCTCTAAAAGCCTCATACCTCGTCCTATTTAAAAACCTCTGTGACAAACAGCAGATATCGATCATCACTAAACAGATGTATCTCGGAAACACCCAGTTTTTCTTGGAAGCCTTTAACAACGCCACCACTAAACCTCACAGCTATTTGCAGGTAGACTTGAAACTCAACACTAAAGAATACTACAGACTACGTGCTCATCTCACCCGACATTCCCATCACTTACATACCTAAATTCAAACCTAAATCGTATGAAGGAATTATTAAAATTACTTTTGCAACATTTACACTCTAAGCCTTATAATATAAGGTGCTGACCATGTCCGCGCGTCTACGCTGCAATTTAGCCCTCCTAAAAATGTTGGTCACAGCTAGCCCCCAACAAAGAAAGGCCATCCTTTGCACAGCTTCCGAAGACTTTGTGGTTGCTATTTCAGTAATTGCCCTAAACACCCTAAAAGGAAATGTCCCTATATCAGAGAGTCATTTCCGTGTGCTGAAAAAGAGGCGTAATCTTATCAAAAAGCTTAGTAATAAAAGGTCTTCCCTCATTTCTAAGAAAAAAATTGTAAAACAGTTGGGTGGCTTTATAGGAGCACTTCTGGGCATAGCGATCCCTTTAATTACAAACCTCCTAGGTGGAAACTAATGGTTTACGCCCAAAAGATGTACTTTGTACTGCGCCACCAGCTGGAACAGTTGGGTCCTTCTATGAACGTCGCTTGGGATATATGAAAAAATTGAACTCTGCACCTAGATGTCGAAATTAAAAGCATTTTAAATTGTACTGACTTCAAAACCTTATGACAAAGCTGATCTTTACCCCAAAGTTCTTCAAAACTTTCTACATTATTACAATCAGTGGCAGTCAGAAACAAACGCACTGACTCTATATACCCCCGTCTCTGATCCATCAGCATAAGCCCCGGCCGTGCCTCAGGCTCAACAGCCCCCACATCCAGCTGCCCCATCACCACTGCCCCCAGATGTCTTTGTTGGAGAAATAAATAAAAAATATAAGTCAGAGGTACAGAGGTGCGTTGCAAATGTTACTAAGTAAAATGGCTGCTTCTACAGATCTAATCTCGGTGAACGATCGGGGTAAATTCTTCCACAAAGGACAGCAGATTGTTGGGTCTCATATGTATGACCTTGTCAAAGGTTTCACACATCCCAGAACCCTATCGCTTCAGAAAGTGCCTAGAGGCTGGTACCGGTTTCTACATGCCGTTGCAGAACTCAACGTTCCTTCTACGATCATTGGTAATGCTGAACACAGATGGCTGTTTGAAAGTTTGAAAGATCCTTCTTACAGCCCTTCAAGTACTCCAACACCTGTTGTTTCAAAATCCAGCCTTACAGTGCCCGTAGCCCCACTTATCCCCCGGTTGTCCCCCTCATGGAACACATCACCTCTGCCTTTGGAGCCTAAAAAGACATCGTCCAAAAGGAACCCTTGGTTACATGTTTGATACTTCTACTTTTTGAACCTATGTACATGTTTTACACTGCTGTGTGTATAGTTTTACACCTGTTAATGTATTTATTGGTTTCTTTCAGCATTTACTTTCTTTACTATGGTTGGTTCCTTAATGCTTGTACAAAAATTATATGTAATAAACACTTTTTAAACATTTTTAACCATTGTTATTTACTAGATCGCACGGTCATGCCCTCAGACGTTTTACTAATAAAATATATACAGTGCTCTCTGCATGTAACTGATAAATAACCATACCAGCAGCTTTTTTTATATACTTGAATATGGGTTTTGTATAGATGGAATGCCACTGAACTGTCAAACACTGTAACCTTGTCAATATCCAAAAACATTTGCACCCAGTGTGTTCCACCCTTGTAATGCGATCGTGGTCTTTCTACACCAACTTCCTGGGGTAGACCGTCGCTCAGAAAAACATCTAAAAGGTATTTCCTTGTGTAATTATGCCTCCTTAAGAACTCACGTTTCTGCACAGTGTCCATTGTACAATATTTTAAAGATAGTCAAACAAGATTTGGGGTGTGTGGTTGACCTGGATGACGCTGTCAAACACCACAAATATAATCACGGTCACATTGGTAGCCAAGGGTTGACTGAAATGTATTTCAGCTTTTAGATTTCCTTTTTTTATCAGCTTATAATTATCACCATCTTCCATGTCGGGAGGCAGATCGAAAGCGAACAGCGTGTTGACGTCCCCTTATCCTTCTCTTTATATGATGACTCCAGAGTCTCTCAGAAGTTTTCCTGTTATCGACACCAGTCCAAGATATTCCCTGATAAAAGTAGATGTTCCATAACTGGGTGTGTATGGTTTCTCTGGAATCACAGACCCCTCGTGTACCAGCGCCACATAGTTGATGTGATAGTGTTTGAAATTTAAAGGGTTTGTGGTATACTGACCATTAAAATCTCTATTGTCCACAAACCCTATAATAATAAGTTTTGGTAGCTGTCCAAAAAATACATTTTTCTGCTGTGTTAATCTGGTACCTGTTGGAATGCTATATATATTCAGGGCTAATCTTTCCATTACGTACTTGGTATTCGATAGTTGTAAGGCCTTGGCGTGAGCCAGTCTGACGCTTGGTGACACTTTCACTGTCTTTACAAATAAACTGGTGGACAGTATAACTAGTTTATCCTGTTCCGCATCCCCACTTATGAGACAGAATGAGTCCTTGTTGCGGATTAATTTGATCTTATGATTGATACCATTGGTGAGTAGTTTATCTTGGTAGAAAAGGTCAGAGTGTATGTGACCTAGGAGGTCCAACTGCCTACTGCCGGCGGCGAAGCTCGCTCTTTTTACAAAACCCTGATTGTGGCCGTCCAGAGCAGTAGCTTAAAAATGACCATAAGTATCTTTGTAGAAGAGCCACGCTGAAAGTTGTGTGTCCAGGGCATCGCTTCTGTAATTAAGAATACTCTCAATGTATGCCCCATATGCATATATGTTATCACATTGCATGATAATGCGATCACCGGGGGTAATGTCCACCTGATTAAACATGGTTGTTACAGGGTAAGCAATCGTTGCCACTCTAGCGTTGTTTGCTACGTTGAAGCCATCAGCTTTTAAAATTTTACAGATGAGGTGCAGCAGCATTTTGTTGAGATCCAAATACATATCCGTGGACCCTGACACATTAAACTCTATTTGCGGCAAAGGTGTTAAAGTGGCTAGTGGCGATACCTCAATGAAAAAACTGTTTTTGATTCTAGTCCGCGTCGGTTTTAGAGAAAACAGGTCTGACTCTGATTTATCGCATTCACCCAATGTGCAATGTACGAAGGCCATGTTTACAGGTTGATCGGCTTTTTAAAAAATATTTACGCTAGCGACCCTTCTCTTCTTGTTAATGATCTTCATTTGTGAGTGATTTTTGAAGTTCTCTGTTTTTTTTTGTAGGGGGGCGGCGGACCCCTGTGCTTTGAAACACCATGCTTCCTTGTAACAGGTTTGCAAGACTTGTACACCAGTCCCCCTCCTATTTGAGGTTGCTTATTCATACGTTCAACAACCACAGATGTCACAGAACCCACCACGTCCTGTGCAATGTACGTAGCAGCCCCTTTAATGTGCGTTTTTGCAATTTCATAGCCTCTTCTCAATAACGGCAGAGCTCTTCTAAGCAAACTATGGAAGAAACCTCCAACGCGGCTCCGTACATAACTGGGGACCCTTGAAAGTATGGCGGCAGGGCTCCATATGCAGCCTGGTTTCTGTAATAATCATTATACTTAGAGGGGTCTCCCAATGTTTTCATAATCACCATGATGACTCGTTAATAGTCGTTCTTGCGTCAAGGTCTTAAATGAAGCTTAACAATAACTTTCCTGTATTTAAAGGACACCGGTTCAGCTTGGTCATTGTAGATCATGATTGTAATGGTGTCAAAATGTTTTTTTACAAATTAACACATAGGGGGTCATTCTGACCCCGGCGGGCGGCGGGCACCGCCCGCTGGGCGGAAACCGCCCAAAGACCTCACCGCGGTCAAATGACCGCGGGGGTCATTTCAACTTTCCCGCTGGGCCGGCGGGCGATCTCCAAAAGATCGCCCGCCGGCCCAGCGGGAAAGCCCCTGCAAAGAGGAAGCCGGCGGATTTGCAGGGGTGCGACGGGTGCAGTAGCACCCGTCGCGATTTTCACTGTCTGCTAAGCAGACAGTGAAAATCTTTGTGGGGCCCTCTTAGGGGGCCCCTGCACTGCCCATGCCAGTTGCATGGGCAGTGCAGGGGCCCCCAGGGGCCCCACGACACCCGTTCCCGCCAGCCTCTTCCTGTCGGTGTAAACCGCCAGGAACAGGCTGGCGGGAAGGGGGTCGGAATCCCCATGGCGGAAGCAGCGCCGCCATGGAGGATTCCCTGGGCCAGGGGAAAACCGTCGGGAAACCGCCGGTTCCCCTTTTCTGACCGTGGCTTTACCGCTGCGGTCAGAATGGCCCGGGAAGCACCGCCAGCTTGTTGGCGGTGCTTCCTCTGCCCTCCACCCTGGCGGTTTGAAACCGCCAGGGTCGGAATGAGGGCCATAGTCTAGTTTGTTGTATTGCATATTAACCATTGTGTTATTTTCACCATTTACCTGGACCCATTTCAGCAACGGTGAATAACTATCCCCTATCCTCTGCAACTCTACTATATCGCTATACACATAGAGTGTATAGAAGCCGCCGCTAATATCGGGGCATAACTGGTCCAGTTCTACGTGACTTCTGATATGCTGCACTGTTCCTAAAACCCTTTTTAATTTACCAGAACTGTTAAACTCTGCATTGCAATTCGGAGTTTCAAGAAACACCTTCCATCTAATGTTATCTAACACTAAATGCATATTTGCACACAACTCAATGTTGGCTCAGGTTTTGTTGATGGCTCTGGCCACCGATGCCACAGATGGGTAATATCGTGAGGAAACCCGGTATGGATGGTCGTACCATTCTGAGCATGCTTTATATTAAATACGGTACTGTATATTGAAAACTTATTCCATATTCTGGGGTATTGGACTTCTGTTAGGGCTACCTTCCAATACCCCTTCAGGTCTACAGGTTTAGCCAGTTTCACTGTATAATTAGAAATTCTATTGTCAGGGAACATGTCCTTTGTGGCGTTGGATGGAAGAGTGATATAAAATGGTGTAGTAGCCATCTTCGCGTCTACGATTCCCCCATCATACTCACACAATCTGAACTGAACTGGCCGGTACCCAACTGTTAAATTTCTTGGGCAACCCCCGACATTTGACAAAATCCTGATGGTTAGCTCCGGTACCTTTCCTATTCAGAATCTTTTCAACCCTGTACACCCTGTGTGGATCATTAGGTACCTTCTCTAGCTCCTCCTTGTAAAAGACACCAACACCTTTTCCCCGTTATAGTCCTTTAGACTCTAAATATATACATCCTCCTTAAGCTCCACACTTTCCACTATGAATATCTTGTCACTAAAAGTCCGTTGGTAGCCCTCCGTAAAAGACCCCTTTCAGTTTTGAAACCCTAACATGGTCACCTTCTTTTAAACCCTTCGCTGCCAGGCCTTTTCCCCTCAGGTGCTAGGCCTATTTTTTGGCTATTTGGGGCAGGGCGCGCTTAGGCCCTCATAACTTTTTGTCCACATAAGCTACCCACGCAAAATTTGTGTCCTTTTTTTCCAACATCCTAGAGATTCTAAAGGTACCCAGACTTTGTGGGTTCCCCTGAAGGAGACCAAGAAATTTGCCAAAATACAGCAAAAATGTGTTTTTTTTTTAAATTGGAAAAAAGGGCTGCAGAAGAAGGCTTGTGGTTCTTTCCCTGAAATTGGCATCAACAAAGGGTTTGCAGTCCTAAAATCACCAGCTTCCCAGGTTTCAGGAACAGGCAGAATTGAATCAGAAAACCCAATTTTTCAACACAAGTTTTGCATTTTACTGGGACATACCCCATTTATACGATTGTTTGTGCTTTCAGCCTATTTCCAGTCAGTGACAGAAATGGGTGTGAAACCAATGCTGGATCCTAAACATTTCTGAAAAGTAGACGAAATTCTGAATTCAGCAATGGGTAATTTGTGTAGATCCTACAAGGGTTTCCTACAGAAAATAACAACTGAAATAAACAAATATTGAAATTGACATAAACAAACAGACATTTTTCTCTACGTTTTACTCTGCAACTTTTTCCTGCAATGTCAGATTTTTTAAAGCAATATACTGTTACATCTGCTGGACTCTTCTGGTTGCGGGGATATATAGGGCTTGTAGGCTCATCAAGACCCCTAGGTACCCAGAGCAAATGAATGAACTGCACCTTGCAGTGGGTTTTCATTCTATACCGGGCATGCAGCAATTCATTTGCTGAAATATAAAGAGTGAAAAATAGGTATCAAGAAAACCTTTGTATTTCCAAAATGGGCACAAGATAAGGTGTTGAGCAGCAGTGGTTATTTGCACATCTCTGAATTCTGGGGTGCCCATACTGTGGTACTGAAAATTCTGGACCCGTGTTATAAACGTCGTCGTATCACAACGATTTTGGTATCAGCAGACCAGGAATGATTAAAATTGTATGCACAAGCATTGTATTCATATTCGGGTAACAAAATCACCCGAATATCAGAGCTTCCGTCCTGAACCCTCATGTTCCATTTAAACGACAGCCATTTTATGATTGCCCTCACATAGGCCAATGTCTAATGCTGAAAACAAGTCTGAAGGACACGTACACCTTTGCTGACTCCTCTGTGACCTGGGCAAGCTGACTCCACTGCCTGAAGCCAAACCTGTTCGGCCAGTTTCTTTCCCAGTGGCCGAATGAGATTAGTATCAAGGCACAACACATCATAAACCTTTCATCACACACAAACCATGCCTAATCTTACACACACCTGTCCCTGTTTCTTTCTTTATGACTTGCTTTACAAGGAGGATGTGCCCGTTTATATTGGGGGTCCGTCGATATCTGATGAAAGTACTAAGCCTTGCCGGGTAATTGATTGAGGGCTGGACAAACTGAAATATGGGCTTGTCATCAGAAACCTGCTATTTTTTCGTAGTGAAAATATGTGAATGGTCAACTGTAATCCTGTTAAAACCCCAAAGGCTACTCACATGTTGCCTCTCTAGCTTTTCTCATTTGTTTAGGAATGTGACTGGTACAGCCCCCTTGCATGCCTAGGGCATAATAAATGATATAAAAGGTCTGAGCTAAGACGATTTCTGGAGACTGCCTCTTTCAGTTGCTATAGGTCAGCTTCTGGGAGACGTAGTCTCACTCATTTGAGTTTAATAAAGATGTCTTTTCATATTTCAGCTTCTTTGCCAAGTTCTTTGTTATATTACCCTGAGAATGAAAATCTCTAGTACTACAAATGGGGCAGCCAACGCGGGGCTCATCAGAGAAGTGACTTTCTGTGGGAGTGATCTTGTCAGGAGACTGAAATCTACTGAGGAGGACAGAACAGGATTCTACCAAGAAGGTCCTCTGTGCGCAGGGATTCTGGAGATTCTTTGATTATGCAGCCCAGTATATTCCTGATCTTCTTGATTTTGATCCTCCACATGATGTCACCCCTGACTGAGAACCTTTTTGGCGTAAGTAAAAAAAAAAAAAGAAGACTGTTAGGTCATTTAGAACTTGGCAATTAGAATTTGGACAACTATTTGTTTGGTATAGCTTTGATAGGTTTGTATAGGTTTGTATACGCGAATTGCAATTTGTGTAGGCAGGTAATGAAGAGACTTTTTCTCCATCTGCTTTAGTTGAAGTATAAGTGGGTCGCTCCCAGTCCTTAGTTCTTTGGTCCTTTGGTTCTTAGTTTTTGGTTCTTGGTTCTTAGTATTGGTCCTTAGTTTTATTTGAAGATTGCAATTTTCAAAAACCGAGGGTCTCGTACATTTGCGAGTGTATCGATAGAGATAGCCCCTTGAAGTTTGAAGATCGGTTAGTGAGCGAAGATGCCTAATCGTAGCAAATTTGGTACTTGGTTTGGTTTTTGGTGGCAACAGGGATTCCCGATTGGAGGATTCATGTCTGATACCTCCGATCGGAACTCCAAATTATGAGTTCTATTTTAAACACGGCGTGGGCCCCATCACGTTTAATAAAGTATGGGTCCGCTATTCTTGGAAATAATTGAGAAAAGTTTTCTTTTTTCTTGTAAATATGACTTACAACTAGGATCTGCAAACGGTTCTGTAAGTAAATTGCGACGGCGCTATTTATGAAAAATGGCTAAAGCGTGCTGTATTGTGTGTCCTGAGTGTTTTCTGTTTATATCTGAAATGAGCTCAATGTGTGTTTGTGGGTCTTCTTGATGTTTTCAGTTTGTTAAGTAAAATGTTGGTTAATTAATATTAAGTAGAAACTTAGAAAAAATCCAGAAATGAACCATGTGATGTGCTAACATAGCTATATGTTGCTCTTTAATTTATAGAATGAGCAATTGTGCACATATACAAAACTGCCATTAAATGCTTAATAAATTAGAAAACACATTCAATAGATATAAATAGGGCCCCAAAACAAAAAAAAACGATATTATCTATATTTGCAACAAAAAAAAAAAAAGTACAGCATTTTTCTTAGATGCATTGTATTAGATGTTCACAGGCAAACTTTTCACCTCCAGTATATTTGATAGGAATGTTCAATTCAGCAAGCACTTTCCCAGTTAAACACGGGTGGAATTTTGCATAACCTTCCTTTTAAATGAAAGTGGCGCAAAAATGTGACGCATTTCAAGTTAGGCTTATGCGCTTAGGCTTGTGAGTTAATGTATCCCAAATAATAGGCAAGGGATGCAGCTTGCTTTTATATGTGGAATTATCACAAAAAAAGAATAATTGTTTTTTTTATTTTTTTTAAAGAAAATGATTAATTATGGAAACATTATTTAAAAAAATAAGTGCCTTTCAAAATCGTTTTTTAATATTTATAAAGCTTAATACCTATACTATGACCTCTTAACATTAAAATTTAATTTAAGTTATGTTGCACCACTAAAATGACATTTGTATGTGCAATTTTCCCTTGGCGCAGGAGCAAACAAGCTCATTTCTATAAAGTATAAGTTAATATTTTCAATGGCTGACTCATGGATTGTGTAATAGACATTCTGGTAATGCATATTATGCAAGAAAATTGTAGGATATTGATTTTTTAATGCCTAAAATATCAAAGTCGATTTTGGGCAAAAGCACTGTTTAAACTGCATTTTCTTTCATTCAGAGTACTTTTTAAAGTGTCTCAGGCTTCAGTAAATGCATACATTTAGGTTTGATATATATTTGCAGGTTGTGCCTTCTTATGATTCAATGAGTCAATGTGCCAGTACAAAGGCTTGTTTTAATATCAAGGTTGAAGGTTCTAACTTCAGCTGGGCCTCCTGAGACGTTCATTCATTCGAGGTTGATGAAATATGTACCATTGCATGGGATTGCAACAAGCATTTATTCTAACAACTGGTATGTGTGTTATTAAGGTTTGTGAATTATTCACAGTAAATGTAGTTTAATAATCTAGAAATAGAGATAATTATTTTAGCGCATAAAAAGGAAAAATTATTTTTTAAAATAGAGTGAATTATTGCAGGTTAGAAGGAAAATAGGAAGGCCTACTGTCTTTGACAGATTCAGAGTGGCAGAAGCTAGGAGAGATACAGAGGCTGGCTCAAGTCACGCTGCTGAGATGCTATCTTTAGTTTTCCCATAAACAATGGAGGAGGCTGTCATGTTGACACTTGTGACCTTTTAAATTAGGGCCTTGCCTCTGTGAAATGCAGAATGACCCTACGGGCCTCTAAAAGTGGGATTTCTGGTTTCTCCAGAAGAACATCAATACAATTAAAGAACTTAATTCCAAAGGGAAAATATAAAAAAAAGGGTTTTCTTCGAAAGTCCCAACATCATGTTAAATGCTCTGCAGAACTGATACATTTGTGCCTCCGCTCTAAAAAAATAAAATGATGCCTGCTAGTTGCTTTTATTTGACAGAAAACGAAGTGTTGCATTAAGTCTTAGACAGAAAATAAGATGCAGCCCTTTTCTAAAATTTTGAAGGCTACATGCCTTAATGAGAACGATTTGCCAATTAAGACTTATTTTTCACAGTGGAAATTGTAGGTGCCAAATTAATATGGAGTGTCAGTGTAACCATTTTTACTTTTAGTAAGGTGGCTTGATGTTGCGACGTAACTGACAAGAGGGTAACAGTTAAGTAATGGAAATTTATTTTTGTGTATTTGGTCCTATCATGAATTGTTCTTGCTGGTCCTGTATGTTAGAAGAGAAACAGTAAAGTTATATTTGACAGCAGATTTCCATTGCCTGGTGATCTACTGTCAAAAGGAGGGTAAGGATTTTAAACCTGACAAATTAAACAGGCCCAAATATTGGGTTTTGGGCTGCAGGTTTACAGTGCATAAAGTACATGACATGGTGTTGTGTGTCACCGCTTATTCACACATGCTATTGTTTTGTCTATGCTTTTTGTGCTTGATACACAGCAAGTATATCTGATGGCTTGACGTTTTGTGCGTTTTTATTATTTTTTATTTCTTTTTTTTGCATGTTTGTTGCTGCTTTTGATACTATTACAAGCACCCCTGTGTTGTGAGGGGATGGTCATGACGATACCCATCGCTACGCAACAGTTGGTTGAACTTGTTCTGGTTACTAAATTCCACAGATAATGATATTTCATGCTGTGAACATAAGAGACAACACTTCACCAGTGCATGTCTATTTGGCTATAATGGTATTGAAGGAAAATAAAAAGAGATATACAGGATCAAAGTGTGTCACCTGCAGTTAGTCACGTTACTGCCCCTTCCCTTAAAGGAACAGGCAGCCCTACATTTATGTACCCTTGATTGGACCTAAGGATGAAATTATAGATCTGTGACTCAAGGTGGCCTAATTTCTATATTACATTAGTTAATGATGTTCTGTTTCCTAAGTAGCATATGGCTTTTGTTCCTTAAAAGAAAACCAGGTTTCCATTTTTTCCTGAAGAAGGAACTGAAACATTAGCTAGGAGTACCGTATATGGTGTAGTCGCCAACGATAGAGTTAAAATTTGTGTAACTTTGGCCTTTGTGTATCACCCGTACGCTCGGTGTTGTGTCACTGTGTTATTTGACTATCACCCAAATAATTTTTTTGTTCTTCCTATAGATTTTTTTATTTTGTTACTTCCCCTGACCAATGTCGCATCATGCTTAGTTATTGAGATTTTAGCTATGTCCTAGTCCCATTTCTCTTTTTCGAATTCCTTTCACCAGTCAGCCCATTTATTATTATTGATGTATTGTTCAGGTTCACATTTCCAGACTGCAGTGATGTACCAGGGACCCCCATGTTATGTATAATTCCCTTTGGTATGACCAGACTGGTTTTCAAGAATTTGCCTTAGGCCTGCTTCAATGTTTTCCAGCCTGACTGTCAGGGTAGCGATAGACTGGTTAACTGACTCAATATTATAGTAAGACAAGTTTTCCATCTCAATAGGAGATATCTTATGTTTACCTTTTTGAACATGACGAATTTTCAATGTCTATTTTAATTTGGTTTTCGGTTCCCTTCTGTTCCTGCTACTTAAATTTTTGGTGGGATCAGATGTGTCCTAATCATGCAAATATCAGGACCCTCTAGTTCTTGTCTTTTTGTTTGCACATTTGACTATTAGCCTGTGTATTGCATAGTGCACCTGATGCACAGTTTTTAAAGGAAGGTTTCTACATGTCCCTGATAATCGGTATCATGTGATTTCTCTATTGAGATGTTCTAAGATAAGGAGGAACACCTAGACTTAATCATTGAGGAAAATATGTGCTTACCCCATTAGACAATGCCACTGTGTGAGGAAATCCATTCAGATAGAATTCTCATGTAGC
This sequence comes from Pleurodeles waltl, assembly GCF_031143425.1. NCBI lineage: Eukaryota > Metazoa > Chordata > Amphibia > Caudata > Salamandridae > Pleurodeles > Pleurodeles waltl. The sequence continues at coordinate 1,176,167,674 of NC_090446.1, read as the reverse complement.
TATAGATGGCAGAGAAAAATGGAGAGAACCCAATTAAAGATGCTAGAGACCCTGTTTTGCCCTTCTGCCTTTGTCTTTGTATTTTATGCCCATGGTGTATGGCTACTCCTTTGAAGATTGCAGACCACCTGCTTGCAGTCCCCTTGTTAAAAACCATGAACTGTTTTTGTACTAAATTGAAGGAAACTAACAACTGTGGCACATTTCCTACGTCACTAGATTCTGCGGGTATCAAGTCATAATAACCTGCAGGACATTGATTTAAGTCTAATTCCCATCAGTAACAGCTACAGATGAAAGACGGACTTCTGGGCCCTACAGTCTCAGCACCCAGAAAGTAGCAAAGCTGGACAGCGATTGCCAGCGCATGGTATCGTACTTGCTCCATCAGACGGCGTTGGACATCACAAAACCAAAGTTTCAGTGTAAAAGAGCTAAAGAGAAGGATTCCTGTTGTTGATGGCAGAGCTGTTTTGAGGTTTCATTTCTCTACCTGTCATGTGCTGGTAACCTCTGACAGTGTGCAATCCCTTGAGCCCCTTGGCCTGAGTTTTGGCCACACACCCCCTTTTCTTTGCTCCAACGGAAGAAGGGCAGTGCACCGGAGATTTCAAGTTTGGAAAAAGGCACTATATTGTGGTGCCATGAAAGAGCAGCTTGAGCGTCCTCTGACACTAAATAATGAGTGTTGGAGTCTGAAAGTGCTGCTGAGCTTGAGCTATTTCCCAATTAATGGTGCTTGGGTCTGCACGAGATGATTTGTGCCCTTGATCAATGAAGAGCACATTGTTTGTAGTGTCTGCCACAGAGGAGAGACACTGGTGCATTGCTTTAAGACATTGAGACTTTCGAGTGAGCTGTGGGTGTTTGCCAGGAGGGCACTCCAACTAAGCAGTACTTTTCTCACGAAGAGGCCTGAATTGAGAGGCCCATGCGAAAGAAAACAACAAAAGAAAATTTGATGGACAATAGAAGCCTGCCAGAGAGGCTTTTTGAACGGACTCTGGGCAGAGTTGGTTTCACAAGAGGTTTCCGTGTGATTGTATAGACTAGGTGTTAGGAGACTGATTGTTTTGCTGGCATTGTTTTAAAGTACTATTCTGTTTAGTAAAAGCAGAATAAAGTCCATTTTCTGTGGAAAGAGTACCCCCTTTTCACCTTAGAGCATTGATGAGAGTCACCACTGTTCCACCTGAACATACCAAAATTACTGAAATGCAGAGGAGCCCTAAAAATTTTACTAGATAATTTTAGGATTTGCTTTTTGGTTAGGGTTGTGAAAAAATAATTTGTCATTTGCAATAGTGGTCACTACTTTCTCCCGTTGTCTATATGTTCTTAATAACGTGTTTTCTAGTGTCTTTTAAACATGACGTTGTCATTTATGGGTGGGATTGTTTTTCTCTACTCAATTGACTTCTGCACCCACTTCCCAACCTATGTCTATTCCTACTATTGATCTTTGCACTCTTTTCACCCTTTTCCTGAACATGAGCAGGTTAGAAGATCAGAATTCGTAAGCAATTCTTTTGTACAGCTTCTGCATCAACACTAGTTAGTAGTGAACATCACTAATTGTTGGGAGTGTGATCTTATGCCACCTACTGCAGATAGAGGTATTCCTTATTTTGTTCTGCCATATGTGGCCTTTTGTGCTACTTCATGTTCGAGGAGACCTGTCCAGAGAGAGTTACCAAGTACTAGAATTTTGCTCCAGCAACATCTCAACGACTTTATGAATATAGTCCTGGACTCAGATTAGCGTGAGTATAGGTTATTGCCTATGTAAGGGCAAAAGGAGGGTCTGTGGTACTGAAAATTCTGGACCCGTGTTATAAACGTCGTCGTATCACAACGATTTTGGTATCAGCAGACCGGGAATGATTAGAATAGTATGCACAAGCATTGTATTCATATTCGGGTAACGAAATCACCCGAATATCAGAGTTTCCGTCCTGAACCCTCATGTTCCATTTAAACGACAGCCATTTTATGATTGCCCTCACATAGGCCAATTTCTAATGCTGAAAACAAGTCTGAAGGACACGTACACCTTTGCTGACTCCTCTGTGACCTGGGCAAGCTGACTCCACTGCCTGAAGCCAAACCTGTTCGGCCAGTTTCTTTCCCAGTGGCCGAATGAGATTAGTATCAAGGCACAACACATCATAAACCTTTCATCACACACAAACCATGCCTAATCTTACACACACCTGTCCCTGTTTCTTTCTTTATGACTTGCTTTACAAGGAGGAGGTGCCCGTTTATATTGGGGGTCCGTCGATATCTGATGAAAGTACTAAGCCTTGCCGGGTAATTGATTGAGGGCTGGACAAACTGAAATATGGGCTTGTCATCAGAAACCTGCTATTTCTTTGTAGTGAAAATATGTGAATGGTCAACTGTAATCCTGTTAAAACCCCAAAGGCGACTCACATGTTGCCTCTCTAGCTTTTCTCATTTGTTTAGGAATGTGACTGGTACAGCCCCCTTGCATGCCTAGGGCATAATAAATGATATAAAAGGTCTGAGCTAAGACCATTTCTGGAGACTGCCTCTTTCAGTTGCTATAGGTCAGCTTCTGGGAGACGTAGTCTCACTCATTTGAGTTTAATAAAGATGTCTTTTCATATTTCAGCTTCTTTGCCAAGTTCTTTGTTATATTACCCTGAGAATGAAAATCTCTAGTACTACAATACCAGCATGTGAATTACAGGGCATTTCTCATATAGTCGTCCTTTTTAAACATTGTCTTATATTTGGAAGGTAAAAATGTAGAGAAAGTCAAGGGGTAATAACACTTGTTTTGTTATTCTATGTTCCCCCAAGTCTCCCGATACAAATGGTACCTCACTTGTGTGGGTAGGCCTAGCGCCCGTGACAGGAAGTGCCCCAAAACACAACGTGGACACATCAAATTTTCCCAAAGAAAACAGAGGTGTTTTTGCAAAGTGCCTACCTGTGGATTTTGGCCTCTCATTTCCATAAGTCTCCCGATAAAATGATGCCTCACTTGTGAGGGTAGGCATAGTGCCTGCGACAGGAAATGCCCAAAAGCACAACGTGGACACATCACATTTTTCTACAGAAAACAGAGGTGTTTTTTGCAAAGTGCCTACCTGTGGATTTTGGCCTCTCGCTCAGCGGCCACCTGGAGAAACCTACCAAACCTGTACATTTTTTAAAACTAGTGACCTAGGGGAATCCAAGATGAGGTGACTTGTGGGGCTCTCACCAGGATCTGTTACCCAGAATCCTTTGCAAACCTCAAAATGTGGCTAAAAAAACACTTTTTCCTCACATTTCGGTGACAGAAAGTTCTGGAATCTGAGAGGAGCCACAAATTTCCTTCCACCCAGCGTTCCCCCAAGTCTCCCGATAAAATGGTACCTCACTTGTGTGGGTAGGCCTAGTGCCCACAACAGGAAATGCCCCAAAATACAAAGTGGACACATCACATTTTCTCGAAGAAAACAGAGGTGTTTTTTGCAAAGTGCCTACCTGTGGACTTTGGCCTCTAGCTCAGTCGCCACCTATGGAAACCTACCAAACCTGTGCATTTTTGAAAACTAGAGACCTAGGGGAATCCAAGATGGGGTGACTTGTGGGACTCTCTCCAGGTTCTGTTACCCGAATCCTTTGCAAACCTCAAAATGTGGGTAAAAAAACATTTTTTCCTCAAATTTCGGTGACAGAAAGTTCTGGAATCTGAGAGGAGCCACAAATTTTCTTCCACCCAGTGTTCCACCAAGTCTCCCAATAAAAATGGAACCTCACTTATGTGGGTAGGCCTTCTGGCCGCAACAGGAAATGCCCCAAAACACTATCTGGACACATCAAAATTATCAAATTGAAAACTACCTGTTTTTACGGGGAGCACCTGCGTTTTTGGTCCTGGGCTCAGAAGCCATCTAGGGAAACCTACCAAACCCAGACATTTCTGAAAACTAGACATCCAAGGGATTCAAGGGAGGTGTGACTTGCGTGGATCCCCCAATGTTTTCTTACCCAGAATCCTCAGCAAACCTCAAATTTAGCTAAAAATCAAATTTTGCCCACATTTCTGTGTGGGATCACTGCACCGGGACAAATTTCCTACCGCCCAACGTTCCCCTTAGTCTCCCGGTAAAAATGATACCTCACTTGTGTAGGTGGGCCAAGTGTTTGTGACAGGGAAGAGCCAAAAACACGTCGAAATTGAGGGGGAACCAAAGTGGGTCCAAAAGGGCAGTTTGAAACAAAACATTTTTAGGCTGACAAGTGCAGCAGAAGTTTTATCGGTATAGATGAGACAATGCTGGGTGGTAGGAATTTTGTGGATTCTTGCAGATTCCGGAAGGTTCCATCACAAAAATGTGGGAAAAATGTGTGCTTTCCAGGCAAGGTTGCAGGTTTGCAGGGCATTGTGGGTAAGGAAATGGTAAGGGGTGCATGTGAAGCACACCACCCTGGAATCAACTAGATGTTTAGTTTTCAGATGTGTCTAGGTCTTGTGGATTTTTCTACTTGGCAGCGTCCCAAAGTTAAAAAAAGTGCAGCCCTCACCATTCCAAGTGGGACGATTTTGAGAGTTACCAAGCTCTCATGGCCCAAATGTAAAACAAAAACCAAAAAGATCAAATGTGCTCTTGCTTGCGATGGGATAAGATGTTTTAGTGTGCGGGGGAGAGCTGAATGACTGTTAGCCCCTTCAGTTCAGGTGAGGGCATAACCAGGCCCATACTGGTTGGTAGTCACCTCCCCAGTATGTTTTTTTATTTTTTATTTCATGGCATCTAGTAGCATTTCTGCCCCCCGGGGTGTGGATCGGGGTAATTGCCCCATCTGCCCACTGGTGGGCAGAACAACTTTGGTCCCATTTATTTGGGGTGGGGGCATGGACATAACCCCACCCTCCTATTTTGAAAAAAAATTCTTCCCCAGTCTCTGGTGAGCTTTCTGCCCCCTTGGGGGCAGATGGGCCTTCCAAAAATAGGCCAATCTGCCCCCAACGGGGGCAGATATGGCCAACAGTAATGTGTCCCCATTGGGAGCGACCCTTGCCCAAGGGGTTGCCCCCTCAACCAAAACACACACATACACACACACCAATACCTGGTGTCTAGTGGTTCCTGCCCCCCTTGGGGGCAGATTGGCGTAACAAAAAGAGGCTGATCTGCCCCCAAGGGGGGCAGAAATGGCCTAAATACAATTTGCCCCCCAGGGGAGCGATCCTCCCCATACATAAAAACGTAAAGTAAATAAATATACATACATATCCCTAGTGTCTTCAGGTTTCTGCCCCCCCGGAGGCAGATTGGCCCATAATTATATTAGGCGGATCTGCCTCTGGGGGGGCAGAAATGGCCTAAAAATAATATGGCCCACTAGGGAGCGACCCTTTCCCAAGGGGCCGCTCCCCTTATTAGAAAACACACAAAAAAATCCCTAGTGTCTAGTGGACATTTCTGCCCCCCTTGGGGGCAGATTGGCCTAATTATATTAGGCCGATCTGCCCCCAGGGAGGAAAAATGCCCTAAACACAATTTAGCCCCCCAGGGAGCAACCCTTGCCTAAAGGGTCGCTCCCTGCACATAAAAGAAAAAAGGGTCTAAAAATAATATGGCCCACTAGGGAGAGACCCTTGCCCAAGGGGCCGCTCCCTTTATTAGAAAACACACAAAAAAATCCCTGGTGTCTAGTGGGCATTTCTGCCCCATCTGTCTAATTATATTAGGCCATTCAGCCCCCGGGGGCAGAAATGGCGTAAGCACAATTTGCCCCCCCCCAGGGAGTGACCCTTGCCTAAGGGGTCGCTCCCTGTACAGAAAAAAAAAAAAAAAAAATTCCCTGGTGTCTAATGAGCATTTCTGTCCCCCCTGGGGCAGATCAGCCTAATTATATTAGCAGAAAGGGCCTAAAAATAATATGGCCCCCTAGGGAGCGACCCTTGCCCAAGGGGCCGCTCCCTTTATTAGAAAACACACAAAAAAATCCCTGGTGTCTAGCGGGCATATCTGGCCCTGGGGGGGGGGCAGAAATGACCTAAAAATTATTTCCCCCCCTACGGAGCGACCCTTGCCTAAGGGGTCGCTCCCTGCACAGAAAAAAAAATAATAATAATTCCCTGGTGTCTAGTGAGCATTTCTGTCCCCCCTGGGGGCAGATCAGCCTAATTATATTAGCAGAAAGGGCCTAAAAATAATATGGCCCCCTAGGGAGCGACCCTTGCCCAAGGGGCCGCTCCCTTTATTAGAAAACACACAAAAAAATCCCTGGTGTCTAGCGGGCATATCTGGCCCTGGGGGGGGGGCAGAAATGACCTAAAAAGGATTTCCCCCCCTAGGGAGCGACCCTTGCCCAAGGGGCCGCTCCCCTCATGTAAATAAAAAAAAAAACGAAATTTCCTGGTGTCTAGCGGGCATTTCTGCTGCCCGACCGCATCGCGATCGGGCAGCAGAAATGCTCAGAATGACATCGAAAGAAAGGAAAAGCATTTCTCTTCCGCATCGCGCTGGAAGCAAGCTTCCAGCGAGATGGGAGGCAACCTTTGATGAGGTCAGCACGCGATCGTGTGCTGACATCATCAGACGTCACTGGGAGGGATCGGGGGTGTTGGGGGTGAAAGGGAAAGTGATTCCCCTTTCATCCCCGATGGGGGACTGTGGGTGGGGGGCCTACTTCCCCCGTGGGCCCGGTTCAGGATGAGGTGGTCTCGTCCTGGGCACACGGGAACCGTGTGCTGGGACGAGACCATCTCGTCCAAGGCACCGTAGGGGTTAAAACAGGAATCTTTACATCTGCAGCGATCCGACTCCCATACACAGTGTGCCACACCTTGAACAAATTATCAGCCATTACATCTACGGGGGCCATTTTGATGGTTCTGTGGTAAGTGGCATTATAAATATCTATAAAAGCCTGTAGAACATCTACGTAATATCTCCACATCTTAGACTTTAGGGTTCTGTTAAAACGCTCTATAACAGATCCTTTTACCTCCGTGTGCATTAGAAAATGTTGAACATTATTCTGCTTCAATAATTTCTTAAACGCTTTGTTTAAAAATTATTTTCCTGCTTCTGTTTGTAGTTTTTGAGGGGTTCGCTTTTCTTGAAGATCTCTTTAAAGGCTTCAGTTACACCTGAAACACTTTTATCGCTTAGCGCTTCTGCATAGGCGTACTTGTACAATACATCTATAACTGTTAATATGTATCAAACACCGTTATTATGCTTTGCTAAATCTTCAAGACTGATTATGTCCGCCTGCCATTGACAATCTACTTGCGCATTAACAATGGTAGGTCTTCTCCTAAAACGTTTCCTGGTGAGTTTATGGAGTGCGTGCGCCTCTTCCCCAGAATACCACGTCTTCACCAGTGCTCTGTTTACTGATTCATTTTCAACCAGAGTTCTTCTAAATAGTGCTTCAGTGCCCCCGAAGTTACCAACCCTGCTTGTATCGAAATAAAGCTTCTTTAATCCTTCACTCGATATGTTGTCAACTGTTACAAATCATGAAAAGAAAGACATCAGTTTTATGTAATGCCGTTTTATGAAACATAAAAAATATTAGCACGGAATAAAATGATATACTTTACATTTCTAGATTCAAATCTTATGGTGTGGTGTTGTCGGACATTAGGCTGTCTTTTGACTACGTGTATGTACTATCACACTTGCTATATATGTTACTAGGCACCATGCCACTAATCAACCTGAGCCTCACGAGTTTTGCTATTTTTATAGATATACACTTGATAGCTCTAGACACTACTTCCCTCTCACCCCTCCTATAAATTTGTACACACAGGATACTGACAGCATTCATAAGTTCGTACAGTTCAATACCCGACAATACTAAACCCTTCTTTGTGAAATAATCATCTGTCAAAAGCTCCAAGACTGTGTGTAACGCCATCGTCAGCAAAAGTCCTAACTCGCGTGTACGCCTTTTGTACATGCTCCAATATTTATCAGCTGTTTGCATCCATGTGTTGAGACACCATTTGGTTATACATTCAGGACTGTCGCACATCATCGAGTCGGGCGGCTCAGAAATGTTCAAATAATGCAGAGTTACAGGGTGTATTTCAGCTATTCTTTCTTTAATTAGCACATATACCATTTTGCCAATGCATATGTATCCGGGGTGTAACTCATAGACATCTTGCATCTCGACATTCTCATACATGTCCTAAAAGTAAGTACATATGTATGTTAAATAACAGCATGTTGACCCTCTACCCAGGACTCTAGTGTTTATTTTGTTTAAACAGTCTTTGCTGGGCTAATGGACTGGTTCTTCTATTTGTAAAATAAACATCACACAAACGTCTTCCTATAATTCTTTCTATCTTATTTCAATCAAAATACATGCACAACCCCTGCAGATGCTTGAGTTTTGAACACGGTTCATTCGAGTTTTGGATCTCTTTGAGCACTGCTGCTACGATCTTAACCATATTGGGGTGTACATTTTTCTTTACTTCAGACATCCCATACACAACTCTTAACATTTTATACACCTTGTACGGGTCTAGCCTGCTACATATATGTCGAATTATTCTTGGTGTGTACGACTCATCTATACATTCTTGAGCCTCCTGTTGCAGTTCGTTAATTTTATTCCCATAACAAAGATTATAATAGTCACGTTTCACACAAGTGTTCACAACAGTCACTTAACAGGCCATACTGCATCTTGCGGGACGTCCTTATTTCCCTTTCCGAAAACGCCGCCATTATAGGTACAAACACAATTCTTATGCAGCTCTTTGTTCTTGTTTGTGTAACTTTCAGAGTGTTTTGAACAACATAAGCAGTAAAAATTTACATTGTTAACCTTTGATGATGATCCTTCTCCAGCTGTGCTTTTTGTTGATGTTTTCTACTGTTCAATCAGAAACAAAAACATACTATTAGTTAAAGGTAATAAAATATACACATGTATGCGTTAAGTGTCTATATCATACTTTTACTAACCTCTTTGTTTTCTTGACACTCAACTGCGCCTCTGAAATCTTGAGAATTGCACAGATCCATTGATGCATAACCGTAGTCAGTGTTTGCACGCAGTTGCTGCACAATAACTGCGGCCGCTGCCTTTTTCTCCAGAAACCCCATATCTTCATAGACAGGGGTGTTGGGAGGCACTATAGATTCTTCTACATCATCAACATTGGTGAAAATGTTTCCAGCATTTAACTCTTCACTCGATGCATCACTGCCGCTGCTATCGCTTTTAATAGGCGATATCAGCTGTGGTAAATCCATGAGGTTGAGCTTTTCAAGCCTATGACAAAGATCCTCTTGAAAGCTTGTAACATTTCACCCCTCATCTTTAGGAGTACTCTGCTGCGCATTCCCATCCAATACCGATGGTTTTAGGGTTTGATAATATTTGCCAATAGTGTTGAAGCCACCCTCTGAGGCCTCCTTTTTGATGGGGGTGGTGTATCTTTCATAATGACAGAATAATCTCTTTCAGCTAGGTGCTCCGGGTTTAGCGGAGGCCTCTTCGACGTCCCCTTATATGCATTCTACATGACAAAAAAGGGCATATTCCTCTACAACATGACACATGCTCTCCAAAGGGACTCTCATTTGTTGGGGGATGTTGCATAAACCCTATCTCCTGTATTAGGACCTAGCCGCATGCCTAACACGTATTCAGTCTGTCACAATCCCACTGCCTCTCCTACACCTACGTCAGTTCCAGTGTTGATAGGCTCCGGGAGGCTGGGTGGGGGCTCTACACCGCAACTCCCTCTGAGGAGCCACACTGCAGCCAAACCAGCCTGACAGCATGAACATTCCCAGAATTGTCCTCTTAGGCGCAGAAACACATACACCTAAATACTAGGGACAGCATCAGGGCACGTGACTAACATGTCATCACACCGTGTCACAACACATGTGGCTTCCTACACCTGGGTCAGTTCCGGGGCGGGCCCCCAGGTGTCACCAGAAGTCCCGGTAACGGATGTGATGTCATTTCTGGGGAGGGACAATGGTCACTTTTTGAATGATGAGGAAAGGAATACCTGATTACTACTAAGGGGGTGGTGGTGCTGAATGGAACGCCTGAGATAGAGGTGTTCCATGACGCAGCCATTACTTGAACATCTTTTGTTATTGGTGAAAACTCTGTCATTGCAGACTTCAGCCTATTGTTTATAATAACGGATGGTGGGGCACGCACGAGTGGCACCATGAATTGCTTTAAGACTCACTCAAGCTGAAAGTGTTCATGCCATTTAGGATGCGCCAGTTCTTGTGTTTCGACGTTACAGAAGGTTGGCACGTTTGTGCACACTTTCACAACTTTCAGGAAACTTCGGAATGTATATGGTTGTCATAAGCCGCTGCTTTTGTGTTAATGGCTCTGCTGACCCGATCAGTCGACAGACTTATGAATAGGTCTGAGCTAAGACCAAGTTGCAATAGAAATTGTTAATTACTGTGACTTTTTTATTTAAAAAATAATGTCGCTCATCAAAATCTAGAAATGTGTTAACGGCTTGTACAGTACCATTTTAAGTAAAACAATGAAAGTAGTGCTGGATAGTCGTGCCTGTTGATCACCCTGCCAGGGTTTGTGATGTGTCAGCCACCGGGTTGTTTGGAGAAGCAGACAGTGGGATGTGAGGGCTTTGTGCTCTGCAGCTCAGGTTTCACCTGGTGGCTCACTTTCCTAATTCACGGCAGATCCATGATCTTTGATTTGTTATGGGACAGATACCAAAACAATAGCAAATTTTTGTATAACCATAAACAACTCACATATGCAGCACGCCAAACCCACCGCCCACAGGACTTGCTCCGGGCTTACGTTGGTACAGGGAAGATGCATTCATGATGCGCGATAAACATCTGCCTCACTAAAAATGATTTGCTGGGACTGGCGGGATCAGCTGACTGGTAGAGATCAGTGGTCGCTTGATTAAGGGCAACCAGAACCTGAGAACTAAATTGTTGGAAAACAACATACTTTTGTCCTCTTATTACCCGCGCTCCGCTTTAACAACAAATTGAAAATGTGCTGACATTACGAAAAGAAAACCAATGGACGTTTTGGTGAAGTGGGGTCCGGTGGGAGGAAACGGAGCTTGTAAACCATGAGCGCCTGTGTGGAGTGCTCATGCTGAAAGATAAAGTAGCTCTTACAAACTGGATCAGCGGAAGTATTTGGTCCATGCTCTTGGGGGAGGGCTAAACACAAGGAGTGGCATAGCTATGCATGCAATGGGCAAATGGTGACAAACAACAGGAGACAGACGATGGAGCGAACAAATGAGAAACCTTTGGGCGGGCTGAAGCCCACCTATTAAACACCACATATCTCTTCGAGACTGCGCATTCATTGTCTAGCTGAGAGATAAAAAGTAACAGTGATCCAAAATGTATTGTAAGCTATTAGCCATAATTCTGCTCATGCTGTTCAGCCGGTAGGCAGTACACTTAGGTGGTCATTACAACCCTGGCGGTCAGTGTTAAGGCGGCGGTAAACAGGCCGGCGGTAAAAAAAATTGCAATTACGACCATGGCGGAAATCGCCAACAAAGACAGCCACTTTAACACTCCGACCGCCACAGCGGTACAAACAGACAGAGCAGCGGTCACCGCCAACAGACAGGCGGGAGACAATGTGCTGCCCACACTATTATGACAGGCCAATCCGCCACCTTTTCCGGGGCGGATTCACTGCGGATAAAAACACGGTGGAAACAGGAATCCCGAAGGGAAAACGCTCACCTCTACACACCCCACGAGGAACGAGGACGCCATGGACCCGGAACTCCAAATTCTACCTGCAATAGTCTTCCTGCTCCTCTACCAGGAGCACCAACGCCGGCGGCGAAGACCACGGTGAGTACTGCACCTACGACACAGGGGAGGGGGAGGCAAAAAAAAGGGACACACACACGCAACACCCCCCACCCCACCCTCACCCACTACAACACACACACTAACGCATATTAATACATTACAGTTACACCCCCCAACCCCCCCGGAAGAATGCAAAGACAATAGAAAATGACTGTAACCATTGCGATATATTTAAAGCAAGTAGGGAGAAATATATATATATATATATATACACCAAAAACAAAATATATACCAAGCATAGTAGTCCAGGTAGTGCATTAAGAAAGTCTGTGGAACACTGGGACCACACGGTATGGGCGAGGCCCACACAAGATCCCTGACCATGACGGAGCGAATACAGCAGGGGCATCAGAGAGCAACTAAACAGGCACCTCAGGGGGAGGGAAAGGGGGGGCACCTCAGCCGCTTGAGTGCACAACACCAAATCCACGAGGGGGACACATGCCCACTGTTCCATCCTGGGGAGTGCAAAGCCACAGTCTCACAAGTCTCTACAGTGGGTGGGGTGCCCACTGTTCCATCCTGGGGAGTGCAAAGCCACAGTCTCACAAGTGTCTACAGTGGGTGGGTTGCCCACTGTTCCATCCTGGGGAGTGCAAAGCCACAGTCTCACAAGTCTCTACAGTGGGTGGGTTGCCCACTGTTTCATCCTGGGGAGTGCAAAGCCACAGTCTCACAAGTCTCTACAGTGGGTGGGTTGCCCACTGTTCAATCCTGGGGAGTGCAGCGCCACAGTCTCACAAGTGGATGACAGTCTCCACTGGTTCTGGAGGGGGCATGGTGCCTAGAGTTTCTAATCCTGCTAAGGACAGAGGTAGTGGATGCATCTCTCCAATGGTTCTGGAGGGGGCTTTGTGCCCAGAGAGCTTCATCCTGCTAAGGACAGAGGTAGTGGATGACAGTCTCCACTGGTTCTGGAGGGGGCTTTGTGCCCAGAGTGCTTCATCCTGCTAAGGATAGAGGTAGTGGATGACAGTCTCCACTGGTTCTGGAGGGGGCATGGTGCCCAGAGTGCTTCATTCTGCTAAGGAAAGAGGTAGTGGATGCATCGCTCCACTGGGTCTGGAGGGGGCATGGTGCCCAGAGTGCTTCATCCTGCTAAGGACAGAGGTAGTGGATGCATCCCTCCACTAGTTCTGGAGGGGGCTTTGTGCCCAGAGTGCTTCATCCTGCTAAGGATAGAGGTAGTGGATGACAGTCTCCACTGGTTCTGGAGGGGGCATGGTGCCCAGAGTGCTTCATTCTGCTAAGGAAAGAGGTAGTGGATGCATCGCTCCACTGGGTCTGGAGGGGGCATGGTGCCCAGAGTGCTTCATCCTGCTAAGGACAGAAGTAGTGGATGCATCTCTCCACTGGTTCTGGAGGGGGCATGGTGCCCAGAGTGCATCATTCACCCCGTGACGGACTCAGTTGCATCAGTGCCCCTGCCGCTCATGGGCTAGTGGTGCTTGAGACGGTGGTGCCCTGTACAGCAGTGCTCGAGATGGCGCTGCCCTGTTCAGCTGTGCTTGAGATGGCGGTGCTCTGTTCAGCGGTGCTTGAGACGGCGGTGCCCTGTGCAGCGGTGTTTGAGATGGCGGTGCCCTGTTCATCGGTGCTTGAGACGGCGGTGCCCTGTTCATCGGTGCTTGAGACAGCGGTGCCCTGTGCAGCGGTGCTTGAGACAGTGGTGCCCTGTTCAGCGGTGCTTGAGATGGCGGTGCCCTGTTCAGCGGTGCTTGAGACAGCGGTCTCCATTGCAGGGTCTCAGCTGCTGGCGGTCCTTCATGGCCCAGCGGGGCTTTTGCTGACGGTGGCCTCCTGGCCAGGTGGGTTGGTGCTGGCAGTGGCCTCCTGGGCACCTGGGCTGGTGCTGGTGGTGGCCTCCTGGCCAGGTGGGCTGGTGCTGGCGGTGGCCTCCTGGGCAGCTTGGCTGATGCTGGCGGTGGCCTCCTGGGCAGCTGGGCTGGTGCTGGCGGTGGCCTCCTAGCCAGGTGGGCTGGTGCTGGCGGTGGCCTCCTGGCAGCTGGGCTGATGCTGGCGGTGGCCTCCTGGGCAGCTGGGCTGATGTTGGCGGTGGCCTCCTGGGCAGCTGGGCTGATGCTGGCGGTGGCATCCTAGGCATCGGGGATGATGGCGGTCTTCTCCGCCGTGCTGCTCTTCCCATACTTGCCGGGTTTCTTGTGGCCCTTCCCCACCTTAGAAGGTGTCACAGCTGACTCCACACTCCCAACGGGACCCCTGGGAGCAGCTTTGGTGGCTGGAGTCTTCCCCCTCTCCCGTCCGGCACTGGCCAACTTCTGATGCTTCACAGGTGGGGGACTGTCTGTGCTGTGGCTCCGTGCCACACTGGCTGCCCTGGTGGCCGGTGCACTCCAGATTCCGGTGACTACCGGCACCACTGGTCCCGGAGATGTTGTGGCTGAGGTGCTAGTTCGGGACCTATGAGACGGACGGGGTGTGGGAGGCATAGGTAAAAGGTCAAGGTTGGACAGGAATAGTTTTTGGGACACACTGGGACGGGTAGCTGGAGGGGGTTTGGGAGTGGAGGAAGAGGTGGTAGTTGTAGGAGGTGTACTTTTGGTGACTTTGGGTGAAGGTGCATGCGCTGGAGGCTGTCGTGAGGTGGATGACTGTTGGGTGGGTGTGTGCCTGTGTTTGTGTATCTTGGGAGGGGGCGTCACAGACACACCGGGAGGGGACACAGGGGACGTGTGAAGGGAAGTGGGGCTGGTGACTGCACATGAGCGGGGTGTGGGGGTGGGTGTGCTGGAGAGGGACGTAGTGGCTGTAGAGGTAATGCATGCAGGTGTGAGTGTAGATGAGACTGGGAGGGAGGAGGGAGACGAGGAGGAGGGGAACACAGTGGAGGCAGTGGATGTTGGTGTGTCTGCATGTGTGTGATGCTTCCGCGAGTGCCTGTGGGATGTGTGGTGCTTATGTTTGCCTGAGCTTCCCTTGGGTGTTGAGGTGTGTGCATGTTGGTCTGTAGGTGTGCTTGGGATAGGCTGAGGTACAGGGGATTGGGTCGGGCTGGAGGAAGATGGAGGTGGGAGGCTAGAGACGGGGACAATGGCTGCCATCAGTGCTGAGGCCAGAGTCTGAAAAGCTCACTGAAGGGCCGCCTGACCAGAATGAATGCCCTCCAGGAATGCATTGGTTTATTGCAACAGCCTCTCTACACCCTGGATGGCATTCAAAATGGTAGACTGCCCAACAGTGAGTGACCTGAGGAGGTCAATGGTCTCCTCACTGAGGGCAGCAGGGGTGACTGGGGCAGGGCCTGAGGTGCCTGGGGTGAAGGTGATGCCCACCCTCCTGAGTGGGCACGGGGCAAAAGCTGAGGGGCTGCTGGGAGGGCGGTGCTGGTAGGGGGGGTGGCGGCTGTACCTGCAGATGTGGGGGTCACAGATGTTGCCACCACCACAAGGGAGCTCCCATCAGAGGACGAGTCCATGTCGCTGGTGTCAGCTCCTGTCTCCGCCGTGGAGCTCCCCTCGCCCTCCGTCCCACTGGTGAATTCAGACTCCGTAGTGTCACCCTCCAGGGCCATGTGGGATGCAGCTCCCTCGTGCTCTGGTGCCACTGCTCCTCCGCCTAATGATGCTAATGCACACAAGAACAGGGAGACCACAAAAAGGGGGGGGAAACAGAAGAAAGACATGTTGAGTGCATGCATTACCGCTACCGTTGGCGGACACGACAGACACAGAAGCCCCCTGCACTACACCGCGCTCTTGGGCTCCACTGTTCAATTCCTGGGAAATGGCTTACAAGGCTATGGACGACATCTGCACACATAGATGACACAGGGACATGACTAGGTGTACTTGGCACTCTACAGAGGTGGGCTGGGGTGCCACGTGGCCTACCTTATGGAGGGGCCTTGCCTACAGAACTCTCCCTGGCCTAGGGAAACCCACAGCCCACCTCCCTCACCCTGACACCTTCACTGTGCGCAAAGTCAGCAGAATGAGAGTGTACTCACCCCCTTGTGGCTGCTGTGATGCCCTCAAACACCCATCCAACTCTGGGTAGGCCACCGCCTGGATCCTGAACATCAGGGGGGGCATGGTGCGAAGTGCACCCCTTCCACGTTGGGAGGCCATCCCCAGCTGAGCCTCCACCGTCTTCTTGCTCCAGCGGCAAATGTCCTCCCATCTTTTCCGGCAGTGGGTGCTCTGTCTGTGGTAGACCACCAGGGTCCGGACGTCCTTGGCGATGGCAAGCCAAATATCTTTTTTCTGGTGGGCTCTGACCTACATGAAATGTACAGGGGAAAAAGAGAAGTTGTTACCAACTGCACAGTCAAAGTGATTGTCCCCCATCCCTACCCTTGCCATGTGGAACATGCATTCACCGTCTTTCATGCACGCAGCACTCTCCCCCCTTCCTCCTTACATCCAGCCCTCTCCACACAGGCATAGCCCATACAACATGCTCCCTGTGTACTTACCTGTTTGTCTGGAGGCCCGTAGAGTAGCGTGTACTGGGGGAGGACCCCGTCCACGAGTTTCTCCAACTCCTCCGATGTGAAGGCAGGGGCCCTTTCCCCAGACACTCGACCCATTGTCTCTTCCAGACCGAGGTCAAAGCAGCACTTGCAGTGTAGGTCCTCTCCTGTCGAAGATCAGGTATCGAGTGATTGAACAGATAGAAAATGGCGGTCACGTCCACGGTGGTGCGTACCGTCACCGCCGGCATACATCGTCATTGACTCCTGGGACCCATAGGGTCCAATGTTAACCAATGCAGCATTGCGCTGCGCTCTTCGACCGCCTACCGCGATGGTGTACAACGCCAGCGCACATACCTCACATCCCATTGTCCCACTTTACAGGTCAGCAGCCGCCATTTCAGGGGCCCACATGGCTTCATTTCCAACTGCATCACACATACCTAGGCCTAGACTCAACACACATACAGGCCACATTTTGTGTATGTTTGGTGTTCTGGGTAAACTGTGGGTACGTACCTCTGAGTTGTTTGACTCTGTGCTCGCTGTTGTCCTTCATAGGCACTGTGAGCTGGGCATTCTCCGGTGTACCGACCGTTGGTGGAACTGTCGACAATGGAGGAGTGACATTTGATTATAACATACAGGCTTGACCGTGCCACAATCCAGGAACTGTGTACCCAGTTGGAGCCAGACCTGATGTCAGCAATCCGCCATCCCACAGAAATCCCCCCTCAAGTGCAGGTGCTGTCAGTGCTCCATTTCCTTGCAAGTGGGTCTTTTCAAACAACAGTGGGCATGGCATCAGGGTTGTCCCAGCCTATGTTTTCCAACGTATTGTCCAGAGTGTTGTCTGCCCTTCTGAAACACATGCAGAGCTACATTGTTTTCCCTCAGGTGGAGGATTTTCCTACAGTGAAAGGTGATTTCTATGCCCTGGGACACATCCCCAACATCATAGGTGCCATTGATGGGACCCATATGGCTTTGCCCCCCCCCCCCCCACAGGAGTGAACAGGTGTACAGAAACCAGAAGAGTTATCAATCTATGAATGTACAGATGGTATGTTTGGCAGACCAGTACATCTCCCATGTGAATGCCAGGTTCCCTGGCTCAGTGCATGATGCCTACATCCTGCGGAATAGCAGCATCCCTTATGTGATGGGTAAACCCCAGAGGCACCGTGTGTGGCTATTAGGTGAGCACCTGGAGACAAGTCAGTGGGAATGGTTGTATGGGTCTGGGGATATCCCTCCAGGTTAGTGCGTGTCTAACAGTTTTCCCTCACCATTTGCAGGTGACTCTGGTTACCCCAACCTGTCATGGCTACTGACCCCAGTGAGGAATCCCAGGACAAGGGCAGGGGAATGCTACAATGAGGCCCCTGGGCAAACTAGGAGGGTGATCGAGCGGACCTTCTGCCTCCTGAAGGCGAGGTTCAGGTGCCTCCATATGACAGGTGGATCCCTATTCTACTCACCAAAGAAGGTGTGCCAGATCACTGTGACCTGCTGTATGCTTCATAACTTGGCTTTGCGACGACAGGTGCCTTTTCAGCAGGAGGATGGTCGAGAGGGCAGTGTTGTTGCAGCTGTGGAGCCTGTGGACAGTGAAGACGAGGAAGCAGAGGAAGAAGACATGAACAAGAGGGACTCAGTGATCCAGCAATATTTCCAGTGAGAGTAAAGACCTGCCTACTACATGTACTTTAACACTACTACCTCTCTACTGTGTGTCTTTTCACCCAGTGTATGGTCACTGAGTTGTCACTTTCCCTTACGATTTCACAGATGTGGGTCCCACTGTGTGATATCTGCTTAGATTCCTCATGGACTAGAGCTGTGTGACATAGGTATGTTGACATTACAATTGAAAGAGAATTTTGTCACTGTAATTGCTAATACACTATTTCGAAATCACAGACAGACTCCAGATTGTTTTGTGCTTTAAGTGTGTTTATTTAAGTGCTCAATATTGGAGGGGGTAGTGAAATGGTGAGGGGTGATGGCAGAGGAATGTCCATGGCAGAGTCCAGTCTATTAGTCTCACAGGTGCATTGCCCAAATGGGCATAGGAAGTGGAGCTGGGGCAGTTAAAGTATGGACAGGGTGACACAGTGGGACAGTAGGATGACAATCAGGGTGGTCTAATTTCTTGGCGGGGGTCTTCGCATCATGCTCTGTCTTTGATCTCAAGGACCATTTGCGGGTTGGTTCTCCCTCTGCAGGGGGTGGGGTGCTGGTGTGGTGGTCCTGTGGCAGGGCATCCTATCCACTATCGCCGGCGGAGGTGGTGGGCAGTTCATCGTCCATGCTAGTGTCAGGGGCCACTTTTAGTGCCACAGTGTCCCTCCTGGTGTTGAGTACTTCCTTCAGCACCCCTACGATGGTGCCCAGGGTGGAGCTGATGGTTCTGAGTTCCTCCCTGAAATCCATATACTGTTCCTCCTGCAGGCGCTGGATCTCCTGAAACTTGGCCAGTACTGTTTCCATTGTCTCCTGGGAGTGGTGGTATACTCCCATGATGGAGGAGAGGGCCTCGTGGAGAGTGGGTTCCCTTGGCCTGTCCGCCCCCTGTCACACAGCAGCCCTCCCAGTTCCCTGTGTTCCTGGGCCTCCGTCCCCTGGGCCGTGTGCCCACCACCACTGCCCCCAGGTCCCTATTGTTGTTGGGGTGGTGGGTTATCCTGGGTTCCCTGTAGTGGTGGACATACTGCTGATTGACGTGTCCTGGGGACGGAGGTATGGGCCCGCTGGGTGGGTGCTGTGCTGCTGTTTCCAGAGGGGGGGGTAGGTCTGTGGTGGCCTGTGACTGTGTGAGGGGAAACGACTGTCCCGAGGTCCCCAATGGGCCGGGCTGGTCATCTAGATCCAGTTGGACAGAGCTGCTGTCATCACTGTGGGCCTCTTCTGTTGGTGGTTTAAACATGTGTGGAACCTCCTGTCCGGTGATGTTGGGTAGGTGTCCTGCAGGGGTATAAAAGGATGGTTATTACATCTGTGTGTGTCATGGTGTGCAATGGGTGGGTGACTATGTACCCCAGTGCTTGCATTCCTGTGTGGGACCTTGTGTGATGATGGTTTAGGGGGTTGTATGGGTATGTGCAGTGGGCATGCTTTAGTGATGGGTGTCCATGCTTTGTTGTTGCATGCAGGGCTTGGTGTTGGGATAGGTGGTTTGTGATGTTGGGAACATATGTGAGGAGTTGGGGTGCTGGGGGTGAGGGTGAGGGTGGGGGTATGTGATGGCATGCCAGAGGAGGTTTTGTTTTCGCCAGTTTATCACTGACCTTTGGTATGGCAGACTTGTGTGGGTGTCTCAATTTTGGTGGATTCCGACATGTGGGTCAAAATAGCTGTGGCGGAATTCCGCGGCGGTGTGTTGGCGGTTTTCTGCATGGCGGTAAGCGGCTTTTACCGCCACTGTTGTAATGACGGCCTTAATCTGCTTCATTATAATTACATTCTGACATATAATGGAAACAATAATTCTTTTGGTTGATCTTTCTAGTCATGTAAATTATGGAGTTTAACTTTCCGATGTATGCTGTCTTTTTTTGGCCAATTCAATTGCCAGGGCCTCCCACTAGTAAGCTACATTCTTTTTTTTTTCTTTCTCAGTAACAGCTCTAAAATAGATATCTTTAGCTCACACAAAACGTCTCTACGCATAAACCTGTCCTCATATGGAGTAAATGTCCCACCAGAGTGTTTGGATAGTTTAGAACACACCTGATCGTATAATAGAATTTGACCCTTGTGCCGCAGCTTGCACATCTTGAACGTTTAGATACATTTTGCGTGAGTTATGAGGGAGCTTTAATGTGGGTGATGAGAAACCATCTTGCTAAATAGACAGGCCTCGTCCAAGTCTCTGTCAACTTTAGCTTCATTTCTAGGTCGCCAACCTTGGAAAGGCTTTGGTAAGTGACTGTCCTGCATAAATGCTCTGTACATGGAACTGACTGACCTCCTACCACTGCCCAAATCTAGTAAGTCCCTTAGAGTAAGTGCAAATGCCTGGGTCATGTCAACATCTATCCACATGTATGGCTGTGTGTAGTTTTGATGAGGAAGCGTAATTTCGCTTAGGATTCCTGCAGGCTTTACTTTGGGTTTGTGGAATTATTATATTAACTACACTCACCAGTTGTGTACTTTTTGGTGCATTTTGGTGACTGGTCTTTGGCTGGCCTATTCTGATGCATGTACTTGTCAAAGTCTAAAGAAGCAATACTTATGTTGTGCTTGCAAAAAAAAAATTCTTATGTTTTGAATTTTGATGGTCAGCCTTGTCATTTTTTGTTGAAAACAGACAATAACTTTGGACCATACCATAAGTAAAGAGGCATTTTTGCAGTAGTAAATGGCCTGATTTGCATAATCGGGCCATTTCAAACTGAAAAATGCTTTTTCATATGGACAAATTGTGATTCGGTAACATGTTATCAAAAACCATATTTGTGTTTAGTGATTCAGTATTTGGAAGGAGCTTGTTTAGGGTTTCCCTTTCAAACACCAAATTGCAGTACAGTGTATGTGTATTTTGCGACTGAATTATGGTTTCAAAACATTTTTTTTTTACTGATACCACAATGTTAGTAGTGACCATTTGCAAATGTGAACGGGTCCCTAAGGGACCCATTTTCCTTTGTGAATGTTGAAACAAATACTTTTTAAGCGACAACTGCCTACTCTTAAAAATGAAACTTAAATGTTTCATTTTATTTTTTGGAATGCAGACATGGTGGTTTTCTGACCCAAGCAGGCCACAATCCCTGTGATTTCTAATGGGGTGCAAACTGTGATCTACCTCATTAATATTCATGAGGCTGGTTTATTTGGAACAAACTAGGAATCACTAAATTAAACTCAATGGCCCGTATTTATCCTTTTTTTAGCGCCGCATTTGTGCCGCTTTTTGGCGCAAAACAGCGCAAACCTACAAAATACAATGGCATTTTGCAAGTTTGCGCTGTTTTTGCGTCAAAAAACGATGCAAATACGGCGCAAAAAAAGTATAAATACGGGCCTATGTGTTTTGTACATTGGGAATAGCAATTTCCTGTGATTTGAACAAAATCACAATTAGGTAATCTCTGTTCCTAAATTTGTACATATGGCCTTTCGTGACTTAAAAACACACACACTACAGATTTTTGCACAAGGACAACAATGACCCTAAATACCCAGTTCTACCAAGAACTATTATTTGTAAATAAATCGATGCAACTTCGCATTGCCCAACCCACAAGTCGCTTGCTAAGTTGGCAAGAATTCCTGTTGTATCCTGATATTTCACCATTGGCTTGAAAAGGACAGATTTTAGTTTTTAGATGCTTTCGTAAAATTATCAACCCTCTAATTTTGTAAACAGAATTATTGTAAATGAGAGACAGAAACCTTTCTTGGGCACCCCAATCCACAGATTCTGTATGACAACCCCAATTACTATAATCTCTCTCAGCAGAAAATACGTATGCGCTGGATCTTTTTAGAAGTTGTCTCTGACTGCCTAATAGTACCTACAATGACAGCACGATTGTCACTTCCAGAAAAAGCAAGATTAAGGCCTCTCAGCCCATATTCCTTTCATCTCGACCTACTGGAATGTTTAGCCTGTCTGTAATTGGACCTCTTTCCTGGCTACAAATGCATTTATGTTGAGTTCTGCTGTTGCAAGATACTGGTATTTCTAAAATAGTAATGTTAAATCTTTCTGATCAGATATTACAGCTTAACCCCTTCGCTGCCAGGCCTTTTCCCCCTTCTGTGCCGAGCCTTTTTTTGGCTATTTGGGGCAGTTCGCGCTTAGGCCCTCATAACTTTTTGTTCACATAAGCTACCCACGCCAAACTTGCGTCCTTTTTTTCCAACATCCTAGGGATTCTAGAGGTACCCAGACGTTGTGGGTTCCCCAGAAGGAGGCCAAGAAATTAGCCAAAATACAGTGAAAATTTCGTTTTTTTTAAAAAAAATGGGAAAAAGGGGCTGCAGAAGAAGGTTTCTGGTTGCGGGGATATATAGGGCTTGTAGGTTCATCAAGAACTCTAGGTACCCAGAGCCAATAAATGAGCTGCACCCTGCAGTGGGTCTTCATTCTATACCGGGTATACAGCAATTCATTTGCTGAAATATAAAGAGTGAAAAATAGCTATCAAGAAAACCTTTGTATTTCCAAAATGGGCACAAGATAAGGTGTTGAGGAGCAGTGGTTATTTGCACATCTCTGAATTCCGGGGTGACCATACTAGCATGTGAATTACAGGGCATTTCTCAAATAGATGTCTTTTTTACACACTCTCTTATATTTGGAAGGAAAAAATGTAGAGAAAGACAAGGGGCAATAACACTTGTTTTGCTAATCTATGTTACCCCAAGTCTCCCGATAAAAATGATACCTCACTTGTGTGGGTAGGCCTAGCGCCCGCGACAGGAAACGCCCCAAAACGCAACGTAGACACATCACATTTTTTAAAAGAAAACAGAGGTATTTTTTGCAAAGTGCCTACTTGTAGATTTTGGCCTCTAGCTCAGCCGGCACCTAGGGAACCCTACCAAACCTGTGCATTTTTTAAAACTAGAGACCTAGGGGAATCCAAGATGGGGTGACATGTGGGGTTCTGACCAGGTTCAGTTACCCAGAATCCTTTGCAAACCTCACAATTTGGCTAAAAAAACACGTTTTCCTCACATTCCGGTGACAGAAAGTTCCGGAATCTGAGAGGAGCCACAAATTTCCTTCCACCCAGTGTTCCCCCATGTCTCCCGATAAAAATGATACCTCACTTGTGTGGGTAGGCCAAGCGCCCGCGAAAGGAAATGGCCCAAAACACAACGTGGACACATCAAATTTTTTCATAGAAAACAGTGCCTACCTGTGGATTTTGGCCTCAAGCTCAGCCGGCACCTGAGGAAACCTAGCAAACCAGCACATTTTTGAAAACTAATAACCCAGGGCTCTGACCAGGTTCTGTTACCCAGAATCCTTTGCAAACATCAAAATTTGGCCAAAAAAACACTTTTTCCTCTCATTTCGGTGACAGAAAGTTCTGGAATCTGAGAGGAGCCACAAATTTCCTTCCACCCAGCGTTCCCCCAAGTCTCTCGATAAAAATGGTACCTCACTTGTGTGGGTAGGCCTAGCGCCCACAAAAGAAAATGGCCCAAAACACAACGTGGACACATCAAATTTTTTACAGAAAACAGAGGTGTTTTTTGCAAAGTGCCTACTTGTGGATTTTGGCTTCTAGCTCAGCAAGCCCCAGGGGGGGCAGAAATGGCCTAAAATAAATTTGTCCCCCACCTCCCCTTGCCTACGGGGTCGCTCCCCCTGCATGACATTGGCGCCAAAAAGAAAAAAATCCCCGGTGCCTAGTGGTTTCTGCCCCCTTGGGGGCAGATTGACCTAAAATCGGCCAAGGGGGGCAGAAATGGTCTAAATACAATTTGCCCCCCAGGGAAGCGACCCTTGCCTAATGGGTCGCTCCCCCTCTCTAAAAAAACAAACAAAAAACAAAAAAATAAGAATTTGCCCGGGCGCCTAGAGGTTTCTGCCCCCCCTGGCCTAAAATAAATTTGCCCCCCACCCCCCCAACCCCCCACCAGGGGGGCAGAAAAGGCCTTCCCAAAAAATGCCCCCCCCCTGGGAGCGACCCTTGCCCAAGGGGTCGCTCCCTTATGACAATTTAAAAAAAATAAATAATCCCTGGTGTCTAGTGGGCGTTTCAAAAGCCGGATTGCAAGCAATCCATCTTTTGAAATGCTTGGAGAGACTTCAAAGGGAAGGAAATACATTTCCTTCCCTTTGAAGCCTCTCCGGGCCTCCCCCACGTGATCGAAAGAGAAATGCAAAGCATTTCTCTTTCGATCGCGCTGGAAGCTGAGCTTCCAGCGCGATGGGGGAGGCTCTGTGATTGTCAGCGCGCGCTTGCACGCTGACGTCACATGGGGGGTTGGGGGGGGATCGGGGTGGAAGGGCTTCCCCTTCCATCCCTGACTTGGGGGGGGTGGGAGGGAACCCCACAGAGGGGGCGCTAGCGCTCCCTCTGGGCTCTGTGACCAGGACGTAATGGTTACGTCCTGGGCACAGCAGCACTGTGCCTCAGGACGTAACCATTATGTCCTGGGCACAGAACCGGTTAAAAGTATATCAAGGAACTCCACATGCTGGCCTATGAATGGAATAGGCCTCACAGTAGTGAAAAAACTACTTTCGAAGTTTTTTACTACCAGGACATGTAAAATTTAAAAGTACATGTATATATCCTGCCTTTTACTTATGTGGCACCCTGCCCTATTGGCTACCTAAGGCCTGCCCTAAGGGTGACGTATATGCAATAAAAGGGTATTTTGAGGCTTGGGAAGAGGTTTTAAATGCCAAGCCAAAATGTTAGTGAAACTGCACACACAGCCCTAAAATGGTAGGCCTGGGACAGGTTTGAAAGGCTACTGGTGTGGGAGGCACAGTCAATTCTGCAGGCCCACTAGTAACATTACATCTACAGGCCCTAGATCTCTGGTATTCAACTTTACAAATAAATTAAATATGCCAATTGTGGATACACCAATGTCAAAATATTTTAGAGAAAAATCATGTGCACATTAGAACTGGTTAGCAGTAGTATATTGCTCAGAGTCTTCAGGCCAACAAAAAGTTACAACAAAAACAGGTGAAAGGCAAAATGTCTGGGGTAAGAGTGCCCTAAGGATGCTAGGTCTAGCAGGAGCCATGTGGTGCTTCGTCATAACTGACATTGACAGAACTTGGACCATTTAAGCATCACTATGTTATGAGGTAAGATTCCCCTGCACTGCATCTCAGAAATGTTCACTGTACAACTGTCATAGAGCCTGGTATTGATTGACTGCACCTATGATACAATGGTGGACAGGAGTGTATCGTGGATAGGCTGCTTCACTCCCTTTCGACTTAAAGTCATATCCATATCCTACATTTCTGAGCCCACATTGTTCACCAAGAATTCCTATCATCATGTTGGCAGATGCGCTGAACTCTGAACAAGTGGATCCTTTTTTCTAAGATGTATGGTTCCAAAGTTTTCATGGTTACACACTTTGGGCCAGAAGTAGGAAATGTTTTGCATGGTGCAAACTGCTAAATTTGCAGTTTGCGCCATGCAAAACGCGCATCGCGATGCACATTCCCATTTTGCGAGTCGGTTCCCCTTCCTATTTGTAATTCGCATCGCTATGCAGAATTGCTTTGTGACCGCAAACGCGGTCGCAAAGCAATTCGCAGTTAGCACCCATGTGAAGTTGGTGCTAACCCATTCGCAAAAGGGAAGGGGTCCCCATGGGACCCCTTCCCATTTGTGAATGGCTCTAAAAATATTTTTTCAGAGCAGGCAGTGGTCCTATGGACCACTGCCTACTCTGAAAAAATGAAACCAAATGGTTTCATTTTCACGAGTGTATTGCAACTCGTTTTCCTTTAAGGCTTTAAGGAAAACGGGCTGCAACACCAAAAAAAAAAAAAGAAATGCTTTCTTGAAAAAGCAGTCACAGACATGGTGGTCTGCTGTCTCCAGCAGGCCACCATCCCTGTGAGTGCAGGGATGCGCAAGGGGGTCGCAAATTGTGACCCACCTCAATAATATTAATGAGGTGGGTCTTTGCGACCCCCTTGCGATTCGCAGGTGGTGTCAGGGACACCATCCTGCATATGGGATTGCGACTCGCAATTTGCGAGTCGCAATCCCATTTCTACCTACATCTGGCCCTTTGTGCCTATACATACACAAAATAAGGTGTATTGAATCCTAGTTTGTTTTAATGGGATAACAGGAGTTATCTTAGCCTTTGGCTTGAAGACTCGTGCCTCCGTCACCTAGTGACCTTTAACCTACTTAGCTTGCTCTGTCTTAGCCCATTTATTTAATTAATTCTTTTAAGATGGCTGCCTTGTTTATAGTTAGGCCATTTTTGAAAGTTTATGTTATCAGTGCCACCGCGCTAAGGCGACAAAGACAAACAAATTGTAGGTGTTCACATTCCATACTTTCCTTCTTCACACTTTTAAGGGAATTGTTTATATTAATTACCGTTTCAAGCATGCTGTGTTATCTATTGTTTGGGAACAACCTACGTCAGGGGTCCAGGTAGATGTATATGAATACACCTCACCTTGACACTGACCCAGACTTCGTGTTCCTACGGAGTCTGAGCTAGAGACCTCATTCCAAGGTAACAAGGGTTGGGGGCTCTTCTCAGGGACATTGCATTGGCAGATTAGGTTTAACATACCCAGCTCTCCTTTAGGTGGAAAGTTAGGTCTATCAGAATATGCTAATAGGACATATTATACTCTCTGGCCCTCATTACCGCGCCCCCGCCGCGGCCATTTGGAGATCCCCGCTGGGCCGGAGGGCGGAAATCTAGTTTACGCCCGCCGGCCCAGCGGGGATCTCGGCCGCAACACAGGAGCCAGCTCCAAATGGAGCCGGCGGTGTTGCGGCCGTGCGACTGGTGCAGTTGCACCCGTCGCGTTTTTCACTGTCTGCTATGCAGACAGTGAAAAGCTGCACGGGGCCCTGTCAGGGGGCCCCTGTGACTCCCCGTACCGCCAGTCTTTTCCTGGCGGTTCAAACCACCAGGAAAAGGCTGGCCGTAGGGGGATTCATAATCCCCTGGGCAGCGCTGCTAGCAGCGCTGCCCTGGCGGATTACTACCTCCGGGGCCATTGTGGCAGGAAACCGCCGGCCCCGGCGGTTCAACCGCGCCACTATCGCCGCGGTCGTAATCCCCTCTGTTGGCGGTGCTTCAGCCAAAACAGACCTGGCGGTCTTGGACTGCGAGGGTTGTAGTGAGGGCCTCTATGTCTTTCCATGTTCCTGCAAGATGGTGGAGGTCTTTATGATCATGACTTATGTTTTTACAATTCTGTCTCATGCACTGTTCATTATCCTCATCATTGTAGTCCATGCAATTTACCACAGATTGCAGATTATGTTGAATAAAAACTATTGAAACCTTACTGCATCTTCGTTATTACCTGGGTTTGGTTGAGACATGGTGTATCTGTGAGAAAGGGGTAATCTCCGTTTAACCACGACACGCCCTGAGATGTCATACTTTTGAGTCCATGCGTAAAGGCTGCCACAAATTACCTTTAACTATTTGGGTTTTTGGTGAGGTACTGCTAGTGAGCCGGAAGGTTTGGGACTACAGTTGCGACTTGTTGTAGAATAGGCATAGTCACCTACAAACATAAGTACCGTCATCCTTAAACCAGCAGTCTTGCCTAGAGCAAGAGTCCAACTATGACATGGCACCACCAATGATGGTGTTTAGGCACTAATTTACAGGCACCTCGACAAACACTGTCTCACAGACAACAGGTACCCTAAGTACCATTATATGGAGACGTCTGTTGTCCTTGGGAAGATCCTCCTCAGCTGAACAGGGAACACCTAATTAGGCTGTAGGTCATTCGAGCTCGAACTCATAAAAAGGACTATACTCCCCACTTGGTGTTCCATATCTTTTACCCATCTTTTCAAATATGGCAAACGCCATAGAAATTCCTGAAAATGCTAGACAAGCATTAACATTACATTTAGTAGCACATGGGGTTACAGAAGAGGGTGAGGATGTCACTTTCATAGTAGAAGCTAATGAAGCTTACCAAACAGAAACATTTTACTCTTGGGTCACCTTTCTGGAGGAAGACCGCAGAACAGTCACATTTAACACAGAAAATTACTAATGTACCTCAACGGTTCCAAGCATACCAGTATCATGAAATACCGCTCACTTATCAAGAGCATCAGAACTGGTTTGAATGCGTCCTACCACATGTAATACAACGAGTGAGATTAGGTCCTTTAGGTAATGATGGACCAACGTGGCCCATGTTTGCCACATACACACCTCACCCAGGTATACAAAATATGCAAGCAGCAGATCTGGGAAATTTAGACAATGAGATAGTAACACTCTATAGACAGCTTGTTCAGTTCATAATGAGGACTTTGAACACAGCACCAGCGCATCCAGCACCACCAGTACCTGCTGGATACCAATTGGCTACTGGGATTAATCCACATACAGTGCATACTATTATGGGTAAAGTACCCACAGAACAGGAGAAAATACCATACTGGATAGCCCAGAAAACAAATCAGCTGGAAGCTGTGTTTCCCCAAACGGGACCACAGGAGAAACACAGAATTCTTATTATGTGCTTGCCCTTCGGGATGGTTCCCTCAGTATATGACTGCGCCACATGGGGTACAGTCTTCGCTGCAATTTATACCCCCACACATGGTACCCCGACACTTGCCAATTTACCGGAAGTGTTAAAATAAATACAGAATGAGCATGGGGCAACACCAGCCCTAGATTTGGGGATGAAATTAATGTGTAACTTTGACACAGTTTCCTCAATAATACTCAGTAACATTAAAGGGGAAGTGGTAGCACTGGCTATACGCCAGTGTCTCTGAGAAACTCCACATTTAGAACTGGAGAGACAGCTACCGAAAATTATTTCCAATACCTATACTAGTATAGGATGGCATAGTCTGGGAGCCGAACTGAAGAAGCTAGAATTACAGAGTACCGCCACAAAAGAAGGTACAAAACAGGCACAGGAGGGTTCTAAAAAGTGCTAAGATAAGCCAAGACAATTTAAAGATAGACAGAAGCAGAGAGCAGACTCTCCACATCCGGAGAACTCTGAATGGAGGTACACTCTCAGAAATAGGGAGACCATAAAAACTCCAGATAGATATACTGATTCACGTCCCTCTCGTTCCTTTCAGGATGCACCGGATAGACGTAGCGAGAGAGGGGGCCGTCCTGACCGACGTCCTGAATACATGAAACTAAAGAAAGACTCATTACAGTCTACAGTCAAAAAAGAAGAAAAGACTTCACAACAAAAGCCACAGTTTAAAAAGAAAAAGGTGGCAGCACTTTTAGTTAAAAATGCTTGAGAACATTGCTTAAGAACATGACTTGGGCAGTGACACTGTTAGACAGTGCAGCAGAGGTCATGATATGTCGCCGGAGTCTGAAAGAGCATCTGGATGCGAAAGCAACTAGCTATTATATTGCAGTTGAACCAGCAGATGGGCACGTATTCCCACCCGATAGAGTGGTTTCTTCAATTTTGGCAGAACATACAATCCTGACTATGCACAACGTATCAGGCCACTTTATGACTTAATACATCCAGATTTTTCTAGCAGACACTGGACAGTTGAACACACACGCATCCTTAGGGAATTGCAACAGGACATGCTGGAATCTAAACACTTGCACACACGTGACAATAAAATAAATGTGGTCATCAGAATAATTGCTGGTGCCATTGAGTTTACTTAGGTCACCTTCAATGAAGATGACACAGTGCCCATAGCATATAAATCACACTTATACTCCAATGCAGAACAACATTTTGCACCAACAGAAAAAATTCTAACTGCAGTTCAGATGGCTGTCATAAATGAGGGGCCACTTGCCCAAGGGTAATGCATCATTGCCGTTACCCCGGTGCCAGCCTTAGAGGCCGTCACCAAAGCAAGCGTTCCTAATGCTAAAGCATTACATCCACGTTGGATTCAGTGGGTAACCTCCCTGACCACTACTGATTTTGATGACATCTTTGATCCGAAATTCCAGAGAGAATTTCTCAAGTATGAACAGGAGTACCCCACTCATCCACATCTTTTGCCTTTAGACAACTACCATACTGCCATTTATACTTATGGTTCAGCGCAACCACCTGTAGGTACCAAACATCAATGTGCAGCCGTGAGTGGAGCAATGAACTTTAGAACTTCGGCAGTATTGACCGCCTACCGCCACTGCGACGACCGCCAACATACCGCTGCCGTGGCTACCAGCCGGCAACGCGTATTATGACCGCCGACGGTATTCCACCATAAATCTGGTGGAACACCGCCGACGGTCATGGCGACGGACGGCGGTAAGGCGGCACTGCTGAGATCAGCACCGCCACGCCAGCAAAACACCCCTGACCGTATCATGAGCAATGATATGGCCTGGCAGTTTTTTGCTGGTAGACGCTGCTGCTGACAGCAGTGCAGCAGACCGTCTCCAGTCAGAGGACCCCCTGCAAGCAGGTAAGTCGGGTCCTCTGACCGGAGAGGGGGGGTGAAGGGGTGTTGTGTGTATGTGGGTGTGTGTATGTTTTGGGATGCGTGCGTGTGGGTGTGAGTTGCGTTTGATGCATGCGTTAATGATTGATTGTGAGTGTTGTGTGTTGTGGATGCATGTGTGTGACAAGCTATGTTGGTGTGTGGGTATGTATGTGTGCATGCGTGGGTGGAGGTGGGTATGCGTGTGTGCATGTGTTTATATGGGTGCACGTGTGGGTGTGCATATGTGCAGGGGCAGGTGGTGAAGGGTGGGGAAGGGTTGTGGGGAGGGGGTCGGTGGATAGTGCCTACCGCCATGGTTTTCGAGGGTATAAGTTTGGCACGATAACCATGGTGGTAGGCCAGGTCGTAATCCCGAGGGTGTGTATGTGACGGCCGCCAGGCTGGAGACCGAAGTCACCAGCCCAGCGGCCGTTACCACCCAAATCCCATTTTTTTTCCCGCTGGCCTGTTGCCGGTATTACCACCGCTTTAACACCGACCTCCAAGATAAGCTACCATGGGGGTCATTTTGACCTCGGCGGTCTTTTTCCAAGACCGCCGAAGGACCGCCGTGTGGAAAACCGCCAGTGGTGGTGGTTTGCCGCTCAGCCTATTATGACCGTTGGCAGCTCTCCGTCCTTTTACAGACGGAGAGCCGCCAACAGCCATACTGGCGGGAGGCGGGGAAGTGGAGGTTGCTCCATCGCCACGCCAACAGAACACCACCCAGCGAATCACGTCCTGTGATTCGCCGTGGCGGTGTTCTGTTGACGGTGTGGTGTCGGTGGAGCTGCCCCCATGGCTTCCTTCCCCTCCCGGAGGATCGTTGAACCAGGTAAATCGATCGTCCGTGAGGGGAGGGGGTGGGGGGGTGTTGTGTGTTGTGTGCGTGCATGAGGGTGTGCGTGTGTGTATGTAGCGGGGGGGTGTTAGTGCGTGTATGCTTGCGGGGTGTTTGGGAATGAGTGCGTGTATGTCTGTAGGTATGTCTGTATGGATGTGTGCGTGTATGTTTGAATGTGGGTATGCGTGTCTGACTGTGTGTGTGGATGTTGGCATGTATGTCGGTGTGTGTGCGTGTATGTGTGTTGGTGGTGCCTGCATGCGTGTCGTGTGTGTATGAGTGATGTTATGTTGGGGGTCGGGGTGGGGAGGGGGTCCTGCCACCTTTGGGGGGTGGCAGGGGTGGTGGGAAAGTATGGGAGGGAGTTGAGGTGGGGGTGGAGGAGACCCCCATCAGTGCCAGGGAAGGAATTCCCTGGCACTGATAGTGCTTACCGCCATGGATTTCATGGCGGTTCCAACCGCAGGAAATCCACAGCGGTATGCCTGGTCAAAATAGCGCCGGCGGTATAGTGACGCCCGCCGGGCTGGAGACCCAGGTCTCCAGCCCGGCAGTCGTCTCCGCCCTGGCGGCAGGAACGGAGAACCGGTGGATGACCATGGCGGTAACCGCCATGGTCATAATACAAAAAAAAAGACCACCAGCCTGTTGGCGGTCTTACCGCCGCTTCTCCGCCTTCCGCCAGGGTCATAATGACCCCCCATGTGTCCATGTAGTATATACATGGAGCCACCAACGTGTAGGAATCCACGTTATCGGCAACACTTTGGTTGATGAAGCAGCAAAATCCTCAGTAGCTACGGCTTCTGTGGCTGCAGTGACTCATTCCCTTAGGAGACTGGATAATGAAGTTCTGACTGCAGTGAAAGTTTCGGCTGAATGCAAGCCTCTCCTGAAAGGGTACCCTACAAAATATTCTTACCACGTCAGTGCACAGAATGTTGCCTTTTCAACACTTCCTGGGGTTGGAGACTGAGCAATCCCCAACCAAGAAAAGAGATTAGATCTAGTGAAAGCAGCGCATAAGGGTGTCGTTTCTGCTCGTGCTGGTATTTCGGCCACAGTAACACTCTTGCAGAAAAGATTCTGGTGGCCAGTTCTAAACAAACAGGCAAAGCAATACGTCCTTTGTTGTGACAATTGCCAGTAACTAAAGGGCTCCAATGTCAAACGCCCACCACAGACATCCCTCATAGTGTCCAGCAGGCCATTACAATGTGTGTACCTGGACCATTGTGTTCCACTCCAGCCTGATGGTGCATACAGATACATCCTAGTAGCTGTAGATTCTTGTTCTAGATTCCTGTGGGTATGGCTGCAGCGGTTGGCTGACGCTAGAACTGTTATAAAAGACTTGCTGATCTTTATCGGTACATATGCGGTTGCAGCATTCCATTCTGACCAGGGCCCTGCATTTGCCTCTAAGGCATTCAGGGACACCATGGGTATGATGGGTGTTGAACTCCATCACTCCTCACCATACCATGCAGAGGGAAATTCAGTTGTGGAAAGGCAGAACCGTGATCTAAAGCAGTCCTTAACAGCTAGAGTATTAGGTTCTGGTCGCAGCTAGCTTCGTCACCTATATGGGGTCCAGAGAGCATGGAATAATCTGCCAAGACGTTCCCTGGGGGAACTCACTCCCGCCGAGGTTCTCTTTGGGATACTTATGTCTGTCCCAGATCTTGATGGCTCTTGTATGGTGGCAGCAGAAATACCTTTTGACATAAATAAACGTCTTACTGTCTTACAGGAGCGTCAGCAATATGGTGATGATAAATCATCCACCAGTGCTGCCACTTCGGGAATAAAGGATATACCAACAACTTCTACTGGCTGGATTCCTAAAGTTGGGGATCTGGTTCATGAAAAGATCGCTGTGAAGAAGGAATTCGGTCCATCCTACAGAGCCCCAGTCTCAGTCCTGGGATTACAAGGTACCAGAACTGTTATCTTGCCACCGCTCCCTGGTTCACAAGGAAACAGATTAATTTCTATTGACAAGGTCAAACATTTACCATGTGACCGATCCTGCACAGTAGGCTCAGAGGTCCCTTGGGTAGTTCCCGATCCCCTCTCAGTACCCAACAGGACATACCTCTGCAGAATAGAATGAACAACACTACTTGGACTATGCAACAATGTCCAACAATGCTACAAATTCCTCCTCGATCATGGGGAGGGCAGAAAATGAGCTTTTGCTGGTTCCTGTTACCAGTTACCAGTTCAACGACAACTCCTGGCCAAGATTTGACTGTTTTATACACCAATACAACACAGATGTGAAGTGGACCCATTTACAAGTGCTGCACTTGCTCCCGTGTTTGCAGAGACTGCCTCTGGTTACTTCATCGATATTGATGACTTTTCTTC
The DNA here is from genome assembly GCF_031143425.1 of Pleurodeles waltl. Lineage (NCBI taxonomy): Eukaryota > Metazoa > Chordata > Amphibia > Caudata > Salamandridae > Pleurodeles > Pleurodeles waltl. The sequence goes on along the minus strand of NC_090446.1, from coordinate 1,176,134,020 downwards.
AGACTCATCCACCCCAGTGACTGAAAATGTTTCAAAGACATGTAAGCTATATCTATGGCTTAAAACTAATTACTTAGGTGGTCATTTCAACCTCGGTGGTCTTTTCACAAGACCGCCGAGGGACCGCCGTGCTGAAGACCGCCAGTGCTGGCGGTTTTCAGCTCGGCGAATTATGGCTGCTGGCAGCCCTACGTCCGGAAAACCGCCATGGTCATGATTCAATTTTTTCACCGCCAGCCTGTTGGCGGTAAGACCACCACTTCTCCGCCAACCGGCAGGGTTGTAATGAGGGTCTTAATATACCCCTGGAACTATATATGGCTTTATTTCTATGGATTGGTTTCGTGACTGTTTTCTTTTTGCTCATAAATGGTCATTACATTACTGAACGCTCCTCTGTAGAGCCTGTGGATGAAGTCTTAAATCTACATCATTCCACACACAAGGTCTGCAGAGACTTGTCCCCAATTAACATTTCAGCTGTACCCATTTCTGATGGGATTGTGTGGGACAAAGTTCCATTTGAAATATACGGGCCCACTGAGGTTATCCAAATTCCATATATATTTAAAATATCTATGGCAGATGTCATTACACCAAGTGTTGTATCTGATGATTGGGATGTCCAGACAGTTGATTCTATGTTAACTGAAATGAAGGGCTATTCAGTATTTGAAAGTGATGATGTATATGTAAATATAGTGAATTATGGGGAAATGTTCTGCTATAATAATTGGGGACATTACTACCTGCACACTGCAACTAGACACAGACTGGTACTCAACTACACACAGTGGGAACATTGTTCGACACCACCAGTGGGAAGCCCGAAAAGTTATTTAGAGAAATGTACTTATTTTTCTGGGCATGACACAAAAAATTCCGCGTCATATTTTTTCCAATGAACTCTTTCAAGAATTAGTTAAATTTTGCTAACAGACAAAACTGATTTATTCAGATTTCTTTGTTTCCCGTCTTGCTGTTGAAGTTACGATCACTGGAAGAACACTATTGATTTAAAGAGTGTATGGGGAACACAAGATTGGCAAATACACGGTAGGGAAGCTTTATTTAGAGCATGCCTCATTCCTGTGCAAATTATCTTTTTAAATGACACGATTCAACAGCCATCCTGCCTACGGTTAGCAAAAATAAAAGACATGAACACGCCCAGTATTCCCACACCGGCGAAGTTTAATGATTGGCAATTAACCCTGAATAGCACAGAGGAAGAGCTAGATGCAAAGGTTCAGGCTGGTACTTATAATTCTTTACTTGCCAGTCCTGGCGGGTGGTTAATTTGGCCTGTAGACACCAATGGCTATCAGGCATGTTTTTTTAATTCCTCAAGGGGTTTCAAGATGAGCCGGCCAGATCCCCGCTTTATCTCAGGTCAACACATGGAGATAGTTACTACATACAGTGTGGGTAAACTCTGCCAACAATGGGTACAATCTAACACGTTAGCCGCAGTTAAAGAATACCTTAACCTGGTTTCTTGAGATATAGGGCCTGATTACAACTTTGGAGGAAGGAGTTAATCAGTCCCAAATGTGACAGATATACCACCAGCCGTATTACAAGTCCATTATATCCTATGGAACTCGTAATACGGCTGATGGTATATCCGTCACATTTGGGACGGATTAACACCTCCTCCAAAGTTGTAATCAGGTGTAGGAAAGTACCATCTTGCCTGGCATGTTTCCCCCATATTTCACTGTATATATGTTGTTTTAGTCTATGTGTCACTGGGACCCTGCCAGGCAGGGCCCCAGTGCTCATAAGTATGTGCCCTGTATGTGTTCCCTGTGTGATGACTAAGTGTCTCACTGAGGCTCTGCTAACCAGAACCTCAGTGGTTATGCTCTCTCTGCTTTCCAAATTGTCACTAACAGGCTAGTGACCAATTTCACCAATTCACATTGGCATACTGGAACACCCATATAATTCCCTAGTAGAGGTTCCAGGAGATCCCTATGGGCTGCAGCATTTCTTTTGCCACCCATAGGGAGATCTGACAATTCTTACACAGGCCTGCCAGTGCAGCCTGAGTGAAATAATGTCCACGTTATTTCACAGCCATTTACCACTGCACTTATGTAACTTATAAGTCACCTATATGTCTAACCTTCACCTGGTGAAGGTTGAGTGCAAAGTTACTTAGTGTGTGGCACCCTGGCACCAGCCAAGGTGCCCCCACATTGTTCAGGGCAAATTCCCCGGACTTTGTGAGTGCGGGGACACCATTACACGCGTGCACTATACATAGGTCACTACCTATGTATAGCGTCACAATGGTAACTCCGAACATGGCCATGTAACATGTCTAAGATCATGGAATTGTTACCCCAATGCCATTCTGGCATTGGGGAGACAATTCCATGATCCCCCGGGTCTCTAGCACAGAACCTGGGTACTGCCAAACTGCCTTTCCGGGGTCTCCACTGCAGCTGCTGCTGCTGCCAACCCCTCAGACAGGTTTCTGCCCTCCTGGGGTCCAGGCAGCCCTGGCCCAGGAAGGCAGAACAAAGGATTTCCTCTGAGAGAGGGTGTTACACCCTCTCCCTTTGGAAATAGGTGTGAAGGCTGGGGAGGAGTAGCCTCCCCCAGCCTCTGGAAATGCTTTGATGGGCACAGATGCCGCCCATCTCTGCATAAGCCAGTCTACACCGGTTTAGGGATCACCCAGCCCTGCTCTGGCGCAAAACTGGACAAAGGAAAGGGGAGTGACCACTCCCCTGACCTGCACCTCCCAGGGGAGGTGCCCAGAGCTCCTCCAGTGTGCCCCAGACCTCTGCCATCTTGGAAACAGAGGTGTTGCTGGCACACTGGACTGCTCTCAGTGGCCAGTGCCAGCAGGTGATGTCAGAGACTCCTTCTGATAGGCTCTTACCTCTCTTAGTAGCCAATCCTCCTTCCTTGGAAGCCAAACCTCCTTTTCTGGCTATTTAAGGTCTCTGCTTTGGGGAATTCTTCAGAAACCGAATGCAAGAGCTCACCAGAGTTCCTCTGCATCTCCCTCTTCACCTTCTGCCAAAGGATCGACCGCTGACTGCTGAGGACGCCTGCAAAACCGCAACAAAGTAGCCAGACGACTACTAGCAACCTTGTATCGCTTCATCCTGCCAGCTTTCTCGACTGTTTCCAGGTGGTGCATGCTCTTGGGGTAGCCTGCCTCCTTCTTGCACCGCAGGCAACAAAAGACTGCATCACCTGTCCTCTGGGTCCCCTCTCAGCACGACAAGCGTGGTCCCTAGAACTCAGTAACTCTGTCCAAGCGACTCCCACAGTCCAGTGACTCTTCAGACAAAGTTTGGTGGAGGTAAGTCCTTTCCTCCCCACGCTAGACTGCATTGCTGGGTACCGCGTGATTTGCAGCTGCTCCGGCTCCTGTGCACTCTTCCATGATTTCCTTCGTGCACAGCCAAGCCTGGGTCCCCGACACTCTAACCTGCAGTGCACAACCTTCTGGGTAGTCCTCTGGCGTCGTGGGACTCCCTTTTGTGACTTCGCATGGACTCCGGTTCACTCCTCTTCTAAGTGCCTGTTCCGGTACTTCTGCTGGTGCTGCCTGCTTCTGTGAGGGCTCCCTTACTTGCTGGGTGCCCCCTCTGTCTCCTCATCCAAGTGGCAACATCCTGGTCCCTCCTGGGCCACAGCAGCATCCAAAAACCCTAACTTTGACCCCTGCAGCTAGCAAGGCTTGTTTGTGGACTTTCTGCATGGGACCACCTCTGCAAGCTTCTTCACAATGTGGGTCATCGATCCTCCAAAGGGGAAGTTCTTAGTCCTCTTCATTCTTGCAAAACACAAAGCTTCTTCCACCCGGTGGCAGCTTCCTTGCACCCTCAGAAGGCATTTCCTGGGCTCCTGCCCACTCTCGACACTGTCGCGACTCTTGGACTTGGTCCCCTTGTCTTACAGGTACTCAGGTCTGGAAATCCACTGTTGTTGCATTGCTGGTGTTGGTTTTCCTTGCAGAATCCCCCTATCACGACTTCTGTGCTCTCTGGGGGTTGTAGGTGCACTTTACACCTACCTTACAGGGTCTTGGGGTGGGCTATTTTTCTAACCCTCACTGTTTTCTTACAGTTCCAGTGACCCCCTACAAGTTCACATAGGTTTGGGGTCCATTCGTAGTTCGCATTCCACTTTTGGAGTATATGGTTTGTGTTGCCCCTATACCTATGTGCTCCTATTGCAATTTATTGTAACTTTACACTGCTTGCATTACTTCCTTTTGCTATTACTGCATAATTTTGGTATTGTGTACATATATCTTGTGTATATTTCTCATCCTCGTATTGAGGGTACTCGCTGATATACTTTTGGCATATTGTCATAAAAATAGAGTACCTTTATTTTTAGTATATCTGTGTATTGTGTTTTCTTATGATATTGTGCATATGACACCAGTGGTATAGTAGGAGCTTTATATGTCTCCTAGTTCAGCCTAAGCTGCTTTGCCATAGCTACCTTCTATCAGCCTAAGCTGCTAGAATCACCTCTTCTACACTAATAAGGGATAATTGGACCTGGCACAAGGTGTAAGTACCTCTGGTACCCACTACAAGCCAGGCCAGCCTCCTACATCAGGCCCATAGACTTGCAAGACTTTTTGTTAGGTCCTAGGAAACAGCACTCTAAAAGATTAAATTATGCTATGTATAATGAGATATGGAAACTTTCTCAGATAGAAGCTGCTGCGTGTTTAAGGCAAATAGATAAGGAAAACTTAGAAAAGGCTTTAACAGTTGTCAATAACGACATGAACACTCTGTCCAACAGAATGTATTCACTAACAAACATAGGCCCTCATTACAACCCTGGCGGTCGGTGATAAAGTGGTGGTAATATCGCCAACAGGCCGGCAGTAAAACAAATGGAATTATGACCACGGCGGAAACCGTTCACACTGTAGGAGGCTGGACTGGCTTGTAGTGAGTACCAAGGGGTACTTGCACCTTGCACCAGGCCCAGTTATCCCTTATTAGTGTATAGGGTGTCTAGCAGCTTAGGCTGATAGATAATGGTAGCTTAGCAGAGCAGCTTAGGCTGAACTAGGAGACGTGTGAAGCTACTACAGTACCACTTAGTGTCATATGCACAATATCATAAAAAAACACAATACACAGTTATACTAAAAATAAAGGTACTTTATTTTTATGACAATATGCCAAAGTATCTTAGAGTGTACCCTCAGTGAGAGGATAGGAAATATACACAAGATATATGTACACAATACCAAAAATATGCAGTATAGTCTTAGAAAACAGTGCAAACAATGTATAGTTACAATAGGATGCAATGGGGACACATAGGGATAGGGGCAACACAAACCATATACTCCAAAAGTGGAATGCGAACCACAAATGGACCCCAAACCTATGTGACCTTGTAGAGGGTTGCTGGGACTATTAGAAAATAGTGAGGGTTAGAAAAATAGCCCACCCCAAGACCCTGAAAAGTGAGTGCAAAGTGCACTAAAGTTCCCCTAAGGACAAAGAAGTCGTGTTAGAGGAATAATGCAGGAAAGACACAAACCAACAATGCAACAATGCTGGATTTCCAATCTGGTGTACCTGTGGAACAAGGGGACCAAGTCCAAAAGTCACAAGCAAGTCGGAGATGGGCAGATGCCCAGGAAATGCCAGCTGCGGGTGCAAAGAAGCTTCTACTGGACAGAAGAAGCTGTGGTTTATGCAGGAACGCAAAGGGCTAGGGACTTCCCCTTTAGAGGACGGATTCCTCTCGCCTTGTAGAGTTGTGCGGAAGTATTTTCCCGCCGAAAGAACGCCAACAAGCCTTGCTAGCTGCAAATCGTGCTGTTAGCGTTTTTGGATGCTGCTGTGGCCCAGGAGGGACCAGGAGGTCGCAAATTGGACCAGGAGGTAGAGGGGACATAGAGCAAGACAAGGAGCCCTCTTAGCAGCAGGTAGCACCCGGAGAAGTGCCAGAAACAGGCACTACAAGGATGCGTGAAACAGTGCTCACCAGAAGTCGCACAAAGAAGTCGCCGGAGAACAACTTAGGAGGTCGTGCAATGCAGGTTAGAGTGCCGTGGACCCAGGCTGGACTGTGCACAAAGGATTTCCACCGGAAGTGCACGGAGGCCGGAGTAGCTGCAAAAGTCGCGGTTCCCAGCAATGCAGTCTAGCGAGGTGAGGCAAGGACTTACCTCCACCAAACTTGGACTGAAGAGTCACTGGACTGTGGGGGCCACTTGGACAGAGTTGCTGGATTCAAGGGACCTCGCTCGTCGTGCTGAGAGGAGACCCAAGGGACTGGTAATGCAGCTTTTTGGTGCCTGCGGTTGCAGGGGGAAGATTCCGTCGACCCACTGGAGATTTCTTCGGAGCTTCTAGTGCAGAGAGGAGGCAGACTACCCCCACAGCATGCACCACCAGGAAAACAGTCGAGAAGGCGGCAGGATCAGCGTTACAGAGTTGCAGTAGTCGTCTTAGCTACTATGTTGCAGGTTTGCAGGCTTCCAGCGCGGTCAGCAGTCGATTCCTTGGCAGAAGGTGAAGAGAGAGATGCAGAGGAACTCGGATGAGCTCTTGCATTCGTTATCTAAAGTTTCCCCAGAGACAGAGACCCTAAATAGCCAGAAAAGAGGGTTTGGCTACCTAGGAGAGAGGATAGGCTAGCAACACCTGAAGGAGCCTATCACAAGGAGTCTCTGACGTCACCTGGTGGCACTGGCCACTCAGAGCAGTCCAGTGTGCCAGCAGCACCTCTGTTTCCAAGATGGCAGAGGTCTGGAGCACATTGGAGGAGCTCTGGACACCTCCCAGGGGAGGTGCAGGTCAGGGTAGTGGTCACTCCCCTTTCCTTTGTCCAGTTTCGTGCCAGAGCAGGGCTAAGGGGTCCTCTGAACCGGTGTAGACTGGCTTATGCAGAATTGGGCACATCTGTGCCCAAGAAAGCATTTCCAGAGGCTGGGGGAGGCTACTCCTCCCCTGCCTTCACACCATTTTCCAAAGGGAGAGGGTGTAACACCCTCTCTCAGAGGAAGTCCTTTGTTCTGCCATCCTGGGCCAGGCCTGGCTGGACCCCAGGAGGGCAGCTGCCTGTCTGAGGGGTTGGCAGCAGCAGCAGCTTCAGTGAAACCCCAGGAAGGGCAGTTTGGCAGTACCAGGGTCTGTGCTACAGACCACTGGGATCATGGGATTGTGCCAACTATGCCAGGATGGTATAGAGGGGGCAATTCCATGATCATAGACATGTTACATGGCCATATTCGGAGTTACCATTGTGAAGCTACATATAGGTAGTGACCTATATGTAGTGCACACGTGTAATGGTGTCCCCGCACTCACAAAGTCCGGGGAATTGGCCCTGAACAATGTGGGGGCACCTTGGCTAGTGCCAGGGTGCCCTCAAACTAAGTAACTTTGCACCTAACCTTTACCAGGTAAAGGTTAGATATATAGGTGACTTATAAGTTACTTAAGTGCAGTGTAAAATGGCTGTGAAATAACGTGGACGTCATTTCACTCAGGCTGCAGTGGCAGGCCTGTGTAAGAATTGTCAGAGCTCCCTATGGGTGGCAAAAGAAATGCTGCAGCCCATAGGGATCTCCTGGAACCCCAATACCCTGGGTACCTCAGTACCATATACTAGGGAATTATAAGGGTGTTCCAGTAAGCCAATGTAAATTGGTAAAATTGGTCACTAGCCTGTTAGTGACAATTTGGAAAGAAATGAGAGAGCATAACCACTGAGGTTCTGATTAGCAGAGCCTCAGTGAGACAGTTAGTCACTACCCAGGTAACACATTCAGGCACACTTATGAGCACTGGGGCCCTGGGTTACCAGGGTCCCATTGACACATACAACTAAAACAACATATATACAGTGAAAAATGGGGGTAACATGCCAGGCAAGATGGTACTTTCCTACACAACCCCCCCCAAACGAAGGACAATAAGACTCGCCATGACCTGATGAGTCTTCATTGTCTAAGTGGAAATATCTGGAGAGTCCATCTGCATTGGAGTGGCTACTCCCAGGTCTATGTTCCACTGTATAGTCCATTCCCTGTAGGGATATGGACCACCTCAACAATTTAGGATTTTCACCTTTCATTTGTTTTAGCCAAAGTAGAGGTTTGTGGTCTGTCTGAACAATGAAGTGAGTGCCAAACATGAATGGCCTCAACTTCTTCAGAGCCCAGACCACAGCAAAGGCCTCCCTCTCAATGGCAGACCAACGCTTTTCTCTAGGGGTCAACCTCCTACTAATAAAAGCAACAGGTTGATCCTGGCCCTCAGAATTAAGTTGTGATAGGACTGCCCCTACTCCTAATTCAGATGCATCAGTTTGGACATAGAATTTTTTAGAGTAACAAGGGCTTTTCAGGACAGGTGCAGAGCACGTGGCCTGCTTCAGCTCCTCAAAAGCTTTCTGACAGCTAGCTGTCCACAATACCTTTTTAGGCATCTTTTTGGATGTGAGGTCATAAAGAGAGTTGCTGCAATGGAGCCATAGTTCTTAATGAACCTCCTGTAATACCCAGTGAGGCCTAGGAAGGCTCTCACCTGAGTCTGAGTGGTAGGGGGAACCCAATCAATAATTGTTTGGATTTTCCCCTGAAGTGGTGCAATCTGTTCCCCACCAACAAGGTGTCCCAGATAAACCACCTTCCCCTGCCCTATCTGGCACTTTGAAGCCCTGATAGTGAGGCCTGCCTTCTGCAGGGCCTCCAAAACTTTCCATAGGTGGACCAGGTGATCATCCCAGCTGGAGCTAAATACAGCTATATCGTCCAAATATGCTGCACTGAAAGCTTCCAGCCCTTGCAGGACTGTGTTTACCAACCTTTGAAAAGTGGCAGGTGCATTTTTCAAACCAAAAGGCATTACAGTAAACTGGTAATGTCCTCCAATGGTTGAAAATGCAGTCTTAGGTTTAGCATCTTCTGACAATTTGATCTGCCAATACCCTGCAGTCAAATCAAAAGTGCTTAGATACTTGGCAGATGCCAGTGTATCTATGAGCTCATCTGCCCTGGGTATAGGGTGAGCATCAGTTTTGGTTACCAAGTTGAGACCTCTATAGTCTACACAAAACCGCATTTCCTTCTTTCCATCTTTGGAATGGGGTTTTGGTACAAGTACCACAGGAGAAGCCCATGGACTTTCAGAGTGCTCAACTACTCCTAGTTCTAACATTTTCTGCACCTCTTGCTTTATGCAGTCCCTGACATGGTCAGGCTGCCTATAGATCTTACTTTTGACAGGTAAACTGTCTCTAGTATCTATAGTGTGCTCACACCAAGAAGTTGTGCCTGGCACAGTAGAGAAGAGTTTAGAGAATTGATCTAGGAGATTTATGCAATGGTCTTTCTGCTCAGCAGTAAGACAATCAGCCAAAACTACACCTTCCACAAGAGCATCTTGTTCTGTGGAAGAGAAGAGATCAGGTAGAGGATCACTGTCTTCTTCCTGTCCCTCATCAGTTGCCATGAGCAGGGTGAGATCAGCCCTGTCATAGTAGGGTTTCAGGCGGTTGACATGGAGCACCCTAAGGGGACTCCTGGCAGTGCCTAAGTCAACTAAATAGGTGACTTCTCCCTTCTTTTCAACAATTGTGTGGGGTCCACTCCATTTATCTTGGAGTGCTCTTGGGGCCACAGGCTCCAAGACCCACACTTTCTGCCCTGGTTGGTACTGAACCAAAACAGCCTTCTGATCATGCCATTGCTTTTGGAGCTCTTGGCTGGCCTGAAGGTTTTTGCTGGCCTTTTTCATGTACTCAGCCATCCTTGATCTGAGGCCAAGTACATACTCCACAATATCCTGCTTAGGAGCTTTTAAAGGTTGTTCCCAACCCTCCTTTACAAGTGTGAGTGGACCCCTAACAGGGTGTCCAAAAAGAAGTTCAAAGGGGCTGAAGCCCACTCCTTTCTGGGGTACCTCCCTGTAGGCAAAAAGGAGGCATGGTAGAAGGATATCCCATCTCCTGCGGAGTTTTTCAGGGAGACCCATAATCATGCCTTTGAGAGTTTTATTAAATCTCTCCACCAGTCCATTTGTTTGTGGATGATAGGGTGTTGTGAACTTGTAAGTTACACCACACTCCTTCCACATGGCCTTTAAGTATGCAGACATGAAATTGCTTCCTCTGTCTGATACTACTTCCTTTGGGAAGCCCACCCTAGAAAATATTCCCAGGAGGGCCTTTGCCACTGCAGGTGCTGTAGTGGTCCTTAAAGGAATTGCTTCAGGGTATCTTGTGGCATGGTCCACTACCACCAAGATAAACCTATTGCCTGAAGCAGTAGGAGGGTCAAGGGGGCCAACTATGTCAACCCCTACCCTTTCAAAGGGAACCCCAACCACAGGCAGTGGAATAAGGGGTGCCTTTGGGGTGCCACCTGTCTTGCCACTGGCTTGACAGGTTTCACAGGACTTACAAAAATCTTTTGTGTCCTCAGACATTCTAGGCCAATGAAACAAGGGAACAAGTCTGTCCCAAGTTTTCATTTGTCCCAGATGCCCAGCTAGGGGAATGTCGTGTGCATGAGTTAGGAGGAACTTTCTGTACTCCTGAGGAATCACTAATCTCCTGGCAGCTCCAGGTTTAGGATCCCTATGCTCAGTGTACAAGAGGTTGTCCTCCCAGTAAACTCTGTGAGAGTCACTGACATCCCCATTAGCCTGTTTGACAGCTAGCTGTCTTAGACCCTCTAATGTGGGACAGGTTTGCTGTGCCACACTCAGCTCCTCCCTGGCAGGCCCCCCTTCACCCAAAAGCTCAGCAGTGTCTGCTTCCAGCTCCTCTGGTGTAGGTTCTGCACAGGGAGGGAATTCTTCTTCCTCAGAAGTTGAATCCACTGTAGAGGGATGGATAGTAGGAAGTAGTTTGCTTCTACTAGCCCTAGCTTTAGGGAGCACTTGGTCCATTGTTCCAGGATCCAAGCTTCCCTGTCCTTTTTGCTTTTTGGCCTGAGCCCTTGTCAAAGCAAAAATATGCCCTGGGATGCCCAGCATTGCTGCATGGGCCTCCAACTCCACATCTGACCAAGCTGATGTCTCCAAATAATTTCCTAGTAGACAGTCTACAGGTAAATCTGTGGCTACCACAACTTTCTTTGGACCAGTAACCCCCCCCCCCCAGTTGAGATTAACAACAGCCATGGGGTGGCTAAGTGTGTTGTTGTGAGCATTGGTTACTTGGTACTGGTGACCAAGTAGGTGTTGTTCAGGGTGGACCAGTTTCTCTATGACCATAGTCACACTGGCTCCAGTGTCCCTGTAGGCCTGAACCTCAACACCATTTATTAGGGGTAGCTGCTTGTACTTATCCATATTAAGGGGACAAGCAACTAAGGTGGCTAAATCAATAGCCCCCTCAAAGACTAACACAGCCTCTGTGGCCTCCCTAACTAGGCCAACCCCAACTAAGTTACCAATAGTGAGCCCAGCTACTCCCTTGGATTGGCTATTAGTAGGTTTGCTCCCACCACCACTGCTATTAGTAGGGACACTAGGGGTAGCAGTAGGGGTTGTAGTGGTAGGAGGCTTGGTGCTTTTCTTTGGACAACTGGGATCTGTTGTCCAATGGCCTTTTACTTTACATAAATAGCACCATGGTTTCTTTTCTTTGTTTTGATTAAAGGAGGATTTGGACCCACCACCCCCACCAGAGTGTTTTTGTGGGCCTGATGAAGACTCATTTTTAGATTTGTCCCCACCCTTGTCAGAAGACTTACCATCCTTCTTTTTGTTGCCATCTTTGTCAACCCCTGTATGAACTTTTCTGTTCACCCTTGTTCTGACCCATTTGTCTGCCTTCTTTCCCAATTCTTGGGGAGAGGTCAGATCAGAGTCCACCAAGTACTGGTGCAACAAATCAGACACACAATTATTAAGAATATGCTCTCTCAGGATCAAGTTATACAGGCTGTCATAATCAGTAACTTTACTGCCATGTAACCACCCCTCCAAGGCCTTCACTGAATGGTCAATGAAATCAACCCAGTCTTGTGAAGACTCCTTTTTGGTCTCTCTGAACTTTATCCTGTATTGTTCAGTGGTTAAGCCATAACCATCCAGGAGTGCATTCTTAAGAACTTTGTAATCATTAGCTTCATTTTCTTTTACAGTAAGGAGCCTATCCCTACCTTTTCCACTAAATGATAGCCATAGGATAGCAGCCCACTGCCTTTGAGGGACATCCTGTACAGCACAGGCCCTCTCAAGTGCAGCAAACCACTTGTTAATGTCATCTCCCTCCTTATAAGGGGGAACTATCTTATGCAGATTCCTGGAATCATGCTCTTTTGCAGGATGACTATGGGGAGTACTGCTGCTGCCACCATGGGTTTCTAAACCCAGTTTCTGTCTCTCCTTCTCTACTTCTAAAGTCTGTCTATCCAAATTCAGCTGTTGCTTCTTGAGCTTCAGTCTGGTTTGTTCCACTCTCAATCTATTGAGCTCCCTTTCTAACAATCTGTCATCAGGGTGGGTGGGAGGGACATTCCTTGAAACAGAAGTATAGTGAGAATGGACAGAAGGAGACCTGTCCCTTACAGAGGGCACCCTAACAGCTTGGCTAACAGTATAATGTGAGAGCACACCATCAGTATGGTGTGATTCAACCTCTGTACCAACTATGCTAGACTGTCTAGTAATGGGCAGGCTGAGAACTTTCTTTCCTGAATCTTTTCCTGGGGGAGTCCCTGGATCAGATTGGGAACCATTAGCTACTTTTTCAACAGATGGGGCACTTTTAGCCTTATCTTGTTCTCTAAGCATGTTAAGAAACAATTCCAAGGAAGGATTCTTCCCTACACTCAAACCTCTCTCTATACAGAGACTCCTTGCTCCTTTCCAGCTAAGGTGGTCATATGCAATCTTAGACAGGTCAACATTTTGGCCTGTGCCAGACATTTTTAGAGAGAGTTAAAGTGATAGAAAAAGAGAAAAAAGTTTGTCAGAGCTTTTAGAAAGACAGAGAAAAAAAACTTTTAAAACTTTTTAGAACTTTTTAGAAAGTTAGAAGTACTTTTCAGCACTTAGAAAAGAGTGAAAAGAGGAAATGCAAAACTTTTTGGCTATGTGTATATACACTGACCTTGTTTTGTATATTTTTCTCTTATGAAAAGTACAATGACAAGAGTGGTAAGTAGTCTCAAAGCACTTATCCCACCGCTGCACAACCAATGTAGGAGGCTGGACTGGCTTGTAGTGAGTACCAAGGGGTACTTGCACCTTGCACCAGGCCCAGTTATCCCTTATTAGTGTATAGGGTGTCTAGCAGCTTAGGCTGATAGATAATGGTAGCTTAGCAGAGCAGCTTAGGCTGAACTAGGAGACGTGTGAAGCTACTACAGTACCACTTAGTGTCATATGCACAATATCATAAGAAAACACAATACACAGTTATACTAAAAATAAAGGTACTTTATTTTTATGACAATATGCCAAAGTATCTTAGAGTGTACCCTCAGTGAGAGGATAGGAAATATACACAAGATATATGTACACAATACCAAAAATATGCAGTATAGTCTTAGAAAACAGTGCAAACAATGTATAGTTACAATAGGATGCAATGGGGACACATAGGGATAGGGGCAACACAAACCATATACTCCAAAAGTGGAATGCGAACCACAAATGGACCCCAAACCTATGTGACCTTGTAGAGGGTTGCTGGGACTATTAGAAAATAGTGAGGGTTAGAAAAATAGCCCACCCCAAGACCCTGAAAAGTGAGTGCAAAGTGCACAAAGTTCCCCTAAGGACAAAGAAGTCGTGTTAGAGGAATAATGCAGGAAAGACACAAACCAACAATGCAACAACGCTGGATTTCCAATCTGGGGTACCTGTGGAACAAGGGGACCAAGTCCAAAAGTCACAAGCAAGTCGGAGATGGGCAGATGCCCAGGAAATGCCAGCTGCGGGTGCAAAGAAGCTTCTACTGGACAGAAGAAGCTGCGGTTTCTGCAGGAATGCAAAGGGCTAGAGACTTCCCCTTTGGAGGACCGATCCCTCTCGCCTTGTAGAGTCGTGCAGAAGTATTTTCCCGCCGATAGAATGCCAACAAGCCTTGCTAGCTGCAAATCGTGCAGTTAGCGTTTTTGGATGCTGCTGTGGCCCAGGAGGGACCAGGAGGTCGCAAATTAGACCAGGAGGTAGAGGGGATGTCGAGCAAGACAAGGAGCCCTCTTAGCAGCAGGTAGCACCTGGAGAAGTGCCAGAAACAGGCACTACAAGGATGCGTGAAATGGTGCTCACCCGAAGTCGCACAAAGAAGTCCCTCGTCGCCGGAGAACAACTTAGGAGGTCGTGCAATGCAGGTTAGAGTGCCATGGATCCAGGCTGGACTGTGCACAAAGGATTTCCGCCGGAAGTGCACGGAGGCCGGAGTAGCTGCAAAAGTCGTGGTTCCCAGCAATGCAGTCTAGCGAGGTGAGGCAAGGACTTACCTCCACCAAACTTGGACTGAAGAGTCACTGGACTGTGGGGGCCACTTGGACAGAGTTGCTGGATTCGAGGGACCTCGCTCGTCGTGCTGAGAGGAGACCCAAGGGACCGGTAATGCAGCTTTTTGGTGCCTGCGGTTGCAGGGGGAAGATTCTGTCGACCCACTGGAGATTTCTTTGGAGCTTCTAGTGCAGAGAGGAGGCAGACTACCCCCATAGCATGCACCACCAGGAAAACAGACGAGAAGGCGGCAGGATCAGCGTTACAGAGTTGCAGTAGTCGTCTTAGCTACTATGTTGCAGGTTTGCAGGCTTCCAGCGCGGTCAGCAGTCGATTCCTTGGCAGAAGGTGAAGAGAGAGATGCAGAGGAACTCGGATGAGCTCTTGCATTCGTTATCTAAAGTTTCCCCAGAGACAGAGACCCTAAATAGCCAGAAAAAAGGGTTTGGCTACCTAGGAGAGAGGATAGGCTAGCAACACCTGAAGGAGCCTATCACAAGGAGTCTCTGACGTCACCTGTTGGCACTGGCCACTCAGAGCAGTCCAGTGTGCCAGCAGCACCTCTGTTTCCAAGATGGCAGAGGTCTGGAGCACACTGGAGGAGCCCTGGACACCTCCCAGGGGAGGTGCAGGTCAGGGGAGTGGTCACTCCCCTTTCCTTTGTCCAGTTTCGCGCCAGAGCAGGGCTAAGGGGTCCCCTGAACCGGTGTAGACTGGCTTATGCAGAATTGGGCACATCTGTGCCCAAGAAAGCATTTCCAGAGGCTGGGGGAGGCTACTCCTCCCCTGCCTTCACACCATTTTCCAAAGGGAGAGGGTGTAACACCCTCTCTCAGAGGAAGTCCTTTGTTCTGCCATCCTGGGCCAGGCCTGGCTGGACCCCAGGAGGGCAGCTGCCTGTCTGAGGGGTTGGCAGCAGCAGCAGCTGCAGTGAAACCCCAGGAAGGGCAGTTTGGCAGTACCAGGGTCTGTGCTACAGACCACTGGGATCATGGGATTGTGCCAACTATGCCAGGATGGTATAGAGGGGGCAATTCCATGATCATAGACATGTTACATGGCCATATTCGGAGTTACCATTGTGAAGCTACATATAGGTAGTGACCTATATGTAGTGCACGCGTGTAATGGTGTCCCCGCACTCACAAAGTCCGGGGAATTGGCCCTGAACAATGTGGGGGCACCTTGGCTAGTGCCAGGGTGCCCTCACACTAAGTAACTTTGCACCTAACCTTTACCAGGTAAAGGTTAGACATATAGGTGACTTATAAGTTACTTAAGTGCAGTGTAAAATGGCTGTGAAATAACGTGGACGTTATTTCACTCAGGCTGCAGTGGCAGGCCTGTGTAAGAATTGTCAGAGCTCCCTATGGGTGGCAAAATAAATGCTGCAGCCCATAGGGATCTCCTGGAACCCCAATACCCTGGGTACCTCAGTACCATATACTAGGGAATTATAAGGGTGTTCCAGTAAGCCAATGTAAATTGGTAAAATTGGTCACTAGCCTGTTAGTGACAATTTGGAAAGAAATGAGAGAGCATAACCACTGAGGTTCTGATTAGCAGAGCCTCAGTGAGACAGTTAGTCACTACACAGGTAACACATTCAGGCACACTTATGAGCACTGGGGCCCTGGGTTACCAGGGTCCCAGTGACACATACAACTAAAACAACATATATACAGTGAAAAATGGGGGTAACATGCCAGGCAAGATGGTACTTTCCTACACACACAGACTGCCACTTTAACACACCGACCGCCAAAGCGGTAGCAACAAGCACCACAGCGGTAACCGCCAACCAACAGGCGGAAGACAATGTACCACCCACTGCATTATGACCAGCCTATCCAACAGCTTTTCTGGGGCGGTACAAACAACATCAAAAGCACGGTGGAAACAGAACACAGAAGTCAAAGGACTCACCTCTAGAGACTCAGGGTACAACCACAACTCCATAGAGCCCGAGTTGTAGATATTTCCCATACTCATCTACCTTTTCCTGCATTACGAACACCAACGCCGGCAAAGACGACCACGGTTAGTAGTGCCGCCTAGCACACAAGGGAGGGGGGAGGAAAAAGAGAGTGAAACACACACGCAACACGCAACACCCCCACCCCCAACACCATACACACAACCAGATGCAGTAACATTAGATATCCACCCCGTACCCCTCAGGAATAATGCAAGGACAACATGATTTGAAGGAAGTGAGTGTAATACAATTAAAGAACATGAATAAGTGCATTAAATTACAAATGTATGTACATATTTACAGATGGAGGGAGACTGTCCAGTCCTCAATGTCTGTGGGCCACAGGGCCAAAACACATAGGCCAAGGTCCCACCTCACTCCTGCAACAACACGGAGAGAACACTGCAGGGGCATCAGGAAGAAAATACACAGGCACCTCAGGTAGACAGGGAATGGGGAGGCACCTCAGCCGGAAGATAGTACAAAACCACTTGTCCTGGAGGGGGCTACATGCACTGTGCGATGTCCTGGGGAGTGTAAAGCCACAGTCTCTCAAGTGGGTGGTCTGCCCACTGCTTGGTCCTGGGGAGTGCAAGGCCACAGTCTCTCTAGTGGATGGCTTCTCCACTGATTTTGGAGGGGGCCTTGTGCCCAGTGTGCTTCATCCTGGGAAGGATGGGGTGAGTGGATGGCTTCTTCCAATGGTTCTGGAGGGGGCCTTGCGCCAGTGTGCTTCATCTTGGGAAAGATGGGGTGAGTGGATAGCTTCTTCCACTGGTTCTGGAGGGGACATTGTGCCCTGTGATGTAGATCTAGGGCAGTGCAAGGTCACAGTCTCTCACCTGGGTGTCAGACACACTTTATTTGTAGGGGACAGGATGCACAACAGCCCATGGAGGCAGGACTAGACACTGTCCACCGGTGGTGAAGGCTGCTCATTTGTGGCAGTGGCGGGCTGGTATTGGGGCTGGCAGTGATGGGTGGAGGCTCCAGCCCATCCCCTGCAGCCTCAGACGGCTGCCCACTGGGGCTGCTGCTACTGGCAGTGGTGCTGGTAGCAGTGCTGGTGGCAGTGCTGTGGCGATGCTGCCAGTGGTGGGGGAAGGCTCCAGTCCATCCCCTGCAGCTTCAGATTGCTGCCCACTGGGGCTACTGCTGTTGGCTGTGGTCCTGGTGGCGGTGCTGGCAGTGGGGGTGGAGGCTCCAGCCATCCCCTGCAGCCTCGGACGGCTGACCGCTCGGGCTGCTGACAGTGGTGCTGGTGGCTGTGCTGGTGGCGGTGCTAGCTGTGGTGGGGGCTCATCCCCTGCAGCCTCGTATGGCTGAACCACCATGGTTGGTGGTTGGGGCTCAGAATGAGTCCCAGCTCCAGGCCTCCTGACCTTCCTGCCTGCTGGTGCAGGCCCCTTGCCCTTCCTGTCAGCAGTCTGGGATTGCCCCTTGCCCTTCACATCTGCAGCTGGTGGTGCCTCCTTTCCCTTCCTAGTTGCAGCTGGTGGTGCCTCTTTGCCCTTCTTGATGCACCTGGTGCAGGCACCCTGTCAGTGTTGCTTCCTGGTGCCCGGGATCCTCTCCCACCTGCAGTAGCTGCTGACACTATTGTGCCCCTGAACTGGGTGGCTGAGGTGCTTGCCTGGGTTTTGTTCACCCTGGCCTGACGTGAAGGATGGGGGTGGAGGAGGGGTAGGGAAGAGGTCAATAGTGGAGAGGAAAAGCTTCTTAGGGACACTGGGGTGGGAAGAGGGTGAAGATTTGGGAGTGGAGGAAGAGGAGGTGGTTGTAGGAGGTGTCTGCTGTGTTTGGGTGCAGGTGCATGGGCTGGATGGTGTTGTGAGGTTGATGGCTGTTGTGTGTCTGAGTGCTTGTGTTTGTGTTGTGCCCACATCTCCCACCCGGATGCCACCTCACCATGTGCAAGTAGTATAGTAGGGCACTGTACTCACCCCCCTGTGGTTGCTGTGATGCCCCCAGGTGCCCATCCAGCTCTGGATAGGCCACCGCAGGTATGCAGGCCATCAGGGGGGTCAGGGCTCGATGGGCACCCCCTCCTCGTTGGAAGACCATCCCCGGCTGGGCCTCCACCATCTTCCGTGCCCAGCATCGCAGGTCGTCCCACCATTTGCGACAGTGGGTGCTCTGCCTACCGCAGACCCCCAGGGTCCGCACGTCATTGTCGTTGGCACACCATATACCCTTTTTTTATGGGCGCTGACCTGCAGAGAAAAGGTATCAGTCAGACCATCCTGCATGTTACACTCATGGCCCACCATAGCCCTCACATCCCCTTATGCACAAACATTGCCTATCATACATGCAGCACGCTGCCCAGGGCCCTCACCCCAAACCTCCCTACACGAGGGCCTCACACACAGCACTCCATGCATTCATTCCCCATTCATCGTGCTCACAGTGTACTCCCCTGTTGGTCTGGAGGCCCATACAGCATTCGGTACTGGGGTAGGAACCCATCCACCAGTCTCTCCAACTACACAGCGGGGAAGGCAGGGTCCCTTTCCCCAGTGATACGAGCCATGGTTGGTTCCAGACACAGGTCACAGCAGTACTTGCAGTGTAGGTCCTCTCCTTTTGAAGTTCAGGTAGCAAGTGGGTGAACAGATAGAAAATGGCGGTCACGTCCACGGTGGTGCGTACCATCACCACCGGCGTACATCACCATTGGCCACTGTAACCCATAGGGCCCAAAGATGATTGGAACGTTGGTTTTCGATCGCATCCCGCAATGGCGCACAACGTCAGTGGAATTACCTCATTTCCAGCTGTCCCTCCATACAGGACAGGCAGACGCCATTTACCAGGGGGGAGGCCATGGCACCTAACTGCATCACAGTACGCATAGGCAACATTTAGGCCTATGCAACAATATTGTGTTACAGTCACAACATGCAATGCAGTGTAGTGTTTGGAAATATGGAATACTGCAAGCTATTCACTGTTTGCCCCCTAGATTGCAACCGCTGTGGATAAATAGGAGATGGAGACATCCCCCATGTACTGGCCCCTGGTGGACTTGGCAACAATGGAGGACAGGCACATCATCCTCACCTATAGACTGGACAGGGCCACAATCACAGAGCTGTGTGCACAATTGAAACCTGACCTGATATCTGCTATCAGTCAGCCCACCGGGATCCCCCCTCTTGTGCAAGTCCTATCTGTGCTTCATTTCCTGGCAAGTGGCTCCTTCAAAGTGACAGTGGGCTTGGCAGCAGGAATGTCTCAGCCAATGTTCTCAATAGTGCTGAGCAGAGTATTGTCTGCCCTGATTAAACACATGTGCAGCTACATTGTTTTCCCCAAGGTCGAGGATTTGGCCACAGTGAAAGCTGATTTCTATACAATGGGACATATCCCCAACATAATTGGGGCTATTGATGGTACATATATTGCATTTGTCCCCCCTCCCCTGGAGAAACGAACATGTGTTCAGAAATTATAAGAGCTTTCACTCCATGAATGTGCAGATAGTGTGCCTGGCGGACCAGTTCATCTCCCATGTCAATGCAAAGTATCCTTAGTCTGTGCATGATGCCTTTTTCCTGAGGAATAGCAGCATTCCGTATGTGTTGGCTCAACTCCAAAAGCACCGGGTGTGGCTCATAGGTGAGCCCTGGTTCCCACCCAGTGGATGTTGTTGTATGGGTATGGTGTGGGCCCTAATGGTTAGTGTGTGTCTAACAGTTGCCCCTTGATATTTGCAGGTGACTCTGGTTATCCCAACCTCTCATAGCTACTGACCCCTGTGAGGAATCCCGGGACAAGGGAAAACAAGCGTTACAATGAGGCACATGGAAGAACAAGAAGAATAATAGAGAGGACATTCGGCCTCCTGAAGGCCAGGTTCCGTTGCCTCCATCTAACAGGTGGATCCATGTACTACTCATCCAAGAAAGTGTGCCAGCTCATTGTGGCATGCTGTATGTTGCACAACCTTGCCTTACGTCGCCAGGTGCCTTTTCTGCAGGATGATGAGGCTGGAGATGGGCGTGTGGCAGCAGTGGACCCTGTGGACAGTGAAGATGAGGAGGCAGAGGATGAGGATGAGGACAACAGAAGTGAAATAATATGACAGTACTTCCATTGACACACAGGTAATACACTGTCATTACAATTTAAATTGACAGTTTTGTGTTTGACATTGTCACTGGCAGGCTGATTTTCCCACTTCTATGGCCACTTACTATACCCTTTGGCATCTCTAGTTTCAGATATCTGTGCCCCACTATCGCTCCTGGTGTGTTGACTGCAGCCAACTGCAGGTCATTCCTATGTATACATTACTGTACAATTATATTGCAGTGTTTAAAGCTTGATAAACGAATACATGGTTAAATGATTTGACAGACTCCATATTTGTATTTATTCAAATGGTGTTTCTTTAAGTGCTAATGATTATGGGGAGTGTGCAATGGGCTGGGGTGATGATGGAGGAGTGTCCAGGATAGAGTCTAGTCTATTTGTATCACAGGTGCATTGTCCAAGGGGTCATAGGAAGGGGAGCAATGGCAGTTCAAGGTGGACAGGGTGACAGAGTGAGACACAAGTGTTACATTCAGGAGAGTCTTATTTCCTTGCAGGGGTCTTGACAATGTTCTCTGGCTTCTGCCTGGATCTCAGGGACCGTTTGCAGGGTGGTTCTCCTTGTGCAGGGGGTGGGGTGCTGGTGGCCTGTTGTTCCTGTGGCGGGGCCTCCTGTCCACAAGCAGCAGTGGAGGGCTATTCATCAGTATGGCTAGTGGTCGGGGCCCGCTGTTGTGCCACTGCCTCCCTTGTGGTGTTGGCCATGTCTGCCAGCTTCCCTGCAATGGAGACCAGGGTGGTGTTGATGTCCTTCAAGTCCTCCCTGATCCCCGGGTTCTGTCTCTCCTGCAGCCGCTGGGTCTCCTGCAACTTGTCCAGTATCTGGCCCATCATCTACTGGGTATGGTGGTATGCTCCCAAGATGTTGGTGAGTGCCTCCTGGAGAGTCAGATCCCTGGGCCTGTCCTCCCCCAGTCGCACAGCAGTCCTCCCAGCTTCCCTGATGTCCTGTGCCTCTGTCCCCTGAACCGTGTCCCACTGTCACTGGCCCCAGGTCCCTGATCGTCCTGTGTTTGTGGGTGGCCTGGGGTATCTGTAGTGGTGGACACAATGCTGATTGATGTGTCCTGGGGACAGAGGTATGGGACCGCTGGGTGGGTACTGTGCTGGTATTTCCTAAGGTGAGAGGCTCTGTGGTGGAAAGGGACTGTGCCTGGGTTTCCGACTGTCCGGAGATTCCTGATGGACCAGGTTGGTCATCCAGATCCAGATGTTCAGAGCTGCTCTCATCACTGTGGGCCTCTTCTGGGGGTGGACTGGAAGTTGCCGGCACCTTCTCTCTGGTGACGTTTGGGTAGGAGACCTGTGGTGATATAAATGCAGTGTTATTGTTTCTGTGTGTGTCATCTTGTGCATGGGTGTGTTGCCCTGTATGGTTGTTATTGCCCTGGCAGCTTTGCCTTGTTTGAGTAGTGATTTTGTGGGCTAGGTGATTCCCTCTAATGTGTATTCTTTAGTGATGGGTGTCCATGCATGTCTGTGATGGTGGTCCGTGCATTGGTGTTACATGCAGAGCTTGGTATTAGAATGATTGGGTTGTGATGGTGGGCTATGTGGGAGGTGGTGAAGTGATGGGAGTGAGGGTAAGGATGGGGGTGGGTGATAGTAATAAGGAGTTGACTTACCCAACTCCAGTCCTCCTCCTCCTCCTACCAGGCCCTCAGGATGCATGATTGACAAGACTTGCTCCTCCCATGTTGTTAGTTGTGGGGGACGAGGTAGGTTGTCGACTGCCAGCCCTCTTTACAGTTATTTGGTGTCTTGCTGCAGTGGAACACACCTTCCCCTGTAGGTCATTCCACCTCTTCCTTCTGTCATCCCTTGTTTTGAGGTGCTGTCCCAAGGTGTTGACCCTGTCCAAGATTCTCCGCCATAGCTCCATCTTCCTATCAATAGACATCTGCTGCACCAGTGGTCTGAATAGCTGTGGCTCTACCAGGATGATTTCCTCCACCATGGCCCTTAGCTCCTCCTCAGAGAACCTGGGGTGTTGTTGCGGTGCCATGGCTGTATTGTGACTGGTGTGGGTGAGGGTGTGTGGGGTGCTGTGTTGGGGTGTGTGATGAAGGGTGCGTGGATGGTGTATAGGTGATGGTGGTGTGTGTCTGTGGTCTTGTCTGTGGTCTTGCTATCTCTCTTGTGGCACTTGTTTGTGTTGGTAAAGGGTTGTGGGTAATGTGTGTGTGTGTTTTATAGTGGTGTGGATGTGTGAGTGTGGTGTGTGGATGTGTACCAGGTATGTGTAGTTTGAATTGTCCAATGTGGTGTAGTTTTGTTAGGTTGTGTGTATTTTGAGGGCAGCGGTATGTACCGTAAATGGTTTAGCGCCATTGAATGTCTGCCGTGGTGATTCGTGGGTCATAATGCAGTGGGCATAGTTCTGTTAGCGTAACGGTGTGGGTTTTGCTACTGCCAGTTCATCACTGACATTTGGGCTGGTGTACTTATGTGTATGGCTGTATAGTGACGGATTGCTATGTGTGGGTTATAATATGGGTGGCGGTAATCCACTGCAGCGGTGGTATGTTGGCAGCAGTCAGCATGGCAATAAGCAGTAGTTACCGCCAATGTCATAATGAGGGCCATAGTGTTGTCTACGATAGATATCATTCAGACAGACATGTCCCGTTTATACCATGGACAAAGTCAGCTGCGTTCCATTATGCAGCTTGGTTGGATGTTACAAACATTAAAAAAGGGCCGTATTCCATGGATATGCATTAATAGTAGTGAATTATTCACTGCTTTTAATTTATCAAGGGAACAACAGCCAATAACTAAAAGGGACAGTACCTCGGGATCAGGGAGGACCTCACAAAAATCTACACCATCCTTGTCACCTCCTTTACAATCGCAGAGAGTCCTTCGACAGTATGGCTCCTACATGGCATCATTATTCTGCCCAGTTCCACATTTTGTTTTTCAAAATGCCTAAAACATCTTTTCGTGAGCAGGTATGAGCGTCTGGGCGATAGCTATATTAAGGAAGAGTGGGAGTTGCCCTTTGATTACAAATGTCTGAACGGCACAACAGAGGTCTTTCTTAGCGGAAGCAGATGTGAAACTACTGTTAGTCATTCAATGATTTGCAAGCAGGTGTCCCTTCATGGCCATTGCTTTGTGGGGGTCGCACACTTTGCCTGTTTTCTGAAGAGTACTCCTGTCTCTTTGATTCGACCAGCATGTCATGTACTTTTCAATGGATGTTATGGGGTGCTGAGCGATCAAGGCTGTTGCGGTATGCGACCAGGAATTGCCTACACAATTTCAATCTTTAAGGTCGTTACGTGTTGTAGATATATTTTATTCCCCCTTACATGAGAGATAAAGGTATCAGAAATGTGACCTCACATTGATACTATTAATGTAAATTATGACAAGCTGAGCAGACTAAAGGCGCTACTATTTCAAAAATAGGTTGCGTTGACATCAGCTAGAGAGACGTATGCTCTCCAGATTGCGAGATCATCAACCGAGATACAATCCCTATTAAATACCAAATTCCCCAAGCACTTTGGTGAGCTGGTATCCAGAATTTTCAACGCCTTGAGCACTACTGGGATTTTCCATTTCTTTAAGGCTGTCGGGTCTGGATTTGTGTCAGACTTCCAGACTATCTTCGAAGTCATCCCATCGGCCATCCATTCACTCTTTTCAAGCATGTTTGGTGGCTTTCCTATAATTTTGGCATTGATTGGCGGAATACTGCTGCTGTTTCTTCTGATTCGCAGTGGTTGTTTCTTTACAGCTAAACAGAGCGATGGAGCAGCAATCACCAGCACAAATGTGCTGTGTACGCATGGTTCAAGTCTTTGATGCTTCCTTGCTGAAGGAATTGGAGTGGGATTGGTCATTGTCATTCCGACCACTCCTCTGGTGCATGCAGCCTGTCTTTCGCTGCGTATGGTACTTCTTCGAACATTTACCAACATTGTGTCTTGCCGTCACACCAGTGCCTCCTGTGGACCAAGAACTGCTGCTGATGTCCCCGATGAGGATTCATACACAGTCGTGCCCCCTGAGACTAAGGCTCATCCGCGAGGACACTTATGAACACTCTTTGTTGACTGAGTTGGCTCTTCATTCTACAGAACTTGGCACTAATGCTGGTGGACCTGCACAAGAGACTACGGTGCACTTTTGCTCCGTGAATCTATCCGCCCATGTGATCGATCTAACATCTGACAATTTGGTCTCGTTTTTTGATGACTTTCTAGTTGATGATTTTGGAGCTACTCTTCAAGAGCATGACTATTGTTCCACAAATTAGTGATTGGCTTTCTTTTTTAACCAAAGTTCAAAGTAGGCTTTAATTGTATTTACTTTGGCCTGCTGTGCTTGTCATGGTCGACATTAGGTCTCTTCGTATGTTTTGTTTTTCAAGCTATTAGTTTTAAAATATGTTTTTAACTTGTTTTTATGCTTTTAGCTTTTAGTCCAGAGCAGTTTTTTAGCATTTGGATTCATTCACCTTTGGTGGCTTCCAGTTATGGCATCATACTTGTTAAGGCAATAGGGAGGGTGAAGTGAATCCTAGTTTGTTTTAATGGGATAACAGGAGTTGGCTTAGCCTTTGGCTTGAAGACTCGTGCCCACATCACCTAGTGACTTTTAACCTACTTAGCTTACTCTGTCTTAGCCCATTTATTTAATTAATCCTTTTAAGATGTGTAGGAGGTTGGCCTGGCTTATAGTTGGTATCTGATGGCACTTACACCTTGTGCCAGGTCCAGTTATCCCTTATTAGTAGAATAGTAGTGTTCTAGCAGCTTAGGCTGATAGAGGTAGCTATAGCAGAGCAGCTTAGGCTGAACTAATAGACATGCAAAGCTCCTACTATACCACTTATATCATATAGCACTATATCATAAGAATCACAATACTCAGTGTTACTAAAAAATAAAGGAAATATTTCAGATGATATAATCCCTTAGGAGGTAAGTAAGATATACAAAATATACACACAAACCAAAATCAGGTGCGTAAACAGTTTGAAAAAGTAGTGCAAACACTGTAGAATACAATAGGATGCAATAGGCGTAGGGGCAACACAAACCATATACTAAGAAAGTGGAATGCGAACCACTTAGGGACCCCTGGCCTAGTGTAGAGTGTAGAGGGTCACTGGGAGTGTAAGAAAACACTAATGGTGTCCAAGATACCCCACCACAAGACCCTGAAAAGTAGGAGTAAAGTGACACTACTTCCCCAGAACACACTAAACTCGTGATAGGAGATTCTGCATAGACCACAACAGACTGCAAAGCACCGAAGACAGATTCCTGGACCTGTAAAGGAAGGGTACCAAGTCCAAGAGTCAAAAAGTGTCCGGGGGGGGCAGGAGCCCACTAAACCCTGGATAAAGGTGCAAAATGGCTACCTCTGGATAGAAGAAGCTGAAGATTCTGCAACAACAAAAGGTGCTAGGAACTTTTCCTTTGTACAGAAGATGTCCCACAGAGTGCTGGATGAAGCAGTGTTCTTTCTTTGGAGAAAGTCTGCAAACAAGCCTTGCTAGCTGCAAAGGTCGCAGTTGAAGAAAAAGGATGCTGCCCGGACCCAGGAAGGATCAGGAGATGGCCGCTTGGGAGAGGAGACAGAGGGGGCCCTCAGCAACACAGAGAGCGCATGCACCAGAAGGCAGCATCCGCAGAAGTACTTCAACACGGGTTCAAGAAAAGTGAGCACAGCAGTTTTCTCAACACTACTAAAGAGGGTCCCACAAAGCCAGTGGTCAACTCAGGGAGTTGAGCAATGCAGGACGGAGTGCTGGGGACCTGGGATAGGCTGTGCACAAATGATTTCTTGCAAAAGTGCACTGATGGCCCAGCAGCTGCAGTTCACGTAGTGCACAGGATTACTGTCTGGAGAGGGGAGGCAAGGACTTACCTCCTCCAAATTTGGATAGTTGGACCACTGGACAGTCTGGTTCACTTGGGTCCACCACCTGTGTTCCGGAGGCCACGCTCGTCAGGATGAGAGGGGTCCCAGAGTACCAGCGATGATGAAGTTTGGTGCCTGCTGGATCAGGGGGAAGATTCCTCTGACCCACAGGAGATTTATTCGTGGTTTCCAGTGCAGGGTGAGGGCAGACAGCCCCCAGAGCGTGCACCACCAGGAAAAAGTCGAGAAAGCTGGCAAGATTAGGCGCTACAATGTCGCAGGTAGTCTTCTTGTGACATTGTTGCAGTTTTGCAGGCGTCCTGAAGCAGTCAGCGGTTGATCCTTGGCAGAATTCGAAGAGAGAGATGCAGAGGAACTCTGGTGAATTCTTGCAAATTGTTATCTGAGGAAAAGCCCACAGGAGAGACCCTAAATATCCCTCAGAGGAGGACTGTCCACCTAGTGAGGTAAGCACCTATCAGGAGGGGTCTCTGACATCACCTGCTAGCGCTGGCCACTCACAGGCCTCCACTGTGCCCTCACACCTCTGGATTCAAGATGGCAGAGGTCTGGGACACACTGGAGGAGCTCTGGGCACCATCCCTGGGGTGGTGATGGACACCTTCCCTTTGTCCAGTTTCGTGCCAAAGCAGGGGCTGGGGGTTCCCTGAACTGGTGTAGACTGGCTTATGAAAGGGGGACACCAGCTGTGCCCTTCAAAGCATTTCCAGGGCTGGGAGAGCCTACTCCTCCCCATCCCTTGACATCTATTTCCAAACGGAGAGGGTGTAACACCCACTCTCAGAGAAAATACTTTGTTCTGCCTTCCTGGAACTGGGCTGCCCAGACGCCAGGAGGGCAGAACCCTGTCTGTGGGGTGGCAGCAGCGGTAGCTGCGGAGAAAACCCCTGAGAGCTGGTTTGGCAGTACCCAGGGTCCATAGTGGAGCCCCTGGGATTCATGGGATTGGCACCCCAATACCAGATTTGGCATGGGGGACAATTCCATGATCTTAGACATGTTACATGGCCATATTTGGAGTTACCATTGTGAAGCTACATATAGGTGTGGACCTATATGTAGTGCACGTGTGTAATGGTGGCCCCGCACTCACAAAGTCCGGGGAAATTGCCCTGAACTATGTGGGGGCACCTTGGCTCGTGCCAGGGTGCTCTCACACTTAGTAACTTTGCACCTAACCTTTACTAAGTGAGGGCTAGACATATGGGTAACTTAGAAGTTACTTAAGTGCAGTGCACAATGGCGGTGAAATAACGTGTGAGTTACTTCACTCAGGCTGCAGTGGCAGTCTTGTGTAAGATTTGTCTGAGCTCCCTATGGGTGGCAAAAGAAATGCTCCAGCCCGTAGGGATCTCTTGGAACCCCAATACCCTGGGTACCTAGGTAGCATATACTAGGGAATTATAAGGGGACTCCAGTGTGCCAATTAGAATTGATGAAAATGGTCACTAGCCTATAGTGACAATTGTAAAGGCAGAGAGAGCATAAGCACTGAGGTTCTGGTTAGCAGAGCCTTAGTGACACAGTTAGGCACTACACAGGGATACACATACAGGCCACAAACTATGAGCACTGGGGTCCTGGCTAGCAGGGTCCCAGTGATACATATAAAACACACTGAAAAATATGGTTTTCACTATGAGCACTGGGATCCTGCTAGCCAGGATCCCAGTGAGACAGAAAAAACTCCCTGACATATATTCACAAACAGGCCAAAAGTGGGGGTAACAATGCTAGAAAGAGGCTACTTTCCTACAAGATGGCTGACATGTTTATAGTTAGGCCATTTGTTTGAGTTTATGTTATCACTTCCACCGCACTAAGGCGTCAAGTCAAGCGACAAAGACAAACAAACTGTAGGTGTTCACATTAGGTACTTTCCCTCTTCACGCTTTTGAGGGAATTGTTTATATTAATTACCGTCTCAAGCATGCTGTGTTATTTGTTGTTTGGGAACAACCTACGTCAGGAGTCCAACTAGATCTGTATAAGTACACCTCACTTTAAACAGATAATGAGAAGGATTCTGACCAGATACCATTGCTGCTATCAATACTGCACAACGCCTTGTCGCTGATCCGGACTTTGTGTTCCTACGGAGTCTGAGCTAGAGACCTTATTCCAAGGTGACAAGGGTTGGAGGCTCCTCTCAGGGACACGACATTGGCAGATTAGGTTTAACATACCCAGCTCTCTTTTAGGTAGAAGGTTAGGTCTCTCAGAATAGGGTAATAGGACATATTATATATTATATGGGGGTCATTACAACATTGGCGGTAAAAGCCACTTACCGCCGTGCAGAAGACCGCCAACACACAGCCGCGGAATTCCGCCACAGCTTTTATGACCCACATCTCGAAATCTGACAAAATTCAGACACCCACACAAGTCCGCCACACCAAAGGTCAGTGATAAACAAAACCTCCACGTACCACCAACAGAAATACGCATACACTACCACGACCCACAAATCCACGCGCCGGTCTTTCAACCGTGGTATCCCATTGGCGGTACACACTGCTGCGCTCAAAATACACACACTTCTACAAAACACTGCCACATTGGACAACTTGAAATACACACACCTGATACACATACACACACCACTCCCACACACCCATTACAATATAAAACACACACCCACATCACCCACTAACCCCTACAACGACTATTACAGAGAGAAGGCCAGAGAGAGACACCACCATCCGCAAACTAGCATCCACAGGTGCTCAACACCATCACCCACACAACTTTCACGCACAAAACACCACACACCACTACATATCACCACACATATAACCACACATACCACCCCACACATCACCCACACCACCCCATGGCACCGCAAAGACACCCCAGGTTCTCGGAGGAGGAGCTCAGGGTCATGGTGGAGGAAATCATCCGGGTAGAGCCACAGCTATTTGGAGCACAGGTGCAGCACACCTCAATTGGAAGATGGAGCTATGGTGAAGAATAGTTGACAGGGTCAACGCAGTGGGACAACACCATAGAAATCAGGACGACATCAGGAAGAGGTGGAACGACCTACGGGGGAAGGTGCGTTCCGTGGTCTCAAGACACCACCAGGCGGTTCAGCGGACTGGCGGCGGACCCCCACCTCCTCACCCACAGCTAACAACATGGGAGGAGCAGGTCTTGGCAATTCTGCAGCCTGAGGGCCTCGCAGGAGTCAGTGGAGAAATGGACTCTGGTAAGACAAATCTTAACTATTACATCCCCCACCCTACCTGCATGCCATCACATACCCCAACCCTCACCCTCACCCCCATCACTCCAACTCCTCACAAATTTCCCAGTATCACAAACCACCCATCCTAACACCAAGCCCTGCATGCAACACCAAAGCAAGGACACACATCACTAAAGCATGCCCACTGCAAATACCCATACACTCCCCTAAACCATCATCACACAAGCCCCCACACAGGAATGCAAGCACTGGGGTACACGGTCACCCACCCATTGCACACCATGACAGATGCAATAATCATGCTTTTCCACCCCTGCAGGACCACTACCCAACGTCACCAGACAGGAGGGTCCAGACATCTCCACCCTACCCACAGAAGAGGCCCACAGTGATGACAGCAGCTCTGTCCAACTGGATCTAGGTGACCAGCCCGGACCATCGTGGGCCTGGGGACAGTCGGTTCCCCTCACACAGGCACAGGCCACCACAGACCTTCCACTCTCTGGTAACACCAGCACAGCACCCACCCAGCGGGCCCATACCTCCGTCCCCAGGACACATCAATCAGCTGTGTGTCCACCACTACTGGGAACCCAGGATAACCCGCCACCCCAACAACAACAGGGACCAGGGGGCAGTGGCAGTGGGCACACGGTCCAGGGGACGGCGGCCCAGGAACACAGGGGAACTGGGAGGCCTGCTGTGCGACAGGGGGCGGACAGGCCAAGTGAACCCACTATCCACGAGGCCCTCTCCTCCATCATGGGAGCATACCACCACTCCCAGGAGACGATGGCAACGGTACTGGCCAAGTTTCTGGAGACCCAGCGCATGCAGGAGGAACAGTATTTTCGGGTTCAGGGAGGAACTCAGAACCATCAGCTCCGCCCTGGGTACCATCGTAGGGGTGCTGAAGGAAATACTCAACACCAGGAGGGACACTGTGGCACTGCTAGTGGCCCCTGACACTAGCATGGACGATGAACTGCCTACCACCTCCGCCGGTGCTAGTGGACAGGAGGCACCACCACAGGACCACCACACCAGCACCCCACCCCCTGCAGATGGAGAACCACCCCGCAAGCAGTCCCTGAGATCCAGGAACAAGACAGAGCACGATGCCAAGACCCCGCCAACAAATGAGACCACCCTGATTGTCAACCCACTGTCCCACATTGTCAACCTGTCCATATTGAAACTGCCCCAGCTCCACTTCCTATGCCCATATGGGCAATGCACCTATGAGACAAATAGACTGGACTCTGCCATGGACACTCCTCCGCCTTCACCCCTAACCATTTAACTTCCCCCTCCAATATTTTGATTTGTAAATAAACACACCTAAAGCACCAAAAGATCTGGAGTCTGTCTGTGATTTTGAAATAGTGTATTTGCAATTACAGTGACAACATTTACAGGAAATAGTAATGTCAGCATACCTATGTCACACAGCTCTAGTCCTTGAGGAATCTAAGCAGATGACACACAGTGAGACCCACACCTGTGAAACCGAAAGGGAAAGTGACAACTCAGTGACCATACACTGGGTGAAATCGACAGACAGGAGAGAGGTAGAAGTGTAAAAGTAGTTGTAGTAGGCAGGAATGTATTCTCACCTGTGTTTCACTGGAATTATTGCTGGATGACTGAGTCCCTGTTGTCAATGTCTTCTTCCTCTGCTTCCTCCTCATCACTGTCTACAGGCTCCACAGCTGCCACAAGACCGCCATCTGGACCATCCTCCTGCAGAAAAGGCACCTGTCATCGCAAAGCCAAGTTATGAAGCATACAGCAGGCCACGATGATCTGGCACACCTTCTTTGGTGAGTAGAATAGGGATCCACCTGTCATATGGAGGCACCTGAACCTGGCCTTCAGGAGGCCGAAGGTGCAGTCGATCACCCTCCTAGTCCTCCCATGGGCCTCATTGTAGCGTTCCTCTGCCCTGGTCCTGGGATTCCTCACTGGGGCCAGTAGCCATGACAGGTTGGGGTAACCAGAGTCACCTAATAGCCACACCCGGTGCCTCTGTAGTTGACCCATCACATAAGGGATGCTGCTATTCCGCAGGTTGTAGGCATCATGCACTGAGCCAGGGAACATGGCATTCACATGGGAGATGTACTGGTCTGCCAAACATACCATCTGTACATTCATGGAATGATAACTCTTCTGGTTCCTGTACACCTGTTCACTCCTGTGGGGGGGGACCAAAGCCACATGGGTCCCATCAATGGCACCTATGATGTTGGGGATATGTGCAAGGGCATAGAAGTCTCCTTTCACTGTAGACAAGTCCTCCACCTGAGGGAAAACGATGTAGCTCCGCATGTGTTTCAGCAGGGCAGACAACACTCTGGACAATACGTTGGAAAACATAGGCTGGGACATCCCTGATGCCATGGCCACAGTTGTTTGAAAAGACCCACTTGCAAGGAAATGGAGCACTGATAGCACCTGCACTTGAGGGGGGATTCCTGTGGGATGGCGGATTGCTGACATCAGGTCTGGCTCCAGCTGGGTACACAGTTCCTGGATTGTGGCACGGTCAAACCTGTAGGTGATGATCACATTTCTTTCCTCCATTGTCGACAGGTCCACCAGCGGTCGGTACACCGGAGGATTCCGCCATCTCCTCACATGCC
The DNA here is from genome assembly GCF_031143425.1 of Pleurodeles waltl. Taxonomy (NCBI): domain Eukaryota; kingdom Metazoa; phylum Chordata; class Amphibia; order Caudata; family Salamandridae; genus Pleurodeles; species Pleurodeles waltl. The sequence continues at coordinate 1,176,101,743 of NC_090446.1, read as the reverse complement.
CCAGCTGCCTAGGAAGGACAACATCGAGCACAGAGTCAAACAACTCAGAGGTATGTGCCCACAGTCTACACAGAACACGATTCATACACAAAATCAGGCCTGTATGTGTGTTGAGAGTAGACACCTTCACTGCACGCAAAGTCCGCAGAATGATGTTGTACTCACCCCGTTGTGTCTGCTGTGATGCCCTCAAGCGCCCATCCAACTCAGGTTAGGCCACCGCCAGGATCCGGAACATCAGGGAGGTCATGGTTCGCCGGGCACCCCTCCCACGTTGGGAGGCCATCCCCAGCTGAGCCTCCGCCATCTTCTTGCTCCAGCGGCGAATGTCCTCCCATCTTTTACGGCAGTGGGTGCTCCATCTGTGGTGGACCCCCAGGGTCCGGACGTCCTTGGCGATGGCATGCGAAATATCCTTCTTCTGGTGGGCGCTGACCTTCATGAAAAGTACAGTGGAGGAAGAGAAGTCATTAGCAAATGCACCGTCGAAGTGAGTGGCTCACATCCCTAGCCTTGCCATGTGGCACATGCATTCACAGTCCTTCATGCACACAGAACTGTGCCCCCTTCCTTCTTACAACCAACCCTCTCCACACAAGCATAGCTCAAACAACGTGCTCCCTGTGTACTTACCTGTTGGTCTGGAGGACCGTAGAGTAGCGTGTACTGGGGAAGGACCCCGTCCATGAGCTTCTCCAACTCCTCTGCAGTGAAGGCAGGGGCCCTTTCCCCAGACGCACGAGCCATTGTCTCTTCCAGACCGAGGTCAGAGCAGCACTTGCAGTGTAGGTCCTCTCCTGTTGAAGATCAGGTATCGAGTGATTCAACAGCTAGAAAATGGCGGTCACGTCTGCGGCAGTCATGTCCGCGGTGGTGCGTAGCATCACCGCCGGTGTACATCGTCATTGGCTCCTGGGACCCATGGGGTCCAATGTTAACCAATGCAGCATTGCGCCGTGGTCTTCGACCGCCTACTGCGACGGTGTACAACGCCAGTGCAGTTACATCACATCCCATTGTCCCACTTTAGAGGTCAGGCAGCCGCCATTTCAGGGGCCCACATGGCCTAATTACCAACTGTGTCACACAGACTTAGGCCTTGTCATACAACACAAATACAGGCCAGATTCTGTGTATGAATGGTGTTCTGTGTAGACTGTGGGTACATACCTCTGAGTTGTTTGACTCTGTGGTCATATCCCCAACATCATAGGTGCCATTGATGGGACCCATGTAGCTCTGCCCCCCCCCCCCACAGGAGTGAACAGGTGTACAGGAACCGGAAGAGTTATAATTTGATGAATGTACAGATGATATGTTTGGCAGACCAGTACATCTCCCAGGTAAATGCTATGTTCCCTGGCTCTGTGCATGATGCCTACATCCTGCGGAATAGCAGCATCCCTTATGTGATGGGTCGACTCCAGAGGCACTGGGCGTGGCTATTAGGGGACTCTGGTTACCCCAACCTGTCATGGCTACTGACCCCAGTGAGGAATCCCAGGACCAGTGCAGAGGAACGCTACAATGAGGCCCATGGGCGGACTAGGAGGGTGATCGAACGCACCTTCGGCCTCCTGAAGGCCAGGTTCAGGTGCCTCCATATGACAGTTGGTTCCCTATTCTACTCAACAAAGAAGGTGTGCCAGATCATCGTGGCCTGCTGTATGCTTCACAATTTGGCTTTGCGACAACAGGTGCCTCTTCTGCAGGAGGATGGTCCAGATGACGGTGTTGTGGCAGCTGTGGAACCTGTGGACAGTGATGAGGAGGAAGCAGAGGAAGAAGACATTGACAACAGGGACTCAGTTATCCAGCAATATTTCCAGTGACACACAGGTGAGAATACATTCCTGCCTACTACAAATACTTTTACACTCCTCTATCCTGTCTGTCGGTTTCAACCAGTACATGGTAACTGAGTTGTACATTTCCATTACAGTTTCACAGGTGTGGTTTCCAACGTGTGTCATCTGCTTAGATTCCTCATGGACTTGAGATGTGTGACATAGGTATGTTGACATTACATTTGAGAACACATTTTGTCACTGTCATTGCTAATACACATTTTGAAAATCACAGACTGACTCCAGATTGTTTTGTGCTTCAAGGGTGCTTATTGCAGTGCTAAATATTGGAGGGAGGTTGTAAAATGGTGAGGGGTGATGGTGGAGGAATGTCCATGGCAGAGTCCAGTCTATTAGTCTCACAGGTGCATTGCCCATATGGGCATAGGAAGTGGAGCTAGGGCAGTTCCAATATGGACAGGGTTACAAAGTGGGACAGTAGGATGAGAATCAGGGTGGTCTTATTTCTTGGCGGGGGTCTTGGCATCGTGCTCTGTCTTGTTCCTGGATCTCAGGGACCGTTTGTGGGGTGGTTCTCCATCTGCAGGGGGTGGGGTGCTGGTGTGGTGGTCCTGTGGCGGTGCCTCCTGTCCACTAGTGCCGGCGGAGGTGGTGGGCAGTTCATCGTCCATGCTAGTGTCAGGGGCCCCTTGGAGTGCCACAGTGTCCCTCCTGGTGTTAAGTATCTCCTTCAGCACCCCTACGATGGTGCCCAGGGTGGTGCTGATGGGTCTGAGTTCCTCCCTGAAGCCCAAATACTGTTCCTCCTGCATTGGGTCTCCTGAAACTTGGCCAGTACCGTTGTCATTGTCTCCTGGGAGTGGTGGTATGCTCCCATGATGGAGGAGAGGGCCTCGTGGAGAATGGGTTCCCTTGGCCTGTCCGCCCCCTGTCGCACAGCAGCCCTCCCAGTTCCCTTGTGTTCCTGTGCCTCCGTCCCCTGGACCGTGTGCCCACTACCACTGCCCCCAGGTCCCTTTTGTTGTTGGGGTGGTGGATTATCCTGGGTTCCCTGTAGTGGTGGACACACAGCTGATTGATGTGTCCTGGGGACGGAGGGATGGGCCCGCTGGGTAGGTGCTGTGCTGGTGTTACCAGAGGGTGGAAGGTCTGTGGTGGCCTGTGCCTGTGTGAGGGGAACCGACTGTCCCGAGGCCCACGATGGTCCGGGTTGGTCATCTAGATCCAGGTGGACAGAGCTGCTGTCATCACTGTGGGCCTCTTCTGTGGGTGAGGTGGAGATGTCTGGACCCTCCTGTCTGGTGACGTTGGGTAGTGGTCCTGCAGGGGTGTAAAGGCATGATTATTGCATCTGTGTGTTTCATGGTGTGCAATGGGTGGGTGACCGTGTACCCCAGTGCTAGCATTCCTGTGTGTGGGTTTGTGTGATGATGGTTGAGGGGGGTGTTTATGGGTATGTGCAGTGGGCATGCTTTAGTGATGGGTGTCCATGCTTTGTTGTGTCATGCAGGGCTTGGTGTTTGGATGGGTGGTTTGTGATACTGGTACATTTGTGAGGAGTTGGAGTGATAGGGGTGGGGGCGAGGGTGGGGGTATGTGATAGCATGCAGGTAGGGTGGGGGATATGATAGTTAAGATTTGACTTACCAGAGTCCATTCCTCCACCGACTCCTGCGAGGCCCTCAGGATGCAGAATAGTCAAGACCTGCTCCTCCCATGTTGTTAGTTGTGGGGTAGGAGGTGGCGGTCCGCCGCCAGTCCGCTGTACCACGATGTTGTGTCTGGAGACCACAGAACGCACCTTCCCCCATAGGTCGTTCCTCCTCTTCCTGATGTCGTCCCGATTTCTTGGGTGCTGTCCCACTGCGTTGACCCTGTCGACTATTCTTCGCCATAGCTCCATCTTCCTAGCTAGGGAGGTGTGCTGCACCTGTGATCCAAATAGCTGTAGCTCTACCCGTGCGATTTCCTACACCAAGACCCTGAGCTCCTCCTCCAAGAACCTAGGGTGTCTTTGCCGTGCCATGGGGTGGTGTAGGTGATGTGTGGGGTGGTGTATGTGGTGATAAGTGTTGGGATATGTAGTGGTGTGTGGTGTTTTGTGCGTGGAAGTAGTGTGTGTGATGGTGTTGAGTGCCTGTGGCGGCTAGTTTGTGGATGGTGGTGTCTCTCTCTGGCCTTCTGTCGCAATTGTTGTCATAGGGGTTTGTGGGTAATGTGGGTGTGTGTTTTATATAGTATTGAGTGTGTGGGAGTGATGTATGTATGTGTATCAGGTGTGTGCCTTTCGAATTGTCCAATGTGGTGGTGTTTTGGAGATGTGTGTGTATTTTGAGCGTGGCTGTGTGTACCGCCAATGGAATACCGTGGTTGAAAGACTGCCGCGTGGATTCGTGGGTCGTGATAGCATGGGCGTATTTCTGTTGGCGTGACGGTGGAGGTTTTGTTTTCGCCAGTTTATTACTGACCTTTGATGTGGCGGACTTGTGTGGGTGTCTGAATTTTGTCGGATTTCGGGATGTGGGTCATAATAGCTATGGCGGATTTCCGAGGCAACGGCGGTGTGTTGGCAGTCTTCTGCACGGCGGAAAGCAGCTTTTACGCCAATGTTGTTTTGACCCCCTAGGTGAGGAGGCACAGAACTCCAAGCCAAAAGGCTAAACTAAACTCCTGATTCCCATTCAAATTAAATATGATCCACTACAATGCCTTACTGGGATAACATCCTTATGGTGTTTCCTTGAGGTCCACTGCATCCCATCTGCCTAGAGAAAAACACCACTAGAACCCAAGCCAGAAAGCATTCAAACTGCTGCACATACTGAATTGGCAAAGTCACAACACACCTCCTTTCCTTGCAGAACAAAAAGAGGTAAGTAAAAGCAAAGAACAAGGATTTCACAAGTGTAACTAGAAAGAGAAGAATAGAACAGAAAATCTAAAGAAGAAAATCAAAACGCTAAGACATAATGGCCCTCATTACAACCCTGGCGGTCGGTGTTAAAGCGGCAGTAAGACCGCCAACAGGCCGGCGGTAAAAAAAATGGGATCACGACCACGGTGGAAACCGCCAAAACATACAGCCACTTTAACACACTGTCCACCAGGGCGGTAGCAACAAACACCGCAGCAGTCACCGCCAACAGACAGGCGGAAGACAATGTACCGCCCACTGTATTACAAGGCACCAATCCGCCAGCTTTTCCGGGGCGGTACCAACGACATCAAAAGCATGGCGGAAACAGTATACTGAAGAGGAACCACTCACCTTTCGACATTCAACGAAGAACCAGGATGCGATGGAGCCCGAACTGCAGGCCCTCCCCATGCTGGTGTATCTGCTAATACACCAGGAATTTCAAAGAAAGCGGCGGCGATGACCATGGTGAGTACTGCACCTAGCACACAGAGGACCGGGGAGGAAAAAGAGAGTGACACACACACGCAACACAAGACACCCCTACCTCCACCCTCACCCACAGCACCATACATACAAAAACATGCAGCAACATTACATTTACACCCCTTAACCCCCTGGAAGAACATCATGACAAAAAGATTCGAGTCAAATCTGTGATATTTAGAAAATGCATATAAAGGAAACGATTTTAAATAACAGTTCATTCAAATATTTACAAGATGTACAGAGGGCCGTACACTATCCATTGCAAATGTCCATGGACCAGTGGCCCAAAAAAATCATGGGCGAAGTCCACAGTTGACTCCTGCCTCAAAACTGAGAGAACACTGCAGGGGCATCAGATTGAAATAACACAGGCACCTCAGGGGGAAGGGGAGGGGGGCACCTCAGCCAGAAGATGGTACTACGCCACTGCTTCTGGAGGGGGCAACATGCCCACAGTAATGTCCTGGGGAGTGCAAAGCCACAGTCTCTCAAGTGTCTCCAGTTGGTGGTTTGCCCACTGCTAGCTCCTGGGGAGTGCAAAGCCACAGTCTCTCAAGTTTCTCCAGTGGGTGGTTTGCCCACTGCTAGCTCCTGGGGAGTGCAAAGCCACAGTCTCACAAGTGGGTGGTTTGCCCACTGCTTGGTCCTGGGGAGTGCAAAGCCACAGTCTCTCAAGTGGGTGGTTTGCCCACTGCTTGGTCCTTGGGAGCGCAAATGCACAGTCTCTCTAGTGGATGCCTTCTCCACTGGTTCTGGAGGGGGCTTTGTGCCCAGTCTGCTTCATCCGGCAAAGGAAAGTGATAGTGGATGCATATCTCCACTGGTTCTGGAGGGGGCTTTGTGCCCAGTCTTCTTCATCGTGCCAAGGATAGGGGGAGTGGATGCATATCTCCACTGGTTCTGGAGGGGGCTTTGTGCCCAGTGAAGCTGCACCTGGGGTGTGGCTATTCCCATTCCCTCACCTGGGTGTCTGAGGCTCAAGTTGTGCAGGCTCAATCCTGCGGTGACTTAGATGGATGCCCACTATGGATGCTGCTGATGTTCGATGTAGTGACACCGGCTGGGCATGTGGCGGTACATACGGTGGTGCAGGTGGTGGTGTCTGCGGCGGAGATGCTGCTGGTGCTCCCTGTGGTGCAGGTGCTGGTAGTGGTGGAGGTAGACACCAGGCCGTCTCAAGCAGCGTAGACAGCTGCCCACTGGGGATGATGCTGCTGACTGTCGTTGTGGCAGCAGCGGTGCAGGGGGTGGTGCAGATGGCGGTGCAGGTGGCAGTGCTGATGGCGGTGCTTGCAGCGGGGCTTACCACGGTACAGGTTGCTGGCCTGTCAGGAGTGATGGTGCTCACCAGTCCCTCACCTGGAGGCTCCGAGCCCTGAAGTGCCTTGCCTTTGCTCTTTTTGCCCTTCCCCACCTTGGTAGACGCTGCTGGGACCTTGGCACTGTCCTCTTGTTTTTTGGATGAGGCCTTGCTTGCTGGGTCTACCCAGTTTCACCTTCACTGAGTGTACTTTGTCAGTTTTCACTTATGTTCTATTCTTTTCACATTCTCCATCCTTTCGTCAACTCACAAGTTCTCTCCTCCAGTGGGATACTAATGTCTAACAAGCAGGCGTACCCTGCATACATCAAAAAACAGTTGTGTCTTTTCATCCACTGTAGTGCAATATGTCCATATCAGACCTCTGACAGCATCATCGACCTTCAAGCCAGTCCTCACTGTTGCACTTTTAGTCATTCTATTGTCTCTCCTAAGCTGTTCATTAGAAGTGGGTTTGTAGATAGATCCCAATCCTGATGTGTTTGACACCAAAACTGCATGAGGTTCCTCATATCACTCGAGACAATTTACGTATCATTGTGTGTAACAATGTGTGATGGAAGACACTCCCTAGAAAAAAATATAATTCTGCATCGTAATTCTGCTGGGCATTGTTGTGGAGTGCAAAAACATTATCTCCAACCTCTTTAAATAAATATATACTACTCTGTCAAACCAATGAAAGTCCAATTAAGTCTAAACGGATTTTCACCCAAGGTACCTCCCGGTCTTCCCCATGCAGAGGGGTCTCTATTTAATAAACTTTCAATTTATTTTACCCTTCCTTGCAAATTCTGCATTCCGCCATTTTCTTCATAACTTGCACATCACGCCCACAACACTGAAACGTTTCCTTAATATGCCTTTTGGTCATGGTTTAATCCAAATTGCTGTCATGTTCCAATGGGATAAGTTTGTCTCTTACAGACTTGGGAGGTAAATATCTGTCCCCTCGCATCATGTACAATAAGTTCACCTATCACCTTGAAATACGGCCTTGTACTGGTATGCAACTCTTTCTCCTAGTTTTCTTTCATAAAAACTCTTGAACTATTTTCAAGACCTCATCTTTGTTCCTGGCAGTAAACCACTCATCTTTAGAAATCGCATCGTATATTCCTTCTATGACACCCAAAACACTGACAACAACCTCCTCAGCCTCAAATTCTCCCATTGCCTTACTTGAGCCAGGAAAGAATGAGGGGCAATCAGCCACACTTTACGTTTGACAGCCTGAAATGCAATCAATCTCATACATAACGTTCTGCAGCCTAGTCAAAAACCTAGTAAACCTGGCAGAACTCTTGTCTACATATTCTGAGTAAGAGCTTGAGATGAGTAAGCAGAATAAACTTAGTGCTCCAATTATAAGTCTTGAAATATTCAGTGCTACATGCCACCACCAATGATTTTCTCCCAGTAACTAACCGGTTTCTCTCAGTTGTGAGTGCGCAAGATGCAAATGTGGCTGTTTTTCCTTGTTCCAAAGTAAATGAGAAAGTACTACCCCAGTGTCTGAGGCACAGGCATCCACGGCAATAATCATTTTTCTGTTAACATCAAATGAGGTCAAAACACCAATCTGAGCAAAGGCTTATTGTAGGGTTCCAAAAGCTTTGCTGCTGATCCTTTTCACACAAAGGCACATATTTATACTTTTTTAGCACCACATTTGTGTCATTTTTTTACGCAAAAGTGGCACAACCTTAGAAAATACAACTGTATTTTCTAAGTTTCCGCTGCTTTTGCGTCAAAAAATGAAGCAAATGTGGTGCTAATAAAGTATAAATATGGGCCAAAATGTCTTAAATGTTCCACAAATTTTAAATAATCACTGGCCCTAGTGGGGCCTTGCTAGATATTGGGTCTCTAGTTGGCAGAGGTATGCACCCTGTCCAAGTAGGGACCACAGTCCTAATCAGGGTAAGTCACAACACAAACCAAATTATCCTGTGCTCACCCTCTGGTAGCTTGGCACAGAGTGGGCAGGCTTAACTTAGAAGGTAATGTATGAAGTATTTGCTCATACAGTAACACAGTGAAAACACCCCAAAGATACACCACACAGGTTTAGAAAAATAGATAAAATTTATCGGAATAAAATAAGGTAAAATGACAAAAATCCAATAAGCACAAGTAGAGATATCACTTTTAAAGGTTTGAAAGAGTCTCAATCCTCAAGAATCAGTTGTATCTTTGTAACACACAGTACCTGGGATGCGTCAAAAATAACAATGTACTGGCGGCTGCAGGGAAGGAGGTGTGTTGAAAAATAAGGTGCTGCGTCAGATTTTCCGGCGCGGCATTAGCGATGCATTGTTTCTTTCCATGCTGCAAGGTGATGCATCAATTTTCAGGAGCGCAGCCTTGGATCCTCACTGCGATGCTGGGATATTTAGATGCCCAGGGATGATGTATTTTTAAATCCTGGATGCACTGGTAGAAAGAAGCAGGTGCTGCATCGATCCAGTAGGTGTAGCAGTGTTTTTTTCAGCTGCAAGGCAGGCGCTGCTTCAGATTTCTAGTTGCGATTCCTGTGCCGTATTGTTCTGGTCGGTGGTGAGGCAATTTTCCAGCCAGGATGCAGGTGCTGCATCAATTTCTTCAGGCATTGCATTGATTTTCTGACACACAAGGATTTCCTGAAGAGGTGAAGTCTTTTTTGGCCATGAGACTTCAAAAACGGAAGGAAAGCTCAATCCAAGCCCTTGGAGAGCACCCTTGAAGGACAGCAGAGTCCTTCAGCATAGTCAGGGGCACCAAACAATATGGCAACAAGCAGGAAAGCAGTCGTTCAGTAAAGCAGTCCAGGTGAGTCCGTTGAGCAGCGAGGCAGCCTCTCTGACAAAGTCCAGTTGTAGGTCCAGAAGTGTCTTTTTATGTGGGGTCAGAGACAAAGTTTATATATCCAAAAATTCCTTTGAAGTAGGGGAAACTTCAAAGAGTGGTTTTGAAGAGCAGAATTTCCTCTTTCAGCCCAGTCCTGTCTGCCAGGATCCCTGTGGGGGTTATCAGTCATTTGTGTGAGGGCAGGCCACTGGCTTTTGAAATGTAAGGGAGAGTCCCTCCACCCTGCCAGCCCAGGGAGCCCCTTTCAGTATGCAGATGAATGCAGATGTGATTGAGTGTCCTGGGTTTACGTTCATATGGGTGGAATGCTCAAAGGCAGCTGTCAACCAGCACAGGCCAGACGTGGATTGGAGACAGGCTGTAAGGCATAGATGGCAGTTAATGCAGAGAAATACCCACTTTCTAAAAGTGGCATCTTTAAAAGAGTCATATTAAATTCAACTTTACCAGCAAATAGGATTTTGTATTACCATTCTGGCCATACTAAACATGACAGTGCCACTCTTTCCAGATCAGAATCTACCACTCAAATGTATATGAGGACAGTTCTAATGCTAGTGTATGAGAGGATCAGGCCTCACAGTGGTGGAAAATGAATTTATGGTTTTTTGACTACCAGGACATGTGAACCACAGAGGTACATGTCCTGCCTTTTACCTACATAGCACCCTGCCCTATGGGTTACCTAGGGACTACCTTATGGGTGGCTTATATGTAGAAAAAGGGGAGTTTGAGGTTTGGCAAGTAGTTTTCAATGCCAAGTCGAAGTGGCAGTGAAACTGCACACACAGGCCTTGTAAATGGCCTGAGAAATGGTTAAGGGGCAACTTATGTTGGTGGCACAATCAGTGCTGTAGGCCCACTAGTAGCATTTAATTCACAGGCCCTGGGCACATGTAGTGCATTTTACTAAGGACTAACAAGTAAATTAAAAATGTCAGTTGGGTATGAGCCAAGGTTACCATGTTTTTAGGGAGAAAGAACATGCACTTTAGCACTGGTGAGCAGTAGTAAAGTGCCCAAAGTCCTAAAGCCAACATAAATGAGATGAGAAAAAGAGGAGGAAGGCACAAAGTACGGGGTGACCCATTAGAGACAGCAATTTTCCAACAGGCCTCATTGGTTCTTTACATAGTTCACAATGGTGCTGCCTAGATCAGCTTTTTGTCCAACTCATGAGGCAGAGATAGAATATCCAAGTACTCTACCTCTTCATGATATCTACACTTTACCTCGTGAAGTGTCATTTCAGTCATGGTCAATCTACCCAAAGCCTTCTTCAACGTCATATTGTGTTCACTGATGTACTTATGAAAATCAGAATATCATCCTGAAAAAATGCTGCATTTTGCAAGTTCTTCAGCACCTCTGACACCATGCACTGAAAGACACTGGCAGGAACTACTAAGTCAAATGGGAAGGCAGATGAATTTCTAAATATTTTTTTTAGATTTTAAACACTGTAAATGCCTTGAGGTCAGGATGCTTTTGAATTTTGGGGGTGGAACTGCACAGTACAACTTCAAGAAGTACTTACCACTACCTACCCACACAACAATCTGTTGGTGTCTGGAAGGGGAAAACAATTCATGATGATGTTCTGATTGAAGTACTTTAAGTCCACAAAAATACTCCAACTTAATTTGCTATCTCTACAGGAGAAAGGAATTCTGAGGTTTAAGAGATTTAATAACCCTCATCTCCCACCATCTGCTTGAAGATAGAAAATATATTATAATATTCTAGTTTTATGTCTCACTGGAATTGCTCCATTCTTCTTCATATTTCTGTGTGTGTATCCTTTCACTTTTCCATCTCGTCTACATTCACACCACTCACAACCATCACTTGATCCGAAGCTCTTAGACTAATAATGATATGCAAATTATACTGGTGCACCCGACCCAATATGAGTGGCACACAATTGACCACATAAACTTTCATTTTACTAGCCTATCTTGAAACCTAATATCTGCCCCCATATAACCAATAATATCAAAGCTGTTGTCATTGTAGCCCTCCATATTATGGCCTTCATATTCAAGTAACACCAGGCAAGGTGATAAGTTATGTTGTTGTTAGGTTACGTTAGGTTACGTTACATTATGTTATGTTATGTTATGACAAAGCAGATGGCTTTTAGTCTATTTGGTTCTTTAAATCCAGCCTTTGATAGAAACTGCCACACCTGTGAGAAAATCTGCCCCATTAGTTCACCGGATTGCACTTTCCCCCAGCCTGTGATGGTTCTTTCCTTTTCATCAAATTTACTTCACCCTTTACCTCCTCTGCAGCAGCTACTTCTTTAAAATTCCATCAATAGGGAATGATCATCTTTTGCATGATGCTACCTCCACAAGATGTCCCTTCATATGTTTGTTCCATCTACATTGCTGGCTTCAGACCTCTGTGCACTTTACTCCTGTTAATCAGGAGTAGAGTGTCTGTGCTCCCCCTTTAAACATTGGCTTATTCCTAAATTGTTTGCATATTTAAAAAATTGCCTGTAAGTTCCTAGTATATGGTAGAAAGTACACCTATGCCTGGGTGTTAAACCACTTGTGGACTCCAGAACCTGTTTTTCCGTTCACTACAGTGGCAGGTCAAAAATGATTTCAGGCAAACCTTGTGTAGTCTGCCTGCTGCAGTGGAAAACCTGCAGTGTGACATGCTAAAACAACCCTTTGTGACAGGTAAAACCTCACTTTTAAACACTGGGCAGGGTGCTTGGTTTGTAAAAGGGGGACATGTAGAAAATTAATTCTACTGTGTCTCTACAGTGATAAAAAACTATCTTCTCTGTAGGGAGGCTTTAGCGGACCCATACAGAAACACTTGGAAGCAAGATTTAATATTAATTCCATTATCTGTGGTTTGGGACCACCTAGAATTATGATCATGATTATGATTTTATAAATATTTGGGAAATGTAGTTTTTATAAAATTAACTTTTACCTGCTTGAAGCTCCTAAAGGCTAATTTTCATTAGTTCTCTATCAGTAGCCCAGCCAAGACAGGGAATCCTCGCGCCATGGGGATTCCAACCCCCTTCCCGCCATCCTGTTCCTGGCGGTTTTTACCGCCAGGAACAGGATGGCGGGAACCGGTGTCGTGGGGCCTGTGGGGGCCCCTGCACTGCCCTCCACTGGCATGGGCAGTGCAGGGGCCCCCTAACAGGGCCCCACAAAGATTTTCAGTGTCTGCTTTGCAGACACTGAAAATCGCGACGGGTGCCACTGCACCCGTCGCACCCCTGCAAACCCGCCGGCTCCATTCGGAGCCGGCTTCCTCTTTGCAGGGGCTTTCCCGCTGGGGCGGCAGTGATCTCTTGGAGATCGCCCGCCGGCCCAGCGGGAAAGTCAGAATGACCGCTGCGGTCATTTGACCGCGGTGCGGTCTTTTGGCGGTCTCCGCCCGGCGGGCGGCGCCCGCCACCCGCCGGGGTCGGAATAACCCCCATAGTTTTGATTGGCAATTTTCTGAAACAGTTCGTGGGGGGAAGAAATGTTAGATCGATTTACAGATAAGTAAAACACTTACAGTTCCAGTCTCCAGGGGTGAGGAAGTCCACAGGTTGGGGTTCAAGTTAACCCCAAACACTCACCACCAATAACAAGGGGCCAGCTGGGTGCAGAGGTCAAAATGTAGGCAAAATTAACATGGGATCCTATGGAGACTGTGGGCATTTGGGTTCAAGTCTGCAGGCAGGTAAGTACCCAAGTCTTCGAAGGGCAGAGGTTTAGACGAGCACTCGAGGGGCCACAAGTAGGCACCAAACATACACCCTTAGCTGCGCTGGGGCAGCTGGGTGCAGGGTGCAAACAAGATGGTGGGTCTCCAATGATTCTCTATGAGGGGACCCCAGGGGGCCACTCAGAGGCTGCAGATGAGGTCCAGTTGGTCTTCTCGGGCAAACCACGGGCTGGACAGGGAGGAGGGCCACCTGCTGAACGTTGTTGACTGTAGGATGGGTTCTCTAAGGACTGGGGAGTGCAGTTGCAGTGGTGTGTCTTTAGGCGTCGGATATCTTCATTCAGAGCTTTCATGGTCAGGGGATCCTCTGGATTCCCTCTGCAGGCATCATCCTGGAGGGGTGGAGAGGTCAACCCAGGATGGGCATTTACTCAGAATCACCTGGGGATCCTCTCTAGCTGATTGGGTTCACCTGGACACAGGCCTTGGGGGTCGGGTGCAGAGTGGTCAGGACTCACACATTCAGAGTGAGGTTGGAGTCCTAGGCTGTTGTTTCTTCTTTAGACAGGGCCACTGTCCATGGGAGTTCTTGGTTTTTTTGGGTGCAGGGCAGACCTCTGGAGCTTGGCAGAGGGCACTGGTCCCACTGGATGCATCGCTGTTCTTTTTTTGGTTCCTTGAAGCAGGATACAGACCGATAGGGCTGGGGCCAAGCCAGTTGTCATCCTCCTTCTTCTTTGCTGGGGGTTTCAGCTATGCAGTTCTTCTTCTTCTTGTCAGGTCATCAGGAATCAGGTGAGCTGGGTGCAGGGAAGCCCTTAAATACTAGATTTAAGGGTGTTACAGGGGTTAGAGGGCAGTAGCCAATCGCTACTGTCCTTGATGGTGGCTACACCCTCCCTGTGCCCACTTCCTTTGGGGAGAGGGTCACAAGCCTAAACCTATTGGGCCCTGTCCTCCAAACCAAGATGGAGCATGCTGCAGAGAGGGGGTCACCTCAGTTCTGGACACCTTAGGGGTGGTCCTAGCTGGGGTGGTTACTCTTCCCTGTTTTCCCTAATTTTCCCACTGGACTTGCTGCCTAAAGTGGGGCTTGTCTGGGGGGTGGACAACACTGTATCCCAATGCTTGAAACTTTGAGGCTCACAGCCAGGTGTTACAGTTCCTGCAGGAGGGATGTTAGTAATGGGGTATTTGGATGGCAGTCAGGTTACGCCCTGTCCAAGCAAGGACTCCACTCTAGTCAGGGTAAAGGAGAATCACTCTCAGTTAATCCCTGCTCACCCCCTTGGTAGCTTGGCACGAGCAGGCAGGCTTAACTTATGAAGCAATGTCTAAAGTATTTGTACCAGCACAAACAGTAATACATTGAAAACACTACAAAATAAACACCACACCAGTTTAGACAAATAGGTAATATTATGTAAAACAAAAAAGACCAGAATGACAAAAACCCAACATACACAAGTCAAGATATGAATTTAAAAAAGGATAAGGCCCTTATTATGACATTGGCGGCAAATGCCGCCTACCGCCACAGCGACAGCCGACAACATACCGTCGATGTGGCTACCGACCATCCATGGCATTATGACAATAGACGGAACTCCGCCCGAAGGCTGGCGGAATTCCCTCTACGGTCATGGCGGCGGACAGCGGTAAGGTGGTGCTGCTGCCAGCAGCAGCGCCACACCAGCAAAACACCGCCTACCGTATCATCTTCCATGATACGGCCTGGCGGTGTTTTGCTGGCGGACACTGCTGCTGGCAGCAGAGCCGCGTCATATCTCCTGCCGGAGGACCCCCTGCAAGCAGGTAAGTCAGGTTCTCCGACAGGAGAGGGGAGTGGGTGGTGTTGTGTGTGGGGGGTGTGTGTGACTGTGTGTGAATGCGTGCATGTGTATGTGTAATGTGTGTGTGCATGAGTGGGTGTGAGTGTAGTGCATGTTGTGTCGTGAGACTGCATGTGTTGCTGGATGTATGTTTGTGAGTGTTGCTGTGAGTGTGTATGAATGTATGAATGCGTGGGTGAATGTGTGTCTGCGTGTGTGTATGGGTGTGTATGTATGTGCGTATATGTGTGCAAATGTGCGGGGATTGGGAGAGGGAGGGTGGGGAAGGACTCGGGGGAGGTGGGAAGGGGAGATCCCTATCAGTGCCAGGGAAGGAATTCCCTGGCACTTATAGTGCCTACCGCCATGGTTTCAGTGGTGGTACAGACACCACTGAAACAATGGCGGTGGGTGGGGCCAAAATGTCATGGGCGACCTAGTGACAACCACTGGGCTAGAAACTGCAGTCTCCAGCCCGACAGTCGTTACCGCCATGGTGGTCGGTGTTGACTTGCCGGTTTGGCTTCGGCCAAACCGCCAAAGTCATTAGAGTGGAGGTAGGTACCGCCAGCCTGTTGACGGTAATACCTCCACTATACCACTGACCGCGGGGTTGTAATGACCCCCTAAGAGTCTTAATCCTTAGACTCACAGTAAGACAACAGTGAGAATGCTGTGGATACTCAAAGTACCTGTTTAGCGTAAAAAATAAAGCTGCACGGGCAAGCGTGCGTGGAAGAAGACCGGGGATGTGACGATTCCACATTTGCAAGTGAGACATGTGAGAGAGCGTAGCTTATATAATCTATATTAACATAAATGTTTATGAATTAATGTGTGATAATGCCACATAGAAACTGCAATAGTAATTTTGCTTAAACATGCCCCTGAAATGTGACCATGGGGAGTGGCCGCCAATGTATACGTGGACTAATAATGATGACTTAAATGTTTATGAATCATTATTTTGACTAAGTTATACTAATTATTAATAATTGTATTATTGAATTTGTGCACAAATCCTTGTAGGCCTTAAGTTAGCATGAGCTGAAGCTTAGCTGCTTGGCTCTTATATTAAATGTATTTTTCCTATCTTGCAGAGTGCTGACTCACAAAAAGACAAAACTTTTTATTTTTTTCTTCAAACTAGAAGACGAATGTAACCATGCTAGATCCATTCCCATGAATTTTTCCATTGCTTGTAGGATGATATTAAAACAAAATGAAACAGTGTAGATTAATGTAATGTACAAGGTCATTCAAACCGGTGAAGACAATGGAGCTACTGACCAAAAGATGTGCAAAGAATTACAGAAAGATGAAATCATACCGGACGTGCCATCTCTGAAGACATCGAATAGGAGAAACAATCATAGACTTGTAAAATAATATGGGGTGAAAGTTAGGTGACCTAATGTGGTTCCTGATAGGTTAAGGATAGTGGGGTATAACAAATGTCCAATAGAATTTTGGGGGAATGTACAATGAAAAAGGGATAAAAACCTATGACACGGGGAGCCAGTTAGGTGGGTTAGGGAATGCTATTGATTTTTATCCAGAAACTTTATCACTCTGTTTGGTGACTTGTTGGTTTACTTAAAACCATCCTCACCCTTAGATTTGTCCATATTACACTTTACCTCCTTATGAGGGAAGTGGCCTTTTGCCCCGGAGCTTAGTCCTGACTGATGGCGATTTGACTGATGTCCTGAAGACGAAGACTGAACCTGTGCGCTGACAAAAACTTTGGAGGGTAATTATGACAGTGCAATTGTGATTTGTCTGTTTGCTTTTCCTTTCTAGGTACCAACTGCTTACTTTTGACAGAGACCATAGTTAGATGTTTTCCAAATTGGTGTTCCAAATTGTTTTGCATGAAGCCGAACATGCTAGTGCTAATCAGTGGTTAGGACAGGTGTACACTAAACTGACGCAAATAGACAAACGACCGAATCTATGCTTTGTTGAACTGACGCGTTATTGACACTCTGCTAAATTGATCTATGTTCACGCCGTGTTATGTTCTGATGTTTTTGATTTTCGCATTAATGAAATCTTACCAAAGTTGCAATATCGTGACTATGCTATTATGTTTCTTGGTTTTGAGATTAACGCATCTGCTCTTAGAATTGTAATCAATAGGGAATAAAACTCATAAGATTCTACTAAACTGGTGTGGTTATTCATGGCTGCAAGGTCATGGTAGAATCTTGAATTGATTAATGACTTTGACTAAAGTGAAATGTATTGTCATGATAAATATTGATGACATTATTGACGTATTGATTGACATATTGATTAGCCATCTCGTCCTAAGGTGTCTCTCAACTGGGTCAAAAGATTCAATGGCCTAAAACAAGTCCTGATGTGTAATAAATTATCAAAGAGGGACGCGTTAACAGTTCTGGTAGCAGAGGACTGTTTGGCCCTTTGGGGTCCTAGGACGGAGAATTATTGTTTAGACTGTTTTTCTGAGATAATGCAAATTGGAGGTATGATGTGTTTCTAAATTCACCATGACTTTCCTGGGATCTCAGAGCCTGCCTAAGTGAGTTGGGAATGTTCTCGGCGTCATATCATGTGTGGTGTAGGATTTGTGCTTGCTCAGTTTATGCATTTCGCAGGTGATTTGTGAAGTTTGTGTGTATTTAGGCCAGGTAATGTTGTTTTAGTAGGAGTGGGCGTACTCCGCAGTATGAGAGTAGGGAAGTCGGCGTACTTCATATGAGTGTGGCGCTTTGTGCTCAAACTTATCCACGTGGTTGGTTGTTCATGTACGGACCCGTCGTGGTCTAAGACTCCGGAGTATATTGACAAGTGTAGGAGACACTTGGGTTTATGTTGTAATTTGTGCGGTTTTATTAGGTCAGTCGGGCGTGGTTGACAAGTCAAGTTTGAGTCAAATTGTATGTGTGAAACCTTCGATGGAGATTTGGCAAGTTCTAAAGTGCACTAGAGCAAACCATTGACAAGTCAAGAGTAGGATTTGCAGGTCGAATTCTGCTTGCGTATGCGGGAACTGAGAAGGAGAGAGTAGGGGCCGAGGCTTCAAGTGAAATCTCTGTAAAGTTCTGAAGCAAATGTATTACCCTTCCTATAGTAAACCGGCAAATTTGTGTTGTTGTTAAGGTGCTCGCAGTAATTATTGCATTAGTTTGGTGTGAATCCAGTGAGGGGCGGACGAGCCGCAAGACTTTGCAAAACAGGGAGTCCTGAAGGAAGTATTGAGCAGCCCATGTAATTCACCGATAATGAGTCTGAAAAAGCCTTGTTCAAATTGTGCAGGACTTGAGGAAAATAAACCAGATTGTGGTAAAATGTTGCCCCATAGTGCCAAATCCAGCGGTGATCATGTTTCAGGTTCCGTGTGATGCTGAATGGTTCACTGTTGTAGATTTGTCACAAGCTTTCTTTTCGGTGCCTCTTCATGAGGACAGCCAGTTTTTATTCAGTTTCAAATTCCTGGACAAGGTGTACAGTTGGTGCCGAATTCCTCAAGGGTTTTCTGAGTCACCGTCCATGTTCAATTGGATATTGAAAAAGGACTTAGAATCCTTAGTACTGCCTTTCAATTCGACTCTAGTACAGTACATTGACGACTTGCTGATTGCGTCCAGGACAAAAGATGACTGTAAGTATGACACAATTGCCTTACTGAATCATTTGGGAAAGAACAGACATAAAGTGTCACCAAAGGAGCTGCAGTACTGTCAGAAAGAGGTGAAATACTTAGGACACTTGATTGAGAGAGGGTCCAGGAGAATATCGAAGGAAAGGGTGACAGCTATTCTGCAAATGAACCCCCCGACAACAAAGAGAGATGTCAGGATGTTTTTGTCGCCAGTGGATACCCAAATTCTCAATTATCTCTAAACCATTGATAAAGCTGACAGGCAAAGAGATTAAGGATGAACTGTATACCATGACCCTATCCAAAGAAGAGCTTGAGTCATTCATGGAATTGAGAGAGTGCATGTGAAGGGCACCAGCTTTGGGCATGCCTGATTACACAAAACCTTTTTTACTGTTTTGTCATGAACGTGATGCTTGTTCTTTGTCTGTCTTGAAACAAGTCCATGGAGGTGCAAACCGCCCTGTAGCATATTTTTCAGCTACCTTGGACCCCGTTGCAGAAGCCTTACCGGGTTGTTTGCGCGCAGTTGCAGCAGTTGGTCAAAGCCTCATGCAGTGTGAAGGCATAGTGATGGGACATCCCTTGACAGTAATGGTTCCACATTCAGTTGAAATTCTGTTGACTCAAACTAAAACCCAGCACATGACAAATGACCGACTTATCCGATATGAGACAATCATTTTGGGATTGCCTAATGTCTCACTAAAGCGATGTACTGTATTGAACCCGGCAACTCTACTTCCTGTTGAGAGTACCGAGATTAATAATGAAGAGGAAGTGGAGCATGATTGTCTTGAGGTAACAGAACTATGTACCAAGCCCCTACCTGATATTCAAGATATGCAGTTAAAAGAAAATGACTGCATTATGTTTGTTGACGGATCCTGTTTGAGAGACTCAGTCGGAATGCTGAGAGCTGGTTATGCTGTGTGTACCATAGCTGGTATCATTGAAGCTTCCTGGCTCGAGAGAGTGTATTCCGCACACAAGTGGCAGAGTTAATTGCCCTTACTAAGGCATGCCACGCAGCTGAAAATCTGAGAGTCACTATCTATACTGACAGCAGATACGGATTTGGAATTGTACATGATTTTGGTCAATTGTGGTCACAGAGAGGTTTCATGTCCTCTTATGGTTCTCCAGTGAAAAATGGTGAACAAATTAAGGACTTGTTATAGGCAATTCAGTTACCTTTTGAAATGGCTGTGGTGAAATGCAATGCTCATGTTAAGTCAAAAGACTTTGGCCCTCATTCTGACCCTGGCGGTCGGCGGAGAGACGGCGGTCGGACCGCGAACAGACCGGCGGTATTAAAAATGGCATTCTGACCGCGGCGGTCCCCGCCGCGACCGACCGCTACTTCTCCACTCCGACCGCCACGGCGGTCATGACCGCGGGGCTGGAGTTTGCGCACTCCGGCCCGGCGGTCGTCCCAAGACCGCCAAGGGTATTATGACCCTGCCTACCGCCGCGGTTTCTTGCGGGCGGGAACCGCCGTGCGAACCATGGCGGTAAGCACTATCGGGGCCAGGGAATTCCTTCCCTGGCACTGATAGGGGTCTCCCCCACCCCCCACTACCCACCCGAGTCCTCCCCCCACACCCTCCACCCCCCTCCACCCCCCAGAGGTGGTACGAACCCCCTCCCCACCCCCACCCCGACATGCACATACATGTACCCCGACATGCACACACCCCCAACATGCACATATACACACCCCCTACACACACATACACAACGGGGACACATACCCGCACACATACATGCCGACATGCGCACCTGCCGAACAGCACACATTACCCATAGACACAGCAGCACCCCCCGCCCGCATACACGCACTCACACACCCCCTCTACACACTCACACGCACACCCCCATGCACGCCCACATCACACAACACCCCCCCACCCCCTCCCCTCACGGACGATCAACTTACCTTGTGCGTTGGTCCTCCGGGAGGCGACGGGAGCCATAGGGACGTGACCGCCAACAGAAGACCGCCAACAGAAGACCGCCACACAGAAATGTGGGTCGTAATTCTGGGGGCGGTGTTCTGCTGGCGTGGCGGTGGAGGTTGACCAGTCTCCACTTTCCCGCCGACCGCCAGTGTGGCTGCTGGCGGTTTTCCGGCGGAACGCTCCCAGCGGTCAGAATGCGCACAGCGGCACACCGCCGCGGTCGGCGGTCTTCACCGCGGCGGTAACTCAGCGGTCTTGCGAAAAGACCGCCAAGGTCAGAATGAGGGCCTTTGTGTCCATGGGAAACGGCTATGCATATCAAGTCGCATGGTTTTGCGCATTGAACTGTATATCGTTCAAGGATCAGTGGGAATTGTTACCACAAACTGAAAATGACACATGTTTGAACCTTGCATTAAGGGTGGTTGATACACTAGATGAGCTAAAAACATTACAGGGTCGTGCTAGCAGAGAGGAGAAACGTTCCTGGCAGAGAATGCAATGTGTACAAAGAGCTGATGACTTATGGGTCTCAGAGGAGGGGAACCTGGTTTTGCCAAATAGTCTTCTGTCACAATTTGCAAGGCTTTATCATGGGCAGGCACATCTTGGTAGGGATGCAATGATCAGGTCATTCAAGATTGACTGGTTTAACCCAAAATTCAGACATGCCTCAGAGGTTACTTGTCACAGGTGCATCATCTGTCAATAGATGAATGCTGGAAAAGGGACTGTGGTAACTTTGAGCCACATAGGGCGGGTTGGCGGTCCATTTAGCAAGATGCAAATGGATTTTATTGAGAGGCCTGATTGTGGAGGATTGAAATACGTGTTGGTGATTGTGTGTGTTTTTTCAGCCACTGGATTGAAGCTTACCCCACACGTAGAAATGACAGTCTCACAGTTGCAAAACTGCTGCTTAGGGAACTAATACCCAGGTTCCGGTTTCCGGTCTCTATAGAATCAGATAGGGGCAGACACTTCTACAATGAGGTGATTAAGCTTTTGTTTGCTGCGTTAGACATCGAACAGAAGCTGCATTGTAGCTACCGCCCTAAAGCATCAGGATTAGTGGAACGGATTAATGGCACCCTGAAGTCGAGAATGACAAAAATGTGTGCACCTACCAATATGAAATGGCCAGATGCATTGCTCTTAGTGCTGATGTCGATGAGGAACACCCCTGATAAGAAGACAGGACTATCACCCCATGAGATCCTTATGGGCAGAGCTATGAGGCTGCCCGCAGTACCTGCAAATGCTTTTGTGAATATCACGGATGATATGGTGTTGGACTACTGCAAAGGTTTAGCTGATGTGGTTCGCTCTTTTTCCCACCAGGTGGAGGCCAACACATTGCCACCGATCAGTGATCCAGGTCACAACCTGCAAGCCGGTGACTGGGTGGTTGTCAAGAAGCATGTAAGAAAGTCGTGTTTGGAACTGCGCTGGAAGGGGCCATATCAAGTAATACTGACAACAACCACTGCTGTGAAATGTGCAGGCGTTCCAAACTGGATACATGCCAGTCACACAAAGAAGGTAACGTGTCTGACTGATGAGGAATTTGAAGTTTCCGACTCAGGGCCTGAAAATAGCCAAGAGGGAACTGAGACTGTAGAAGAGCCCGCTGAGAACAGCCTAGTCCCTCAAACAGTAAATGAGTTTGAGAGAGGTGACAATGTTCTTATCTCAGTAGAGGCAGCAGGAGAACTGAATCAAGGAGAGGTTCTCCCAGAAGCAGACGGATACGGGTTAGAGCTTGAACCTGTTACAGATCCAGAAGAAGGGGAAATAGTAGAGAGAGATCAAAGCACACCGGAATCCCCTGAGCCAGTTGCAGGTCCTTCAAGTGAAAACACCATAGCACAAGAGGAGGGTGCTGTTCAGCGTCCTGAAAGGACAAGCAGGGAGATAACTGGCCAGAGAAGCAGGGTGCGAAAGAAAGGGTTGTACCAGGTGAAACAATAACAGAGAAACTGATACATCCCAAATAGAGGATCTAAGTGAAGGAGAATTGCAAGGCGAATGTAGATTGAAATGAAAAAGAACCGCAAATAAAAGGTATGCAGGTCCAGAATGGGCATATGCAACAACATCTGAATGACAACAAGAATTCTTAGCGTTCTGTTTTGATCGAGAAGTACCAGGCCAATACTACAGTACCTGAAATCAATCAAAGAAAGAGACTTTGTTAAAACTAAAAATTTAAATTGAAAAGAAAGAGAATTATAAACTACCGGATGTGGCACTGATAACCTGAATTGACTTTGAAAACCCGATTATGACAAGCTGTTAACCTGATTTGATAAAAGGGTCCTGGAGTGAGTGAAATGCTGTAAATACACGCAGAGAGAAAGAGACTTTTGCATCAAGGAAAGAAAAAAAAAAAAAAATAAGAGAGTTTTATATCGTCCTCAAGTTGATTATTTGCTTTGAAGTTATTCTGCTATCTGATTCTTTACAGACATGGCTCATAATAGAGGTAGTAACAAAAAGGGTAAGGTGTGTGGTTGGTTAAGTCTTATATTAGGTATTGTGTGTGCAATAATAATTGTAGGTGTGATTGTGGGAATGCAGTGGTGGGATAAGAAAGCAACTAACAATGTTTCAAAACCTGAGACTACAACACTAACACCATGGGAAAAGTTTGAGCAGGATGCAAAACACTTGCATGAGGGAACTAACTCAAAAGGGGAACTTTCCACTAATGTTTTCTATCGCTTGCTGAATGAGTATGTTGAGACCATGGATGCGAAAAACTGTTATGTGTGCACAAAGATTCCTTCATCAGTGCAAGAAGGGGTCACCTACCATAGCTTGCCATTAACTTATGGGATAAGTTGTAGTTTGCTACTAACAAGATTCTATTATGAAGAGCATGTGCAATATTTTTATTCAAATTTGGATGTGGTGTTTTCTTTTGTGCCAGTGATTGAGTTTCTGAACAAGTTAGCTAAGGAACATAGGGGGTCATTCCGACCGCCGGGGCCAAGGTCGGCGGGAGCACCGCCGACAGACCGGCGGTGCCCCGCAGGGCATTCTGACTGTGGCGGTTCGGCCGCGGTCAGATTCGGGAAACCGGCGGTCTCCCGCCGGTTTCCCGCCGGTTTCCCGCCGGTTTCCCGCCGGTTTCCCGCCGGTTTCCCGCCGGTTTCCCGCCGGTTTCCCGCTGCCCTGCAGAATCCTCCATGGCGGCGGAGCGATTCTGACACCCCCTACCGCCATCCTGTTCCTGGCGGGACTCCCGCCAGGAACAGGATGGCGGTAGGGGATGCCGCGGAGCTGCTATGCAGACACTGAAATACGCGACGGGTGCCACTGCACCCGTCGCACCATCCCACTACGCCGGCTCAATTCTGAGCCGGCGTCCTCGTGGGAATGCTGATTTTCCCTGGGCTGGCGGGCGGCCGCCAAAAGGCCGCCCGCCAGCCCTGGGCAAATCCCAAAATACCCTCAGCGGTCTTTCGACCGCGGAGCGGTATTTTGGTGGGGGAACTTCGGTGGGCGGCCTCCGCCGCCCGCCGAAGTTAGAATCACCCCATAGTATAAAATTAGTTAGAGGTTTCTTTGAACAGACGCTTACATTTGGGACAGCTTCTGCACAATGCAAAAATCTGACTTTCTTATTGACACCTGTAGAGAAAAGCTTCTTAGATCACACAGATGATAGATGCAAAGCATTGAAAGAAAGATTAGAAAAGGGGCTAGCAAAACGCACATATGCAAATGATTATGCTTACACTGCAATAAAGACGCAAGGCAAACTAGCTATAGATGCATTACATGTAGGAAGGCTTTGTATATATAGGCCGAAATCTGAACATGACACTTTGGGCCTGATTCTAACTTTGGAGGACGGTGTTAAACCGTCCCAAAAGTGGCGGATATACCACCTACCCTATTACGAGTTTCATAGGATATAATGGACTCGTAATACGGTAGGTGGTATATCCGCCACTTTTGGGACGGTTTAACACCGCCCTCCAAAGTTAGAATCAGGCCCTTTATTTGTGGGAACGAGTGAATGCAGGCATGTGTTTTTGTTTCAGAGTAAATGGACATTCATGTTAAATGGACAGGATCCAGCGATCCTTGGGATCTATTATATCTGTGGATTTAATGCTTATTACCGTCTCCCTAAGGAATGGTATGGGACATGTTATTTGGGAATAGTTTTCCCAAAGATTTACCAGATTGATGACTTAAAACAAATACCTAAAACGTCTGAATTACAACATGCTAGACAAAAATGAGAGACAGCGGCTGCTGTCGTTGGTGAAATATTTGGAGCCATAATTCCTTCAGTAGGGGTTATCTTAAACTCCATAAAGATTTGAAAGTTGTCTACTATTGGTGATAACATGCTGACAGATTTTACAGGGGCTATACTCCTGATGGATACTGAACTTGCTGCGGAAAGAGCTATGACTATTCAAAATTGGCTTGCTCTAGACATTCTTTTAGCAAAAAGCGGCAGAGTCTGCAAGATGCTCAACGAGCGTCATTGTTGCTCACATATACCTGATAATAGTAAAAAGATTAGAGGTATGCTTACTAACCTAACTAAAGATAGTGCAGATTTGAAGGTTTTGAAGGAACCTGGAGTGTGGGAGAAATTAGGAAAAGGAATTGCCAGAGTAGGGAGCTGGTTCTTGCAAAAATATTAGGGAGTCTATTAATTGTTCTGGCTTGTTTATTAGGTTTATGGGGAGCATGCAAAATTAATGATAAAATTGAAAGAAATTGGACAAAGAGGAATAAGAAGAATGAAGAAAGTGAAAGGGAGAAAATGTTTAAAGAAATTTGGGAGAGTTCACACAAAGGACAAGATGTTGAAATGTGCATTATGCACAAGGTGAAAAATTAAGTGAAAGGTCAAAAGGGAAAGGTTTGTGTGATGACGAACGTCATCAGAGGAGGGACTGAGAGAGCGTAGCTTATATAATCTATATTAACATAAATGTTTATGAATTAATGTGTGATAATGCCACATAGAAACTGCAATAGTAATTTTGCTTAAACATGCACCTGAAATGTGACCACGGGGAGTGGCCGTCAATGTATATGTGGACTAATAATGATGACTAAAATGTTTATGTATTATTATTTTGACTAAGTTATACTAATTATTAATAATTGTATTATTGAATTTGTGCTGAAATCCTTGTAGGCCTTAACTTAGCATGAGCTGAAGCATGAGCCGAAGCTTATCTGCTTGGCTCTTATATTAAATTTATTTTTCCTATCTTGCAGAGTGCTGACTCACAAAAGGACACAACCTTTTATTTTTTTCTTGAAACTAGAAGACGAATGTAACCATGCTAGATCCGTTCCCATGAATTTTTCCATTGCTTGTAGTCTGATATTAAAACAAAATGAAACAGTGTAGATTAATGTAATATACAAGGTCATTCAAACCGGTGAAGACAATGGAGCTACTGACCAAAAGATGTGCAAAGAATTACAGAAAGATGAAATCATACCGGACGGGCCACCTCTGAAGACATCGAATAGGAGAAACAATCAAAGACTTGTAAAATAATATGGGGTGAAAGTTAGGTGACCTAGGGCCAGATGTAGCAAGCCGTTTGCATGTCGCAAACTGCGAAAAACGCAGTTTGCGCCATGCAAACGGCCTCCTGCGATGCTCATTCCCAAATTGCGAGTCAGTACCGACTCGCAATTTGGGAATGCGACTCGCAAATACGAAGGGGTGTTCCCTTCCTATTTGCGACTCGCATCGCAATTCAGACTTGCTTTGTGACCGCGAATGCGGTCGCAAAGCAACTCGCAGTTACCACCAGTGTCACACTGGTGGTAACTCATTCGCAAAAGGGTAGGGGTCCCCATGGGTCCCCTTCCCCTTTGTGAATGTCAACAAAAATATTTTTTCAGAGCAGGCAGTGGTCCTATGGACCACTGCCTACTCTGAAAAAACGAAACCAAATGGTTTCGGTATTTTTTTCATTTTGCAACTCGTTTTCCTTTAAGGAAAATGGGCTGCAAAATAAAAAAAAAAAAACTGCTTTATTTAAAAAGCGTCACAGACATGGGGGTCTGCTGACTTCAGCAGGCCACCATCCCTGTGAGTGCAGGGACTCGCTATGGGGTCGCAAAAAGCGACCCACCTCATTAATATTAATGAGGTGGGTCTTTGCGACCCCATAGTGAGTCGCAGAAGGTGTCTGAGACACCATTCTGCATATGCTTTTGCGAGTCTGAAATTGCAAGTCGCACCGACTCGCAATTTCAGACTCGCAAAAGCATATCTTGCTACATCTGGCCCCTAATGTGGTTCCTGATAGGTTAAAGATAGTGGGGTATAACAAATGTCCAATAGAATTTTGTGGGAATGTACAACGAAAAAGGGATAAAAACCTATGACACGGGGAGCCATTTAGGTGGGTTAGTGAATGCTATTGATTTTTATCCAGAAACTTTGTCACTCGCCCTTAGATTTGTCCATATTACACTTTACCTCCTTATGAGGGAAGTGCCCTTTTGCCCCGGAGCTTAGTCCTGACTGATGGCGATTTGACTGATGTCCTGAAGACGAAGACTGAACCTGTGCGCTGACCTAAACTTTGGAGGGTAATTATGACAATGCAATTGTGATTTGTCTGTTTGCTTTCCTTTCTAGGTACCAACTGCTTACTTTTGACAGAGACCATAGTTAGATGTTTTCCAAATTGGTGTTCTAAATTGTTTTGCATGAAGCCCAACATGCTAATCAGTGGTTAGGACAGGTGTACACTAGACTGACGCAAATAGACAGACGACCGAATCTATGCTTTGTTGAACTGACGTGTTATTTACACTCTGCAAAATTGATCTATGTTCATGCTGTGTTATGTTCTGATGTTTGTGATTCTCGTATTAATTAAATCTTACTAAAGTGCCATATTGTGACTATGCTATTTTGTTTCTTGGTTTTGAGATTAACGCATCTGCTCTCAGAATTGTGATCAATAGGGAATAAAACTCATAAAGTTCTACTTAACTGGTGTGGTTATTCATGGCTGCAAGGTCATGGTAGAATCTTGAATTGACTAATGACGTTGACTGAAGTGAAATGGATTGTCGTGATAAATATTGATGACATTATTGATGTATTGATTGACATATTGATTAGCCATCTCGTCCGAAGGTGTCTCTCAACTGGGTCAAAAGATTAATTGGCCTAAAACGAGTCTTGATGTGTAATAAATTATCATAGAGGGACGTGTTAACACTTGTGTCTTTCCTTCTCCAGTCGGGTCGGTGTGCGTCGTTTCTCCTCTCCCGCAAGAGAGCGATGTGCAAATTCACAGGTGACACCTCAGGTTCAGGCAGGCTTTGTGTTGATTTTGAGACCGGTGGTGCCCCGCAGGGCATTCTGACCGTGGCGGTTCGGCCGCGGTCAGATTCGGGACCCGGTTTCCCGCCGGTTTCCCGCTGCCCTGCAGAATCCTCCATGGCGGCGGAGCACGCTCCGCCGCCATGGGGATTCTGACACCCCCTACCGCCATCCTGTTCCTGGCGGGACTCCCGCCAGGAACAGGATGGCGGTAGGGGATGCCGCGGGGCTGCTATGCAGACACTGAAATACGCGACGGGTGCCACTGCACCCGTCGCACCATCCCACTACGCCGGCTCAATTCTGAACCGGCGTCCTCGTGGGAAGGCTGATTTGCCCTGGGCTGGCGGGCGGCCGCCAAAAGGCCGCCCGCCAGCCCTGGGCAAATCCCAAAATACCCTCAGCGGTCTTTCGACCGCGGAGCGGTATTTTGGTGGGGGAACTTCGGTGGGCGGCCTCCGCCGCCCGCCGAAGTTAGAATCACCCCATAGTATAAAATTAGTTAGAGGTTTCTTTGAACAGACGCTTACATTTGGGACAGCTTCTGCACAATGCAAAAATCTGACTTTCTTATTGACACCTGTAGAGAAAAGCTTCTTACATCACACAGATGATAGATGCAAAGCATTGAAAGAAAGATTAGAAAAGGGGCTAGCAAAACGCACATATGCAAATGATTATGCTTACACTGCAATAAAGACGCAAGGCAAACTAGCTATAGATGCATTACATGTAGGAAGGCTTTGTATATATAGGCCGAAATCTGAACATGACACTTTATTTGTGGGAACGAGTGAATGCAGGCATGTGTTTTTGTTTCAGAGTAAATGGACATTCATGTTAAATGGACAGGATCCAGCGATCCTTGGGATCTATTATATCTGTGGATTTAATGCTTATTACCGTCTCCCTAAGGAATGGTATGGGACATGTTATTTGGGAATAGTTTTCCCAAAGATTTACCAGATTGATGACTTAAAACAAATACCTAAAACGTCTGAATTACAACATGCTAGACAAAAATGAGAGACAGCGGCTGCTGTCGTTGGTGAAATATTTGGAGCCATAATTCCTTCAGTAGGGGTTATCTTAAACTCCATAAAGATTTGAAAGTTGTCTACTATTGGTGATAACATGCTGACAGATTTTACAGGGGCTATACTCCTGATGGATACTGAACTTGCTGCAGAAAGAGCTATGACTCTTCAAAATTGGCTTGCTTTAGACATTCTTTTAGCAAAAAGCGGCAGAGTCTGCAAGATGCTCAACGAGCGTCATTGTTGCTCACATATACCTGATAATAGTAAAAAGATTAGAGGTATGCTTACTAACCTAACTAAAGATAGTGCAGATTTGAAGGTTTTGAAGGAACCTGGAGTGTGGGAGAAATTAGGAAAAGGAATTGCCAGAGTAGGGAGCTGGTTCTTGCAAAAATATTAGGGAGTCTATTAATTGTTCTGGCTTGTTTATTAGGTTTATGGGGAGCATGCACAATTAATGATAAAATTGAAAGAAATTGGACAAAAAGGAATAAGAAGAATGAAGAAAGTGAAAGGGAGAAAATGTTTAAAGAAATTTGGGAGAGTTCACACAAAGGACAAGATGTTGAAATGTGCATTATGCACAAGGTGAAAAATTAAGTGAAAGGTCAAAAGGGAAAGGTTTGTGTGATGACGAACGTCATCAGAGGAGGGACTGAGAGAGCGTAGCTTATATAATCTATATTAACATAAATGTTTATGAATTAATGTGTGATAATGCCACATAGAAACTGCAATAGTAATTTTGCTTAAACATGCACCTGAAATGTGACCACGGGGAGTGGCCGTCAATGTATATGTGGACTAATAATGATGACTAAAATGTTTATGTATTATTATTTTGACTAAGTTATACTAATTATTAATAATTGTATTATTGAATTTGTGCTGAAATCCATGTAGGCCTTAACTTAGCATGAGCTGAAGCATGAGCCGAAGCTTATCTGCTTGGCTCTTATATTAAATTTATTTTTCCTATCTTGCAGAGTGCTGACTCACAAAAGGACACAACCTTTTATTTTTTTCTTGAAACTAGAAGACGAATGTAACCATGCTAGATCCGTTCCCATGAATTTTTCCATTGCTTGTAGTCTGATATTAAAACAAAATGAAACAGTGTAGATTAATGTAATATACAAGGTCATTCAAACCGGTGAAGACAATGGAGCTACTGACCAAAAGATGTGCAAAGAATTACAGAAAGATGAAATCATACCGGACGGGCCACCTCTGAAGACATCGAATAGGAGAAACAATCAAAGACTTGTAAAATAATATGGGGTGAAAGTTAGGTGACCTAGGGCCAGATGTAGCAAGCCGTTTGCATGTCGCAAACTGCGAAAAACGCAGTTTGCGCCATGCAAACGGCCTCCTGCGATGCTCATTCCCAAATTGCGAGTCAGTACCGACTCGCAATTTGGGAATGCGACTCGCAAATACGAAGGGGTGTTCCCTTCCTATTTGCGACTCGCATCGCAATTCAGACTTGCTTTGTGACCGCGAATGCGGTCGCAAAGCAACTCGCAGTTACCACCAGTGTCACACTGGTGGTAACTCATTCGCAAAAGGGTAGGGGTCCCCATGGGACCCCTTCCACTTTGTGAATGTCAACAAAAATATTTTTTCAGAGCAGGCAGTGGTCCTATGGACCACTGCCTACTCTGAAAAAACGAAACCAAATGGTTTCGGTATTTTTTTCATTTTGCAACTCGTTTTCCTTTAAGGAAAATGGGCTGCAAAATGAAAAAAAAAAAACTGCTTTATTTAAAAAGCGTCACAGACATGGGGGTCTGCTGACTTCAGCAGGCCACCATCCCTGTGAGTGCAGGGACTCGCTATGGGGTCGCAAAAAGCGACCCACCTCATTAATATTAATGAGGTGGGTCTTTGCGACCCCATAGTGAGTCGCAGAAGGTGTCTGAGACACCATTCTGCATATGCTTTTGCGAGTCTGAAATTGCGAGTCGCACCGACTCGCAATTTCAGACTCGCAAAAGCATATCTTGCTACATCTGGCCCCTAATGTGGTTCCTGATAGGTTAAAGATAGTGGGGTATAACAAATGTCCAATAGAATTTTGTGGGAATGTACAACGAAAAAGGGATAAAAACCCATGACACAGGGAGCCATTTAGGTGGGTTAGGGAATGCTATTGATTTTTATCCAGAAACTTTGTCACTCGCCCTTAGATTTGTCCATATTACACTTTACCTCCTTATGAGGGAAGTGCCCTTTTGCCCCGGAGCTTAGTCCTGACTGATGGCGATTTGACTGATGTCCTGAAGACGAAGACTGAAACTGTGCGCTGACCTAAACTTTGGAGGGTAATTATGACAATGCAATTGTGATTTGTCTGTTTGCTTTCCTTTCTAGGTACCAACTGCTTACTTTTGACAGAGACCATAGTTAGATGTTTTCCAAATTGGTGTTCTAAATTGTTTTGCATGAAGCCCAACATGCTAATGCTAATCAGTGGTTAGGACAGGTGTACACTAGACTGACGCAAATAGACAGACGACCGAATCTATGCTTTGTTGAACTGACGTGTTATTTACACTCTGCAAAATTGATCTATGTTCATGCTGTGTTATGTTCTGATGTTTGTGATTCTCGTATTAATTAAATCTTACCAAAGTGCCATATTGTGACTATGCTATTTTGTTTCTTGGTTTTGAGATTAACGCATCTGCTCTTAGAATTGTGATCAATAGGGAATAAAACTCATAAAGTTCTACTAAACTGGTGTGGTTATTCATGGCTGCAAGGTCATGGTAGAATCTTGAATTGATTAATGACGTTGACTGAAGTGAAATGGATTGTCGTGATAAATATTGATGACATTATTGATGTATTGATTGACATATTGATTAGCCATCTCGTCCTAAGGTGTCTCTCAACTGGGTCACAAGATTAATTGGCCTAAAACGAGTCTTGATGTGTAATAAATTATCATAGAGGGACGTGTTAACACTTGTGTCTTTCCTTCTCCGGTCGGTGTGCGTCGTTTCTCCTCTCCCGCAAGAGAGCGATGTGCAAATTCACAGGTGACACCTCAGGTTCAGGCAGGCTTTGTGTTGATTTTTTACATCCAGCGATATTTCATTTGAAATTGGGTCGCACGGTGTCAGGAAACTGCACTGTGTGGGGCTTGGTTCGTTATCAGCAGCCACTAGCGAGTCTTGCGCACAGTTTCTGTAGCCATGATGCATCAATCTCTCACCCACGATGTAGGTGGAATGTTGATTTTAGCCCCGAGGCTGGCGGCATGTCGTTTATCAGCTCCGTTGCGGATGGTGTGTCAAAAGTTTCCCTGCACGGCGGTCTGTGTGTGGATTTCTGTCCTTTTTCACCAGCTTCACCTTTCAAAAGCTCAGAGACAGGGTACACCACCACTTAGCCAGGCAGGAGTCTCAGCAGAGAATCCAGGTGCTGGCAGAGAGAAGTATTTAATGTCCCTGAAACTTCAACACCAGGAGGCAAGCTCAGTTCAAACCCTTGGAGATTCTTCACCATTGGGAAGTCACCCAAAAGTCAGTCTTTGTCTTGTTTGAGGAAGAAGCAGCTACTACAGACCAACCCAGCAAAGCACAGTCACAGGCAAAGGGGCAGTACTCCTCCTCCAGCTCTTCTCCTTGTCAGAGGTTCTTTTTGGTTCCCAAAGTAATCTTAAAGAAACCGTCTGGGAGTTTGGGTTCACTACTTTTACCCCTTTCTGCCTTTGAAGTAGGCATACTTCAAAGGAAAGTCTTTGCTGTTCACAACATCCTACCGTGCCCAGGCCAGGCCCCAGAAATACACCAGGGAGATGGAGAATGCTTTGTGAGAGGGCAGGCACAACCCATTCAGGTATAAGTGACCTCCCTCCACTCTAGCACAGATGGATCATGAGGATATGCAGACTACACCCCAGCTCCATTTGTCTAACCTCTAGAGGTGAGGTGCAAACAGCCCAACTGGCAAACTGACCCAGCCAGGGAATCCACAAACATGCAGAATCAGAGAATGGTTTAAGCAAGAAAATGCCTACTTTCTAAAAGTGGCGTTTTCAAACTAACAATCTAAAAACCAACTTCACTAAAAGATGTATTTTTAAATTGTGAGTTCAGAGACCCTAAATGCCATATTTCTATCTGCTACCCAAGGGAATCTGCACTTTATTAATATTTAAAGGCAGCCCCTATGTTAACCTATGAGAGTGATAGGCCTTGCAACAGTGAGACTTGTAACACACATCAGTACATGTCCCACCTTTAACATGCACAGCACCCTCCCAGGGGGCTACTTGGGCCTAACTCAGGGGTGCCTTACATGTATAAAAAGGGAAGGTTTAGGCCTGGCAAGTGAGTACACTTTCCAAGTTGAATTGGCAGTTTAAAACTGCACACACAGACACTGAAGTGGCAGGTCTGAGCCATGTTTATAGGGGTACTAGTGTGGGTGGCACAACCAGTGCTGCAGGCCCACCAGTTACATTTTATTTACAGGTCTTGTCACCCCTAGTGCACTTTACTAGGGACTTACTAGTAAATCAAATATGCCAATCATGGATCGGACAATTACACATAAATTTTACATAGGAGCACTTGCGCTTTAGCACTTGTTAGCAGTGGTAAAGTGCCCGGAGTATCTTAAACATCAAAACCAGAGTCTAGCACAACCTGGGAAGCAGAAGCAAAACGTTAATGGGAAACCACGCCAAGGATGCCAAGCCAAACAGGAGAGGTGTGAAGCACTGCCATCCAGGACAGGCTTTATTTCTGGCCACTGAGAGCACAAATGCTCTCACCCCACGTGGTCAGAAACTTGTCTAAACGTGACAGGCTGGCACAGACTGGTCAGTCCTGCACTTGCAGTTTGGCTAACATACAGGGGGCATCTCTAAGATGCCCTGTGAGTGCATTTTTTAATAAATCCCACACTGGCATTAGTGGGGGTTTATTGTTTTGAGAAGTTTGATATAAAACGTCCCAGTATTAAGTGAAGCCATTATGGAACTGTGGAGTTTGTAATGGCAATTTCCCAGACCATATACTCAATATGGCTACACTGCACCTCCAATGTCTAAGAATGGACTTAGACTCTGTAGCGCCATATTGTTCATGCAGCAATGTCTTCACCTGTGATACAGTGCACCCTGCCTTAGGGCTGTAAGGGCTGCTAGAGCGACGTCTTACCTATGCCACAGGCAGTGGTTTGTGGGGATGGAACCCTGAGAGGGGTGGCATGTAGGCTTTGCCTTTTTCTCTCCATTAGCACACACAAGCTGAAAAGGCAGTGTACGTGTGCTGGGTGAAGGGTCCCCCAGGGTGGCATAGTGCATGCTGCAACCCTTGGGGACCACCTCTGGCCACAGGGCCCTTGGTACCATAAGTAACTTTTACAAGGGACTTAACTGTGTGCCATGGGTGTGCTAATTGTGAAAACAAAGGTAGAGATTTTGGGAAAGAACACTGGATCGGGGGCATGGTTAGCAGGATTCCAGCACACTTTCAATCAAAGTTGGCATCAACACTAGTGAAAAAGTGTGGGGGTATCCATGCCAACAATGGCACTTTCCTACATCAAGTCATTGTGATATTGATTGATATAGTAATCCTGGACCCCATTCTCATTTTTGCCTTCTTATAAATGCACTACTGGTAGAGATATAAAATTGTTTTTTAGCATTCTGTCCCTGTTGTACTTCACTATAAGGCCATTTTTTTAAAGCTACAATAAAAGTTTAAGCCATCCATTGCTTCCAGATTGAGTGGGAGATATTCAATCCATTCCGCCCACTCAATGACTTGAAGTTGCACTTGTTAGCACCAGTTTGTATCCATAGCAGCAGTGTGTATTTAGCACAGCACAAAGAGAGCACCAGCTTTTTAGGGTCGAGCGTGCAAGCACTCTGGCCTGTTGTAATCTCTCTGTGGGCTTTTAACCACACCTACTCTTGCTATTCATTCTTTGCTGTGCTTGTCTTAATTTGCTTCATTTTTATTTGTGCCTTTTGTGAAATGCCCTGCCTTTGTGTGCTGAGTTCCCACCCAGGTGAATTCACTAAATGAACATTTTTGTTGGCCATCACACTACATTACGCTTCCTCCTGACACGATCCTTCCTAGACATTCATGCAGGGAGACAATTACTCTTGCACTCACACTCATGGTGGCCATGGTGCTTTGAATTGACTTGCTTCTGTCAACTGTTTCACTTTTCATTTTCAATGTATGTGGCAAGTAAAGTCCAATTACGAATTTACAGCGCTAATAGCTGTAACTCGAGCAAGCGCGATACCCACTGCAATGCAACTGCTTGTTGAGTAACGGCCTTGAATGCCACTAAGATCCAGGCCAGGACTTGCCTATTACTTTACAACCCAATCGAAGATGTACAGACATGGAAAAAACAGTTGAAAGGAGTAGCTCGATAAAAAGTAATAACGATTAGTCGATACACATATTTTTTGTTCATTCTGAGGTATTTTGAGAAATGAAAACGAGTTGTGCTTAAATCTGAAAAGACTGCAAGAGGAGGACAGCTATTTTGTCATGTTTTTTGCCGTTGATGGTGGCTGGTCTGATAAAGAAAAAGCAGTTACAGATGATTTCTCCTGCATTCATTTGCTAGTCTATACGTTTTACTAGAGAACTTGTGTAGTCGCATCTGGAACTAGTCATTGAGGTCAAATGAAGGCCTAGTGATTTCAGACAGTTATTATTTTGATGAGTATGATTTACATTTCGTTTTTCCTGCTGGACTTATATAGTCTAAGGTCCAAAAAACACCACTGGACAACTGATCAATTAAAAATCATTTGCAACTGGTCAACTGTAATCTCCTCTGGGTGCTTAGTTTTCGAGAAAGAGTTTCATTGAAATGCTGTGAATTTTTTTTCTTAATATTTGGGTGTGCGTTTTGAGTGTCTTAGAGGGACGCTTACTGATTGGGCGGGGGCTTGCACTTTTGTGATTTCTTTAGTGTCCAGATGTTTCACGGGGTCTAAAACTAGTAATCTGCAAGTTCTCCAGTTCTGTCTTTGAGGATCTAAAATCTGGCAGTCTTTTGTAAGGCTGTCAAACTGTTTTTGCTCAGACACTGCATTTTCAAACGCCTTTGAAAAAATTGCATTGGAAAGTTATGCAGAAAATACGTGGACAGAAAATGTCCTGTGCTCAGTTTAAAATCTATTGGAAGCTTACAGAAGGTTTATAGGCGTGTGAAGTAATTTACGGATTGTGTTAAGACACAGCGATGCAGATATTCGGTGCAATTTAATTTCAGTGCAGTGTTCATAATGTTAAACCCAGGTCGCCCAAATGTCATAGAATGTTTTCTCCTACTCTCTCTCCTTCGGCCCCTGTGGATAGGACAGCAGAACTTTGCCACTTTTTCTAGTGCCCTTCCTAACACCACTAGGTGAGGGCGCACCAAGACTGTAGTTAGGGAACTTGCAGCTTTAAAGGAATAGCTTAAAAAATGTTGACACTAATCCTGCAAAGCCCATTGAGGCCTATTCTAAACAAGTTGTGCCTCCTTTTAATGTCTGCTCTGAGCAAGCATTAAAAGTGCCAAAAAAAAGATGCCATTTTTTAGGCCCCCTAATGGGAGAATGCCCCCTTTGCATACATTATGCCTGAGGCAGGCATAATGTAGCGCAAAGAGTTACAAAGTGGGACAATGGGTGCATTGTCGGAACTTTGTGAATTTGGTGCATCGATTTTGGCCTAGTTGGGTTACATTAGCGTAAAAAAAAAGGCGCTATGTAGCGTGAGGAAGTGCTAGGGGCTCTTAAATCTTCCCCTTTGTTTTTCAGTAGGCAGCAGCTTTCCCAAGCTCCTTTCTACCGAGCATGTTAAAACAAGGCCTATTGGATTAGCCACTGCTCGTTGTAATGTATACATCTGATTTGACGTTGATATTTAATGTGTTATTATGTTTTTTACAGTGTGTTTGAGTTCCAAACATTTATCACTTCCTTTAGCAAGCCTTTGACTGCTCGTCTAAACTACCTTTGTCTGGTGAAGCCATAGACCTTGATTCATCAAAATGCCAGGAGTAGCGAAAGTGACATCACTCCTACATCACAAGACATATAATCACTTCAAAGGATCACAGGAGGTGACATTATTTCGGTTAAAATAAAAAGTGCAGTATTAGTTTAATCACATAACTAGTACTAAAGCAGAGTGTTGTTTATCTTTTTACCATACAACGTGTTAATAATTTGGTACTGCCAATGCACCAAACTTGAGAAGCCATGCATAATCATCATGTTCCTATGCACATGCAACACAACAGTCAAGTGTAGCTGCATAGGTTATGTGCAGTAGTATGAGCACCTTCGATGCTCCAATGGAGCCACACACTCCCATCACAGACTTATTGTGGTTAGCTAGAGCGACAAATGTTCAGTGCATGCTCTCAGTGAATAAGCATATATTTACTGCTGAGTTTAGCCACCTTGTGTGCAGATGTAGCCTGAAACGCAGTCTGAAGCCTTTCGTGTTTATGTTTAACTTTAAAATCCGTGTGGCTTGCTTCTCTGTGCACGTTGAAGCCTTTAATGCTCAATGCGGTATATCCATGCACACGACTGGTCTCAAATACCCTGCACCGTTTCACCTCCTTCAAATGATGGACTTTTTAATGGCAATTGGTAGGAAATTATCAATTTTCAAAACTTTAGTTTATTTTTTCAATTCATTGAGCTTGTTTGTTTAATTTTCTCAACAGAAACAGACCAAGGCGACAACTCCCAGATATTAGTTAAATGAAAACCTGGGTCTGGGAAAGTTGTGTCCTGCCAAAATGATCTTGGAAGCTTTTCTGTTTAACATCAAAAAGTGCTAAATTTTAAAGCCCTAAGGAAGGAAAAGTACCCGATTCACTTTGGTAGAAAGGGATAATGAATGGAAACTGCCAGATTATGGTCAAAACAAAGCAATGTTTCTAGCACTAATGCTAGTGCTCTTTCACACTGGGGGAGGGGAGAGGGGGCGGCGGGGGTGCTTACAGCTTGTAGATCGGAAACTACATCAACTGGGAAGGCATGACATCATTGTATCCCCTTCAAAAGGGAAATTGGCTGAAATAAAATCATGTTTAAAATTCGTGTATAATGAGTGT
Organism: Pleurodeles waltl; assembly: GCF_031143425.1. Classification (NCBI taxonomy): domain Eukaryota; kingdom Metazoa; phylum Chordata; class Amphibia; order Caudata; family Salamandridae; genus Pleurodeles; species Pleurodeles waltl. The sequence goes on along the minus strand of NC_090446.1, from coordinate 1,176,063,751 downwards.
GAAGTACAGACGTACTTAAAACAGCAGTAGCAAAGGCAACTGGACTGCAGAAGTCATGGAATAACTTATTCAGACTGGTGTCTCTGAAATCCCTGAAGGTTTACCAGAGAGCCTGTAATCATAAGTTCAGGATCTTCCGACCAAGCCCGACTAAGATCTTGACCTAGAGTACTTTCATATTTACCTGACATATGTTAGCTTCCTGATTTCTGAAGTGAACAGTGTCCTCATGCCAGAACCATACAAGAGGGAGCAAGATCAGACCTGCACACATGCTGCTCTTCTGCATTCAATGTTTTCTGTCCATTTCTCATCCAAGACTATTTTACCACTTTCTCCAGTACTTGTAAAAGTTGATTTCCTTGTTTATTGGAAACAGTCACTGTACTGATAACAACAAACACAAGTTGCAGTCACAGCCTTCATTTCTTGAGATGAAAGTTCTTGGGCACATCCAACCTTGTAGCCTGTGTTTCGGTTAATAGGGAGGGTATAATAGTTGTGAGTTCAGGCTCGTTGTGCAATGCACTGGAGGCATGCAGTACCAAGCATCCAGCAGCACTGCTTCCTGCTCCAGAGCTAGGCTGCCCTGCAGATACATTATTTCACTGGGGGCAGCTGCATGGCTTACTGGCCAAACTGCCCGCTTAGGAGGCACTAGAACATGCCAGGAGCGTAATCGGAATGCAGCACACAATATATATGCAACACACTACAAGCAAATACCAGATCTTATTGCAGAATGCATCATCCATGCAGCACACTATAAGCTAAAGAACAATGCAGACCAAACTGTGCATAAAAAACAAAATGTACAGAGAAACATTTCCTAGCCGAATGTCTTGTGTGTCTATAACATCACATACTAGCCTTCCCTCATTAAGGTATGCTTCAGAGAAAAGCACTCTTCACGCTTATTTGCAGCATATTTTCATAACAGTTAATACACTTTTTCATAGCAGTGATTCATTTCTACACTAGGCAAGCAGCACAGATAATAAGGCAACAACCAACTTTGCCCACTTCAGCTCACAAGAGTCATGCTCGCAGCTCATCCTCTTATACAGCAGCAAAACCGGACAGCGCTAGACTGGGCACCAAAAGCCCGGGAATGCTTTGTTAGACCAACCCCGTATTACACACCCTGTGAGCAAGACAGACCTACTTTGGAGAGGTTTAGGTATTCTTCCCTGTTTGAAAAATGAGGGCCAAAATTCTACACTTTTAGCAAATCTGTCCAAATATACCAGTTTATGGCATACATTTCAGTGCATGTTCCATATCATAGATGAATCATCAATATGATTGTTTTATCATGCATCATATCATACTCCTTCTGTTTTGAGAGGCTATGAACAACATCTTTCACTACGACTCAATTTATTTTTTTAGTTCTTAGATTACTAACCTCAGATATATGGAAGGGTGAGACGATCGTGTAGGTGTCCACAGTTGTGATCTGTAGATTTCTGCATTTTACAGTGCAAGTATGATTGTTGGGATCATATCATCTACAGCACTCAAATCTAGACACAACAGCTTATAATTACGAGCAATACAGGCATCATCACATGCCAGGAACAGCAATTATAGGCATGGAATCACATTTCTAAACTTTTCAGGGCTATTATGTGTAAATGAAAGTACTTCACATAGTCCTAGGACTGGATTACAGACTCTTCTCAAGAGCTATGGTGCCAATTTTAACTCCGCTTAGGGTTTGACATGAAAATAATCTGTGGTCTTTGTTGAGAACATGTGCATATATTTTGCTTTTAAATAAAGCTTTGGGTTACAGTAAACAACTGATAATCCTGGCCAGCACTTGGCATTATGCTAGACCATTAAATACTTGAAGGTTATGTGCATAGCTTAATGCACATAATCTTCAGTTTCTTCAGTGTAAAATGCAAAACTCAGTGGTGGCAAAAAGTAGAACGCATTTTTTGTAACCTGCCGTTCTTCATTTAAAAGTCAAATTTTCCCAATGCTGATTACAACTTACCTGCTTTTCCCATTTTTAGATTTCGCCTGCACAACGCTTGCGCAATGCTTGTGAAATCTATTGTATTTAATATAAAACTTAAAAGGAGCATATATCCTGCCCCCTTGCTTTTCATTGGTTCCTGTGCTTGACACTTAACTTTTCTCAGTTTCTATTGACTGTAGACTAGTTCCTGCATTTACCAATGCCCTTTTTCTTCTGTGTTTGCTCTTATAAGTGTCCGAAGGCCCAAGAACTGTATTCATCCATGTTGCTTGAACTTCTTTTAAGCTGCTAGCACCCCTGCTAACACCACAACATCCTTGCTTTGAAGCAACAGCGCTACATGAGTGCCATGGGCTCAGCGTGCTGTGCTGGTGTCAGTGGAGACCTTGTGAACCCTGTTCTGCTTGCTTTGTGAGAAGTATACTTTCCCATTGGCAATGGCACTCACCAGCCCCCGCGGGGCAACAGCACACTCACCAGTCCCCCTGGGGGCCAAAGCAGGGAGCTACTCCAGTGCTCCTTTTTGTTGCGGAGACTAGTGCTTGTTTGTTTAGTTAAGAATGTCAGTACCCCAGTTTGGTATTACAACACATTGGTACTATAGTCAGCCTTTTTAACTAGCTCTCCTTTTTTCATATAGGCCACCACGAGCACGAGGTCAGATTCACATGCATGCAGCATAGTTTGAAATGTCCGCAAATGACAATTCAGATAGTAAAAATGGTTTCCTGAGAGTTATAATTTTGCTGAAATATGAACATAGTAAAAATACTTCTATGTATATTACAGGAACGTCACAATTGACTTCTTCACTTACGATTGTCTGTTTTCCCAAAAATAATAAAGGTTTTCAATGAAGCATTGGATCGTGGGAAAATAAGTCTATTTTTACTTCTTTGCTTATAACACCAAATGATTTAGAGATCCGACAAGACTCCATCTCCCTTCCGCATATGTTCGATGTCACGTTGCACAGTGTAACTGAAGTAAAGAAAGGACTCCTTTAGCAAAATTAAGTAAATATGCCTTCGCCCAGGTGCCTGGCGAGCAATTTCTAAGCCTGCATATGTGTGACATGATTTCTGTGTTATCTTTACGAATTTGGGTGAGATTAACATTCCTTGAAAGTTACAGTTAATACTAGGAGCTTAACAGGTAAAGTGGTGCACTGACTGAAATCCCATCTTCTCCTGCTTTGCATCTATGGCCCTATAGTTCAATGTTTAAAGTGCAAAATAGCAACACAGGAAGAATCAGAATGTAGTTGGTAAAGACTAGTGGATGAACCCCTGACGCAAGAGAAGGTGATGTTGTTGAAATTCTACATGCCAGACTTGCTCCTACTTTTCTTCTTAGTGGGTTATATTTCTTCTGAACAGTTAAAACAAACTTGTTTCCAGTAAAAGCAATCCATTATATAGCACAAAGTAGGGAGCCTCCCACCTGAGTCGGGCCTATTGGCATCTATGCTTATGGAACAAATGCAAACGCTGGGCAAAGGCACTGCACAGGACCCCAATCCTGTGTGACCTGGGAGGCTCCCTGCCAGTTCTGCACTTCTCTGTGGGCATGCGAGCTGGATTTATTTTTCCTCTTGCCCATACGCACACTGCTAATGCAGACAGCAAGGACCGACAGTTTGCTCTCTCTGCCTGTCATGCTCTTCGGTATCCTACCTTCCACTTGCCCCAGCCACATTCTCCCAGACATGGGGAACAGAGGTACAGGGCATCAGGGAGCAGGGTTGTGAAAGAGCTGCATGCTCCAATGAAATGCCAACCCCCCCAAAATCCCTCTCCCCCGCCACCATGCCACTGACCCTCCCTAGTATCAAATTAAAATCAAGTCAATGACCTACACGTGACAATTGAACACTCTCGAGGCACTGGCCTTCCCCAGGGGTAATGAGAAGGATCTCGCTTACAAAGGGGGATGGCACATGTTTGTTCATGGCCCCACAGATACCACCACTGTCAGCAAGAGGGTTCTTTTGGAGTGGGGTCCCTTACCAGCTTAATAAACACACCATAAATAGGTCTCATCACAGGTCCAGAAGTAACTCTTTCAAACCCCTTGCAGCTGTGGTACAAGCAGCAGTTTACCCGCCATAGAAATGTCTGTTAAAATTAAGCAGCACCTTCAAGTTTAAAGTAAAAGAACAATGCAATAAAAATCACAAGCAAATTTAGAAAAATAGAGCATAAATAAATTTTAGTGCTCTGAGAGGAGGATGAACTCCACTTAGGAGTGACTGATGGGGCCTTAGAGACACCGTTTATTATTTGGAAGACTAAGCTATAGCTAGGTACTTTATACCTATATTTTCTTAACCAGCATTCCTTCTGCCACTCAGTCCTGCCAAGTGTTTTTTCCATTTTTTCCATTGTAGTGGTGCCTTCCCCCTTTCCGGTGTTGCCTTGAATTGACCTGTCCTTTCCAGTCTTCATTATCTGGCCCCTCATCCATCTCTGGGCTCTTCCCAGGCTACCATTTGCAGTCCAGTTTTTCCCGTTTCACCCTGAATCCCTGCATCAGGGCATGGTAATCTTTTGTGCTGGGCTTGGGAGAGGCTGATGGGACAGACTGACACCCTGACAAAAGATTGTCAAGAAATTCAGTTTGGATGGGTTCAGGTGGGTTCAGATGAACTGCCTTGCACTACCTTCGTTTCTGCATTCAACCAGATCAGCTCACCTGATGCTCTGCCCTCATTATGGGGGTGTCTGCGTGCTACACCATGCAAGTATGTGCTGTTGTCTCCCTTGTCTTTTTAGGTGCAATGTTTACCTGCCAAATGTCCACTCCTCTATATTCCACTTTTCTCTAGTAACTGCTGTTAGCACCCCCGTACTACCCTCACAAAACTATCTGCACACCCATATTTTGTTACACTGTGAGATCTGCTGTGTTCCTTGCCACCTTCTATGAATGTGAGACTGATCTGATACCTAGATGAACTCTTTCATGTCCTCCCACACACATCCTGCTCCTCCCAACATATTTTCAATTTCCTACCCTGTCTCAGCCTCTAGGCAAAACCTAATGCATTTGGCAATTATTGGTAATATACAGAAATCTGTACACTTTGGCTGCAACACTATGCTTTACACTAGCTACAACTTAGTGCAATAGTTGCACTGTAGTTTTATTTTTCACCTGCTGGCTCAGCCAGCATTACAGGGAGGAGCGGGGCTGGGCCACGGGAGGTGGGAGGAGGGGAGACTGCACCTAAGTGTGCATGTGTGTCTGGCCAGCAGTCTCAGGCTGGACAAACACATCTGCACACCTAGGTTTCTCCAGCCCGGCTGTGTTTAAGAGCTGGGCTGGAGAAACTGCACAGACCACAGGGCTGTGTCTGAGTGGCAATGACTGCCGCTCAGACCAATCCTGACACTGCTTTCATGCTATGTTTAGCATGAAAGCAGCACCAGGATTGCTGGGGAGCCTGTGCTAGTGTCCCAGTGAATGCTGGGACACCACAATGGAGAGAAGAAGAGCGCAAGGCAGCAGGAGAATAGGACGGTGGTAAGGTACATTTTTATTTTTTTTATTTTCCTCCCTCTGTCTCCGTCTCCTCCCCCCCAACCCTTGAGATTTTGCGGCAGCTGCTATTGGCTGGGCTATGCAAAATCCTCAGCCTCTGTATTTGGCTATGCAAATTCTTTAGTCCCCATTCTTTTCCGTGCATAATCTACGCAGAAAAGAGTGTGTGCATTCTGCAGTTCTCCTTGGGATGTGCCAAATCTGTCATCTCCATACTGCCCTTCCTAGGCCTACCTGAAATAGAACTGAACAGATAGGGCAGTGGTTAACTGCAGCAAGTTTAACTCGCCTCACCTCTTTTTCCTCCTGCTTCAGTAAGCTATAGGTAGATGTAACCAGTATCTCTCCATCCTAACAGAGGACCCCAGGTTTCCATGAGATTCCAATAAACTCTGTTTACAGAAAATCAAGTTACCCTTTTTGATGGCCATCCCTTAGCCTCAGCATACCACCTTTTTGGACTGGGAGGCCTAAGTCTGTTACACAAGTACACCCTGTGAGGAGAAACTCTTTTGCGGTTTTATAAAAGCTCTGAAGCACTACAATCAATTGTTATAATTCCCCCAGTTAATTACACTTAAAGATTTATGTACATTTTTATACAATGTTTTCTCCACACATATTCCCCTGGTGTCAAACATACACATTTTTAAACATGGCCATGTCTACCATTGTCTCAGCACATGATATACAGAGCCAAGTGTTACATCCAAACTAACAGTCAATTGAAAGCCTGGTTCATGTAAGGTTAAGGGGCCGTGACAGAGGGTTGCTAGGTGAGAAGCAGAGTTATAACTTTACAACGACAGTAGTTTATATTGTAGGACAAGCCAAGAAAGAGGCGGGTTAATTTATAAAGAACTAAATAGAACAAACATTAGCAAAGCAAATTGGTCTGGCCTCGTCAGTCTAAGACTTTTCTGCTACAAACGCTTTATTAATTCATTTCACTATTTTGCCATGACAGAAAAACATAAGGAATAAAATTTAAAAGAATCATGCCACCTAAACGTAGTGACTGTTTGCTTTCAATAAATGTAGGTAGAAACAAAACTGTACATCGCACCAGACTTTGCCAATGCTCGTTTCAGGGAATGGTTACATTCTTTATTCAAAACTATTAAATACTAATAAATATCAATAACATGACAATGATGCACCAGCAGCCGCTTACAAGAACCTTATATGAGGCACTACGGGATGTTCAATCCCCATGCAATAACTATATATGGTGGTTGCTCTTCCTCGGGAATAGGCCAGATTTGTTTTTCGTTACTAAATTGCTTCTGATAGAACACTATTACCTGTGCTTCTGAATAAGAGAAAGAGATTGCTATTGTTTCGTTCCAGCAATGGGATTGAAAAAAGGCTGGAAATCTTTTTTCTCATAATGGGCAAAATTCAGAGGGTCGACCACTCAGCTGACGCACCCACTCTAAGCTCAACACAATCCTAGGGCAGATATTGTGCTACAATTGTCGCTTGTCTGTTAGGCATGTTCTAAACAAGAAAAAGAAAATATATTATGGCATGCCATAACAATGATGGGGCTGATCCATAAAATGCCCACAGAAATATAGGAATGGCAAAAATGCCAGAAAAGGAACGTCTAAAAAAACAAAGAGAGAGAAAGAGCAGACTTTTTGCAATATGTTTATGCCTTGTCTGTTTTGTGGATAGTAGTTTAGAAATGAAAAGGGGCCTTCGAGTCAAATATACCAGAAAACGCTTCGAAACACAATTTAACACCATTAAACAGAGTGGTATCCTGGAATCCTTATAGTTTGTTTATTTAACACCTCCCAAAGTGCCCAAACATGGCTACAAAGCTATGTTGTGATGTAAATGGACGGGGTGGACAGGGCTATTTCCCAAGGGGCAGGCAAGACTCCACTCATATCACTTACTGTAGAATAAGCCTGGAATGTATTATTGACAAGGAATTAAATAAACTTACATTTAGTCTGCAACTTGTGGAAAGCACACAAGGGAGACAAATGTTGGAAGTAGTTAAATGTAATCATTTCCACTTCTGAAGCACTGCATGATGGATCACTATGTTGCATAACACGATAACATGGTCATTGTCTAGTTTGAAAGCCAATGAACAGAGGAGTGATTTACCAGCTCCTCCCAGGAAGACCAACACACACACAGTTGGGCATATTTTCAAGGAATTGACATGGGGCAGAGCCACAAGTCTTTCTGTTGTCTGACCCTATGCCAATTCTAGAGGGCAGAAATGCACCATATTCACAAGATAAAAAGCATTTCTGTAATTTCCCCCTCTGTTGGCACACAATTTGATGCCTAGTGCCAAAACAGGCGCCCTCACACCATGATGCAAAGGTGTCAGCGTTGTTGGTAGGATTGTTTTTGAGCACAAAGTAGCACATTCCTGCACAAGAACAATCCAGAGAGCCATTTTCCTCTTTCTATGTGTGCTGCAAACTGCAGCACACATAGAAAGAGGAAACACTGATAAGAAATAAAGATTGTTCTCCCTGTTGCACCTGCCCTGGATAGGCGTTCAGTTTTTATCCATTCCCAGGTTTACAGATCCTTGTAAATCTGGGAATGCATCAAAACCCATGAGTGTTGCATGTGAACACCCACCGCAATGCCCATGGAACGCTAACCTGACGCAGAGTAAGGCAATGTAGCAACTTGCACTCTGTTGCCTTACATCACATCTGTGAGGCCATGAAAAGCCATGCAAAGTAGCTTTGAGTGGCCTTGTAGATATGGGTCTGCACCCTGCACTGCGGGAGTGTCACAAAACGTGACGCACCATTGGTAGAAGGGGCTTGAAAACATGCCCTAAATTGCTTGAGGAGTGATGAGCGCACATATGTTTGATTTCTGCTTCCCCTTAGATTTAATTTAAGGGTTTAAGATGAGATTGAGCTTTAACAGTGTGAAAATGTTCCAGAAATAGATACAGTAAAACCAAAATATAATAAAGCATGTTCAAATGTTCTTCTGTTTTTGTATATTGTTTACTTTCTCTTTCCTCCTTTCCCTTGTGTACTTTCCCCTTTATTGGTGAGTCTCCACCCTTCCCCCTTTTTCCCTTATTATGTCTTTTCCTTTATCCTCACCTACTCCATATGCTATTATTCCCTTTTGACCGATGCACGTGCATCATTTGTCATCTGTACATGGCTCACAAATGGTTATTGGCTTCTACATTCTACTGTCTGTACTGGTCATTTTTGTTTCACTGGGTTGCCTAATGCTTACAGAATTGTTCTCTTTTTATTTTGTCTCACCTTCTTGTATGCATTGTTCTATCCGCACCCTTTAATAACATTGGTGGTCATTCTGACCCTGGCGGTCTTTGACCGCCAGGGCGGAGGACCGCGGGAGCACCGCCGACAGGCCGGCGGTGCTCCAATGGGGATTCCGACCGCGGCGGTAAAGCCGCGGTCGGACCGGCACCACTGGCGGGGTCCCGCCAGTGTACCGCGGCCCCATTGAATCCTCCGCGGCGGCGCAGCTTGCTGCACCGCCGCGGGGATTCCGACCCCCCCTACCGCCATCCAGATCCCGGCGGTCGGACCGCCGAGATCCGGATGGCGGTAGGGGGGGTCGCGGGGCCCCTGGGGGCCCCTGCAGTGCCCATGCCACTGGCATGGGCATTGCAGGGGCCCCCGTAAGAGGGCCCCTAAATGTATTTCACTGTCTGCTGCGCAGACAGTGAAATACGCGACGGGTGCAACTGCACCCGTCGCACAGCTTCCACTCCGCCGGCTCGATTCCGAGCCGGCTTCATCGTGGAAGCCTCTTTCCCGCTGGGCTGGCTGGCGGTCTGAAGGCGACCGCCCGCCAGCCCAGCGGGAAAGTCAGAATTACCGCCGCGGTCTTTCGACCGCGGAACGGTAACCTGACGGCGGGACTTTGGCGGTCGGCCTCCGCCGCCCGCCAAGGTCAGAATGAGGGCCATTGTGTTTTTAAAAAACATGTTATTACACTAATGCAGAAATGTTTCCTTCTTTGGTGTAAGTTAGGGCACTGTTTTGTTATTGGTAAAGCCCAGTTGCCCTTAAACGAGACATGATATATTGCGGATACCCAAAAACGTGCAGTATTAGTACAGCTTTTGAAAAGAGAAGTAACATTCACATTACAGACCGTAACACATTTCATCAAGGCAAACACGAACTTAAATTTAGGGGCGGATAATATTGGCATAATTTAGCACAGCTGCCTGTTGAAAAATAATAATGTTAGTTGGAGATCTGCTTACCAAACGTGGCTCTTAGAAAAACACAGCCTTAAAAAAATGCAGAACGTAATACAATACAATGATTTGAGAGAGGCTAACTTTGCAGTACAGGATGAAAATTAAAGTATGCGATCGGTGCTGCTCCTGAGCACCGGAACTATGTGAGATCTCAGAAATTGAATCTGCCTTCTACTGTGAGAAGCAAGAGGCTGACAGGAGTTGTCAACAAATAAGAAAGAAAGTTTTGATAAGAGGAATGATACTGCATGAACTCAGGTAACAAGTGTGAGTTGCTGCTTGAGCTTTCTATCCGTGTTGTGCTGAATTGGAGCACCATTTCTTAGAGCAAAATGCATTTTCATGCCCATTTTGGATGCAAGAATGCATTTTGGGCTGAGAAATTGGTGTTAAATGCTGGAAGTAAGTTTGGGAAAATCCTACCCCCAGATTACAGTTAGCAAGCATGAGCAGCTGGTCGCTATTCATTTTATTTTGCATTTAGCATTATTTCTTAGCGCAAAATATATCCTTGCCCTATTTTGGATAGGAGGGGGGTATTTTTGAACTAAAAAATCACACTAAAAGCAGAATTACACTTGTCGCATAATTACACACAATTTTGTAGAATGTGTGTAATTCTGTGTGATTACACTACAGAGAATTACATGTGTTACACCCACTCCTACTATGTACATCTCCAAGGAGCAAAATGCATAACAAAATAATAAATACTTAAATTAAGAAAATTAACGTGTATTCCACATCTGGGACAGACTGACAGTTGGGCTGTTGTTAATTCCCTCTAGGCAGTGACACAAAGGGAGGTGGGGTGTAGTTTGTATATCCTGATGAGCCTCCTTAGCTAGATTGGAGGGAGGAGTGGTCACTTGCAACTGAAAGGACTGTGCCTATCCTCACACATTACATTCTCCAACCCCTTGGTGTATGTCTGGGGCCTGGCCAAGGCAGGATCTTGTCAATGAGATACTTTCCTTTGAAGTTCAGCAACTTCAAAGACAGAAAGTGGTATATATAGTGGACTCAAAACCCCAGACTTTTAGAATCTTTCTGGAATCAAGAGGAACCTCTGCCAAGGAGAAAATCTGAAGAGCTGGAGGAGGAGTACTGCCCCTTTGCTGTTGCTTTGCTGGGTTGGACTGCAGTTGCTGCTTCTGCCTTAAATAAGAGCAAAGGGTGAACTTTGCTGTGTAGTCCGCTTGAGAAAGTTCTCCAAGGGCTTGGAGTAGAGCTTGCCTCCTGTTGGAAGTCTCAGGGATATCAAAGACTTTAGTTTCCTCTGCCTACAGCACTGGGAAATGTGTGTTTTGTGCTATTCAAGAAGAAAAACCACTGCAACGTTGCCATCGACATCACTGGCCAGCATCATGACCTGCCGACGCCACACGGAGTTGCACTGCCCCGCTTCACACAGCAACCCTGGTCTCACTGATGCCGCCATCTGACACCGCCATTGAGCCACTGTTTGCACCATGACCTGTGGGCCCTGCACTACGGCATTGCCTTGCTCACACTGCAGCCTGGGCATCCCGATGCTGCCACTCCTGCTGACACCAGCGCTGCTGCCTGAACCGTGGCCTGTGGACACCACTCATGAGGTATACGAAGCACCATCCGATCCTGCACCGCAGCCCTGGCTCACTGACACCAGCACAATCGACTCCAGTGTCGTCAACAGATGTCACTGTCTGCACCGGGACCTGTGGATGGTGCACAGAGCCTGTCCCGCACCGCACCGCCGACTTGGCCCTACCAATGACAGCGCTTCAGCAACCATAATGCCGCTGCCTGCACCCTGACCTGGTGACACCACACCTCACACCACCCTGCTGCACCCCACAGCTCTGGTCTCAACAACGTCGCTGGACGCTGTCATTGAGGCACTGCCTGCACTGTGACCTGTGGGCACCGCACGTTGCATCGTCCCACTTTGCACCGCAGCCCCAACGCCATCCAGCCAGCGCTCCTGACTTCATGAGCCCGGAGCTTGATCTGCAGCATGTTTGACTTCAAGATTCCAACGACCCCTGCACTGGTCTCCAGAACTGACACCTGCGAGACCAGCAACACCCTGCATTTCCAAGGTACTGTTTGCGGAACTTCCCGACACCGTAGCTGGCCCATGAAACTATGGCCAGCCTGAACTGTTGGTTTTGTTGATCATGATGCCGTGATAGCCCCAGGTGGAGCTATCGACTTCAAGGAACTGTATTTTTAAGTGAATTCTATCAAAATTCATATCTTTATTAATGTATGTTGGATTTTTCTCATTTTGGTCTTGTTTTACATAGTTAAATAATGGCTATTTGTCCACAACTGGTGTGGTGTCCTTTTGTAGTTTTTCACTGTATTTCTGTGTGTTACGTGCAAAAGCTTTACGCATTGCTTCTGAGATAAGCCTGACTGCCCATACCAAGCTACCAAGGGGGCAAACAGGGGTTATTTGAGCTAGGTGTCTCCCTTATCCTGACTACAGTGAGGGTCCCTACTTGGACAGGGGGCAAACCAACTGCCAACTAAAGACCCATTTATAACAGTATGTTTATGTTCTCAGTGGTTTAAAGTGTTTAGCTTTATTTTCTTGCTGATGGGTGCCGGTCATGGAGGCACCTCACAAGAGGGCAGGTGTGTGCCATGGGTTCATATAGATTAAACAAATAAGAAACTCCTGATTGATCAAAAGACAATGTAAACAATTGTGGGACATATTAAGAAGTCCCTAGCTGTCTACTGCACTATATTTACAAGGCGGAGCGAAGGCACTTTTTGTGGCTTAACGCTGCTTTGTAAATATGGGCCCCTCTGACACAGTTTTCTGCGCCAGAGGGGAGTGCAATGGGTGTTGCTGTGGGCGTTCTACTACAACACCTATTGCTTTTTACACTGCCTTAGATTTGAAAGGAATTGTAAATCTGAGGCAGCATCAAAAACTAACACCACCCCAACGGTGGTTTTAGCATGACTCAAAGAGGAGAAATACTTTCAAATTTACTTCTTTTTGCTTTTTCTATGTGTGCTGCGTTCTGCAGCACACATTGAAAGAGCAAAAGGCCATTGATGACGGTTTATGTGCAGGAAGGTGTTCCTTCCTGCACATCCTTCCTGCACATAAACAATCATTCCCTTCTATGCGGACATCCTTGCACTATGGTGCAAGGATACCTACCTAGCTGCAGGCAGCTAAATTTAGCACCAGTGCAGGTGGAGACACTGGGTGTGCCGTTGTTTTGTTGATACGGTGCATCCCTGTGCTTCAGAACTGACGCAACGTTGCGCTGCCAATTTTGGTGCAGCAATGCGCTGCACCAGTTCCTTGTAATTATGCCTCCATGTGTTTATGCACATTTTCAGTGATAGGGAAACACATTTATTTGTATACCTCTTGAGTAGAAAACGTTCGCTGGTATTTTGTCACGTCACATGCAGCTGATGTTTCCAGATGATGGCACAGTTTTCGTGAAGCAGAATGTTTGGACGATTGCGTTGGAGCATTCATGTTGTGATCATAGTATTTTGTTTAAATCATAATGTATGTGAAACCATTTTGCTTCTCGAACTCGAATGTAGAGTTCGAAATTCTCTAAATTACAATCATTCGTCACTCGCTTTTCACTCTCTAACAGCCTATAATTCGAATTGTCCCAATTTGCATATGCCGAAAAAAGGAATGCAAACGATGCCTGCCAGCGGGCTTACTACACCATTATGTGGCCACCTGCCAGAATTGGGTATAATGGCTGAGCTCCAGGTGGCACTGTTGATTGACAGGCGCTGCGTCTTTATGCTTTCGCAGCTTGTGGGCAGATAGCAAAGGGGTAGGCCCTAGAGTTTTACCATTGTCACTGAATTTGTGTCGCTTAAGTATATCCAGGCAAGCTTTCTCGAGATGGGAAGTAAAACGCTATTGATAATGAATTATGACTTTGGCTCCTAAAACGCACACCTGATGTGTACACAAGACATTTTCTGAAATAAGAGGTAAACTGTTAACCAGATCTTGAAAGTAATAACATTTCAACATTATTGGTCTATTCACAGAAGTACGTGACGGCTGAAATCGTGTTTGCATACACAGGCATATTATATCGCAAAGGGTTACAAAGTGGCGCAATGCATTGTGTCACTTTATAAATTTGGTGTGGCGATTTTGGCCTCATTGGGCCACATTAGCATAAAACAATGATGCTAATATGGCGAAAGGAGGCGTGAGGGGCTCTTAAATTTGCCCCTAATTCTTTTGCATACTGTTACATGCCATTGTAAATTGGCTTTGAAAAATCCAATTCACTATTAATAAAATGGCAAAGAGAGTCCAATCATTTCTTTTTGTGCTTGCTGTAGATAAATATTCCCTGAATATTCCCACTCTATTCCCATTTTACATGTTTTGGGGCCAATTTACAAAGGCAAGTAAGAGTATGTGCAAACAGAGTATGGGAGGACAACTTTCCATACTCCGTTGTGTATAATAATTGGTGTGATTGTCTTTTCTTAGATAAAATATCATCACAGAGTGAAGCCAAATGCATGGTGCCGAGTCTTCTGAATGATTTCTGTTCCATTACCTTGGAACAGGATGGTGAAAGAGAAAAAATAAATGTTACAGAAAAATATGCAATTTGCCCAGTGAACTGAGCAACTTTTTGCCTCCAGAAGAAATTCTATAATTCCTGATTTTCATTGTCCTAGGTTCTGATCTGCACTACTTCATTCTAAAATGTATGTAACAGTATAAGAAATTGGTTATTAGTTGAGATGGTGGAAGCACCACTCAAATAATAAACACAATCCTAGTCAGGGTGAACCACAAAGTCACTAGATTAACCTGTGCTTAACTCTCATGAAAACACAAGAAAAGGCCAAATCCAGAAACCAGATTCACAAAGGTAACCATATATTTTGTGTAAGTTTACGATTGTTTGCCATTCACAAATATATTTTACAAGTAGTATGTTTGCAACTGCAGAGGCCCACCATATGGAAAGATATTGCATTCCCTGAACATTAGCTTATACTTCTCTGGGATAAGACCAAATTTGGTGATACGGGCTGCTTTTATGGGGCATAGACCAACCGCTCAACTTCCTCTCGGGTCAGTAAGGTATCCCTCCCAACTGTGGGCATGTGTTTCCATTGACACACCTCCAAAACTCCTCTGGGATCCTCTGCATTCTCAGGGCTGCTTCATAGGCTGCAAATCAGTATCATCTTCCACCACATAACTAGGCACCAGGTCTTTAGGGATTTTTACCTTTCTGTCCCCATTAGACTCAGCAGTGTCACTGCCACCATTGCTGCTAGACTCTGAGAGCTGTTTGGTTTTGAGGGGCAACTCCTGTTGGTTCACCTCATGAGCTGGCAGAGTTTTCTTTTCTTCAAGGGCCAGCCTTTTCTCTTCAGCAGCTGCATTCTTTTCCTCTGCAACCATTTTCATCTGGGACAAATGCAGCTTGTGCTTTCTCTTGGCTCTCTTATCCTCCAGCTCCTCATGGGAGAGGATATGGGATGACATACTGTTCCTTGCACTGACAGATCTTACTCCTGCCAACATGTTGCCTCCTCCTCCTCATGCTGCAGCTCTGGCTATATTGCCAGACCATTTCTTTCTTCATCTTCCATTGCCACTTCCTTGACCTCCCTGCTCTTCTTTTGCACCTTCCATTCTCAGGGCCTCTTCAAAGGCTCCGAGGACTACCTGAACCTTCACTGTTGTGGCCCTCTTTCCTACGGTCAGCCCTCTTGTTTTGCAGAGCTTCCTCTATTCTGTCACCTTGAGAGTATTAATACTGCTGACTGCAACTCCATTTTTGCAAACAGGAGGCACAGGTGCCAACATTTGAGGGAGGAGTTAAATTTGTAGAAGCAGATAGAAAATGGTCCATTGAGAAGAATTTAAAAATAAATCAATTCCGATGTCAGATTATTAGTAGAGATTTTTTGTTTTACACAAATCACATAGTGGCATTGCAGAAACACATGTACTGGATCCCACCACTGCCACTAATGTAAGAAACTGGATTATTACTTGAATGTGGTCGGAGCCCCACTCAAATAAAAAACACAATCCTTGTCAGGGTGAACCATAAAAGTAATAAAATTAACCTCTGCTTAGCTTTGCACAAAGAAATTAAGAGGCAACATGAAAAATGTTCATGCAGTGCTCAAACAGTAATAAAGTGCAAATACACAAACATGCCAAATCAATTTAGAAAAATGGAGTACATTTTATTAGACACCGAAAACAATCAAAATCAATCAGTAGAATAGGAGATATGAGTTTTTGATGTTTTAGGTGATAATAGCTCCAAGAAGCATGAAGCTTCACTCACAGTTATCTGAATTCACCAGATCTGGGAAAAGTTATACATTCAGGCTTATCAAAAAGGAGTGAAAGTTGGCTACAAGGACCAGGTTAGTCCTGCTGAAGACTCACCTTCTCAAATCTGATGTGAAGAGAGAGTTCTGTTTGTATTGGCGGGGGCCATGAGGAATAGGCTGTCGGCACGAGAAGGAGATCGATCATCACAAATCCCTTTAAAAAGTACTTTGGACCATGGGGCATGGGGTCCCCTGGATCAAATATGGCTTGTATAAGGAAGCAGGGCACCCCTTTCCATAATATTTAAATTGGGTCCTGTGTGATAAGGTCCCTGTGGCGAAAAATGTTTCAGGGAGGGGAGCAATTTAGAGTACATCCCTTTATAAATACACTTTGCAATGGAGGATGGGGTCCCCGCCCAAAGAGGCTCATGAAGGGGGGGCACATGTCCCCCTCCCCTTTTAAAAATGAATGGCCCCAGAAATGGGGTAACCAGTCCCTAAGAAGTCTTGGGGGAGGGGGACACAATTCCCTCTCCTTTTAAAAAAATGAACAGCTCCGGTGATGGGGTTGGCAGGGCCCAATAAGGCTCAGGAAGGGAGGCTGCATGCCATCCTCCCCTGTTTAATTGTACTTGGCTCTGGAAACTAGGGTCACTGGGGAGTTTTAAGGCTAGGGGAGGGAGGCCACATGGCCCGATCCCCCTTTGTATTGGAATTGGCCCCATGGTTGTGGACTGCAGAGCCAATTAGGGGTCAGGGAGGGGGCTCCATACCCGCTTCACTTAATATATATGTTTTGACCCAGGTGATGGGATCCCAGGGGCCCAAAGGCCAACCCTACCCTGTGCATGCCAAAGGCTGTGTGTTGTGTGGGGTTAGAAACCTGCTAGATGTTTGGCCAAAGTGTCTAGCAGCAAGGCCTGTGCCCAACATCCTGCTATGCATGACCAAAGACTGTGTGCAGCATGGGATCGGTCGCCTGTGGGAGTCAGATGCATGGTCGGCCTGCAAGCCAGGCCCTGCACCCAACCCAACACTGCATGCAATCAAATTGTGTGGGCGGTGTGGGATTGGCTGCCTGCAGGCAGGTTGGCCACAGGGCCTGGGCCTGGTGCTGCAGCCAGCCCACAGCTGTGCATGGCTGAAGATGATGCATTTTGGGGGGGTTGGCTTTATGTACACCAATGAAATATTACTTTATGTTGAATAAAACTAGAATTTCACTGAGAAAACATATGTTAAAGTAACATAATGGTTAGATCTGATACATAGATCTGCCTTTTTTTTTTAATTAAAGCTCAACAATGCACTAAAAAAAACTAAAGGTAAATGTAACATTATAGTTAGATGAGTATGTCAGTGATGACATTACCGTTTTGAACAAAAAAAACACAGAAATTCACCAGTTATAGTTAACAGAGTCACACACCATCACCCTGCCATGCACTGCTTATGACCTCACACATTACATCACTCATGACATGTACTATGACATCATTTATGACATCACTGATGACATCTCAAATTACAACATTGTTAACATCATTGATGGCATCATCCAACGAGTGTGTAAGTTTGTTTTATAGTTTACAGAGTAGCGGGTAACTAGTATTGTACTTCTCTACCTAATGTTGTACAGCTTGATCCCAGTTAATGGATGTAAGTGTTTAGAAAACTGGTGAATTCCGATAACGAACTAGTTACGCGCCTCAATGTAGCTGATGTTTCTTTAATTGCTTGCAAGAATAGCAGAATAAATTGAAGACAACAATGTGACGACATTGAGTAACTGGACTATATTCGATGTATATAAAAGTGGTGCACCATCAAAATATCTATTATTTATGGTTCCCCCTCGGGGATAGCACCTTGACAGTAGGTGCTGTGATGAGTGCACACACATGAGTATGATACTATGTTTTATGTTTCCTCATTTTTTAATACTTTAACAAGGGATAGGGGTTAGGCGCATCCTCCAATTTAACCCGCTGCCAACTTCATTATTAGTTTTTTTGCCAAGAGTTGCATAGAGTGATAACTTTTCTCTGTAGATACTTTTTAATAATCTGTAGTGTATTTCTAATTGAAATTCCATTGTCTGCAAACAGTGTGGTACAGAGTAAACTTTCTCCATACAATGAACACCGTTTATAGTACTGGCTTTACTACTCATATCAACTTCACTTCTCAATGCAGGTTTGTTGACCGTCAGGGGTTTATTACAGATAAAATCAGGGAATTTATTGTGGAACTGACATTAAGGTCTATATTTTTATTCTGTGATGCAAAATTGCGTAAACGCAGTTTTGCATCAAAAAGTATAGCACCGGCTTGCGTGATTCCAGGGCCCCAGCTGGCTGCCAAATTTATGGTGCAAAGGGTGGGCTAGTGTCAATAAAATTTACGTTAGCCTGGTGGGGGTGGAGACATTAGGCTGGTTAGGGTTAGAGGCAAAAAAATGCCTCTAACCAGCCTAGCGTCATTTTCTGATGGAAAACCATCCAAACCACATGACTCCTGCCTTATAAAAGACAGGATTCATGCCCACCACCCCAATGGCCAGCACAGGAGACAAGGGTCCCCTGAGCATGGCCATTGCACCCAGTGACATGTAGGGGGGGCCATTTCAGGGCTCCCAGTTGCACTTAAAAAAATATATTTACTTTTACTTACCTGGGATGGGGTCCCCCTTATCCTCTGGTGTCCCTCTGGTGAGGGTGGGGGTGTTCCTGGGGCTTGGGGTGGGTGCCTGTGGGCTCTTTCCATGGTGTATGACCATGTAAATGGGTCCAAAGGTCCCCTAACGCCTGCCCTAACCAAGGCGTTAAACAATGGTGCTAAGTAGGCTTAGCACAATTATTTAGGCACCCATCTCTCCCATGCACCATTTTTGCACGGGAGGATAAATAAGGCGCTAGGGCCTTAGAGTAATTTTTGGGATGGGAATGCCTACCTTGCATCTCATTGATGCAAGGTGGTTTCAAAAACTGACTTTAACTCCAATATTTTGGAGCTAGATTGGTCTAGCCCCAAAATATAAATATGGAGTTAAGTTTGCGCTGAATTAGCGTAAAAAAAAAACGCAAATTCAGCGCAAAGCAAGTATAAATGTGGGACTGAGTAATTTGAGGAACTTTACTTTTTCTGAACACAGTGTGCAATTAAGGTGTCCCATAAATCTATGGATGATTGTTAATGTAAACTAGGCTAACCATGAACTGTATGGTATATAGAGTCAATGTTGCACAAAACACATGATTGCTACACCTAAGTTATTTGTATCTGTGATGGCATAAATAATGCTTCATATTATTCTGAGTTATTTTGCAGTTGTTTTCATAGCTCTAATGGCATACATGTTTACAGAGCAATGTATGTAAAAGAAGTTTGAAAGATATCATCAGTGAAGTCATCAACTATGTCATTTGAGATGTCATGAGTGATGTCATAATTGATGTCATAAAACATGCCATGGGTAATGTAATATGTGAGGACATAATCAGTGCATAGCGGGGTGCAAGTTATAGTTAGCTCTGCTAACTATAACTAATGAACTAATTAATGTTTGTGTATTTTTAGTTAAACATATTCACCTAAACATAGTTAACTTTAACCATTGTGTATACATATATTACCTAGTGGCGGTCACCACTAGGTAGTTATAGTTAGGGCCTAGTTTCTACAGAAAAAGTGTTTTTTACTTGCATATGTATTTGACTAATCTTCATGAAATTTTCCCAAAAAATGTGCAACTCATGTGAGCTGCTGCCTAGAAAGTTTTGGGGTGATTTGTCAAGCGGGGCCAAAAAAAGGGGTCCTAAAATGCCTTTTCCGCATTCATTTGTCTATAGGGATTTTGAACAACCATAGCACAGACACCAATGGACAGAAGTACACCAAATTTGGCAGAAAGATAGTCCTGGCCCAGAAAGCGACCCTTCTGTAATTTGGTGTAAATTCATTCAGCAGTATTAGAGAAATTGAAGAAAATACAAATTTGTATTTATAGGGATGCGAAGGCTCCACAAACTCTTCCGATCTCGAGCTGAGATCTGAGTGGCTGACAACACTTTAACAAGGAATTGTCGGCAACCAAGTTAAGACAGCTTCAGACAGAAAAAAAGATGTAAAAAACCAAAAGGGGCTAGGGTAGGTACACACTGAAGCCTTAGCTCTGGTGCTGGGGTCCCAGAGGGACACCCCCTCCCCCCACCCCAGGGACAAAAAGTAATTTTTTTTTTAATGTTCACCGCGATTCGCAGTGGATCCACAGATCTGGTGAAAGTAAAATAAAAAAAAAACAAGTGCAAGCTCCTTCACTTGCTTATTCTGAAGCCCTCGGGTGGGCCAAGTCACGGGAGCATTCCCATTCTAATGCGGGATGCTTATTGGCCCTGCCGCCCCGGAGGACTGCCACCTCCCGGGACTTATATCAAATTTAATGTGGGGGGTGACGTGCATCCTCCCTGCTGCCCCGGGGACCACCACCTCCTAGGGGCTTGAATCATATTTACTGTGGGGGTGGCACGTGGGTTTCTGCTGCCGCAGGGACTGCCGCTTCCCTAGGGCTTGAAACAAATATGATATGGGTGACCTTGTGCCCCCCCCCCCACTGCCTCACAGACCGCCACCTTCCTGCTTCTTAAATCAAAAGTAATGCAGGGGACTGCGTGGCCCCCCAGCTGCCCTGGTGACTACCCCCTCCCCGGGACACTAGACAGAAACTGTGCAGGAGGGCTGTGTGGACTTTGCAGCACCAGGGAATGCAACCTTTTTGGGGCATGAAACACAAACTGTGCAGACGGGAACCCCCACAGACCGTGGGACTGCCACTTCCCCAGGGCACACATTTTAAAAACACATAGAGGGTCCCCTTGAAACCCCCAAGCCCTGTGGACCACCACCTCCCCAGGGCTATTAAAGTTGGAGGGGGCTGTGTGGCCCTCTTACATGAGCTAATGATGGCCCTGGGGACCACAACCCACCCCCAGGACATAGCTATTTGGTTCTGTTTCGTGGGAGCTGACAGCTCTCACCAAGCAAAAGCAAACAAAGTTTGCTTTCTGCAAGTGAGAGCTGTCAAACATCTCTCACTTGCAGAAGGCAGAGTTTTCATGTCTTCCCTGCATGCAAATATGCCTACAGGGAAACAGATACAAACATTGACCACAGAAGCTGCTTTTTAAAGGATGGTGGCAGCCAGCTTGGACCATGGGGGCCTTGAGGCTCTCCCCATAGTCCTGTCACTCTCTCTCTCTCTCTCTCTTCCATCCCGTAGTCGTATGGAAGAGAAAGAGAGTCATTGTAATGGTTTCTCCATGCAATGACTGCAGTAAGCAGTCACCTGTGACACATTTATTAGGGTTTCAGACCTTTACACTGAAAATTGAGGGTTCTAGCTCAGGTGTGTTTGTGGTAATTTTCCTACTTTAATTTCTTTTAAACTTTAAACTTTTAAGGTTCATACTAAAATGTGATCTCACTCTTTTTAATCGACAAATATTTTTTTAAAATTTATCCAGAAATATCTCATTTTAAGTATATCATTCACCAAATCCTAAGACTCTCCTTCTCTCCCCCTCACTTTATTTCTCTCTCACTTTCTCTTTTTCAATCCCACTCACACATCCACTCAGATCCTTACACACCCAACCACATACTCACTCAGACACTCATGCACCATCTCACAGACCCACCCAGATGCTTGTGCACCCACTCACAGCCCGACTCTCACCCTCATGTACCCACTCACAGACCCACTCTGACACACGCACCCACTCTTGCCCTGTCACAGACACACTGGAAACCTCATGCATCCACTGATGGACCCACTAAGACACTTATGCACCCGCTCTCAATCTCCAAGCAGACACTCGCACAGCAACTCCCACCCCCAGGTTTCACACCTATTCTCACACCCAGAGACACAGGCTATGGTGAACTCCCATCATGCAGGGACAAAGGAACATGAGCAGCGTGGGATTGGGTGGTTAGTGGGGTTGGCCGTAGGGTCGTGACTACAGGCCAGGCCATGCAGCCAACTGCTGCTGTGAATGACCAAAGACTGTGCACGGTGGTGGTTGGATTAACGTATAGCACGGAAAATTACTTTATGTTAGAAAAAACAGAGAAATTAACAGAAAAAAACCAAAGGTCACAGGCACGTTATAGTTAGGAAATACAATTTTTGAAAAATTCAGTTAAAAAACACAGGTTACAATGATGTTGTAGTTACGCTCATATTTTAAACGGACAAAACCATAGAAATTCACCTGTTATAGTTAGAGTTATCTCAAGCATCTAAAACTTGTACCCTAAGGTAACTACAACTCGTGCACTCACCATGCACTGCTAATTACCCCACATAATAAAGCACACATGACATCTTTGATAATATCATTGATAACATCATTGATAACATCAATGTAACATTTGCAGTCACATTATTTAGCAGAGGACTGTGTTTGGTGGGGGCGTGAGTTATAGTTACTAGGGCACAAGTTTGCTAAGTTATATAATTTTTTTGTACCTTTGATAAGGAATCAAATATGGTTTGGATTGTGTCTTTGTAAAAGACTTTGGGCCTCATTATGACATTGGCTGCAAATGCCGCTGTAAGGAAATGCCTCCTTGGCATGGTTACCCCCTGACTTTTTGCCTTTGCTGATGCTATGTTTTGATTTGAAAGTGTGCCGAGGCCTGCTAACCAGGCCCCAGCACCAGTGTTCTTTCCCTAACCTGTACTTTTGTTTTCACAATTGGCACACCCTGGCATCCAGGTAAGTCCCTTGTAACTGGTACCCCTGGTACCAAGGGCCCTGATGCCAGGGAAGGTCTCCAAGTACTGCTGCATATCTTATGCCTCCCTGGGGACCCCTCAACCAGCACAGACACACTGCTTGCCAGCTTGTGTGTGCTGGTGAGGACAAAACGAGTAAGTCGACATGGCACTCCCCTCAGGGTGCCATGCCAATCTCACACTGCCTATGCAGTATAGATAAGTCACCCCTCTAGCAGGCCTTACAGCCCTAAGGCAGGGTGCCCTATTCCATAGGTGAGGGCACCAGTGCATGAGCACTGTGCCCCTACAGTGTCTAAGCCAAACCTTGGACATTGTAAGTGCAGGGTAGCCATAAGAGTATATGGTCTGGGAGTCTGTCAAACACGAACTCCACAACACCATAATGGCTACACTGAAAACTGGGAAGTTTGGTATCAAACTTCTCAGCACAATAAATGCACACTGATGCCAGTGTACATTTTATTGTAACATACACCCCAGAGGGCACCTTAGAGGTGCCCCATGAAACCGTAAACAACTACCTGTGTAGGCTGACTGGTTTTAGCAGCCTGCCACACTCGAGACATGTTGCTGGCCACATGGTGAGAGTGCCTTTGTCACTCTGTGGCTAGTAACAAAGCCTGCACTGGGTGGAGCTGCTTATTACCTCCCCCTGCAGGAGCTGTAACACCTGGCGGTGAGCCTCAAAGGCTCACCCCTTTGTTACAGCACCACAGGGCATTCCAGCTAGTGGAGTTGCCCGCCCCCTCCAGCCACGGCCCCACTTTTGGCGGCAAGGCCGGAGGAGATAATGAGAAAAACAAGGAGGCGTCACTGGCCAGTCAGGACAGCCCCTAAGGCAACCTGAGCTGAAGTGACTCTGACTTTTAGGAATCCTCCATCTTGCAGATGGAGGATCCCCCCAATAGGGATAGGAATGTGACTCCCTCCTCTTGGGAGGAGGCACAAAGAGGGTGTAGCCACCCTCAGGGCTAGTAGCCATTGGCTACTGCCCTCCCTGACCCCGTGCTGCTGAGGGTGTACTTTCTGTTCTAACTTGTGTCCCCCCCGGTGCCCTACAAAACCCCCCTGGTCTGCCCTCCGAAGACGCGGGTACTTACCTGCTGGCAGACTGGAACCGGGGCACCCCCCCTTTCTCCATTGAAGCCTATGCGTTTTGGGCACCACTTTGAACTCTGCACCTGACCGGCCCTGAGCTGCTGGTGTGGTAACTTTGGGGTTGCTCTGAACCCCCAACGGTGGGCTACCTTGGACCCAAACTTGAACCCCGTAGGTGGTTTACTTACCTGCAAGAACTAACAAACTCTTACTCCCCCTAGGAACTGTGAAAATTGCACTGTGTCTAGTTTTAAAAATCGTGAGTGTTACTGTGAGAGTGTATGAATGTATGCATGCGTGGGTGAATGTGCATATGCGTGTGCGTATGGGTGTGTATGCACGTATGTGTGTATATGTGGGGGGGTCGGGAGTGGATTGGTGGAGGAGGGCTCTGGGGAGGGGGAGGGGCTCGGGGGAGACCCCTATCAGGAATTCCCTGGCACTGATATCGCCTACCGCCATGGTTTCCGTGGCAGTACAGAAACCATGGTGGTGGGCGGGGTCATAATGCCCTGGGCGGCCTAGTGACGGCCGCCGGGCTGGAGACTATAGTCTCCAGTCCGGCAGTCATTACCGCTGTGGCGGTCGTTGTGTTAACTTGGTGGTTTGGCTTTGGCCAAACCGCCAATGTCATAATAGTGTGTCGTAATGTCGTAATAGTATGTACCGCCAGCCTGTTGGTGGTACTACCTCTACTATTGCACCGACCGCCAGGGTCATAATGACCCCCTTTATGTTGAAATCTATTTTATTATCAGTGTTGTATATATTACTTCTTGTTTAAATAGCCATGAAGAAGAGACAGAGGCCCTGATTTAGATCTTGAAGGTGTTACCCCCAAACCACATTGGTGGCGGGCCTGAAAAGGCCGTCAAGTCAATGGTATTCCGCCTGCCATATTTAGATGTGTTGAGGCAGAGCTGAAGACTGCCATGAAAAAGTCCACTGTATCTCGCAATCTACATCCCGCAGCTGACGTGGTGCACTCCGAAGCTGATGGAGGGATCCCGCAGAGCCTAGTTCGGTCACACAGTCGGCAGGCAGTAAATCAGCGGCGGGACCTTGATAGCGAAGTCCATCACAGGGCCCATTCAGTATACTACTATCGCTGTGGCTATTGGTTTTATGCTAGTTGTCAACACCTGCTGTATATTAGATAATGGTGAACACCTGCAAAATACACTAGAAAACACACTCCATTTCAGACAATGATCCTTTGCATTACACTCGGGAAGACAAAACATCCAAGTGATTTCACAACACAGGGGACATTTCTTTTTTCAGTTTCCCTCTCCCTCTGTGTTATTTTGGTAATTCTACTTTCTCTCAGTAGCCATCATTATGACATTGGTGGTAAATCCCGCTTACCGCCACACTGACGGCTGCCAACATACCACTGCGGCGGCGAATATCAGTTTGCCATATTATGACACACACATATCAGTCTGACATAATACAGCCACATACACAAATCCACCATCCCAAAGGTCAGTGCAAAAGTGGCGGTCCCATCACCCATACCGTTATGCCAACAAAACTCCGCCCATCACATTATGACCCACAAATCACCACAGCAGACATTCAACGGTGGTAAACCATTGGCAGTACATACCACCGCGCTCAGAATGGACACCCACATAAAGAACAACATCACATTGGCCAATATGAAAAATACCCACCTGACACTCATACACACACCACACCTATATCACTATAAAACACCCACTCACATTACCCACAACCCTTTACGAATACAAATCATTGCCACCAGACTGACACCAAGACCACTGCGACAACTAGACACACACCATTTACACCCATACATCCCTCACTCACCCCACATCACACACCCCACCACATTACTCAACACACTCTCACCAACACACACCACACAACACCCATATCCCCACAAAGGCACCCCCGTTTCACAGATGAGGACTTAAGGGGCATGGTGGAGGACATTGTCAGGGTAGAGCCACAGCTGTTTGGAGCACAGGTACAGCAGATATCCATTACCAGGAAGATGGAGCTATGGCAGAGAATACTGGACATGGTGAATGCCGTGTTACAGCACCCACGAACAAGAGCCGACATCAGGAAGAGGTAAGGTACGTTCCATAGCAGCAAGGCACCAGTTTGCCATACAAAGGACTGGCAGTGGACCCCCACATGCTCGCCCACAGCTCACAGCATGGGAGCAGCAAGTCTTGGCAATACTGCATCCTGAGAGACTCACAGGAGTAGCCGGAGGACTGGACACTGGTAAGTCAACATCTACTACTCACCCCCATACCTGCATGCCATCTCACACCCTCACCCTCATTCCCAACACTCCACCCCATCCCACATACTGCACCTACACATATGACTAACTCCAATGCCAAGCCCTGCAGGCTATACCAATGCATGGACATCCCTCCCAGCCCTGCATGGACACCCATCACAAAAGCAAGCACAGCATAGGGAAACTAACAATCCCGCAATACTTCACCGTACATAAGAAAAAGTTGGCAGGGCAGCACCAACGATAGAGGGGAAGCCAGGTATGTACAAATGTTATACACATGAAGCATAAGGTACCCCAGCCAATGTTTGTGGAGAGGAGGTGCCACGACTGTCCAGTACCCCAACAGAAGATGCACCCAGTGATGACAGTAACTCTGGACTTCAGGATCTGGATGACCTGCCTGACCCATCAGGGACCACTGGACAGCCAGTCACCCAAGCCCACTCTCAGTTCACTACAGAGCCTCCCCCTTCAGTATCCAACACCACAGCACCCACCCAACTAACCACACCTCTGTCCCCAGGACACATCAATCAGCAGTGTGCCCACCTGTACAGGGATGCCAGGCAACACCTCCCCCCCAAGACAGTCAGGGACCTGGGGTCAGTGGGCACACCATTCAGGGGACAGAGGCACAGGCCAATAGGGACACTGGGAGGACTGCTGTGCACCAGGAGGAGGACATGACCAGGGAACCGACTCTCCAGGAGGCACTTTCTGAGATCCTGGGAGCCTCCCAACATTCCCAGGACACAATGGGCCAGATGCTTGACAACGTGCAAGAGAACAGGGGGCTGCAGGAGGGACAGTATCCGGGGATTAGGGAGGACTTGCAGGCCATTAACACCACCCTGATCGCCATAGCAGGGGTGCTGGCAGACATGGTCAACATCTTGAGGGAGGCAACAGCACATCAGTGGGCAGGAAGCCCCACCACAGGACCCACAAGCCACCAGCATCCCTCCCCTGCAGAAGGTGAACCACCCCACAAACGTTCCCTGTGACCCAGACAGAAGCCAGAGACACCTGCCAAGACTCCCACCAGGAAATGAGACTCTCCTGAGTGGCCCCCTTGTGTCCCACTCAGTCACCTTATCCACTTTGAACTGCCATTGCTCCCCTTCCTATGGCCCCTTGGACACTGGACCTGTGTTACAAACAGACTGGAACAATACCCTGGACTTTCCTCCATCATCATCCCATTCCATTGCACTTTACCCTCAATTTATTAGCACTTCAATAAACATTCTTGAACACAACATGACTACTAGTATTTTATGTGTTGAAAATGTGTATTAATGAAAACAGTCACATCCATTACAAATTAACTGTACACTGTGAGAGCATAGAGATAATGACTTGTAGCTGGCTGTAGTCAGCACATCAGTACACAGTTGTTATATCACCAACATCTGTAAAATGACAAACCAAAGGTGACAATAAGTTGAGATAAAAGGAAGTTAATTCCATCATGCTACAGCCACACAGAATACGCCAATAAGCATAGAAATGTGCACTTTCACTGTCTCACCTGGGTGTCATTGGAACTACTGACAGATAACCGATGTTCTGTTGTCCTCATCCTCAGCATCTTCATCCTCACTGTCCTCAGGGTTTTCTGCTCCTACTGGGATATCTCCAGACTCCTCTACCTGCAGAAAAGGTTACATGGTGTCTGAGGGACAGGTTGTGCAACATGCAGCATGCCACTACTATCTGACAGACCGTCTCAGGTGAGTAGCATAGGGATCCACCTGTCAGATGGAGGTACCTGAACCTGGCCTTCAGGAGGCCGAAGGTCCTTTCGATGATACATTTGGTTCGTCCATGTGCCTCATTATAACGTTCCTCTGCCCCGTCCTGGCATTCCTCACAGAGGTTAGCAGCCACAATAGGTTTGGGTAGCCAGAGTCACCTGCAAGTATTCAGGGAGCACATTTAGCCTCACACAATCCTATGGGGTTAACACCAGAGGCATACACTAACATACAGTGGGTGGGGACCGAGGCTCACCTATTAGCCACACCATGTGCCACTGTAGCTGGGCCATCACATTTGGGATGCTGCTATTCCTCAGAACAAAGGCATCAAGCACCGACCCAGGATACTTAGCATTGACGTGGGAGATATATTGGTCCACCAGGCACACACATTTGCACATTCAGTGATTCGACATTTACGATTCCTGAACACATGTTCATTCTGCCAGGGAGGGACAAACGCAATATGTGTACCGTCAATCGCCCCAATAATATTGGGGATATGTCCCATTGCATAGAATCCGGCCTTCACAGTGGCCAAATCTTCCACCTGGAGGAAAGCAATGTAGCTGCACATATGTTTTACCAGGGCAGACAACACTCTTGCCAGCACGAATGAGAACTTTGGATGTGACAATCCTGCTGCCAAGACCACTGTAACTTGGAAGGAACCAGTTGCCAAGAAATGGAGCACTGATAGCACTTGCACATGAGGGAGGTTCCCAGTTGGATGACGGATAGATGAGATCAGGTCTGGCTCCAATCGGGCACACAGGTCTGTGATTGTGGCCCTGTCCAGTCTATAGGGGAGTATAATGTGCCTGTCCTTCACGGTAGGTAAGTCCACCAGGGGTCTGTACACAGGGGTATGTCTCCACCTCCTAGTAATCCACAGCGGAAGGTATCTAAGGGATACAACAATGAGTAGGCTGTCACATTTGGAACAATAAAACCACAACTACAGTCTACATGGTGCACTTATGTAATGGGACAGTGTTAATGCGGGGTATGTGCCAATCTATTCTGTGACAGTTATTATAAATATTACTGTTCCTTCTCCTTGAAATGGCAACCGCCTGTCCTGTATGTAGGGACAGGTGGAATTGAGGTAATTCCGCCAACGTTGGGCGTCGTGGGGGAAGGCGGTCTTGCACTGCCGTGCAATTCCTCATTGAATAATATAGGGCTTTATGGCATACAGTGGCCAATGGTGGCCTGCGTCAGCAGTGACGGTGTACACCACCATGGACGTGACCGCCATTTTTCTATGTGATTCCTCACTTGTTTCCTGACCTTAAATAGGAGAACACCTACACTGCGTGTGCTGCTGTGACCTGTGTCTGGAACCTACCATAGCCTGTGTGACTGGGGAAAGGACCCCTGCCTTCAGTTCGGAGGAGTTGGAGCGACTGGTGTATGGGTTCCTACCCATGTACGGACAGCTATATGGGCTTCCAGACCAACAGGTGACTACAATTTGGGCACCATGCCTGTCGGAAGGATGCATGGAGATGTATGTGCAATCATCATATAAGGTTGGGTGGTGGGTGGGGTAATGTCTTGTGGGGGTGTACATGTTGCGCTGTGCGATGTATGTGCCAATGGTGATGGAAACGGGTATGGTGGGCCATTTGTGTGACAGGCTGGACTGTTTGTTTAATGGTGTTGTCCTGTCTGTATTGCCTCTGAAAGTCAGCGGCCATCAAAAGAAGGGAATATGGCATGCCATCGCCAAGGACGTGCGGACCCTGGGGGTGTATGGCAGGCAGAGCACCCACTGTTGGAAACGGTGGGAGGACCTGAGACGCTGGGCACGGAAGACCGCAGTGGCCCAGCTGGGGATGGCCTGCCAATGAGGAAGGGGTGCCCGTTGGACCCTGACCCCTCTGATGGCCCGCATACTGGCGGTGGCCTACCCTGAGGTGGACGGGCGCTTCAGGGAATCACAGCAGACTCAAGCGGGTGAGTTTAACTGGGTATCATTACTTATTTTGGCAGGTGGGGTGGTATCTAGGAGGTGATGTGTATTAGTGGGTGCCCCTAAGGCCAGGCCAGACATTGCAACATGGGTCCTCTAAAGGGTAATGGGTGTATGGCAAATACAGGTAACCTAGCTTGCTAGCAGTCCATTTCAGGCAGGGCATCAAGGGTCCCAGTAGCGCTGCAGTTGGCGGTGTGCTGTCCTCATCTTGCCTTAGTAAATAGCCATATCACTGGTAGTCCAATCCATAGTGTTTCTGCCTGTTCCCTGTGTGTGACGGTGATGTGTATGCCAAAAGTGGTGTTGGTGCAGTCATTAACCCAGTGTTTCCTTTGTCTTTCTCCCCCCTTTCTTGTTTTGTCATCCTGTCCTTGTGTGCATCAGCGGAGGAGCAGTGGCACCAGCAACAAAGGGAGCTGCATCCCACAGGACCCAGGAGGCACATTCCACCGACGCCGAGGGAATCATTGGGATGGAGGGCGAGAGGAGCACCACAGCGGAGACTGGAGGTGACAACACAGACTCAGATACCTCCTCCGACGGAAGCTCCCTGGTAGTGGTGGACGCCTCTGTGACCACCGGAGCTGCAGGTACAGCCGCCACCCTGCCTACCAGCACCGCCCTCACAGTAACCCCTCAGCGAGTTGCCCGTGCCCACTCACCCAGGATTGCGGCCATCTCCGTTGCCCCAGGCACCTCAGACCCTGCCCCATTCAGCCCTGCTGCTGTGAGTGAGGAGGCTATTGACCTCCTGAGATCCATCTCTGTGGGGTAATCAACCATTGTGAATGCCATCCAGGGGCTGGCATAGCAGGTGCAGCAATGTAATGCATTCCTGGAGGGCATTTACAGTGGATTGGTGGCCCAACAGAGATAGCTTCAGGCTCTGGCCTCCTCTCTGATGTCAGCCATTGTCCCTGTTTCTACCGTCCCCCATCCAACTACCACTTCCCAGTCCCATTCTCCTCAACCCCAACCTATCCCAGGCACACATGCAGACGAGCATGCACACAAGACAACACCCAAGAGTGTCACAGGCAAGCACAAGCACCACACATTATCACACAACTACTCATGCAAACACCATACAGTTGCAGACACAACATCCACTGCCTCTACTGTCTCCCCCTCCTCCTCATCCTCCACCACCCTCTCAGTCATGTCCATACTCACACCTGCCTGTACTACATCAACAGCCACCACCAGCATTACCACACTGAGCAGCGCACACCTCACTAGCAGACATCTCCACAACAGCCATGCATGTGTCCCCTCTGTCCTCTCCCACCCTGTCTGTCCCCCCCAAAGGACACAAAAGCAAGCACTCACACACCCAACAGCCATCCACCTCACATCAGCATACTGCCCATGCACCTGCACCAACATCCAGCAGACATAAACCTCCTACAATGACTCCATCTACCTCCACTCCCATCACTCTTCCCTCCTTCGCCCCACCGTCCCTAAAATGCTTTTCCTTGCCCAACTTGACTTCTTCCCTTCCCCTCCCTCCGTCCTGCCCGTATGAGCAGGGTACCAAAGACACAGCCCAGCACCTCAGCCAAATAGTCCACGGGGACAATGGTGGCACCACCTACTCACAGTGATAAGGATACCAAACCTCTAGGCACGAAGGGGAAGGAGCCTGCACCGTCAGGCAAGAAGGGGAAGGAGCCTGCACCGTCAGGCAAGAAGGGGAAGGAGCCATCCACCCCTGCCAGAAAGGGTAAGGAATCCACGCCACATGTAATGGACAAGACAAAGCCCTCTACTCCCGCGGAGGCTGTCAGGGTGACACCTACACCAACACCAATAGTCACGAGGCCCCCACCGCCAGCTGAGGAAGTGCAGCCATTACCACCTTCAGAGGCTGCCCAGGAGACACCTCCATCCACCATCACCAAATGCAGAGGCTGCCCAGGAGGCACCTCCATCCACCACCACACTGCACCCATCAGCAACTGCAGAGGCTACCCAGGAGGCACCTCCATCTACCACCATACTGCAGCCATCACCAACTGCAGAGGATGCCCAGGAGGCACCTCCATCTGCCACCACACTGCAGCCGTCACCACCAGTGGACGCCATGTAGGCCACGCTCCAGGGGCTGCTGTACGAGGGGCCCCCTCCAGAACCAGTGGGGAGGTCACCCACCTGAGAGACTGTGGCCTTGCTCTCCCCAAGACAGAACAATTGGTATGTTGGCCCATTCAGAAGCAATGGGAAAGTCACCCACCTGGGAGACTGTGGCATTGCACTCCCCAGGACAGAGCAATGGGCATGGAGCCCCCTACAAAACCAGTGGACTTGTTCCCATATCCGGCTGAGGTGCCACCCCTCCCCCTGAGGTGCCTGCCCGCTTGCAAACTGATGCCCCTGCAGTGTTCTATCTGGATGAAGTCAGGATTCAAGTTTGGCCTTAGACTGCCCTGTTGACATGTGGGCCCTTTGAACATTTGACTGGGCAGTGTCCCTTTGTGTACATGTGTACATATCTGTTTCATTGACAAATTGATACTTTTTTAGATGATGATTTGAATACAATCACTTTCACCCATTCCTGTTATCCTTGCATTATTCTGCCGTGTATCGGGGGCAAATTGTTTTACGTGTGCAGCTGGTTGTGAGTATGGTGTGTGTCAGGTGTGTGTTGTTTTGTGCGTTTGTGTGTCACTGTCATTTTCCTACATCCCTCCCATGTATGCTAGATGGGTGTACTCACCGTCATTGTCTTCATTGGCGTTGGTGTTCCAGGTGGGGCATAGTGTAGAAGATCATCAGAAAAACTTGCAGTTTGGGTTTCATGGCGGTGTTCTTCTTCCCTGTTCCTCCGATGGAGAGTCTTTTCTCTTCAGTGATGTGTTTCTGCCAGGCTTTTGATGGAGTTGGTACTGCCTCAGAAAAGGTGGCAGTTTGCAGTGTCTCAATATGGTGGGTGGTACTTTGTCTCCCGCCTGGCTGTTGGCGGCTACTGCCGTGGTGAGTGTTGTTTCCCCCCTGGCGGTTGGTGTGGTACATTGGCTGTCTATGGGAGTTATCACTGCCATGGTCATAATTTGGACAGTAATTACCGCAAGCCTGTTGGCGGTATTACCGCCACTTTATTATTCACCGCCAAGGTCATAATGAGGGCCTATATTTGTTTAGAAAAAGTTCACAATGGCAGGAATGGGAAATCCCATTTTCACAGACAGAAAGCTGTCTGTCATGGTGGATGAAATCATTAGAGTAGCACCACAATTGTTTGGAGCACAAGTACAAAAAAAAACATATCTCAGAAGAAGAAAATGTGTTCCAGAATTGTTGATAGAGTGATGCTGCAGCTAACAATCTGCACATACATGAGACGTTAGAAATGGAGTATGTTGTGTTTTTTTCCTTATGCAGGGTCATCTCCAATCTTTTTGCCTTCTGCCTCCTATTTTTCCTGACCTGTTTTTGTTGGCTTTAGAAACCTGAGCACTTTCACACAGCTAACCAGTGCTAAAGTGCATATGCTCTCTGTGTAAATTGTATTGTTGATTGGATTTCCATGATTGGCACATTTGATTTACTAGTAAGTCCCTACTGCAGTGCACTAGAGATGCACAGGGCCTATATATCAAATGCTATTAGTGGGCCTGTGTAGGAAAGTAGCCTCTTTCTAGCATGGTTACCCCCACTTTTGGCCTGTTTGTGAGTATGTGTCAGTGTGTTTTTACTGTGTAACTGGGATCCTCCTAGCCAGGACCCCAGTGCTCATAGATACAAACCTATATGTCAGAGTGTTTTGCCTGTCTCACTGGGATCCTGCCAGCCAGGACCCCAGTGCTCATAGTTTGTGGCCTAATGTATATGCCTGTGTAGTGCCTAACTGTGTCACTGGGGCTCTGCTAACCAGAACCTCAGTGCTTATGCCCTCTCTGCTTTTAAATTTGTTAGTGTAGGTCAGTGACTTCATTAACCAATTTCAATTGGCACACTGGACCCCACTTATAAGTCCCTAGTATATGGTAAATAGGTACCCAGGGCATTGGGGTTCCAGGAGATCCATATGGGCTGCAGCATTTCATTTGCCACCCATTGGGAGCTCAGACAAACCCTTATACAGGACTGCCACTGCAGCCTGCGTGAAAAGGTGCACACAATGTTTCACAGCCATTTTCACTGCACTTAAGTAACTTATAAGTCACTTATATATCTAACCTTCACTTGCTGAAGGTTAGGTGCAAAGTTACTAAGTGTGAGGGCACTATTGCACTAGCAAAGGTGCCCCCACATAGCTCAGGGCAATTTCCCCAGAATTTGTGAGTGCAGGGACGCCATTACACGCGTGCACTACATATAGGTCAATACCTATATGTAGCTTCACAATGGTAACTCCAAATATGGCCATGTAACATGTCTAAGATCATGGAATTGTCCCCCATTCCAAATCTGGTATTGGGGAGCCTATTCCATGTATCCCGGGGGCTCCACCATGGACCCCCAGTACTGCCAAACCAGCTCTCTGAGGCTTGCACTGCAGCTACAGCTGCTGCCACCTCACAGACAGGGTTCTGCCCTCCTGGGGTCTGGGCAGCCCAGTCCAAGGAAGGCAGAACAAAGCACTTCCTCTGAGAGCAGGGTGTTACATCCTCTCCCTTTGGAAATTGGTGTTACAGGCTGGGGAGGGTTAGCCTCCCCCAGCCTCTGGAAATGCTTTGAAAGGCACAGATTATGCCCTCCTTGCATTAACCAGTCTACACCAGTTCAGACACCCCTTCTCCCCTGCTCTGGCAAGAAACTGAACAAAGGAAAGGGGAGTGACCACTCCCCTGTCCATCACCGCCCCAGGGGTGGTGCCCAGAGCTCCTCCAGTTTGTCCCAGACTTCAGCCATTTTCCTTTGCAAGGTATGGGGGCACTCTGGAGAGCTCTGAGTGGCCAGTGACAGCAGGTGACACCAGAGACCCCCCCTGATAGGTCCATACCTGATAAGGTAGCCAATCCCCCTCTCAGGTTTATTTAGGGTGTCTCCTGTGAGTTCTCTTCAGATTCTGCATGCAAGTTTCCTTCAGGAATCCTCTGCAACCACTTCAGACTCTTCTGACCTCAGATCAACCGCAGCCTGCTCCAAGAAATGCTGTAACTGCAACAAAGTGTCTACAAGAGACACTTTTCTTCAGCAACCTCAGCTCCAAGTCAGCACCTGCAACAGTTTCCATGGTGTGCACACTCTGGGGACTCAGTGTCTTCATCCTGCACCAGAAGAACCAAAGAAATCTCCTGTGAAGCGACGGAATCACTCCCCTGCTCCAAGCAGGCACCTTCCAAGGCAATGACTGGTACACTGGGACTCCTCTCACGGCAACAAGCGTGCTCCTAAGGACACAGAGGGTACACATCATCAACAAAGACTGTCCTGAGGTCCTGCTGCCGCAATTTGGAGTAGTTAAGACCTTGCCTTCCCTGAGAACAGCAGTAGCCCTGTATATTGTGTTTTCTTCACCTCATGAGGCCTCTGTGCACTATTTGCAAAATTCCTTAGTGCACATCCTGGCCCAGGTCCCCAGCACTCCACCCTGTGATTCTCAAATCACTGAGTTGTTCTCCGGTGGCGTGGGACCTTCTTTTGTTGTGCTGCATCAACTCTGTTTTGTACCTCCTTTGAACCCGGATCCTGTGGCTTCTGGGGGTACTGGCTGGCAAACCTGATGGCTCTCTAAAGTGCTGCGAGTCCCCTCTTCCTCCTCACACAGAGTTGAGCCCCCCATGTCCCTCCTGGGACACCAAGCACCATTTTGACAAACAAAAAAAACTTTTGCCATAGCCAAGGCTTGTTGGTGCCTTCCAACACGAAATCTTGTCTGCAACAATCTTCACACCATGGGACATCTTTTGCGCTATGCAGAAACCCACTGGCATCTTCCTAGGGTGCATTTATGCAGTATTCTGCTCACTGGGGACTCTTCTATTGCACCCTCTTCTGGGTTGGCAGGGGCTCCTGTCCTTCCTGGAACTTCTTTCGACTTCTGGATTTGGTCCCCTTCCTTTGCAAGTCTTCAGGTCCAATAATCCAGCAGTTGTTCTTTGCAGACTTGGTTGGCTGCTGCAAAATCCCAAAAAGGAGGTGTAGTGTGTCCTAAGAAAACTTGCAGTACTTTACTCCTGCTTTTCTGGGCTCTGGGGTGGAGTAACTTACTTACATTTACTATATTCTTACTCTCCCAGCGATTCTGCACACACAACACTTTTCTAGGGGGGAATTTGTGATTCACATTCCACTTTTTTAGTAAATGGTTTATGTTGCCCCTAGACCTATTTTCTCCCATTGCATTCTATTGGATTTCCTACTGTTTGCATTGTTCTATGACTATTTACTTGTCTAATTTTGGTGTCTAGTGTGTATATTGTGTATAGTACATACCTCTAGAAGGAGTATTGTCTCTAAGATATTTTTGGTACTGTGTCACCCAAATAAATACCTTTATTTATGGTAACACTGAGTATTGTCTTTACTTGTGCATGAGAACTGTGTAACTATAGGTGGTGTTGGATGAGCTTTGCATGTCTTCTAGTTCAGACTAAGCTGCTCTGTTATAGCTACCTCTATCAGCCTAAGCTGCTAGAACACTACTACATTCACTAACAAGGGATAACTGGACCTGGTGTAAGGTGTAAGTACCCAAGGTACCCTCTACAAACCAGGCCAGCCTCCTACAGCCTGCAGCACTGGTTGTGCCACCCACATTAGTAGCCCTGTAATCATGTCTCGGAGCTGCCACTGCAGTGTCTGTGTGTGCAGTTTTAAACTGCCAATTCAATGTGGCTAGTGTACCCACTTGCCTGATGTAACCCTTCCCTTTTCTTACATGTAAGACACCCCTAAGGTAGGCCCTCAGTAGCCACATGGGCGGGGTGCAGTGTATGTTTAAGGTAGGACATATACTAATGTGTTTTATATGTCCTAACAGTGAAATACTACCAAATTTGGTTTTTACTGTTGCAAGGCCTATCCCTCTCATAGGTTAACATGGGGGCTGCCTTTAAATATGATTAAAGTGTAGATTCCATTTTGGAGCGGATAGACATGTGAAGTTTGGGGTCTCTGAGCTCACAGTGTAAAAATACATCTTTTTGTAAAGTTGGCTTTAAGACTGCATGTTTGAAAATGCCACCTTTAGAAAGTGGGAATTTTCTTGCTGAAATCATTCTGTGATTCTGCCTGTTTGTGGATTCCATGTCTGGGTCAGTTTGACAGTTGGGCTGTTTGAACATCTCTCTAGAGAGTGACAAAAAGGGAGCTGGGGTGTAGCCTGCATATCCTGATGATCCATCTGTGTTAGGAGGGAGGGGAGGAGTGATCACTCACACCTCAAATGGCTGTGCCTGCCCTCACACAATGCAGTCGCCAACCCCCTGGTGTGTGTCTGGTGGCCTGGCCTGGGCAAGGCAGGATTTCACAAACAAGAGAGACTTTCCTTTGAAGTAAGCCTACTACAAAGGCCAAAATGGGTATAAGAAGATCACCCAAAACCACAGACTTTAGATCACTTCTGGACATCAAGAGGAACCTCTGCCTGGAGAAGAGTTGAAGAGCTGAAAAGCTGAGGAGAAGTGTTGCCCTGCCTGTGACTGTGCTTTGTGGAGCTATCCTGCAGTTGCTACTTCTGCTTGTGCAAGGGGACAAAGACTGGACTTTGTTGTGCATTCCTGCTTGGGAAGAAATCTCCGAGGGGTTGTCATGAGCTTGTCTCCTGTTGTTGAAGTCTCAGGGCCATCAAAGACTTCTCCTGCCAGCACCTGGACTCTCTGCTGAGACTCCTGCCCTGCCAAGGGGTGCCCTATCCAGCTCCTGAGGCCTTGACAGGTGAAGCTGGCAGACCAAGTTTGAAAATACACGCACAGACCGCCATGCAGGGGAAATATCGACGCACACTCTGAAACACGGCTGAAAAACAACGTGCCGCCAGATTCGTGGCAGAAATCAACGCTCCACCAGCATCGCAGCTAGAGAAACTACGCACCCAGCTGGAGAAACTACGCGCCACACCCGCTGACAGAGGCTGATGACATCGCAACCCACATAGCGCGGTTTGGCTGATACTGTGCTGCAGGATTTTTGACGCAAACCTTGCTGGGTGTAGAAAAACAACGCAAAGCCTGCCCGGGTCTGAGTGCTTGCCCGGATCGACGCATCGCTCTCCTGCGGAGGGAAAAAACAAAGCATGATGACCCGACCGTAGGAGAAGAAACAACACAGTCTCGCTTGTGAGTGAGAAATCAACTCATCGCTAACCTTTTCCGACACGCACTCCCTGTGCGTGTTATTTTGATGCTACCCAGGTACTTTTCAATGCTAACAGTGTTTTTACTGTTTTCTGAAGGATTTAAGACTCTTTTCCTTTTAAAATTAATAACTTGACTTGTGTATGTTGGATTTTTGTCCTTTTGGTCTTGTTTTGCTTAGATAAATATTTCCTATTTTTCTAAACATGTGAAGTGTCATTTTCTAGTGTTTTCACTGAGTTATTGTGTGTGTTGGAACAAATACTTTACACCTAGACTCTGAAGTTAAGCCTGCCTGATTGTGCCAAGCTACCAAGGGGGTCATTGTGGGTTAACTGAGGGTGATTCTCTTTTATCCTGACTAGAGTGACGGTCCTTGCTTGGACAGAGGGTAACCCGACTGCTAACCAAAAATACCCTGTTTCTAACATTGGTGATCAGCGGATGGGATTGGACTTGCATGTGTACTTGACATACAGTGACTAAGGGCCAGATGCATGAAAGGATTTTACTCATTCTGTGTCTATGGGAAAAAGCTTTCGTACATATGGCCCTAAGTGTATACTACTGTTTTCAGTGCAGACCATTAAGTGACCAAATACCGTTATTTTCTTTTTGTTCTCTGGTTTCCTCCTGGATATATTGTTGATATTTTTGGACTCTGGTTTTTGGTTGTGAGGCTTTTAAAGAATAGCTGTCAACTTCTGGCACCTCGAGTATTACACATTGATGGTGCTAAACATTTTCTGCAAGGATAGGGGGCTGGCTGTGAAGAAAAGGTCCTCCAGGTGGGTCTTTGAGCTAGCCCTGTTTCAGTATGAGATTAAACAATGGGAAGCAACCATAACAATTGAGTCTGAGGAGGAGAGCAGTGGCCCTGAGAGGAGAACACAAAGAGATGAATGGCCCCTGGCTCAAAAGAACAGGCTTTGAAAGCTAGATGAAGAGCTTGAGAGGGCTGCAGCGGAGAGAGCCTTAGCTCTGGAAAAGTAAATGTTTCCGCTCAAGAGCTGAGCTGTGAAGAGCTGAAGCTGGAAGCCATGAGGGCTGACTCCAGTTCAGATGATGGCAGTAAAAATCTTGTATCCAGTGCAGATGAAGAAGTCCACATGCCCAGAGACTTGGTGCCCAACTTGAAGGTTGGCGTTGACATACACCAGGAGGTTCAGGGGTATGAGGTAGCTCCTGTGATGCACAGGGTCCCTGAGGTGGATTGGGGAATTGCATGGGGAGTCATATTCCTACTGGTGGGAGGGACACTCTACTGGCTCTAGATGAGAGTGACAGGGAGAGGGGTTCCCCCCAGGTAGAGGTCCTGGTTATGGAGTGTGGAGACATCCCAGAAGAGTGTATGTTGAGTGTCAGGGACAGTCAGGTACTGTCTCACCAGTCTCAGGAGGGTGATATGGGATACTTTTTCAAGGCTAGGTCACTGGATGATTGGGTAAAGGGTAGTTTTGTTAATTCATTTCAGGGACTGAGTGATGTAATTGCTTGAGACCATATGTCTAGTCATTATTCTCCAGAGCTATGCCAACGCCAGGTGGAGTGTGAGTTCTCTGACCCCAGGGAACTTACATTGGAGGCAGACCTCTGGGTGAGTGCCAGAGAGTCTGAAGAGGCATCTGGGGGTGCTCCTGAGGGAGCGGTCTAGGTATTTTCCAATCAGGTGAAGTAGGGAAGGATTGCAGAGTTCCAGGTAGGTCCCAATGTAGTGGGAATGATGAGGGATCCCATGTCCAGTTTCAGAGGAGAGGGAATGAGGTTGGGATGGGGCCCAGCATGCCCGAGACACAGTCCCAGGTCCTGGACAGTTCCATGAGGGAACACCAGGAGGGGATCCTAGCCTGTACCATAGGGCCATCTTCTGAGTGAGACCCCACAATGTCAGGAGAACTTGGGGGGAGGGCTGTAGCCAGCGTCCCGTCAGTTCTGGTGTCAGGCAGTACCACTCCTGGTGAGTGGATGCAAAACTCCAGACAGAAGGTTGAGAGTAGGTCGAAGGCCCTAGTAGAGAGCCTGGAGGGTCAGGTGTTAGCTCTGAAGTCAGAGCCCCCCAGGAATGACCTAGGTGAGACCATTTCTGGGTTGGGGGGAATCCAGACTCTGCCAGATAGGCAGGGGTCAGGAGACATGCGCCAGCCAGACTGTTGTGTGACCCTTGGGGAAGGTGTTTCCCTTGTGGTGGGTAGGTGTGCCCCCCATGAAGACCTGGTGCACCAGGCAATAGTTCAACCACAGGGTGATGACTCTGGGTTGGTTGATCAGGTTCCGGGGTAATCTCTGACCTGATGGGGAGTAGGTGTGCTTCCAAGGAAGTCCTGGTGCACCAGGCAGTGGTTGAACCGCAGGGTTGTGACTCCAGGTTGGATGGTCAGGTTCAGGGAGTAAACCTTGACTTAAAGGGGGGGCTGATTGCCCAATAACCCCCCTGGTGTGACTTCTAGGGGTACACTCCATGGTGGGGGGATGCAGAACCCTAGGAGTAGTGGCAAGGGAGGGAGAGACTCACCCCTGACCCCAGTTCAATCTAAGGGTACAGACCATGGATTGAAAGGCCAGGTTCAGGGTGTCCCCTCTGACCTGGAGGGAGGGGCTACAGCTAACAGTGTCCATACCGTGTTAGTTTCTGGGGGGCCAATCCTAGTTGGGGGGTGCAGGACCCCAGAAGGAAGGGCAGGGGGAGGGAAGCCTGCCCCCTGGCCCTGGTCCAACCTGAAGGTACAGACCCCAGGTTGGAAGATCAGTTGCAGGTTAACATTCCTGCACTTGTGAGAGAATTATGCAGGACTGCTTCTACAAGCACCCTGACAATTCTGGACTCTGGGGGTGCTGCTCCTAGAGGGAGGGTACTGAACCCCAGAGGGGATGACCAGGGTTAGGCTGTGATCCCTGACCTGGTGGAAGGGAGAATGGTCAAAGGGTGTCAGGCGCCTGGTGCTTCTGCCCCCCACTCTCCACAGTCCCAGTGGTTGGAGAGCCTTGAGAGGCCTGGGGCCTGGCTCTCATTCCTGACAGTTGTCAGTGGCCACTGTGGCTTGCTGTCCTGGTGGACAGAGTTGCCCCTTAGAGGGGGGGCAAGAGTCACACTACTTTATAGAGTGGGAACACTACTGTGTTGGCCCTGTGGTACTTTCTGGCCCCTGGGATACATGTGTGAGCAAAGTAAGGTTAGGTGTTGCACAGATAGTATCTGCAGGTGAGGAGACAGGTT
This sequence comes from Pleurodeles waltl, assembly GCF_031143425.1. Taxonomy (NCBI): domain Eukaryota; kingdom Metazoa; phylum Chordata; class Amphibia; order Caudata; family Salamandridae; genus Pleurodeles; species Pleurodeles waltl. Next base: position 1,176,022,260 of record NC_090446.1, on the reverse strand, counting down.
CCCCATGGGTTAGCTTAGTGGGCCCTGATAGTATGGACAGAAGGATCCAACAGGAGTCAGGAAGGCATAGAGCTGGAACATGCCCCTGCTGTCGTGGGCCTGGGTCCCTGTTCTATCGCCCTAATCAGGGAAGTCCGTCAAGGTAATGGTTGGTCTCCCCTGGCTTTAGGCTGGTAGGTGGTCATGTTGTACTTTTTTCCTTATGCAGGGTCATCCCCAATCTTTTTGCCTCCTGCCTCCTATTTTTCCGGGCATGTTTTTGTTGGCTTTAGAACTCTCAGCACTTAACCACTGCTAACCACCAGTGCTAAAGAGCAGGTGCTCTCTGTCTAAATTGTATTGTTTATTGAATTTCCATGATTGGCATATTTGATTTACTGGTAAGTCCCTAGTACAGTGCACTAGAGGTGCCTAGGGCCTGTAAATCAAATGTTTCTAGCAGGCCTGCAGCTCTGGTTGTACCACCCATATTAGTAGGCCTGTAATCATGTCTCAGACCTACCATTGCAGTGTCTGTGTGTGCAGTTTTAAACTGCCAATTCGACTTGGCAAGTGTACCCACTTGCCAGACCTAAAGCTTCCCTTTTCTTACATGTAAGACACCCCTAAGGTAGGCCCTAGGTAGCCCCATGGGCAGGGGATAATGTATGCTTAAGGTAGGACATATACTAATGTGTTTTATATGTCCTAACAGTGAAATACTGCCAAATTCAGTTTTCAATGCTGCAAGGCCTATCCCTCTCATAGGTGAACATGGGGACTGCCTTTAAATATGATTAAAGCATAGATTCCCTTTGGGAGCGGATAGACATGTGGAGTTTGGGGTCTCTGAAATCACAATTTAAAAATACTTCTTTTAGTAAATTTGGTTTTAAGATTGCATGTTTGAAAATTCCACTTTTAGATAGTGGGCATTTTCTTACCTAAACCATTCTGTGACTCTGCCTGTTTGTGGATTCCCTGTGTGGGTCAGTTTGACAGTTGGGCTGTTTGCACCTCTCTCTAGACAGTGACACAAAGGGAGCTGTGGTATAGCCTGCATATCCTGATGAGCCATCTGTGCTAGGAGGGAGGGGAGGAGTGGTCACTTACACCTGAAAGGGTTGTGCCTGCCCTCACACAATGAAGTCTCCAACCCCCTGGTGTGTCTCTGGGGCCTCTTCCTGGGCAAGGCAGCATTTCACAAACAAGAGAGACTTTCCTTTGAAGTGAGCCTACTTCAAAGGCCAAAATTGGTATAGGAAGAGGACCCAAAACCACAGACTTGGGATAATTTCTGGATATCAAGAGGAACCTCTGCCTGGAGAAGAGCTGGAGAGATGAGGATAAGTGTTGCCCTGCTGATGACTGTGCTTTGTGGAGCTATCCTGTAGTTGCTGCTTCTGCCTCTGCAAGGGGACATAGGCTGGACTTTGTTGTGCATTCCTGCTTGGGAAGAAATCTCCAAGGGCTTGTCTTGAGCTTGCCTCCTGTTGTTGAAGTCTCAAGGCCATCAAAGACTTCTCCTGTCAGCACCTGGACCCTCAGGTGAGACCCTTACCCTGCCAAGTGGTGCCCTATCCAGTTCCTGTGGCCTTGACAGGTGAAGCTGGCAGACAAAGATAAAACATCCACGCACAGATCGCGGTGGGGGAAAATATCAATGCACCTTCAGAGATGTGGCTGAAAAGCGACACTTCGCTGGCTTTGCGGCAGAAATCGACGCTCCACCAGAATTGCGGCTGGAAAATTGCCGCACGCAGCTGGAGAAACAACACGCAACATCTGCTGACAAAGGCTGATAAAATTGCAACCCACATAGCGCAGTTTTGCTGATAACCTGCAACAGGATTTTTGACGCAAACTTTGCTGGGGGCGGAAAAATGACGCGAAGCCTGCCCGGACCTGAGTGCTTGCCCAGATTGACGCATCGTTCTCCTGCGAAGAGGAACAATTACGCATGCCGACCCGACCGGGTGAGAAATCAACGCATCGCTAACCTTTTTCGGCGCACACTCACCCGTGAGTGTTATTTTTATGCTATCCAGGTACTTTTTAAGGCTAACAATGTTTTTACTGTTTTCAGTAGGATTTTAGACTTTTCCTTTTAAAATTAATAACTTTACTTGTGTATGTCGTATTTTTGTCGTTTTGGTCTTGTTTTGTTTAGATAAATATTTCCTATTTTTCAAAACCTGTGTTGTGTCATTTTGTAGTGTTTTCACTGAGCTACTGTGTGTGTTGGTACAAATATTTTTCCCCTAGACTCTGTAGGTAAGCCTCCCTGCATGTGCCAAGCTTCCAAGGGGGTGGTAGAGGGTTAACTGAGGTTGATTCTCCTTTACCCTGACTAGAGTGAGGGTCCTTGCTTGGACGGAGGGTAACCTGACTCCCATATAAAGTCCCCATTTCTAACAGGGTCTCTGGTTGGCAGTCAGTCTGCCATCTGTCCAAGCAGGGGCCCTCACTCTAGTCAAGGTAAGGGAGATACACACTTGATAACACCTGCTTACAATCTAGGTAACTTGGCACAAGCAGTCAAAGGCAATGTATAAAGTATTTGTATCAAAACATGCAGTGATACAGTGAAAACACCACCAAATGACTCAACACCAGGTTGGAAAAATAGCCAATATTTATCTGAGTAAAACCAGACCAAAACAACAAACATTCAACATACACAAGCAAAGGTATGAATTTTTAAAGATTGAACTTCAATATAGCGTTTAGACACACAAGTGCTTTGATTAGGTGATATCACGGCGTCATGATGGCGTCGCTCCCAACAATATGAGCCTAAAGGCGCCGGTGATGGAGTCACACGGCCCATAGGTACAGTACCTTGTGAAAATAAGGAAACAAGTCAGTCCATGGAGTCGGGGATCAAGGTGTTGCTGGATCCGGTGCTGCAGAGAAAAGGAGCAGAGGTGAGGTGTGTGCAGGCTGGTCTGATGGTGTACTTGGGATATGCTGGGGTACAGGGGATTGGGTCTGGGTGGGGGAAGTTGGAGGGGGGAGGCTAGAGACAGGGGCAATGGCTGCCATCAGTGCTGAGGCCAGAGTTTGCAGGGTTCGATGAATGAATGCCCTCCAGGAATGCATTTGTGTGTTGCAATTCCCTTTCTACACCCTGGATGGCATTCAAAATGGTAGACTGCCCAACAGTGAGTGACCTGAGGAGGTCCATGGCCTCCTCACTGAGGGCAGCAGAGGTGACAGGGGCAGGGGCTGAGGTGCCGGGATGAAGGTGATGCCCACCCTCCTGGGTGAGCGAGCATGGGGCGAAGGCTGAAGGGCTGCTGGGAGGGTGGTGCTGGTAGGGGGGGTGGCGGCTGTACCTGTAGAAGTGGGGGCACAGATTTTGCCACCACCACAAGGGAGCTCCCCTCGGAGAACGAGTCCGTGTCGCTGGTTGCTGATCCTGTCCCCGCCGTGAAGCTCCCCTCGCCCTCCGTCCCACTGGTGTATTCCGAGTCCGTGGTGTGGCCCTCCATGGCCATGTGGGATGCAGCTTCCTCGTGCTCCCGTGCCACTGTACCTCCGCCTGATGATGCTGATGCACACAAGAACAAGGAGACCACAAAATGGGGGGGACGACAGAAGAAAGACAGGTTGAGTGCATGGCTTACCGCTATCGTTGGCGGACAATACAGACACAGCAGCCCCCTTCACTATGTCGCGCTGTTGGGCTCTACAGATGCAATTCCTGGGATATGTCCTACATGGCTATGGTCGACATCTGCACACATAGATGACACAGGGGCATGTATACCTGTACTTGGCACTCTACAGAGGTGGGCTGGGGTGCCATATGGCCTGCATTACGGAGGGGCCTAGCCTACGGAACTCGCCCTGGCCTAGGGAAAGCCACAGCCCTCCTCCCCCACCCAGACACCTTCACTGCACACAAAGTCCGCTGAATGATGTTGTACTCACCCCCTTGTGTCTGCTGTGATGCCCTCAAGCGCCCATCCAACTCAGGGTAGGCCACTGCCAGGATCCGGAACATCAGGGGGGTTATGGTTCGACGGGCACCCCTCCCACGTTGGGAGGCCATCCCCAGCTGAGCCTCCGCTGTCTTCTTGGTCCAGAGGCGAATGTCCTCCCATCTTTTCCGGCAGTGGGTGCTCCGTCTGTGGTGGACCCCCAGGGTCCGGACGTCCTTGGCGATGGCACGCCAAATATCCTTCTTCTGTTGGGCGCTGACCTACATGACATGTACAGGGGAAGAAGAGAAGTCATTAACAACTGCACTGTCAAAGTGAGTGGCCCACATCCCTACCCTTGCCATGTGGCACATGCATTCACAGTCCTTCATGCACGCAGAACTGTGCCCCCTTCATTCTTACAACCAGCCCTCTCCACACAGGCATAGCCCATACAATGTGCTCCCTGTGTACTTACCTGTTGGTCTGGAGGACCGTAGAGTAGCGTGTACTGGGGGATGAGCCCGTCCACGAGCTTCTCCAATTCCTCTGCAGTGAAGGCAGGGGCCCTTTCCCCAGACGCACGAGCCATTGTCTCTTCCAGACCGAGGTCACAGCAGCACTTGCAGTGTAGGTCCTCTCCTGTCGAAGATCAGGTATCGAGTGATTGAACAGATAGAAAATGGCAGTCATGTCCGTGGCGGTGCATACCATCGCCGCCGGCCTACATCGTCATTGGCTCCTGGGACCCATAGGGTCCAATGTTAACCAATGCAGCATTGCGCCGCGGTCTTCGACCGCCTACCGCAACAGTGTACAATGCCAGCGCAGTTACCTCACATCCTATTGTCCCACGTTAGAGGTCAGGCAGCCGCCATTTCAGGGCCCATATGGCTTCATTTTCAACTGCGTCACACAGACCTAGGCCTAGACTCAACACACATACAGGCCATCTTTTGTGTATGAATGGTGTTCTGTGTAGACTGTGGGTACATACCTCTGAGTTGTTTGACTCTATGGTCGCTGTTGTCATTCCTAGGCACCGTCCGCTGGGACATGTGAGGAGATGGCGGAATCCTCTGTTGTACCAACCGCTGGTGGACCTGTCGATAATGGAGGAAAAACATTTGATCATCACCTACAGGTCTGACCATACCACAATCCAGGAACTGTGTGCCCAGTTGGAGCCAGACCTGATGTCAGCAATCTGCCATCCCACAGGGATCCCCCCTCAAGTGCAGGTGCTATCAGTGCTCCATTTCCTTGCAAGTGGGTCATTTCAAACAACAGTGGCCATAGCATCAGGGATGTCCCAGCCTATGTTTTCCAACGTGTTGTCCAGAGTGTTGTCTGCCCTGCTGAAACACATGCGGAGCTACATCGTTTTCCCTCAGGTGGAGGATTTACCTACAGTTAAAGGTGACTTCTATGCCCTTGGACATATCCCCAACATCATAGGTGCCATTGATGGGACCCATGTAGCTCTGGTCCCCCCCTACCGGAGTGAACAGGTGTACAGGAACCAGAAGAGTTATCATTCGATGAATGTACAGATGGCATGTTTGGCAGACCAGTACATCTCCCAGGTAAATGATATGTTCCCTGGCTCTGTGCATGACGCCTACATCCTGCAGAATAGCAGCATCCCTTATGTGATGGGTCAACTCCAGAGGCACTGGGTGTGGCTATTAGGGGACTCTGGTTACCCCAAACTGTCATGGCTACTGACCCCAGTGAGGAATCCCAGGACCAGGGCAGAGGAACGCTACAATGAGGCCCATGGGCGGACTAGGAGGGTGATCGAACGCACCTTCGGCCTCTTGAAGGCCAGGTTCAGGTGCCTCCATATGACAGGTAGTTCCTTTTCTACTCACCAAGGAAGGTATGCCAGATCATCATCGCCTGCTCGATGCTTCACAACTTGGCTTTGCGACGACAGTTGCCTTTTCTGCAGGAGGATGGTCCAGATGACGGTGTTGTAGCAGCTGTGGAGCCTGTGGACAGTGATGAGGAGGAAGCAGAGGAAGAAGACATTGACAACAGGGACTCAGTTATTCAGCAATATTTCCAGTGACACACAGGTGAGAACCCATTCCTGCCTACTAAAAGTACTTTCACACTTCTACCTCTGTCCTGTCTGTCAATTTCACCCAGTATATGGTAACTGAGTTGTACATTTCCCTTACGGTTTCACAGGTGTGGTTTACAACGTGTGTCATCTGCTTAGATTCCTCATGGACTTGAGATGTGTGACATAGGTATGTTGACATTACATTTGAAAACGCATTTTGTCACTGTCATTGCTAATACACATTTTCGAAATCACAGACTGACTCCAGATTCTTTTGTGGTTCAAGGGTGTTTATTGAAATGCTCAATATTGGAGGGGGGTTGTAAAATGGTGAGGGGTGATGGTGGAGGAATGTCCATGGCAGAGTCCAGTCTATTAGTCTCACAGGTGCATTGCCCATATGGGCATAGGAAGTGGAGCTGGGGAAGTTCCAAGATGGACAGGGTTACAAAGTGGGACAGTAGGATGACAATCAGGGTGGTCTAATTTCTTGGCAGGGGTCTTGGCATTGTGCTCTGTCTTGTTCCTGGATCTCAGGGACCATTTGTGGGGTGGTTCTGCGTCTGCAGGGGGTGGGGTGCTGGTGTGGTGGTCCTGTGGCGGGCATCCTGTCCACTAGCGCCGGCAGAGGTGGTGGGCAGTTCATCGTCCATGCTAGTGTCAGGGGCCCCTTGCAGTACCACAGTGTCCCTCCTGGTGTTAAGTATCTCCTTCAGCACCCCTACGATGGTGCCCAGGGTGGAGCTGATGGTTCTGAGTTCCTCCCTGAACCCCAAATACTGTTCCTCCTGCAGCCGCTGGGCCTCCTGAAACTTGCCCAGTACCGTTGCCATCGTCTCCTGGGAGTGGTGGTAGGCTCCCATGATGTAGGAGAGGGCCTTGTGGAGAGTGGGTTCCCTAGGCCTGTCCGCCCCATGTCGCACAGCAGCCTTCCCAGATCCCTTGGTGGTGGGTTATCCTGGGTTCCCTGTAGTGGTGGACACACAGCTGATTGACGTGTCCTGGGGACGGAGGTATGGGCCCGCTGGGTGGGTGCTGTGCTGGTGTTACCAGAGGGTGGAAGGTCTGTGGAGGCCTGTGACTGGGTGTGGGGAACCGACTGTCCCGAGGCCCACGATGGTCCGGGCTGGTCATCTGGATCCAGTTGGACAGAGATGCTGTCATCACTGTGGGCCTCTTCTGTGGGTGGGGTGGAGATGTCTGGACCCTCCTGTCTGGTGATGTTGGGTAGTGGTCCTGCAAGGGTATAAAAGTATGATTATTGCATCTGTGTGTGTCATGGTTGGCAATGGGTGGGTGAGCGTGTATCCCAGTGCTAGCATTCCTGTGTGGGGGCTTGTGTGATGATGGTTGAGGGGGGTGTTATGGGTATGTGCAGTGGGCATGCTTTAGTGATGGGTGTCCATGCTTTTTTGTGTCATGCAGGGCTTGGTGTTGGGATGGGTGGTTTGTGTTATTAGTGCATTTGTGAGGAGTTGGAGTAATAGGGGAGGGGGCGAGGGTGGGGGTCTGTGATAGCATGCAGGTAGGGTGGGGGATATGATAGTTAAGATTTGACTTACCAGAGTCCATTCTTCCACCGACTCCTGCGAGGCCTTCAGGATGCAGAATAGTCAAGACCTGCTCCTCCCATGTTGTTAGTTGTGGGGGAGGAGGTGGGGGTCCACCGCCAATCCGCTGTACCGCGATGTTGTGTCTTGAGACCACGGAACGCACCTTCCCCCGTAGGTCGTTCCACCTCTTCCTGATGTCGTCCCGATTTCTTGGGTGCTGTCCCACTGCGTTGACCCTGTCGACAATTCTTCGCCATAGCTCCATCTTCCTAGCTATGGAGGTGTGCTGCACCTATGATCCAAATAGCTGTGGCTCTACCCGTACGATTTCCTCCACCATGACGCTGAGCTCCTCCTCAGACAACCTGGGGTGTCTTTGCCGTGCCATGGGGTGGTGTAGGTGATGTGTGGGGTGGTGTATGTGGTGATAAGTGTGGTGATATGTAATGGTGTGTGGTGTTTTGTGCATGGAAGTAGTGTGGGTGATGGTGTTGTATGCCTGTGGCTGCTAGTTTGTGGATGGTTGTATCTCTCTCTGGCCTTCTTTCTGAATTTGTTGTCATAGGGGTTTGTGGGTGATGTGGGTATGTGTTTTATATTGTATTGGGTGTGTGGGAGTGGTGTGTGTATGTGTATCAGGTGTGTGTATTTTGAATTGTCCAATGTGGCTGTGTTTTGTAAGAGTGTGTGTATTTTGAGCCCGCCAATGGAATACCGTGGTTGAAAGACCGCCACGTGGATTCGTGTGTCGTGATAGCATGGGCGTATTTTTGTTGGCGTGACGGTGGAGGTTTTGTTTTCACCAGTTTCTCACTGACCTTTGGTGTGGCGGACTTGTGTGGGTGTCGGAATTCTGTTGGATTTCGGGATGTGGGTCGTAATAGCTGTGGTGGAATTCTGCGGCCGCGGCGGTGTGTTGGCGGTCTTCTGCACGGCGGTAAGTGGCTTTTACCGCCAATGTTGTAATGACCCCCATTGTGCTATATGATATAAGTGGTATAGTAGGAGCTTTGCATGTCTCCTAGTTCAGCCTAAGCTGCTCTGCTATAGCTACCTCTATCAGCTTAAGCTGCTAGAACACTAGTAATCTACTAATAAGGGATAACTGGACCTGGCACAAGGTGTAAGTACCACAAGATACCTACTATCAGTCAGGCCAGCCTCGTACACCCCTTCCTCCCTGGGGGGGATGGTCATTCCGACTGCCAGGCGAGGATAGCAAGACCTCCTCCACCACCTCCAAAAGGTGCAGATCATAATTTCCTCTAGTGTGTGTTACCGTTCACTCTGTGGACTTTTTCAGGGGCACATTTACCTTTTCTGAGGACAGTTGTATTTTGTACATTGGACTCCAAATGGTCTTTAGCTTTACTGCTATACTTTCATCCACCATGATAGAGTTTTCTTTGTTCATTTTCACATTTTTTGAATCATGTTTCTGTTCTTTTGTGCCATGCAAATAAATGAAATGGACACAAACGACAAGACTCTTGTTGAGTTTATTGTGGCCTTTCATTTGTCACGTCTGTCTTCTACCATCATGTTCTCAAAACTTTTGAACATTTAGGCCCATATTTATACTTTTTGACGCAAAACTGCGCTAACGCAGTTTTGCGCCAAAAAAATTAGCGCCGGCTAACGCCATTCTGAAGCGCCATGCGGGCGCCGTATTTATTGAATGGCATTAGCCGACCGGCGCTGCCTGGTGTGCGTGAAAAAAAAACACGTACACCAGGCAGCGCCGGCGTAGGGAAAAATGGCGTTTGGGCGTCTAAAAATGGGGCAAGTCAGGCTGAGGCAAAAAAAACGTCTTAACCCGATTTGCGCCATTTTTTTACGACGCCCATCCCCCATTGAAATGACTCCTGTCTTAGCAAAGACAGGAGTCATGCCCCCTTGCCCAATGGCCATGCCCAGGGGACTTATGTCCCCTGGGCATGGTCATTGGGCATAGTGGCATGTAGGGGGGCACAAATCAGGCCCCCCTATGCCACAAATTTAAAAAAAATAAAATACTTACCACAACTTACCTTCTCTTCCCTGGGGTGGGTCCCTCCATCCTTGGGTGTCCTCCTGGGGTGGGCAAGGGTGGCAGGGGGTGTCCCTGGGGGCTTGGGAGGGCACCTCTGGGCTCATTCTGAGCCCACAGGTCCCTTAACGCCTGCCCTGACCCTGGCGCTAAAATCCGGCGCAAATGCGGGTTTTTTTAGACCCGCCCACTCCCGGGCGTCATTTTTGCCCGGGAGTATAAATCCGACGCAATAGCATCGCAGTCATTTTTTTAGACGGGAACGCCTACCTTGCATATCATTAACGCAAGGAAGGTGTTCACGCCAAAAAATGACGCTAACTCCATGAACTTTGGCGCTAGACGCGTCTAACGCCAAAGTATAAATATGGAGTTAGTTTTGCGTCGAATTTGGGTCGAAAAAAACGACGCAAATTCGGCGCAAACGGAGTATAAATATGCCCCTTATTTTCTACGGAAAATTAGAAATGACAAAGAGTTATTGTGTTACCCATTACATTCTAACAAAATTTCCAAAGTACTGGTAACATAAACATATAAGTAAAAAGTCCTTGAAGAATTCATAGCTAAGTTTCACAAACAATGCTTATCCCCAGTAGTCTGTACCTTTTAGTGATGGAAAACCCCAACCTTGAATTTATGCATGGGACCAAATGAAATAGCCAAACTACCATTGATGCATGACCTCAGTTCGAACCATATATCTTGCCCTCACAATAGGAATCGTACATCAATAACACCAATAGTCTACATCATGGCAGTATAACTATTTGAGGCCACATGACCATTACAGGACACTGTGTCAGTATTGGGTGCAATGTCCCAACCACCATTCAGTGGTGTGCTAAATAAAGCTCTATCAACTATAAGGAGACACATCAACAGCTACCTTCAATTAACACAAACTGAAGATTTAGCAAATATAAAGGAAGAACAATTGCTATGGCTTTGACATACACACGTGGTTTAAGCGGGTTAAGTGGCACATATTGCTTTGATGGCAACAACACACAGCAAACAGGACTGATCCAATCACCAGAACGTCCACATTCACTCACAGGCAACTTGTCTCTGAACAAGATGTCTGTTCCAGGATCACACATGCTCACTTTGTATTTCCAAGAGCAACATATCACTGCAAATGTCACAACATTGAAATGACCAAATGAAGATGACACGGTGAAGGACCTCGAAGCAGAATAGTAAAGGATATTAATGATTCCACATAATACGATTGACTCAAATAACAAGTTAGGAGGGCACATGTACTTAGCACAAACAAAGGTAATCTATGGCAACAAGCACAGAAGTCCAGGTAGGGACACTCTGATCCACAAATGTAGCATACTGGCCTGGATTGTAGTGGGTAGCTTGGATACTTACACATTATACCAGGTCCAGTTATCCCTTATCATTGAAATGCAGTAGTGTTCTAGCAGCTCAGGATGATAGAGGTAGCTATAGCAGAGAAGCTTAGGCTGAACTATGAGACATGCAAAGCTCATGCAATACCACTTATAGTTACACAGTACTTATACACGAGTAAAGACAATACTCAGTGTTACCAAAAATAAAGGTAGTTTATTTGGGTGACACAGTACCAAAACTATATCAGAGGCAATACTCCTTCTGGAGGTAAGTATTATACACAATATATACACTAGACACCAACATAAGGCAAGTAATTAGACATTGGATAGTGCAAACAATAGGAAATGCTATAGAATGCAATGGGAGAAAATAGGTCTAGGGGCAACACAAACCATATACAAAGAAACTTGAATGTGAATCACAAATTCCTCCCTAGATAAGTATAGTGTGTGCAGAATTGCTGGGAGAGTAAGAATACAGTAAAGGTAAGTAAATTACCCCATCCCAGAGCCTAGAAAAACAGGAGTAAAGTACTGCAAGTTTCCTTAGGACACACTACACCTTGTGATTGGAATTACTGCAAGAATCAACCAAGTCTGCAAGCACAAAATTGTGGATTTCTGGACCTGAAGACCTGCAAAGAAAGGAGACCAAGTCCAGGAGTCGAAAGAAGTTCCAGGAAGGTCAGGAGCCCCTGCCAACCCAGAAGCGGGTGCAAAAGAAGAGTCCCCGGTTGGACGAAGACTGCAGAAATTCACCCTTGGAATGTGCCAGTGGGTTCCTGCATGATGCAAAGGTTGTCTCATGTCGTGAAGTTGGATGCAGGCGAGTTTTGGCACTGGATTCCTCCAACAAGCTTTGGTTCCGGCAAAGTCGCATTTTGCATCAACTAGGTACTATCTGGACCCAGGAGGGACCTGGGGGCCTCAACTCTGTGTGAGGAGGAAGAGAGGGCTCTCAGCACTTCAGAAAGCCCTCATAACTCCAGATAGCATCCATGGGAGTCCAAGGACACAGGGACAAAGGAGGTGCAAAATGTGGTTGATGCAGCACTACAAAGGAAGGTCCCATGCCGCAGGAGAACAAGTCAGCGAGTGAGCATCGCAGGATAGAGTGCTAGGGACCTGGGCTAGGCTGTGCACAAAGGAAGTTTACAAATAGTGCACAGAGGCCTCAGGAGGTGAAGAAGATGCGGTGCACAGGAGTACTGTCATTCTGGGGAAAGGCAAGGTCTTGCCTCCTCCAAATTGGGACAGCAGGACCTCAGGACAGTCTGTGTCGATGGGGTCCACCCTCTGTGTTCCAAGGAGCATGCTTGTCGCCAAGAGAGGAGTCCAAGAGAACCAGTTGTCGACTTAGAAGGTGCCTGCATGAGCAGGGGAGTGAATCCGTCACCGCACAGGATATTTCTTTGGTCCTTCTGGTGCAGGGTGAAGACAGGGAGTCCTCAGAGTATTCACACCACGAAAACTGTTGCAGTTGCTGGCTGGATCTGAAGTTGCAGAGGAAAAGTATCACTTCTGGATCCTTTGTTGCTGTCTCAGCGGTTCCTGGAGCAGGCTGCGGTTGATCCGATGTCAGAGAATTAAGTAGTAGTTGCAGAGGATCCCTGCTGGAAACTTGCAAGTAGATTCTGAAGAGAACCAACAGGAGAGACCCTAAATAGCCCTGAGAGGGGGATTGTCTACCTTATCAGGTAAGGACCTATCAGGAAGGGTCTCTGACATCACCTTGCTAGCACTGGCCACTCAGAGGTCTCCAGAGTGCCCCCACACCTTGCAAAGCAAGATGGCTGAAGTCTGGGACACACTGGAGGAGCTCTGGGCACTACCTCCAGGGTGGTGATGGACAGGGGAGTGGTCACTCCTCTTTCCTTTGTCCAGTTTTGTGCCAGAGCAAAGACAAGAGGTCCCTGAACCAGTGCAGACTGGCTTATGCAAGGAGGGCACCATCTGTGCCCTTCAAAGCATTTCCAGAGGCTGGGGGAGGCTACCCCTCCCCAGCCTGTTACACCTATTTCCAAAGGGAGAGGGTGTAACACCCTCCTCCCAAAGGAAATGCTTTGTTCTGCCTTCCTGGGACTGAGCTGCTTAGACCCTAGGAGGGCAGAGCCCTGTCTGTGAGGTGGCAGCAGCTGTAGCTGCAGTGCAAGCCTCAGAGAGCTGGTTTGACACTACTGGGGGTCCATAGTGGAGCCCCCAGGATGCATGGAATTGGCTCCCCAATACCATATTTGGAATGGAGGGGCAATGACATGATCTTAGACACCTTACATGGCCATATTCTGAGTTACCATTGTGAAGCTACATATAGGTATTGACCTATATGTAGCGTATGCGTGTAATGGTGTCCCCGCACTCGCAAAGTCCCCCGATACGGGCCTGAACTATGTGGGGGCCCCTTTGCTAGTGCAAGGGTGCCCTCACACTTAGTAACTTTGCACCTAACCTTCAGCAAGTGAAAGTTAGACATATAGCTGACTTATAAGTTACTTAAGTGCAGTGAAAATGGCTGTGAAATAGCATGTGCACTATTTCATGCAGGCTGCAATGGTAGTCCTATGGAAGGGTTTGTTTGAGCTCCTTATGGGTGGCTAAAGAAATGCTGCAGCCCATAAGGATCTCCAGGAACCCCAATGCCCTGGGTGCCTAGGCACCATATACTAGGGACTTATAAGCGGGGTCCAGTGTGCCAATTGAAATTGGTAAATGAAGTCACTAGCCTATAGTGACAAATTTAAAAGCAGAGAGAGCATAAGAACTGAGGTTCTGATTAGCAGAGCCTCAGTGACACAGTCAAGCACTATACACACCACACACATTAGGCCATAAACTATAAGCACTGGAGTCCTGACCAGCAGGATCCCAGTGAGAAAGGCAAAAAGGTACTGACATACAGGTAAAAATGGGGGTAACATGCCAAGAAAGATGGTACTTTCCTACAACTAACATCTTTGAATTGGACTGTCCTGAACTGACAATTTCTACCAAATTACCATTGCATACTGATATGTTCCCTATGTCACAAGTTGTACTGACATTGGAAATTACAATATGAAAACCTACACTTACACTCAGATCAAGACATAGTCAATGACATTTTGATGTAGGTCAATTCCTTCTTCTTCACCACTGTTATCTTCAATGGGCATCACAACATCCTCACCCAGTGGTTTTTCACAGTCTCACTCCTGCACGATTATTGGGTTTCATCCCCGGGCGATGTTTTGGAGCATGCAGCAGGCAACCACGATTTTGGACACCTAATCAGTGAGTAGAGGAAGGCTCCACCAGTCTCGTTCAGGCACATACACCTGGCCTTGAGGAGCCTAAAAGCCCACTCCACTGGCCTCCATATACTTCCATGGCACTCTTTGAAGCAGACTTCCTCTGGAATTGTTGGATTCCTCAGCAGTGCCAACAACCATGGTCGGTTAGGATATCCTGAGTCTCCTAAATGGAAGCAGCACATCAACAGATTAATATCGTAGGCAAGCCATTGTTCCTTCCTAACCTAGGATTCAGGTAAAAGATCCTCAAGTCATATTGTAATTAAAAACAAGCCAATCCTCAGTTCCAAGTTGTGCCATTTGCAGGGGTATGGTGCTGTTCGTAGTACAAAGGAAACTATGTTGACCCAGGAACTTAGGCACACATGCTTGAGATGTCCAAATTGAGTAAGCACACCACTTGCACATTGATGGAATGGAAGTTCTTCCGATTGTAGTAGACCTGCACCCTTGTGCATTGTGGCACCAAGGCAATATGGATGCCAACTATTGCTCCAGCCATATGTGGTAGTCCACCCAAAGCACAAAATTATCCCTTCACAGTGGCCAAATCCTGCTGTCATAGGAACTATATGTAGCTGTTCATGTGTCTCAGCAGTGAGGAAAGGACACTTATAGCACACCTTTGAAAGTTGTTTGGGTTATACCCCTAGATACTGCCACAGTGTATTGAAAAGAGCCAGTGGCCACAACATGAAGTACTGCCATGAGTTTCACTATTGGTGTTATTGCTGTTGTATTCATATTGTGAGGCAGGCGTTCAGGCTCCAGCTGGTGACACAAATCCAGAATAGTTTGCCTACTTAGCCAAAACTTTTTTATCACATCCCTCTCCTCCATGGTGGCAACATCTGGAAATCGCCTGAAGACCTGAGGCCAGTGTCTCCTACCCATGCCTGGGTTCAAATGTCTGCATGTATGGAAAAGAAAATATCAGCTTTTGGTCACACCATACCTTTATAATCAAGTCACATCTGATATCTTTGTAACATTATGAATCTAATTGTGAAATATATGTAAATATAAAGTTTACAAATATTTTCTAAACTCAAAAAACATTTTCCCTGTCTATTTTGTGTGCGTATAATACATTTGAAATGTATTATTTGCATATTTTGTTTACAACTTTTTTCAAAGTTACTTCCCCTAATGTCAAACACAGTCACAGTTCACTTTTAATGTGTCATATCTTGCCAAAAATGTTGTCATTCATATCTGACATTTGTAAGTAAATAAGCCTCCATTTTCAGTTCTGGTAATGCATTAACAATTAAACAATGCACAGATTCACACCCTAAAATGGTGGAGGCCTGACATTGCCCTCATGAGATTGGCTATCCCGTGGCTGTCTGCGGAAGTTGACCGTGTAGTAGGTGGTAGCCTCCATGACGGTCCTTGCCTTAGGCTAATGTGTGTGATGGCTAGACACAAAAGCCAATGGCTGTGTCCGTCTCCATTATAGATAGCATCCGCAGTGCACTTGACCACAGTGTATTGAAAAAAGCTCACTTGCATCCTAACACTGAAGCCAAAAGACCTCCTTGTTTTTTGTTTCTGTTACCGACCTCTAGGGGCCAGGATGCTGGGCAAAGCTGGTGACAGGGCCCCTGCCTTCAACATTGAAGATCTGGAGCTCCTTGCCCGGGAGGTCCTGTCCCTGTACAGCCAGCACAATGGGACTCCAGAGGAAAAGGTATATGTCTGATTGGGAAATGTTTGACTAACTAACTGGTTCCTTTAAGGGGAACATCCTAATGTGACCCTTTTTTCCACGGGTGAAGTGTTGTGATTGGAGTGTAGTGAACTAAATGTTTTTTCTTGGGACAGAATGTTGTTTCACACTTTTAGAAATTTCTGCACATGAAAATTTGAAGTCATCTGAAAGTAGAAATTGTAATATCTGCCCATGTAACTCACAATGCCAGATTCATTAGACAAACTGCAGTCCCCTTACTACCAGTGAACAGTAGTCGGTGTACCAGTAGTTTGACTGGTTGCATGCAGCCAATAACAAAATGCCAAAGATGTTAAATGGAAGAAAAAGTTTTAAAGTTATGAAGTTGTCTGATGCTGCCCTGTCATCTGGGATTACAATCTATATTGTGGAATAGGATTCTCTGTATTGTTTTATACATGTCATGGTGCCACATTTAGGAAAACTAATTTCCCGCGCTGCAAGTTAAAATGCCATGGGCTTTCAATCATCCTTACATGTATGTCCCTATTTCTACACACTGCCCTTCCATACTGTTCGTAGTCCCTGTATGTGATGCAACCCATGGGTTCTGACTCTTCGTAGTTTAGGCATAAAGCCAATGAATCTATGCTTGGAGTTATGTGCAAGGACTGCGCAGGTTGTTTTGCCTGTAGTAGCTCACAATGATTGTGAGTAATCAGTAGTGGGTCTCACAACAGGAGCTGTTTCATAGCTCTGGCCTAGTTGATGTTTTGGGCCTGAATTGGTAACATGATAAAAAGTGTTGAGGGTGCTCAAATGATCACTACAAATCACTTTTTCCTAGGAAACTCTAAATGTTTTAGAAAAAGATGAAGTTACTGTTTGGTGAATGCATGTGAGCGATGCAACAAAATTGTGTCACAGCATTTGAGACAAACCAAATCACTCAGAACTTCACTCCTTGTGCTTTTCTATCATCCTTAAAGGTCAATGCCCAACACAAGTGAAATATATGGAAGTCCATTGCTAAGAAGTTGTGGACCCTGGGAGGGCCATAAATGGCATAGTCTACGTTGTCAGAAGAAACAGGAGGATCTGACACTCGACACCGAAGTCTACAGAAGGCCAGATCAGACAGTCTTCCCAATAATCCAAGTTGGTGCACCACACCCTGATCCTCCTAATGGCCTGCATCCTTATGGTGGCCTACCCAAAGCTTGATGGGCAGTGAAGGCCCAACAGCAGGATCAAGGGGGTAGGATACTGCCTGTAGCTATTTTTGTTGTTTAACCTTTTTAATTTCCAGCAGTGCTGATGGTTGAAACACCTGCAATGTCCCTGGGGATCTCTGGAGGTGTAAATTAATCAACTATCATCTGATGCTGTGACTGGTGTATTGTTTTATGTTAAAGGTTGCCGCTAGATTCCTCATCAGAAGCCAAGCACTGTTTTGAGCAGACACATGGCTGCATGCGAACAAAGGGGTACCTGTATTTTCTCTATGTCATGAGGGACAGTTAGACCAAACATGCCCCATTTTATGACTGGGTCAGGTGGGATGCTCCATCACAATTTTGAGTAGGTAATGTAGGCCCTGTTACAGGTGACATGCAAACTGCGCACTTATGATGCAGTTGATGTATTGTGCTATGACAATATGATAATGAGCATCTGATCCAAAAGGACTGGAAACATTTGTCCAGTGGCATAATTCCTTAACTAGACCATGTTTCAAACCTGTTTGTACAACACATTTCTAGTCAATTCTTGTAGACAGTAGCAGGTTGGCATGATGCCTTAGATCCTCAGAAATCCACATGTTAAGCCAGTGTGTGTGAAACAATGTGAAATTGTATGCCAAACTATGTTGCTCGACATAGACAGGAATATGTTGCCATTGGTTACACATCCCCCAAACAGCAATTTGGCATCCCTAGTTCTGTCCAAATGAGAAATCAATGATGGTGAGAAATATGTGATACGCAAAGGGGCATTTGCAGATGGAAAGTTCTATCACATAGATGTTATGGTACCCATCTTGAGAAGTCAATTTCTAGCTCAACACATAGCTCTTTTCGAAATGTGACTATATACTTTAGATCTGTACCTCAGTAGGTTATAAATGTCTTAAGGCCTATGTGTTTACTCAGGCTGTCGAAGTCCTTTGTCATGGATGGAAGTACAAGTGGATAAGACACAAAATCATGCATACTATAGGAGCTGGCATGGGGAATTTCTAGATTTTGAGTAAATGTGTTATCAAAGTTCAGGTCCAATTGTAGTTTCACAGATACCCTTAAACTGTTGTATCTGTCTTTTCAGTATCGTCTGGGCAAGGCAAAGGTGACAGTGGCCACATCAGCAGGGAGGAAGCTGGCCACTATGACTTTGGTGTGGAAACCACAGACACTGAGGAAGCTAGTGACACGGAGGATGAGGTGACTGCCACGGAGGCCACAAG
The DNA here is from genome assembly GCF_031143425.1 of Pleurodeles waltl. Classification (NCBI taxonomy): domain Eukaryota; kingdom Metazoa; phylum Chordata; class Amphibia; order Caudata; family Salamandridae; genus Pleurodeles; species Pleurodeles waltl. The sequence goes on along the minus strand of NC_090446.1, from coordinate 1,176,003,903 downwards.
GGACTCTGCATCTTCTTCAGAGGCCTCCAATGAAAACGAATTCCTAGTGGTTGCAGGCCCTGTAGCGACTGTAAAATCTGCTTCGTCCCCAACCACCCATGATTCTATCCCCACCCTCCCTCTTGTTCTTCTCAGTTGGCCGTAGCTGCCTCCCTAAAAGTGTTTCTGTCACCTTTGCTGCAGGCACCTCCCCCCGTGCCCCAGTGTGCCAGGCTGCTCTCAATCAGAAGGCTGTTGATCTCTTAAGGACTATCACTGTAGGCCAGACAGCATTACTGAAGGCCATCCAGGGGCTGGATGGCCAGAATACCTAGATGCTCGCTTACGTGGATGGTATTCATGGTGCCCTGTCTGGCTTACTGTGGTTTTTCCAGGGTCTGTCTTCCTCTTTGAGTGCAGCCTCCCACCCACCCCAACCTCATGCCCAGACTCCAATCCCTTCCAATCCAAAATCCCTACACCAAACCCTTTCCCAAGTACACTCCAACATTTGCATGCACCCACTACAATGACCACATGCAGTACTTCCTCACTCTGACATAGCAAAAAACACACACACTAACTGCAGACACCACACACCCACAACCATGACAAGCACACCCATAGGCACCACACCCACCATGCACAAACACACCCACCCACCACCAGAACACCTGCAGACACTACACCCACTACAACACAGATGTCCATACTCACCATTAGCGCACCTGCAGACACCACACCCACCACTACACAAATATCCACACACATCACCAGCACACCTACAGTCAGCACACCAGCTACTACACCAACACCCACACACACCACCAAAACATCCACAGACACCACAACAATGCACACCACCTCCACAACAGACACGTCCACACACACACACTGAACACAAACACCAACACTCACCCACACAACAGACACCCAGTAAGAAACAAAAATCAAAACATACAGCAAATACACCGGACCCTCTGGCATTCAGCCCTTCAAAAGACACATGCACATCAGCCACTCCAACTCCCTCTACCTCCCAAACCAAGCTTCCTGCCAACCACTATACCTACTTTCCCAAGGAAGACCTGCTTTTTTCCCTGGCTCTGACCCTTTCACATCTCAAACCACCCCTTCTACATCCCAGCCCACCCCTTCCAAATCCAAACCCACCCCTTCCAAATCTCTACCCACCACTTCCAAATCTCAAACCACCCCCTCCAAATCCTATTTCCAACTCACCCCTCCTAATTCCAAACCCACCCCTTCCAAACCCAAAGACCACCCCCTCAGTAACATCATTGAAGTGTCTGGTCTCTGTTCTATAGATGTCCCTTCCAAAGGATGTTTATTGGAGTGACATTAGGATGCAAGCTGAGGGCATGCAACGCATGCTATGGACTGATGGCTTAGTTCCTTTGTTTGTTTCTTTGCTGTGTTCCATATTTTCAATATGAGAGAATTATCTTATTACATAAATCATTTTTATTTTGAGAATGCCTTTCTTCTGTCCTTATTTAATGAATGTTACTAATTGTTTGCTTATAATGTTCCTTCTGCTAATGTGTGTGCCATGCACTTACTCTCAATTGTGATAGTGACCAGCACAGTTTGTGGTTTTTAGCTATTTTTTTCTATTTGAGATGGATATGTTTATAATGGTGCAAGCATTCATCTTGTTACTCAACACTTATGCCACAATTAAATGCTTTTCTGTTATTGTGACTGGAGCATACGTTTGTTTATTATGACATAATGGGGATTATTCTAACTTTGGAGGAGGTGTTAATCCGTCCCAAAAGTGACGGAAAAGTGACGGATTTACCACCAGCCGTATTACGAGTCCATTATATCCTATGGAACTCGTTATACGGCTGGTGGTATATCCGTCACTTTACCGTCACTTTTGGGACGGATTAACACTCCTCCAAAGTTAGAATAACCCCCAATATGTCAATGATATGCTTTTATATTATGAGTCAGGAATGTTCAATACACTACATGCACATGCTTGTTACGTTTTTTAGTGCAGTCTGCATTCCAAGAGAATGTTGATCTTCGAATGCCTGGCTGCATTTCAGTTGAATCTGGAGTTACCCTCCTTAGGGCGCACTGCTGTGCTGCTGAGAATAAATCTGCATTTAAACAGAAGTGTCTTTTAAACAATGGCAACAAGCTGTTTACGAGGTATGCTGTCATCATACGCAGCACAGGACCAAAGCACTTCACTTACCCACGGAGTTTAGAATTTATACTTTATTGGATAACCCCTCCTGGAGATTTAAATAGAACAATTTGGGGGTCATTATGATCCCGGCGGTCGGCGATAATGTGGCAGTAAATACCACCAACATGCTGGTGGTACTTATTGCATATTATGACATTGGCAGGTTGGCAGAAGCCAACTCGCCAAAGTACTACTCCGACCACCACGGCGGTAACAGCCATTGTTCCGCCTGCAGGATTATGACCCTGGTGTCAGGAATAAGGCTGTGCGCGGTCCAGATCCCGCCTGAAATTACGCTGCACGGATTTGCGGTGATTCATGCGCACCACTTGTCATCCCCTCTTGTTCTAAAAGTGGTCATCAGCGTCATCTGCCCTGTGGTAAAGCTCATGTAGCTGCAGGGTCTGGACATTGGTGGACAAGATGCACTTATGAGTGCTATTCTATGAAGGGACTACAATTCCCATGTTTTTAGAGGAAGCATCCACCTTTGGGGTGTGGCAGGCCTATAAAGCCCAGCCACACCCAAGCACGTTGCTCACTATTTTGAAGACTTCGATGCAGTCAGACCTCGTGGGGGTTCCTCTGAAGAAGAGCAGATTTCCTGCATGGCAGATTGACAGAAAATCAGAGTATTCTTGTTTGCATGGTAAATTCAGATACGAGTAGGTCATACTCGTAGCGGTAAGGTCTTGATCTGTCCAATCTTGAAGGGAGTTGTTACTTCCAAAAAGTCAAGTGCCCCTTAGCAAGATGAGCAAAGCGTTTTCAGTTTTCAGAGTAAAGCAGCCTCGGCGTGACAATCAAAGCGCTTCAGAATACAGAAGTAAAGTGCCCCTTAGCACAACGAGCAAAACGCTTCAGGACACACATGTAAAGCGCCTTTGGCACAGAAATCAAAGCGCTTCAGTCCACATGAGTAAAGCGCCCTTGGCACAGCAATCAAAGCGCTTCAGTCCACATGAGTAAAGCTTCCTTGGCACGGCAATCAAAGCACTTCAGTCTGCATGAGTAAAGCGCCCTTGGCACGGCAATCAAAGCACTTCAGTCCACATGAGTAGAGCACCCTTGGCACGGCAATCAAAGTGCTTCAGTCCTCATGAGTAAAGCACCCTTGACACAACAATCAAAGCGCTTCAGTCCACATGAGTAAAGCACCCTTGGCACGGCAATCAAAGCACTTCAGTCCACATGAGTAAAGCGCCCTTAGCGCAGCAATCAAAGCGCTTCAGTCCACATGAGTAAAGCACCCTTCGTGCGGCAATCAAGGCGCTTCAGTCCACATGAATAAAACGCCCTTGGCACAACAAACAAAGTGATTCAGGACACATGAGTAAAGCGCCCCTTAGCATAACAAGCGAAGCGCTTCAGATAAGACAAGTGAAAGCGCTTTCTGGCATAAGAAACAAAGCGCTTCATGTATAATAATCAAAGCGCTTCATGAACAGTAAACAAGGCACTTCTGCCCAACGAATAAAGCGCTTCAAGTCCAAAGAGCAAAATTTTCAGGCCTATGGTTGTAAATGTGAAACATTTTCAGAGATAAGCAAATTACAGTTTCATTGTTTTTTTGATCAGCATAATGTGTGAAAAGCATATTTCAGTATTTGAGAATTTCTAGGCTGGATCAAACATCTATGTTATGAATGCATAGTTGTTACAGGATTGAAATTCAGAGTATGACCATAGTCCAAAGCTCTTGCCATCTCTTGGTTCAGATGCTGTATTTTGTTCTTGTTCCATGATTCAAAGAAGCGGCTTCACCATCATTTCAAAAGGGGTCTCAATCTGATATCACAGAGACGCCTTTAGTCAAGAGTCTATTGATGAGTTATACTGCTGTGAATGAGTATATGCATATTTGTTTTAAACTTTTCTTTTCAGATCTCTCTCCCTGCAGTTCCCTACCCTAATTCCCTTCCCCCGCCTGGCTTCATCATAACTCTTGCTGTAATAGCTTTCTGAGTTGGTGATGCCAGGAGGTGGGACTTTTGTTCAGCAACGTGCAGATCCTGAGGAAAGGACACTGTGCCACCCGCCTACCGCCACGGTTTTTGTGGTATTCGTAACGCCACGAAAACCATGTCGGTAGGCCATATCAGTGACAGAGAACTCCTTCCCTGTCAGTGATAGGGGTCTCCCCCTCCCTCTCCAGTGTCCCCGCCACCCCGCCACCTCTTCAAACCCCTCCCACCCCCCACATTCATGCCCCCTTCCCATGCACAAACACACATGCACACACACATTCAATCACACACATATTTCAGCACACACTTCCAAACATACACGCAGACACGCATTCACATTTTAAACATACATGCACTCAGCCTTCCATACATACACACACGCATTCAACACTCAACACACACCCGCATTCATGCAAACACATACATTCACACACCCCCACTCACACACACAACACCCCGACCCCCATCCCCTGTCGGAGACCCGACTTACCTGGATCCAGGGGTCCTCCAGCAGGAGATGGGGCGCTGCTACCGCCAGCAGCACCCGCCAGCAGAACACCGTCAAGCCGTATGTTTTGTCATACTTGCTGATGGTAGCAGCGCCACCTTGCCACCATCTGCCGGCATGGCCACAGCCGGATTTCCGCCATTCTTGTGGCGGAAATCTGGCTGTGGTCATAATGTGGCAGACGGCTGGTAGCCACAGCAACGATCTTTTGGCAGCCCTCGCTCCGGCAGTAGGCAGTTTTTACCACCAAAGTTAAATTTAGGGCCTTCGTATTTGGAAGGTGACTTTTTTGTGCTTTGATATGTCTCCTACCATAGTTCATGGAACTAGCTGTGTCAGCATGTGTTATGATATAAAACCTTCCTCTGACCGTGAGATCCATTTCAGCCATTCCCTTTGGAACTTTTTATGCGAGGCAGTGTCATCCACTTTTAGAAGCACTGCGATCACTGTATCTGTGGCCACAGGCTGTACCAGTGCACACCATTCAAATGGATTTTACTGCAATGCTGATATACGCATTCTTAAGGCAGGCTTCAAGTTGCAACGCAGCATATCACATCATCACCTGAGTGGTGGCCATATTAGTTGAGAAATCTTCTACCAGGTGCTGCGGTGACATTACAAGGGCAGTTTATCAGAAATATTTATATAACCACATATAATAAACAAAATAAGGACAGATCTGAGGAATTTGAAACATCTATCCTGGTCAGTACAAATAACCTCTGTACTTAATGTAAATAAAATGTAGTTTCTCATTGAGTGACTTTACTGAAGCTTGAAGACCTTCTAAACCAGGTGTTATTATACATTAATTTCCTTGTGCTTCACACCTGTACGTACCTGAAATGTTATCATGGTTATAGATGTCATGCAGTTTGATCCTCGAGCTAGGTTCTTGCAAAACAAGGGTGAACCTCCTATTCCTTGTTTGAGGTGGAAAGATGAATTTTTTCACCCATCTAAAGGTAATAGCTGGTGAACGCATGAGGGCAGAAGGAAAGAAAAGTATGTTTGTACATTGTCTTGGTTCAGTAGGTTAAGCGGTATTCAGAACTCTACCTCAGATCAGACCATCTGATGACCAAAATGAGATTGATGTGTACAAGGAAGCTATTTTACATATGGAACTGAGATATAAACTGACTACGAACATAGCTTTGAACAGATTTAAATTTGACACCAGAACACAAAAAGATGGAGTGGCATTTGATGAGTTTTTAACAGCATTGAGAGCATTATCTATGAATTACAATGTTGGTCCCATTATGGATGAAATGATCCGAGACAAGATAATAGTACATGTCAAGAGTAAGAAAACCCAAGAACAATTATGGGTTATTGGTGATCCCAAATTACAGGGTGCTATTTCAACAGCAAAGGCATTGGAACAAACTGAGAAATGGATAAAAGTAAAAGGGACTAGCATACATCTTACTCTTAACAAAGGATGTATGTTTTGTCAAAAGTTCAGAGGGACATCGTTCTGATGCCGCTGTCACAATCGATTCATGTGGAATAATTCTGTTAGTACTAAGAAATTTGATAGAATAGAGAGAAATATAGTGTGAAAGTAACACCCACATGGGATCATATGCTGGGTGCCCCCAGGTCAACAAGGAAGGTAAAAACTGTGTGGACGTAGGAGTCATTTTGCACACATGTGTAGAGATCTACGGAAGAATTGGGTTTAGACATGAGGTAAAGTGTCATACACTGCTGAACTGCGCGATGTAATTTCAAAATATGAGTGTGGCAAAAGCACAGACAACAATAAAGGGATTGAATTGTCTGTTCAAGTGGGTAAGGAAAGTTTTAATTAAGGTATAGTGAAAAATCCTCTCAAGTGTATGATATGCTTTTTAGGGGTTGAATTAGAGCTCATGGCAGATTCTGGTTCACCATGGACCACTATCAGCAAGAAATATTTCAAGGAGAAATTCAGTGGGATATTGAACGTTTACATCAATCTGATATTGTTCCTTAAAGTTTTGATGGCTCCACTATTGAGATGGAAGGTTATGCTTATGTGATGATAGAACTTAAGGGGAGAAGTGCTCAAATCAAACTTTATGTTGTTGTAAAAGGTGTGACCGTGCTGGGGTGGAGAGACCAGTGGAAGATGGACATAATGTTAAAACCCTGCTGAAAAGAACCAGTATTATTACGCGAAGGAGGTTTTCATGAACGTATCTCATTCATTGGAGAGGACAGAAGGGAAAGCTGTCTTAAGGAATGTTTTAAGAAAGTCTTCTCGGATGAGTTGGGAAAATTGAAAGAGTTTAGGCATGAAATCAAATTGAAAAATAACACTGGGGGCGTGGTCTGGCCGCAGAGAGAAATGGGTGCCTCAATCGAGAGCACACAGAGTACCGTGGCCCTCTGCTACGCGAGGAGCCATGGCCTAGATTACTCCCTCGCATGGGAGGGGCGGGAGGTTGGAGTGGCTTCTTGGGTGGGTCGCGTCTGGCCGGGCATTGGTGGGCCAGACCCACCTACACACATCGGAACCCCGGGGGCTCAGCTGAGGCTCCCCCAAGCTCCCTGGAGGCTCGCAGCAGACGGAGAATGGATTAGAGGCGACTTCCCGCCTCCTCTGCACCCGGACAGGCTTACAGCTCTGAAAAGCGAGTGGCCGCTCTCTCCCAACTGCCGGAGGATGTCCTTCGCTACAGGACGTGTGGAGTCCCCAATGCACTAGTGGGGGTGCTCTCCTACAGCATATTGCTTCAGCTGTGTTCAGTTTGGACCCATAGACGATCTATACCCTACAGCCGGTTACCCCTGGAGCGGCTGGGTCCAGAAGAGGAACCCTTCTCAGGAAGAAGCTGACAGAGCTTCCATGGTGGCATTATAGGGCTGGTTCTGGTCTTATGGGTTGCTGGTCCATGCCACAACAGTTTTGGGCTCACGACCCCCTTTCCATAGTGGGGAGATATTCCGCTTGCAATATGAGACATGCATCTGAAGAAGCACCCCTGCCTGCGGGACCGGCTAGTACCTAATGCAGGTCCGTCTAGCGCCCATGAGACACACTACGCCTGGTATGTAACGGAGCCTCATGCTATGGTTGGGCACAAGCACGACAGGCTACAGCAAGGGCATTTGAGATGCTTGGGAACCAACCTGCTTCCTGGCACCGGTGTGGCACACTTAGCCTCAAATCCCCCTGAACAGGTCAGGCTATATAGGCCTATAGCTGCTGGAGTCACACAACCACCAAGCCCCCCCAGAGCACACTGAGGGGTCCTTGTGCCGGACCATGTGCTGAGAGGGGACACCTACAGACTCCGCGCTACCGCACAGTATCCCCATAGTCAGGAAGATACTCCTGAGCTCCCCTGAACTTTCCCCCTCCCCGGGTGGTGATGCCAGTGGGAACTCGTCAGGTTAACACTCCCGCCAACTGCTGTTCTCAGAAGCTATTGCGCTACCTAAACCCATGGTGTCACAGATGATCCCTCCTTGCTCTGCGACCCCACCGGCCGACCCCCGCTTAGTGGATGCCACAGAAAGTATCCTCCAGGAAATCACTGCTGTGGGACGCCACTTGGAGGCAATAGGCTCAAAGATCTCAGATCTCTCTACGGCTTCTACCTCCATACGGGCCAACATAGCTCGCTTCCAAGTTACAGTAAAAGACTTGGACCATCACCTCATGACCGTTAAGACCGGCTTGCGACCCTGCCAGAACTGGACACGGAGGTGCAGTTCCTTCGGGCACAAATTACGGACTTGGAGGACTGGAGTCGGAGGAACAATGTCCGTTTTTTTGGCATACCGGAACACAAGGAAGGCTCAGATGTCAAAGCCTTCCTTAAAGACTTCCTAGCAGAACTCACGGACCTCGCCTTCTCCCCGCCGTTGGCGTTTCAAAGGGCCCACAGAATCAGTCCTTTGCATAAAGCTAATTTGGGACAGCCACGTACCATCATCACATGCTTTTTACGCTACGAGCAGGCCAGCCAAATTATTTCTGCTGCAGGAACTCCAGGCCCATACTCACTAGAGGGTCACATAATAAGGATGGCCGCAGACTTTTCAAGAGAAAATAACGAGAAACGAAAAGCATTTCTGGCCCTCAGACCGCAACTGAGGAAACTGGACTTTAAATTTGGCCTTTTCAAACATGCTCGTATGTGGATCACACAGGATGGTAAATCCAGAGACTTCCTCGAACCAGCGGACCTTTGTTCCTTTCTGGAATACCTTAATATGCAACCCATGGACCATGCCCCCGCTCACCCAAAGCCAAGCTCCCCAGCTCTAGGAGAACCTCCCTCTGTCTCTGCTCCTAATCATCCTGCTGCCCAAGCTGCTTTTCAGAAGGGTGGACCTGTGATTGCTCACTGAAATCACAGGTAGTCCGAGAACATGCTCTCCAGGTGGTAACTGCTCTCACCTAGGATCAAGGCAGAGACAAATCCTGATCCCCCTTGAAACCCACACCTCCTATGGATCGACCGCAACAATGAACTTCTGGAGTAGCCAGGATCTCTCACCCAACAGCCCAGAGCGAGTACTTACTCACTGGACAGCTAAGTACCCCGTCGATCTCTCCCATATATGTCTACTTCTGTCATGACGGGAGTTGTTGGCTATGTTGTTGTTGTTATTTCTCTTTCCGCTACTGCTCATATTGTTCACCTCTGCGTATATGGCTGTTACGACATGTGATTCACTGGGTGTACTCCGCCATCTCTGTGAACTGTCCTTTTGCGGGTCTCTGTGGGTTCAGCATGTGCTTTATGCCTTATGTGTTTCTGGGTAAAGGTTGCCTTGATTAGGCTGTTCACTGCACTCCCTGAGATATTTTGGAATTGTTGCTAGGATTATGATGTTGGGTATAGACCCTTTTCTTGGTTGCACTCATTCTGATAAGGCTCCTCCACCTGTTATGCTTGTCCATGACTCCTCCCGGTTGTAGACCATCGGAAAACATCCCATGGAGTCCAGACCAGGAGTTCGCCTAACCGCACCCCCCACTTACACGTCTACTATTCTGGGGTGGCCCCTGTGCGTCCCTCTGCATCTCTCCCCATCTCCTACACCCTGGGACCCAAAATGTCTATCCTCTGCACCCCATACATTGATCCCAGCTTGAAGACATGTCCTTACCTCCCCCTTCAGGGGTGTACCCAGTACAGGCTAATTGTCTGGCCACAGGGACCTCATAGGTTTCTCTAATATGCTCTTTGTCCCTACGCGATAGACCCCCTTCCCTCCATACCCGCACCCTCCTGAGACCCGTCCATTCCGGGAGTATTCCCGACTCCCTTCCCACTTCCCCTCCTGCCCCCAACGCACTAAGCCCCCGTGCCCCCTACAATGTTTCGAACATTCTGCCTTGCACTGATTGCGCTGACTGTTTGTCGCTAGCCCCTCCAGGCTCCCCCTCCGCCCCCTCTCCCCACTTTGTGCTCATCTGGCATGCGAGACATGCAGGTTCCGACCCTCAGCTTAATAGAACTCACCGTAGTGAGTTGCTTACCTCGGTTTCCTTTGGATCTTGGCTCCATACATCATCTCTTGCATCTATTCACCTTTACTCCCCATTTTCCACCCTACCCTCTCTAGCCTTCTACTTTACTCTCTTCTATCCTATTCTATTCTGATCTTGCCTGTCCCTATCTTTCCTCCCCCGCACACTCTTTCCTGTCTCACCCTCTTTGTTTTCTTCTTGACTGGCTCACTTACCCCTCTCTTTTTCATTGACCGAGGGTCCCCACCAAAGCCCCCTCCTCTCTTCCTGTTGCTCCCCACCCCGGAATTGTCACTAATATAGTGCCTCTCCCTTTGGGATACTAGAATAAAGGGGACCAAACGCCCACTAGGACCCGACAGACCCAGCTTTAGTATGGGGACGACGGTTCCGTTGACGGTCCTCTCATGGAACGTCCATGGCCTGACGCACTACATTAAGAGACAAAAAGTCTTAACCTACTTGCGGTCCAGGATGGCGGACACCGCTCTTCTGTAGGAAACACATCTCTCCCCCTTGGAATCGGAGAAACTGCGCAGAGATTGGGTAGACAAAGTGCTCCTCAGTGGAGCTCTGTCTGTGCACTCTGAATGGCACGGCTCCAGGAGAAAATGCAGGGTTGTGATTCTCATCCATCGCTCCTTACAATTCAGACTCCTCAAAACGTGGTCCAACCCAGAAGGACGAATCGTTCATGCCAAGGTCAAATTGGGTGCCTCCACAATTTGTGTTTGCTCTATCTATGTCCCCACGGGCTCCAAACGCCTCTTCTTCCTCTCTCTCAAGCGGTTGCTGACAGAGATCGGAGCTTCCCAGTACCTACTTGGTGGGGATTGGAACTTAGCATGAGATGCTATCCTGGATTATACGGGCAGCCTTGATGTAGGCAATAATATGGATTGGGCTCTCTTTGAGGACGTCTTCTCGGATCATGGGCTGATGGATCATTGGTGCCTTTCCCACCCATCAGACCGTGAATACACCTATGTCTCACTGGTTCATGGGACTCATTCAAGACTGGATTATTTCCTCCTCACCTACTGACTGCTTCATATGATCAGGGAGTCCCAGATCTTACCAGCCACGTTGTCTGACCACTCCCCGGTTATGCTGGCACTTGAGCTGGGGCTGGCATCACCGGGGCATAAGCCATGGTGTCACCAGACGTCCAAGGAACAACTCCGTTCCCACTTCATTACTTACCTGCTCAATAACAAGGTGTAGGAGGCAGGCCTGGCTTATAGTGGGTACCTGATGTTACTTACACCTTGTGTCAGGTCCAGTTATCCCTTATTAATAGATTAGTAGTGTTCTAGAAGCTTAGGTTGATAGAGGTATCTATAGCAGAGCAGCTTAGGCTGAACTATGAGGCATTCAATGCTCCTACTATACCACTTATATCATATAGCACTATATCACAAGAAGACACAATACTCAGAGTTACTAAAAATAAAGGTAATTTATTTTAGTGACAATGTGCCAAGAATATCTCAGAGGATATACTCCCTTAGGAGGTAATTAAATACACAAAATATACACAGAAACCAAAATCAGGTAAGTAAAACAGTCAGAAAGTAGTGCAAACACTGTAGAATGCAATAGGATGCAATAGGTCTAGGGGCAACACAAACCATATATTAAGAAAGTGGAATGCGAACCACAAATGGACCCCTAGGCTAATGTAGTGAGTAGGGGGTCACTGGAGGTATAAGAAAACACAAAGGGTGTCCAAGATACCCCACCCCAAAACCCTGGAAAGTAGGAGTGAAGTCCTACCAATTCCTCAGAAATACACTAACCATGTGATATAGGATTTTGCAAAGACCACAACACACTGCAAAGCACTGAAGACGGATTCCTGGACCTGAGGACCTGCAAACGAAGGGGACCAAGTCCAAGAGTCGTGAAAGTTTCCAGGGGGGGCAGGAGCCCATTAATCCCCGGATGAAGGTGCAAAATGGCTGCCTCCAGATAGAAGAAGCTGAAGATTCTGCAACAACAAAAGGTGCTAGGAACTTTTCAGTTCATGTAAAAGATGTCTCACTGAGAGCTGTAGGGTGCAGAGTTGTTTCTTTGGCAAAAGACCGCAAACAAGCCTTGCTAGCTGCAAAGGTCATGGTTGAAGAAAGAGGGTACTACCGGGGCCCAGGAATTACCAGGATGTCGCCACTTGGGAGAGGAGACAGAGGGGGCCCTCAGTAATACTGGGAGCCCATGCACAAGAAGATAGCACCTGTAGAAGCCCTTAAAAACACAGGTTCAAGAAGACTGAACACTGCAGTCATCTCAACACTACACAAGAGGTTCCCACGAAGCTGTAGGTCAACTCAGGGAGTTGAGCAATGCAGGATGGAGTGCTGGGGACCTGGGCTAGGAAGTGCACAAAGGATTCCTTGCAAAAGTACACAGAAGCCCTAGCAGCTACAGTTCACATGATTACTGTCTGGAGAGGGGAGGAAAGGACTTATCTCCTCCAAATTTGGACAATTGGACCACTGGACAGTTTGGGTCACTTGGGTCTACCACCTGTGTTCCAGGGGCCATGCTCGTCAGGATGAGAGGGGTCCCAGAGTACTGGTGACACTGAAGTTTGGTGCCTGCTGGAGCAGGGGGAAGATTCCATCAACCAACTGGAGATTTCTTTGTGGCTTCCAGTGCAGGGTGAAGGCAGACAGCCCTCAGAGCATGCACCACTAGGAAACAGTCAAGAAAGGCGGCAGGATTAGGTGCTACAATGTCATTGGTAGTCTTCTTGCTACTCTGTTGCAGTTTTGCAGGTGTCCTGGAGCGGTCAGCGGTCGATCCTTGGCAGAAGTCGAAGAGAGAGGTGCAGAGGAACTCTGGTGAATTCTTGCAATTCGTTATCTGAGGAAAAGCCCACTGGAGAGACCCTAAATAGCCATCAGAGGAGGATTTGCCACCTAGTGAGGTAAGCACCTATCAGGAGGGGTCTCTGATGTCACCTGCTGGCACTGGCCACCCAGAGGCCCCCAGAGTGCCCTCACACCTCTTGATTCAAGATGGCAGAGGTCTGGGACACACTAGATGAGCTCCAGCTCTATCCCTGGGGTGGTGATGTTCAGGGGAGTGGTCACTCCCCTTTCCTTTGTCCAGTTTCGCACCAGAGCAGGGACTGGGGGTTCCCTAAACTGGTGTAGACTGGCTTATGCCATAAGGGCATCATCTGTGCCCTTCCAGAGACTGGGAGAGGATAATCCTCCCCAGCATTTAACACCTATTTCCAAAGGGAGAAGGTGTAACACCCTCACTCAGCGGAAATCCTTTGTTCTGCCTTCCAAGGACTGGGCTGCCCAGACCCCAGGAGGGCAGAACCCTGTCTGTGGGGTAACAGCAGCGGTAGCTGCACAGAAAACCCCAGAGAGCTGGTTTAGCAGTACCGGGGCTCCATAGTGGAGCCCTGAAGCTGCATGGCATTTGCACTCCAATACCAGATTTGACATGGGGGGACAATTCCATGATCTTAGACATGTTACATGGCCATATTCGGAGTTACCATTGTGAAGCTACATATAGGTATTGACCTATATTTAGTGCATGCGTGTAATGGTGTCCCCACACTCACAAAGTCCAGGGAAATTGCCCTGAACTATGTGGGGGCACCTTTGCTAGTGCAAGGGTGCCCTCACACTTAGTAACTTTGCACCTAACCTTCACTAAATGAGGGTTAGACATTTAGGTGACTTATAAGTTACTTAAGTGCAGTGTAAAATGGCTGTGAAATAACATGTGTGTTATTTCACTCAGGCTGCAGTGGCAGCCCTGTGTCAGATTTGTCTGAGCTCCCTATGGGAGGCAAAACAAATGCTGCAGTCCATAGGGATCTCCTGGAACCCCAATACACTGGGTACCTAGGTACCATAGGGAATTATAAGGGTGTTCCAGTGTGCTAATTAGAATTGCTGAAAAGAGTCACTAGTCTATAGTGACAATTTTAAAGGCAGAGAGAACATAAGCTATGAGGTTCTGGTTAGCAGAGCCTCAGTGACACAGTTAGTCACTACACAGGTACACAAATTCAGGTCACAAACTATGAGCACTGGGGTCCTGGCTAGCAGCATCCCAGTGAGACAGGTAAAAACAAACTGACAACCATGTAAAAATGGGGGCAACATGCCAGGCAAGATGGTACTATCCTACACAAGGGCTCGGTTTCCTCCCCGCAATTGTTATGGGATGTGGCAAAGGCAACTCATGAGGGACGCGGCCATCGCCAATACCCAGAGGCATGCCAGACAGCAGGCTCTGGAAGACTGCAAAGCCCAGACTACCCGCGAATATACCTCAGCACCCTCCTCTGCCACCCAACGTCATCTGGGGCAGGCCAAAATGGAGCTTAATGCTCTCTTCACATCACAAGCAAAATACGCGCTACAGTGGCTGAAAGGTCGCCATTACAAATAAAGGCGGGGCATTTATTGGCTGCTAAAATTCCGCCAAAGGGAATCAACGATGGCCATTTCTGGCCTTCAGTGGCCCTCATGGCATGATTGTCACACACCCCCAGGCGATAGCGGATGAGTTTGGTCGCTTTTATCAGACCCTCTAAACTCCAGAAACTGTAGAAGCCATGATAAATTGGCCACATTCTTTGAGAAGGCACGTATCCCTAGCCTCTCGGAGGCAGGCTGGGTTCTTTTGGAGGGCAATATCAGTAAGATCGCACAAACAATAGCTAAACTCCCTTATCATAAGGCCCCTGGGGAGGATGGGTTTTCGGCAGAATTTTGTAAATGGACGGGAGCAGACACTGTGGATTCTCTATGCAAGGCATTCTGCGGAGTGGATCAGGCAGGCTCCTTGCACCCACTCTCCAACAAAGCTTCCATAGTAGTCTTACCCAAACCAGGGAAGGACCCTCTCCTTTGCGGCAGTTACCACCCCATCTCCCTCCTTAACAGGTGCGTCAAAATACTGGCGGGAATCCTTGCAGCGTGCCTCAAGAAAGTCATCCCATCTCTCATTCACCATACACAAGTGGGTTTCGTCCCCGGCCGCTCTTCTAGGAATCATCTCCAAACCCTGCTTCATGCCCTCTGGACAGCACGGGACTCCCAGAAGGAGTCCTTTGCCATCTCCCTAGATGCCGAGAAGGCATTTAATTGAATGGAATGGTGGTACCTCTTCGAAACTCTAAAAAGGTTTGGACTCAGGGCCAGTTTTATTAATAAGGTGCGCCTGTTGTATGGCTCGCCGACAGCACTGGGCAATTGCGGTGGTTTTCCGTCCCACGTCTTCTCCATTAGGAGGGGGACCCGAAAGGGTTGCCCCTTATCGCCGTTACTGTTTCTATTAGCCGTGGAACCCTTAGCGACAATGATTCGAAGATCAAGCCTCATTACCGGAGTACCCATCTCTGGTGGTAGCTCAACCATTTACCTATATGCCAACGATATCTTACTAACTCTTTCAGGCCCAGCTGAGTCCCTACCGGCACTTCGAACTATTTTAGCTGACTTTGAGTCCCTCTCAGGCTACAAGATGAAGTGGGACAAAAGGAAAGTGCTGCCTCTATCCCTGTGATAGTAAGTGCGACAATACAGGGCTTCCCAGCTAAGTGGAAGCAGTCACGTCTCCAATATCTGGGCATCTATATCAATAGAGGATTGGACCATATGGTGGCAGACAACTTAGATCTGCTACTTGCAAGCATGAAAAGGGACTTCGACAAATGGTCACATCTGGGTCTCTCCATGTGGGGTAAAGCACAGGCATGGTGACCCTGCCAAGGTTCTTGTATGTTCCTGGTATGTTGCCTTTACAAAAACATGGGGTCTTCTACGAGGAGTCGTGTCTGGTATACATACCCTGCTGAACCGACACTTGTTTCCCCCCCCTTGGTCTCTCTCAAAGTTAAATGGCAGATGCGACTACAGATAGAATACGAGATGGAGGATTGGGCTGACCTGATTGAGGCAAGGGGTCGTGGGGTACGGGAGGCTCGCTTGAAATTCAGGGGCATATTTATACTCCGTTTGCGCCGGATTTGTGTCGTTTTTTTTAACGCAAATTCGTCGCAAAACTAACTCCATATTTATACTCTGGCGTTAGATGCGTCTAGCGCCAAAGTCCATGGAGTTTGCGTCACTTTTTAGCGTGGACACCTACTTTGCGTTAATGATATGCAAGGTAGGCGTTCCCGTCTAAAAAATTGACTCCGAGGCATGTGCGCCGTATTTACACTCCCGGGCAAAATCACGCCCGGGAGTGGGCGGGTCAAAAAAAATGACGTCCAGCCGCTTTTGCGTAGTTTTTTAGCGCCTGGTCAGGGCAGGCGTTAAGGGACCTGTGGGCTCAGAAGGAGCCCAGAGGTGCCCTCCCATGCCCCCAGGGACACCCCCTGTCACCCTTGCCCACCCCAGGAAGACAACCAAGGATGGAGGGACCCATCCCAGGGAACATAAGGTAAGTTCAGGTAAGTAATTTTCTTTTTTTTTTTTGTGGCATAGGGGGGCCAGATTTGTGCCCCCCCTACATGCCACTATGCCCAATGACCATGCCCAGGGGATAGAAGTCCCCTGGGCATGGCCATTGGGCAAGGGGGCATGACTCCTGTCTTTGCTATGAAAGGAGTCATTTCAATGGGGGTTGGGAGTTAAAAGAAATGGCGCAAATCGGGTTGAGGCGAAAAACCTGACTTGCCCTGTTTTTTGGCGCCCAAGCTCCATATTCCCCTACGCCGCCGCTGCCTGGTGTACGTCATTTTTTTTCACGCACATCATGCAGGTCCGCCGGCTAACGCCGGCTAACGTCATTGAATAAATACGGCGCCCGCATGGCGCTTCAGAATGGCGTTAGCCGGCGCTAATTTTTTTTACGCAAAACTGCGTTAGCGCAGTTTTGCGTCAAAAAGTATAAATATGGCTCTCAGTCTTTTCAACACACTACATGACTGGTACTGGACTACCCAGAAGTAAGAGTCTGGAGGATTACTGTCACATGCCTCCTGCTGGCACTGACCCCACCCTCGCTGTGACCTACTCCATATACTACATGATTATCCATCCATCCAACCTTACTGGCAGTCGGAGGGATACACCCTCGCAGAAACTCTACCTCTGCCACCCTCTCTTACCCCCTCCCTTCTATTACTACATGATACAAATGATATGTATGGTCTTCTCCGCCCACAACTATGCCTACTGCACACAGCACTGGCCCGGCCAAATTGTATATTCTAAGACACTGGCACGCAGTGACAGCCCCTACCCATGATGAGTGGATCACTGCAATGTACCAAGACGCTTCCCATCAACAAATTATTTACAGCCTCCAGGATAAGATTAACACATTCCTCAGGACATGGGCCCCTTTCCTCTCTGTCCCAGAGGATCGAATGCTCACTTAGTTCCCTGATCAGGGGCACAATACGACTATCCTACTGCATAGTGGCCACACATGCATGCTCTACCCATATCTTCTGCTGTTCATAACTGCACACATAACCACAATCAGGACTGATTCTACATCCTCATTGGAGGATCCTCCCTCTCTTCCCTCCCTCCCCCTTACTTCTGTCCCCCCACCCATGTCGAAACACTCCTTACCCTTCCACCCCCTTTTTCTCCCGCCTCGGTCATTCCCGAATCCCAATTCCCATTTGTGCTTATGCCTGTACTTATGATTCTTGCTATTTTCTTTGTTCTTGGCCCTCCCCCCATCTCATTCTCTCTTCCCCTATCATCACTCAATTCCGGGTCCTCCTCATAAGCATAAGCATGGTTCATAACATAGCACCCCTGTTTAGGTCTTTGTAGTTAGTACTCATCCTCACTCTACGTCTCTGGACACACTCCGGCTTTCTATTATACTAGATGCACCCCCCCCCACATTCCCCCCTCCCTTCTCTCTTCCTTTTCTTTGGCTCATATCCTGTAAACTATTACTTCTTCTTCTTCTTTTGCTACTTCTCTTTCTCTCTTGCTCACTTATCTACATCTCCTTTATCTTGTTCTGGTTTTTCCTACCCACCCCAGGTCTCAGACCCCACCTCTTGTGGTCCCATGGCCCCACATCACTCTTTTTAGACTTTTACTATTGGTCCCCCTTTCTCCCTTCTTCCCCCCATCGGTGACTCCGGATCTCCAGGAATGGGTGAGAACCGTATCTATTCAGCATCTTCGCCCGGATCTGCCCGTACAACCTAGGAAGGTTGGATACATTCCCCCTAAGCCTTCTTATGGCCTCTCCTTCAACTTTTTCTAGATGCGGTGTAGCCTGGTGGCGGACACACACTGATACAGCCAACAGCGTTTGATGTTCTATCAGGTTCCTCGACTGGACACAGGGCATGTACTGTATTCCTGTCCACTTTTACACGCCATTGTGTCCAAATATGTCTGTTTTGATGCGTCTATTCCGCCCGTATTGCATATTATACTACATGGTATGGCTGTATGTAATGTTTCATTGCTTTTTTGAAGAAAGAATTACAAACCAAGAAAAATAACACTGAACTAGTTAATCAAAAAATTAGGGGTTCATCCATTAATGTGAGAAATTAATTGATAAATATGTTGAATGAGTTGGTCAAAGAAGGAATTGTTGAGGGGATTGAGTCAGCTGAATGGGTTTCTCCGATCGTGTTGGCCTGCAAGGTTGATAAAAAATTGTGGATATGTGTTGATTTGAGGGAATTAAATTCTAATACAATATTTGACTGTCATCCTCTGCCCAATATTAATGAAGTAGTTTCAATGCTGGAGGGTGCAAAGCTTTTTTCCACTTCGGATCTTAGGTCAGCATACAATCACATTAAATTGGCTGAAGAGTCCAAACATTTAACTGCATTTATTACTCCACAGGGGTTGCACCAGTTTACTTGGATTCTGTTTGGTTTGGCCGCTGTGGCCTCTTTGTTTCAGAGTGCTATGTTTCATATTTTTAGAGATGTTGATTAATATGTAAAGTGTTTCTAAGATGACATTTTGGTATTTTCAAGAAATGAAGAACAGCACATGCAACATATGAATGAAGTATGCACAAGGTTGGAGAAAAATGGTTTGACGCCCAATGGCCACAAATGTAAACTACTCAAAAACAGTAGAATATTTGGGCCACACTCTGTCTGGTGAAGGAGTAGTACCTAAAAAAATCCAACATGGAAGCAATTGCAAATTCTCCTATGCCTTCCACTAAGGAACAATTGCTTTCTTTTGCTGTCATGTGTGAGTATTATAACAAGTTCCTAGAGACGTTTGCAATACGAATGGAGCCCCTAAGATAATTACTGAGGCACATTGTGACTTGTGTATGGTCAGACAAGCAGCAGGTGGCATTTGAAAACACTAAACTTAAAATTGTGAGAGCTTACACACTTTAACCATATTCTGTGAGGAAGGAATGTGTTATCACAGTAAATGTGCGTATTTATGGCATAGGTGGGCTACTGTCTCAAAGGTATGGCAAGAAGGAGTGAAATATTGTATTTGCAACTCTTTAAATGATACAGAACACACATATGCTGTGACTGAGAGAGAACTTGTAGCTTAAGTGTGGGCAAATGAACATATTAGTAACTATGGCCCTCATTACAGCCCTGGAGGCCGGTGATAAAGTGGAGGTAATACCGCGAACAGGCTGGTGGTACTGACCGCCAAATTATGACCATGGCAGAAAGATCTCCAAAAGACAGCCAATGTACCACATCGACTGCCATGGTGGAAACAACCTCAACCATGGTGGGGGCGCCTACAGCCAGGCGGAAGTCAATGTTCCAACTACCATATTATGATCAGACATTCCAACACCTTTTCTCTTCTGGGGTGGTACCAATGACTTCAAAAGCCTGGCAGAAACTGAGCTCAGAAGTCAAAGGACTCACCATTGGAGACACAGGGAAGAACCACGCTGCCATGGAACCTGAACTGCATGTCTTCCCAATGTTATTCTACGTTCTGCTCCACCACGAACACCAATGCTGGTGAAGACGATGGCAGTGAGTACAGCCGTCTAGCGCACAAGGGGGGGGGATGACAGTGACACATGCATGCACCACATACACACCCCACACACACACCCCATACACACAAACAAATGCATCAAAAAAACTATTTGACTCCGTAACTGGGTGAATATTGCAAGGACAAAATGATTACGCAAAATTGTTTGTAATAAAATCAACACAGTACTAATAATAAGTTGGCCAAGACAATAGATGTATACATATGTACAGAAAAAGGGACACAGCCAAGTCCTCAATTTTCGTAGGCCACATGGCCACATGCCAAAGTCCAAGGCCACACATGTCACCTGCTTGAACATGGAGAGAACACTGCAGGGTCAGTTTGTAAACAGGCAGGCACCTCAGGGTGACAGGGGACTGGGGGAACCTCAGCCGGGAGATGTAACAAGACCACTGGTTCTGGAGGGAGCAACGTGCCCGGTGTTTGATCCTGGGGAGTGATGGGACACAGTCTCTCAGGTGGGTGTCATACCTAGCGGTTCTGGAGGGGGCACCGTGCCCTGTGGTTGATCCTGGGGAGTGATGGGCCACAGTCCCTAAGGTGGGTGTCATACCCACTGGTTCTGGAAGGGGCTACGTGCCCTGTGCTTGATCCTGGGGAGTGATGGGCCACAGTCTCTAAGGTGGGTGTCATACCCACTGGTTCTGGAGGGGGCAACGTGCCCTGAGCTTGATCCTGGGGAGTGATGGGCCACAGTCTCTCAGGTGGGTGTTATGCCCACTGGTTCTGGAGTGGACAGGCCACACATCAGCCCAGGGACGCATGATTACATACTGTCCGCCGGCAGTGACGGCTGCACAGTGGTGGTACTGCTGGTGGGGGGAGGTTCCTGCCCATCCACTGCAACGTCGGACAGCTCCACAGTGGTGGTGCTGCTGGTGGGGGGAGGCTCCTGCCCGTCCCCTGCAACCTTGGACAAATTCACAACCATGGTTGTTGGTGGGGGCTCCGTCACATTTCCTTGTGCAGGCTCCTTGATTTTCCTGCCTGCCCTTGCAAGCTCCTTGAACCTCCTGCCTGCTGAGGCAGACTCCTTGGCCTTTCATGTGGCAGGTGCAGGCTCCCTGCCCTTCTTGACAGCTGGGGCTGTCTCCCTCCCCTTGAGACTGGCTGGTACAGGCTCCTTCTCCTTTATCAAATTTGGCCTGGAGCCCTTTCCACCATGAGGGGGTGCGGTTAAGACTGGGCCCGTGGACTGTGTGGCTGAGGTGCTTTGCTGGGTTTGTGATATCCTACCCATACATGCAGGATGGGGGGAGCGGTAGGGTAGGGGTCAATGGTGAATAGGAACAGTTTTTTAGGGACATTGGGGCTGGAAGAGGGAGAAGGAATGGGAGAGGAGGATGAGGGAATGGTTGTTGGGGCTGTCTGTCTGCTGCTTTTGGGTGCAGGTGCATGGGTTGTGAGGTGGATGGCTGTTGGGTGTCTGAGTGCTTGCGTTTGTGTACCGTAGGAGGGGGGGCTGACACAGTGGGAGAGGACACAGGGGACCAGGTCATGGATGTTGTGGAGGTGTCTGCCAGGGAGGTGTGTGTTCTACTTGGTGTGGGGATGATGCTGGCAGTGGATGAGGATGTAGTTCATGGAGGTGTGTGTGTGTGGACATGGCTGGGAGGTAGGTGGTGGAAGGGTAGGAGTGGAAGACAGTAGAAATAGTGGATGTTGGTGTGTCTGCAACTGGATGGTGTTTGTGTGAGTGCCTTTGGGATGAAGTGTGGTGCTTGTGTTTGCCTGTGACACTCTTGGGTGTTGTCCTGTGTGCATGCTCATCTGTATGTGTGCTTGTGATAGGTTGGGGTTGAGGGGAGTGGGACTGGGCAGTGGAAGTTAGAGAGGGTACGGTAGAAACAGGGACAGTGACAGAGAGGAAGCCAGAGCCTGAATGGATCTCTGTTGGGCCGCCAATCCAGTGTGAATGCCCTCCAGAAATGCATTAGATTGTTGCATCTGGGCTGCCAGCCCCTGGATAGCATTCACAGTGGTTTACTGCCCTACAGAGATGGATCTCAGGAGGTCAATAGCCTCCTCCCTCACGGCAGCAGGGCTCACTGGGGCAGGGCCTGAGGTGCCTGGGGCAAAGGAGATGCCCACCCTTCTGGGTGAGTGGGTATAGGCAACTTGATGAGGGGCTGCTGGGAGGGCGGTTCTGGTACGAGAGTGACGGATATACCTGTAGCTGGGGTGGTCACAGAAGTGTCCGCCACCACGAGGGAGCTTCCATTGGAGGAGGTATCTGTGTCAGAACTGTCGTCTCCAGTGTCCGCTTTGGTGCTCCCCTCGCCCTCCGTCCCAATGGTGCCCTTAGTGTCGGTGGACTCTGCCTTCTGGGTCCTGTGGGATGCAGCTCCCTCTGTCGCCTCTGCCTCTGCTCCTCTGCCAGATGATGCCAATGCACATAAGGACAGGATTTCAAAACAAGAAAGGGGAGAGAGAGACAAAGGATACACTGGGTCAATGGCTGCACCAACACCACCGTTGGCGTATACAGCATCGTCACACACAGGGAACAGGCCTACGCAATATGCATTGCACTGCCAGAGAAATAGCATGCCTCCAAGGCATGGGGAAGGGCACACACTGCTAAATGCAGGACTCCTGGGACCCACGCAGCCCTTACCAGTAGTGGATGCCTACGAGTTAGGTAGCTAAATTTGCCCTTCTGAACTCTATCCACCAGGGGACCTAGGCTGAAATGTCAGGGTTGGCCTAGGAGCACCCACTGACAAACATCCCCCACCCGAATACTACCCTACCATGTGTAAGATTAAATGATGAGCACTGTACTCACCCCCCTTGAGACTGCTGTGTTGCCCTCAAGCGCCCATCCAGCTCTGGTTCAATGGGCACCGCTTCCTCGTTGGGAGGCCGTCCCCTGCTGGGCCTCCACCATCTTCTCTTCCCAGTGTCTCAGGTCCTCCCACCGTTTGCGACAGTGGGTGCTCTGCCTGCCATAAACCCCCAGGGTCTGTACCTCCTTGGCAATGGCATGCCATATACCCTTCTTTTGATGGGCTCTGACCTGCAGAGGCAATAGTGACAGGAAAATAGAATTAGACAAACAGTCCTGCCTGTTACATATGTGGCCCACCATACCCCTTCACATCGCCATTTCCACACACATGGCCCAGCACACAACCTGTAAGCTGCCAAGAGGACATCCACCCCCCCCTTACATAAGGTCATCACACACACAACTCCATGCATTCATGCCACATGCATTGTGCTCACAGTGTACTCACCTGTTGGTCTGTAGGACCATACAGCAGTCCGTACTGGGGTAGGACCCCATCCACCAGTCTCACCTACTCCTCTGAAGTGAAGGCTGGGGCCCTTTCTCCAGTCTCACGGGCCATGGTAGGTTCCAGACACAGGTCACAGCAGCACATGCGGTGTAGGTCCTCTCCTATGGAAGGTCAGGTAACAAGTGAGGAATCAGATAAAAAATGGCGGTCACGTCTGTGGCAGTGCATACCATCACCGCTGGCGTAGATCACCATTGGCCACTGTAACCCACTGAGCCCACTGTTAGCCAATGAGGAGTTCCACGGCGGGTCCCAAACGCCTCCTGCAATAACACACAATGTCATCGGAATCACTTCACTTCCTCCTGTCCCTCCACACCAGACTGGAGGACACCATTTCTGGGATTGGGGGGCAGGCCCTGGACTAATGCTGTGTCACAGAAGATATTAGCACATAGAGTTGCAAAATATAACTGTATGGGTGTGAGAAACAATGTCAGAGGAGATGAAGATTTGGAAAGTGGGAACAATGAGTTCCTAGTGAAGTTTGATGGGAGAGGACAACAAGGTTTCCGCGGTGTAAGTGGTGATAAGAATATTGGATTAACCTACAACGTGGAGAGGTATCTCTGTGATACTGTGGCATCCAGAGTCAAAGAGGCAGTCAGAATCAGATAACCACACAGAACATCTGCTGAATTTGTCAACAAGGAAATAGTTTGGTTTTAGTATGTTTCCTTTATTTAATTTTTTTGCTTTGTTATTTTATGGGGAAGATGTGTTGTATTATGTATGAGTCAGGAATGTTCAATACATTACATCCACATGCTTCTTATATTTTGTAGTGCAGTCTTTATTCCAAGAGAATGTTGATCTTGGATTGTCTGGATGCACTTCAGTTGAATCTGGAGCTGTCCTCCTTAGGACACACTGCTGTGCTGCTAAGAATAAATCTGCATTTAAACATAAGAAGTATCTTTTCAACATATGCACATATGCATTACACAGGGAACCCGACACTTTGCAGTTGAGTTACACCTATTCGTTTGTGATATATTGCACACAGGGGTACATATGACCTTCTTACATATCTGCCATTTTTGCTATTTTGAGGTAGGATTGGTAGTACATTCTGTGTACACCCACTTGTGTTGTAGTTGGACTTTCACTCCTTTGTGAGACTGCTGGTTTAAGGGTAACAGCACTTCTGTTTGTGGGTGACTGCCTCACTCCTACAGCAAGTTAGAAACTTCAGCCCAACCCTCCTGGATCACAAGTAGTACCTCACCAAACTCAGACGGTAAAGGTGATTTCTGTCAGCCTTACGCATGGACTCTAGATGCGACTACTCCGGGGAGTCGTGGTCTCTTCTTAGCAATAAGTCTCATAAACACATAGGTAATGAAGGAGATTCAGGAGTGTTTTCAATATATTTATTTAAAATACCACAATCTATGGTACAATGCATGAATTGCAATGATTAGGATAATGAGCAATAATAAAAGCAAAATCATGAAGATGAGAGTTGTGAATTTGAAACCCCCCACCATATTGCAATAAACATAAAAAGGATATGAAATTCCTAACAAGGAATGCCTAATCCCTAGCCTAATGAGAGCTGGGTTTGATAAACACTAATCTGCCAGTATCATGTCCATGAGAAGCGCCCCCATCCCTCAATACCTTGGAATGAGGTTTCTAGATCAGACTCATGAAGACACAAAGGCTGAGTTCTGCGCTAAGGTGAGCTGCAGCATTAATGGCTTCTGGAAGGAACCCCTCAAATGACCTGGTCCGTGTGAGGTGTATTTATACGGCTCATGTAGGATCCCTGATGCAGGTATGTACCAAAACAACTGATAATGTGGCAGACTTGTGTCAGAAATTACGTAAACAGTCCCTAACACATGTGCATTATGTCCCCGTTAAACATGAGTGAGAAAGAGACATGATGGCAATACCTACGTACATCACTGATAATGATGCCTTCTCAGAATGGCACTGATAACAAAAAGCAAAACATTTCTTATAAAATGTAGGCAGCTGTGGAAGTGTTAAAAGAAATAATGAAATAAATAGGATAAAACAGAGTATGCTAAGTGGGTAAAAGGTTACTAGACAAAAAGGGCAATAGGCTTACAAGCTGATGGCTAAGCTGACTCCTGTGCCCCGTGGGGAACGTAAATAGATTCACCACACTTGTGGCATGTTGCAGTGGAATTGCTACATTATCATGGAGCTGAGCAGCTCCTATTGAGTATTCCTTTTCAGTCAATGATTTCAATTTTATTGTGGACACATTCCTATTTGTGATTGCTGTGTCTTTTTTTTTAGGTGTCCATTGCCATGAAGGCAGTTTGTACCACATTGGTGGGTGCTACTAATATCTCTAGGTGTGTTATGATACATTTTCTAAGTACAACATTACACACATAACCATTGTGCATTTCCAGCAATTATGGGGTTGATTTTCATCTTGGCCCAGAAGCAGCAGCAACGACAGGACTGGAATGACCGGGTTAATGGTAACAGGAAATTTGAAAAGTTGAAAAAAGGTGAGTTTCATCCTTTTATCCTTCTCAATCCGTTAACTCAAATGCGGGGTTTTAGCTGCCACAGTTGTGTCGATGGAACACACATCATGATTGGCTTAGTGGTAAAAGGGGCTGGCATCCTGCTGCCAGCCTCTTTAGCCTATGGCACCATCGACGTGGGTAGAGATTTTTGGTGGTGACGGCAGACCGTCAGTAGTCTTTCGCCTATGCTCCCTCTCACGTCTAAATAAGGCAGGCAGACAGTCATGGTGGAGGATAGGTTTTCAGATGGAAAATTGACGGTGGGACCATTACCATCAAGATTTAAATCAGGCCCAAAGTCTCAAAACATGTGTTGGCTGTTTTGCTGTGATGTTACACTTTGAAGAATAAAGAAGTATGTGTAACAAGCTATAGTAAAAAGAAAGTTATTCTTAGATCATCTTATTGTTCTGCTCTCTATCTATCAACCTATCTACCTATATATCTATCTATCTATCTAGCTAGGTATCTATCTATACGCACACTTACATTTGTTTTCACTCTTTATGTATGTATGCTCCTTTTGAATGTATACTGATGACAGCTCCACCTTTGAGTGTTTTAAATAAATCACATAGACATTCTGATGGTACCATTGATCCCACTTTACCCATCCATCACCCACATCACAATATTTGATTCAGCCTTTTATCTCAAGTAGATATTTCCACAACCAAATCATTAATATGTTCCGTCTTTAAATCTAACACAGAATACCGAGGACAGAACACACACTCACAAGCCACACATTGAGCTCATATTCTTAACCTATGTTAGGCACGTCCAGACACTTACTTTGTTTTTGGGGGTCAGGAAGGAGTTCTGGGGAGCAATGATAACAGGAATGGTCAGATTTTGAGGCGTGGGTGTGCTTTGAGATGTGAGGTGATTTAGGAATAGGTGGAATAGTGTATGTATTTCTGTAGGTATGTATGTATGTGGTTTTTCTATAGTGGGAACCTAGCCAAGATGGAGCAAAGCACTGCACATGGTCGGAAAGATGCATTATATCAATAATAGGGGAGAATGTTCGGTTGGGGATGGTTAATCCAGTGTGATGTAGTGTTTTTTAAAGAGTTGCGTCTTCTACTCTTTTCTAAATTGGAGCAGCATTGGGGTGGAATTGACTAATATGGGAATGTTGTTCCAGATCCTGGATGCATTTATGGAAAAGGCCTGCTGTCTTGTTTTTACTTTTTATACTCCTAGTCTGACATCTGATGATGTTCCTGGCTGCAGGTGTGCAGACAACCAGCAGAGATGGAGAGGTTATTTACAAGATAAGTGGGCTGCTAGTTGTTATAGCTTTGTAAATTATGGAGCTGGTTTTGAAGCTAGTGCAGACCTTCAAGGGGAACCAGTGGAGCTCTTTCAGGAAGAGGGTAATGTGATCATATTTCTTTAGGCCTTAGATACGATGCGCTGTGGTTTGTAGGATGCCTCCAACAGTGCCAATGTGGTGTCCAGGAGTCCATGGAGCAGGGCATTACCACCAACTAGATACAAGAGTTTTAGGCCTTGAAAAGCAGTTTGGAAGTCACTTTCTGAAAGAGATTGTTTGACTTTGTTTACTAGAGAGAGCTGCTGCCAGGCCTTATTTGTGTTTTTTGGCAATGTGTTCCTTGAGGGTGAGGTTAGTGTCCAAGATTAAACCAAGTGACTTGACATTCAGTTAAATTTGATGTTCGAAGCCATTAAGGTTCATGTAATTCAGCTAGGTTTGTACTGTATACTGTTTGGTGTGTTTAGCAAATAACAGGAAATCTGTCTTGGTTAGGCTGAGCTTCAGGTAGGAATTAGACAATCAAGTCTGGAGAATGTGCAACAATGTATCTGAAGAAAAGGAGACTAGAGTAGAGGTGTCTGTTATTGGCATTTTGGCACCAAGTAGCTCCATTGAAAGGTTGAAGATGACAGATGACACCAAGTGCATCCAATAAATGTAGTAGTCATACTTCAACTATGTGTAGTGTATAATCCAGGAATGAAGGACATCACAATTTATCAGTTGTGAAGAATTCAATTGACTCCAAATAAACAGTTCTTTCACCCATCATCCATCTCCTGGTCTGCTGCTTTTTCAGAAATGTATTCTCTGCATGCTGTTTACAAGAGGCAATCAAGCCATCAGCGCCTTTTACATCCAAGGGATTATGCTTCCATCTGAAACAAAGTTGGAATATGGCTACTGTATTTATTGGACAGTCATACTGGTGAGGGCCCTGATTCAGATGAGACATGCAAATTCACTGCGAGCCAAAACATCAATATTCCTCACCATTATAGCATCTGGAAAAATTCTCTACAGACAGGAAGCAGGAAAATGCTGGACTGAGTTCCACACAATGACCTCAGGAACCATAAGTAAGGGAGAAGTTTCTCCAGGAAACTTGATTGGAGAATAACCCAGAGCTGGATCTTGTGAATTGGCTAAAAGTTTGAGCATGTGAGCATGAATAGAAACAAAACTTTATGTAAAGTCTAACTGCAGCTAGCATCTGCTTGTTGATTGCTTGAATGGCTTGTATTGTTTTGTGGGTAATGTGTTTTCAAAAAGGGTGCACACAATGTCATCTGGGTAGAAAATAACAGGAGAAAATAAAATGGTTGAGTAGGTCGGGCTAAGAGGGGTGCAAGGAACAGAAAATTAGTAAGAGAGTGAACTCATAGTAAAATGCAAGTGAGGCCTGCGATGAGATTTGTTGTTTAACAGCACTTAGGGCTTGATTCATGAAAAGTTAGCACCGCCTTTGCGTCATTTTTTCATGCAAAAGTGGCATAAACTTACAAAATATAATTATATTTTGTGAGTTTGCTCCGCTTTTGTGTCAAAAAATGACGCAAAGGTGGAATTTACTTTTCATAAATCAGGCTATCAGCGTCTTTTTATTGATTGCTTGCATGGCTCATACTGTTTTGTTGGTAAGTTATTTTCAAAAAGGGTGCACATACATTTCATCTGGATAGGAGATGACAGGAGAAAATATATGGAAAATGGTTGTGTAGGTTGGGCTAGGAGGAGTGCAAGGAAAAGAAAATGAGTAAGAGAAAGAATCCATAGTATCATGCAAGTGAACGATGTGATGAGATTGTCTGACAGTACAGCACCTGAGTCAATGGCTCATTCCACTGCTGTTTATTGGCCTGGAGTGCAAACATGTTCTATGCTTGGGGTATAGTGACTGAAGAGATCAAAGACTACCATTATCTTGGGCACCTTCAGATAGACTGCAGTACAACTATCTAGAAGGTGTCCCCCTTCTCCTCATTCTGTGTGCCTATAATAAGAGTCTATCCTCTTCCACTGTTCTCCCTTTGAGATACTACCCTAGGGTTGGGGGTAGAGTTGTGGTCCATGTCCACTGGACCTCTCCAATTTATTGGGCATCAAGAAACATTTCCCCAGTATTCAGGAAAATCCCACTCAGTTCAGAGAAAAACTACAGAATGTTTATGAGTTGTGTAACCTGGACATCAGTTTTTTGGGATTGGCGGTGTCAAGTGAAGTCACAAAAAGACTATTAGGGAAAGTACCATGGAACCTGGAGATGAAGGTGAACTAAATGCTGCAAAAGGATGCATTATTGAATATGATTGCTGAAGTATGCCCAATAAAACTGATTTTGAAGCGCAAACAAAATAAGGGTGAGATGCTAGCTGATTATTTGAACAGACATTATGATTTGTTTGAAAGGGCTGTGGGCATAGCCTGTCCCACAGAGATGGCTCAGGAAGTTGTAGGTACTGCTTTTCTACATGGATTGTTATTTATTGTTAAGAGTCAGCTACTGCCATGTGTTTCGGTATGAAGAAGTTAGCTGAACTGGTGACAGCAGGCACCCACTTGCTTAGTCTCAAAGGAGAAAAACAAAGAAAATGCTGAGTCATAACAGATGTCTTTGAAACTGCAAAATAAGCAGAGGACCATTGAAGAGATGCGACAAGGATCCTCTCAAACAGATATGGCAAGAGAAGGCCAGAAGGTAGAAGAATTGGGGAAGGAAATGAAAATGGCAGGTGAGAATCTCTGTGAGTAGGAGGTTTGTGTTTTGCTTGTGGCCAGCTATGACATTTACAACGTTTACAACAAGAGTGTCCTGATACTGCAATTTAATCAGCAGGACTCCCCATACAACCTCTGTATCATCAGAGAACTCAAAATCATCAGTTAGGATTTTAGGACAGCCTCAGTGTTTCTGAGTGTGATATGAAGACTCTAAGGGCCAGATGTAGCAAAGACTTTGCGACTCTCAAACGGCGAAAATTGCCGTTTGCGAGTCGCAAATGCATCTTTGCTATGTAGAAATGCATTTTGCGAGCCGGAACCGTCTCGCAAAATGCATGTCCGAGTCGCAAATAGGAAGGGGTGTTCCCTTCCTATTTGCGAGTTGCAGTGGTATGCAATTCCATTTGGTCGCAAATTGACTCGCAGTTACCATCCACTTGAAGTGGATGGTAACCCATTTGCAAACGGGAAGGGGTCCCTATGGGACCCCTTCCCCTTTGTGACTGGACCAAATAATAATTTTTCAGAGCAGGCAGTGGTCCAATGGACCACTACCTGCCCTGAAAAATACCGAAACAAAAGGTTTCGGTTTATTTTTCAAAGTGCAGCTCGTTTTCCTTTAAGGAAAACGGGTTGCACTTTGAAAAAAAAACTGCTTTATTTAAAAGCAGTCATGGACATGGAGGTCTGCTGTTCCCAGCAGGCCTCCATGTCCGTGAGTGCCGTGAATCGCTATGGGGTCGCAAATTGCGACTAATAATAATATTAATGAGGTGGGTCTTTGCGACCCCCATAGCGACTCGCAGAAGGTGTCTGAGACACCTTTCTGCATCCCAAATTGCGACTTGCAATTTGCGAGTCGCAGGGACTCGCAAATTGCAAGTCGCAATTTGGGAGTTTTCTACATCTGGCCCTAAATCCCATAGATCAGAAGATCCCTTATGTGGATTTTATCAATAATGTTCAAAATTGTTTGGCTCTCAAAACCTCTGAAGTCTGATCTTTACCTTTCTCAGGCATGGTGCAGTCAGTATTTCTAACCAGCCAGTTCCCTACCATATTATTCATCCTGTGTTCATTTCTGTGGGATCTCTCAGTGATGTTTCATTTTTCCTACCTCCACTTTCCAAACAAACGTGTTAGGCAGGGTTATATTGTGTAAATTGAACTGTATTGTATTTTGTATCCTACAAGGGGTGTGCTTGAAAATACCTTCACATTAGGAAAGTGAGGTATAACTTTGTCCAGAGAAAGTAGACAAGATTGCCATATCTCCTGATTTGACTGAATTTATTTCATAAGTACCATCTGGATTGGGGTCCACTGAAATTGAAGGTTGGCCCTTAAAGAAGCTACCTAGAATACTCCAGTACCTAATAAAATATGAGGCACCAGAGTGGATCCACTCTGTAATAGAGGATTTTATTAAACAAGAGACTTTATCCACTGTTATTAGTAGATGTAATACCCCGATTCTCCTTACACTTAAGGCGGAGATGGCCAACATGTAGAGGTTCATAAAAGTCCTTGGGTATTGATAATGTGGTTATCCCAAGTTTTCCTGTGCTCCCTAACCCCACTGCCATTGTTTCTTGCATCCCAGGAAATGCCCAATGGTTTACTCTTGTTGGTCGTTGTTTCACTTTTTTCTCCATTTTCATACATGACCAAAGTTAGTATTTTTTCTCATTTACAATCTGAGAACCTAACTCCGTCAAGGATTTACAGTCTCCCTCAATCTTTTCTCTAGCCCATATAGAAGGATTTGGATATGCTGGTTTTCCTCCAGAGTTCTACTGTAATTCAATATGTAGATGATTTATATCAAGCATTAGTTACCCTAGATCATTGCAAGGAGGATTCAGTTTATCTACTCACCCAATTGGCTAACGAAGGGGACCAGGATGCAAAGAAAATAAATGCAGTTCTGCCTTCCGTGAGTATAATGCATTGAGCTCAAAATCTCTGATGGCAAGTGTCCATTGTCTTCTGAGCGAGTTGAATCCACCCATAAGTTGCTCTGTAACTGTCTCCCAGGTAGGCACCTTTTTGACGATGGCTGGATACTGTGGAGAGTTGATTCAGGGCTATGATGCAGTGGCAAAACCTCGGGAAGAACATGTCTGAAGAAATACCCCTGAACCCTTACAGTGGTAAAACGGAAAACAAGCTCTAACTTATGCACCAATTTTAGGGTCCCTTGATTATTTCAATCCATTTAATGAAATGCCATGGACTGAATTCATTTGCACTTGGAGTGTTTATACAAAAACATGAGGCTCAAAAAAGGCCCTTAGTTTATTGATCTTTAGATCTAGACACAGCCACAGCTGGGTTTCCACCATGTTTACATTTTGTAGCGCCTGCAAATCTTGTTGAAGCTTCTGAAAATATTAAGTTGAGCTGCAGTGTCCTATTCTATGGTTGCACATCTCCCCACTATAAACACTCAACATCTCTCCATTGCCTGTCTGTCTCAGTATGAAATAGTGTTGCTACTTCCGATATCACTTTGACCCACTGTCCTGCTTTGAACCCTGTTTCCTTAACACCCATGAGTGATGATGGAGAACCACATGACTGTGCCCTACCCCCTACTCATTTTACTATCCCTTTATAAGTTTGACTGATATGCCCATTATCGGCTGTGGGCTAACATATATTATGGAAGGATCATGTTTTAAGCTTGATGAGAGTTTTCTAGTCTCTTGTTTTGCTGTACGTATTGAATATCAAATTGAGCATTTCTCTGCTCTGAAGTCACAGTGACGGTTGCTCTTACTCACTCTTAACCATAGAATAGTTTGTTACTGTGGACAGAGACTCAAAGTATATGTAAATCCTTTAAAATTAATTGCAGTTACTAAAAAGGATGGTAGTGGTGAAGTGTGCTACACACCAGCATCCTCATGATGATGTTTCAAGGCGCAATGCTCTGGCCAATTCTGCTGCTAAGAATGCCACATTGCCTAAAACCAATAATGTTGGCTTGTATGTTATAAGGACCAATCTAATTCCTGTGGCAACTTTAAAAGATGTGTCTCATTTGCAGGAGTAAACCACTGCAAATGAAAAATAGTTCTGGATCAAGCAGCAATACTGAAGAGACTCTGAGGGGGTGTGCAGCAATGGTACTGGGCATGGGATTGCACCAAAATCCTTACTCCCCTACCTCCCTAGGTTATATCCCAGAGCAGGCCATGTTGATATTAGGGACTGCATGATACATGTTGCTGTCATCCATACATACCAGAAAAAGGATTAACGCCATACCCGCTGCTCACCCTTCCCCTTTGGTGTCCCTTCATGTATATCCAGATAGATTTTATTCAGATGCCCAAATGTGCAAATTATTTATATTTTCTTCTTGTGGCATTGATGTTTTCAGGATGGTTGTATCCCTCCTTTCAAGGAGTTGAATCAAACCAATCAAGCTAAAATATAAAAGAGACTCTGAGGGGGTGTGGGGAGACAGTATTGGGCATATGATTGCACCAAAATCTCCACTCCTCTACCTCCCCAAGTTATATCCCAGAGTAGCCCATGTTGATACCTGGAACTGCATGATGCATCCTGCTTCCAGCCCTTTTTAACCGCCCTTCATTTCTTCCATAGCCCAGAATTAGTGACAATCCTTTGCCATATGCCTGTCATATATATCAAGAAAGGGATTAAGGACAGCCCCACTGTTCACCCTCCCCCTTGGCGCCCCTTCATGCTTATCTAGATAGATTTTATTCAGATGCCCCTGCCCCAATATGCATATTTTTCATACTTTGTTCTTGTTGTAGCGATGTTTTCAGGATATGGATATCCCTCCTTTCAAGGAATCGAACCAAATCAGTAACAACCACAGGATACTCTACATGTCAACAATAGATAAGGCAGTGTGTAAGGCCCTAGGAGGAGGCATTATCATTGCACCTTTTACCTAGAATCCTTAGGAAAGGCAGAATAGAAAAATGGTACACTTAAGAAAAAGGTACCAAAGGTATGATCAGAAATATTGTTTAAATGGGCTAATGCCCTGGCATTAGCATTAGGGTCCCTGAGAATCATCCCTTGCCAGATGACAAAATTGATCCTGTATGAAATAATCATGGGTCAATCCATGATGCTCTCCTTGAACCTTAAAAAACCTTGGGCCAGATGTATCATACAACCGATTTGCAAATCTCAAATAGCGATTTTTAAGAAATCGCTATTTCAGAAATCCAAAAAGGTATGTGTGATTATTGCGATTCGGTAATAGCGATTTCTTAAACATCGCAAATGCTATTACCGAATCGCACATAGAGAATCTGTCCCCATTCGCACCTATGAGCCTCTTGGCCCATATCTGCGAATTTTTTGCATTTCCAAAATTGCGATTTCTTAATCAGAAATCACAATTTTGGAAATGCAAAACCCCAGGGTGCTGGGGGCCTAAGGCCCCCTCTGCTGCACCTCAAAACAATTTTTGGGGACATGTAAGGTGCACACATGCCAAAAGGGCATGTGTGCTTTACATGTACATTTTAAAAATGCATTTTAAATGCATTTTTAAATTTTGTACATGGTTACCACCAGGTTCAACCTGGTGGTAAATAGCGATTCCTAAATGCCCAAATCGCATTTAGGAATGGCTTCATACATGTGCTAAGAAATCGCAAATAAGGAATCCTTATTTGCGATTGCTTATTTAGAGAGTCGCAATTTGCGACTCTCTAAACAGGGTGGCAATTTTAAGGAATCGCTATTTTAGCGATTCTTTAAAATTGCGTTCAGAATGTCTTTCATACATTGTGAATTGGCTTTTTGCGTTCGCAAATGGGCATTTGCACCGTTTGCGAATGCAAAAAACCTTGATACATCTGGCCCCTTATCTACAACTAATCTGGCTTTGCATTTAAATGATGATGCAGTGCTACAATATTGCAGAAAGCTTATACAATGCCTTTATAGCTTTAATTCTCAGGGACTACCAACTATACCTGAGTGTGTGAATGAGGCCTGCCATTTGCGTATCTAGGGAATTGGACCTACATATGTGTCTACCAGAAGGAGACAGAAATTAGAGCTTCACTGCATGGACCCTAAGAGAGCATACTCATCACCAACTCAGCCACCAAATATCATGGTTGGATCCAGTTTTCACACTGCAAAAGAGTTGCTGCTCTTAGAAACAATGGTGTTTCTGCCACCACCTCAAGGCTTGTACCTGGCCTCGGATGTGTTACAAAAGCTGTTCCTGCTGTAGCCCAACCATCCGCAAGTGGGCTAAGTGCCCTCTACCTTTTTGTACTCCACCACTGCAGCCTATGGTGGCCCCATCAACCTCTCATCGCTACTATTACCTCCATCCGTTAAAAGAAGCTTCTTCCTTCTTGATGACTGATACTTCTTTTGGTCTGGCCTGCTATCTTCATCATTGCACTGAGCATCTGGTGGGTGGTGGGTACATCCTTGCTGCAAAATAACGAATTAAACAAAGACTGAACTGTGCCTACAAGAGTACCTTCTTTGTATTGCTGCTGGAAAAGTATAGACAGACAATGTCTGCTCTTGCCGCATTTGCACACACATCTGTTGATGTGGAGGATATCATTCCTTTCATTGAAATGCCCATCAAGTTTAATGAAACTTACCTTCATTTTTCCCACTTTAGACATAGATTGGCAGTGAGTGTTGGGATATCCTTCTCTTCTTTCTCAGGTCTTGCATAGGTCAGCAATGCAATCCTTTTAATTGCAACATGCCAGCAATGACTGAGCAAGGATATATTTACAAGCACCGAAGAGTCAATAGCTCCAGTTTTTTAGCTGAACACAGCAAATGTGATTTTACAGTGGAGAACATTCCTTTTGAGTAATTTCCCTTTTACTATCATCTTTCCCATGGACATTGTGTGTTATTTATTTTTTATTACTCACTGAGTAGAAATCAAGTACGAGAAATCATGCAGTTTATCTGGATGGCTAGGTCTGTTAGAGACTCCTTCATGAGCACCAGTTCAAAAATAGACCATTCTGATTGGCCCAGGGAGTTTCATTGTTAGGCCCTGGGGACCCCATCTCCTACGGCTCTTTATTTTAATTAGAGGGAAGGCGTGTCATGTGCATCCTCTTCCTGAGCCTTCTCAGGCCCTAGGGACCCTATTCCCCAGAGTCTTTTTTAATGAAAGGGGTGGGGCATGCAACCCACTCTCCAAGCCTTCTAAGGCCATGAGGCCACATCCCTGAGAGCCACTATTTGAATTGAAGGGAGGGGGGCTGCTTGGCCCCCACCCAGAGCCTTTTCCAGCCCTGGGTACCCCATCTCTCTGGTCCCACACTATCAAAGGTGGACCCCTGGTACCCACCCAGAGCTCAAAACATCAGTCTGGGGGTGAGGGCAGAAGCATAAAGGGATTCACTCAGCTTCCAAATGTGATGCTAGAAAATCAAAGGGGAAACAGCACCATCAAGCAATCCAGAGTTTCATGAAAAATGTTTTGGAGACCCTCACCCAATTGTTTATATCAGTGCTGTATATGATACCCACTGATTTACTTTTAGTGGATTGCATCATCATCAAGCCTCCTACCTGGGTATGGAGTAATCCAGGTAGGTTTTAACTCCACCAGAAGAAAGAGTCTCTGGTTATAGGACTGTGGTGGGATCAGTCATATGGTGAGATATGTACTCCTGAGTTAAATACATGGTTTACATGTTCCCTATATTTTACCATTAGGAGACTCTGCAGTCAGTGCTCAGGTCATCACAAGGTAACCTATAGGGAAAATGAAACAGTGGTGATAGGTGGCTCCATGAGCAGTAGTGTCACAATTTCAATGGGGTTGCTAGCTGTAGATGTTTCTGGAACCAACCCTGACAGTAAATGGTGTTTGAGCACAGAAATTCACAGCTGAATCAGACACTGCCGCAGAAAATGCTCAGAAGCCATTCTTCACCACCCCAGAATGTAAAATTTAGACACTCAGGTAGCACTCCAAGAGATTATTTTTGGGCATTTTGAACATCATTCTGGGGCTTCATAAGATCATTCAGTGCCCTTAGAAGGTTATTAATCTAGCCCAACTGATCTTCTCACAATGTAGATGCACGCATTAGTTCTTTCTTCATGCTATTGACATTGGTGACTGTTATGAAGGGCATCTTTCCTACAGCAGGTCTTCCCCAGCCCTTTGAAACCTCCATTTGACCTTTACTGGGTGGCCATGGGTCTAGTGTGTCCTGGCTGCCCGCCAGATGTTATTGCTGGGATTTTCACAGGAGCCAGTACACGGATAGCCACAGTTATTGGTGGTGCGAGTCCAAAGGGGGCTTTTGGGCACACAGATATCCATAATGAGACAGGACTCTGTGGGATGTTATAGACCTTGTGTTCGCAGAGTCACACAAGCTTGATGGACCAAACTTGTCTTGAAGGAGAGCTGTTACCACTGAAGGCTTGTGATCATCTTTCCTCTGGCACAGTGGCAAACACAGTTGAAGCTGATGACCTTACTGCTTCACCTTGGATGAAACAACAATTACAATTTTAACTTCGATGATAGCTGTTAAAAAATAATTATATTGTTTTACCTATTGAACATTTTCCCTCCATTGATGTTTATAATGTCAAACTTGTGATCAATGTTTTTTCATACTACTGATGGAGTTGAGGATCAAAAAAATAATATTACAAATAATTAATTAATTATTATGAGAACAACTGATACTGATTGAAGTGAACTTATTTGGGGGTTCATGTGACCAAACAGGGTAGGGCTAGTGTACCTAAGCCGTGAAACCAAGCATTTTATTGGATCTCCTGTTCCAAGGATCATCATTCTACACCTTGGTAAAACTGTGCAAAGCAGGATCTCTCAAACATGTGGCAGTATTAGCAATGTTGAACAATCCTAGATTATTGAGGACATATACCACTCTTTAATGACAACATAGAGGTATAGTCAATTTAAGAATGTAGATGCACAATTATTCATTTTTAGTGTTAAAAGAAAAACAGTACTGTGTTATGATGCTTAGAAATCGATAAATACGCAGGTGTTGTTAAAAAACAACTAGATTAGCTGAATCTCCGCAACTCCACCTACCGCTTTTTGAAGAGTTGGCCCTATTAGCTAAATAATCAGTGGGGGTGCAGATCTACATCTAATTTCTTACATAATTTATAAGCAATATTGTTGCTACAGACTCTCCAAAATTCTCTGGGCACCATGTTGCAATGGTGTCCCATCCAATAACAATGTGTTGTTAGCAGAGGTATGTTGTGCCACAGTCAAATGAGACAGCTGAGCCACTCTGGTGAGTAGATAAATGAACTTATAGAACAGGACAATTACCCAAAGGATGTCCTGGTACTTAGTATGTATGTACAAGCCTATTGTGCCTAAGGAAGACTATGGTTAGCTGCAGAAATGATAGGTCTTCATGGCCCCCCTACATACAAACTGTTTATATGGAGTTGTCATGGATAATGGAAAAATAATCCAATGTTTGGCTGCCAGCACAAAAAAGAATGCTCTGCAAGTCTAGGGGCCAGTTGTAGGTACGATGCAAATTGCGACTTGCAATTTGCGAGTCTGAGCGACTCGCAAATTGCAACTTGCAATTTGCTATGCAGAAAGGTGTCTCAGACACCTTCTGCGACTCGCAATGGGGTCGCAAAGACTCACCTCAATAATATTAATGAGGTGGGTCGCAGTTTGCGACCCCATTGCGAGTCAGGGCACTCACGGGGATGGTGGCCTGCTGGAGACAGCAGATCACCATGTCCGTGACTGCTTTTTAATAAAGCAGTTTTTTTTTTCCATCTGCTACCCGTTTTCCTTAAAGGAAAACGAGCTGCACTTGGAAAAAAATACCGAAACCTTTTGTTTCATTTTTTTTTCAGAGCAGGCAGTGGTCCATAGGACCACTACCTGCTCAGCAAAAATATTTTTGTGATCATTCACAAAGGGGAAGGGGTCCCATGGGGACCCCTTCCCGTCTGCGAATGAGTTACCATCCACTTCAAGTGGATGGTAACTGCGAGTTGATTTGCGACCGCTTTTGCGGTCGCAAATCAACTTACATCGCGTTGCGAGTCGATTTGCGACCGCTTTCGCGCTCACAAATCAACTTACATCACGTTGCGAGTCGCAAATAGGAAGGGGACACCCCTTCCTATTTGCGAGTCGGAAACACATTTTGCGAGTCGGTTCCGACACGCAAAATGCGTTTCCACATCGCGTGAGGGATTTTGCACCTCGCAAACAGCGTTTTTCGCCGTTTGCGAGGCGCAAAGGCCTTGCTACATCTGGCCCTAGCTTTTTTAACATGTGGAATATTTAGTAAGCCTGCTGTAGAGGAATTTGAAAATCTCTTATGAAGTTAAGGCTTGATTGTCTCCTGTAAGTAGAGTGTCTCTTGTTTATAAAAGGCATGGTGAATAATTCACGTCTTGAACGGAATTAATGTATGAACTGGAACTCACTGTAATTCAGCCAAAATTCTAGTCCATGTATGTAATCCCAACATGAAATAAATGATCCGATTTTGAAAAAGTTGTAATTTATTTTTGTGAAACTTTATAGAGCTTAAGAATAGAGACTTTCAATAACTCAGCTGAGAAAGTATGATGGGAGGGAATGCTTTTTTTCTACATTTCATTTGAAGAAGAGGACCAATTTTCTTCAAAACTTTCAAGTGAAGTTATGTAGATGGCAAGATCTTGCTAATTTGTAGTGACAAGGCAAGCTTGATATCAGTAATGATTCTTAGGTTTATGGCAGTTGAAATTGGAGCAAGGGCTGACCTAATTAGGAGAGCCACTGCTCTGGCAGAAGGCTACTTTGAGGACCCAAAATCAGGTTTTCTGCCTTTCTCTGCCATTCCCTTGGCTATGGTTAATAGCATGGGTTTAGAGTGAATTGCTATGTATCTCATATTGTCCCATCCTGTCATTTAAGTGAACCGCAAGTTGGGTATCATCAATGTATGTCATGAATATCAAAACAAATAAATTAAATTAACCATACCAATCAAGCCAGATAAATGTTGAATCAATCAATCAATCAGTTTTTGTAGAGCATGGATACTCACCTGTGAGGGTCTCAAGTCACTGGTGAATGACGTGTGGCTAAATGTAAAGCCAGGTGGCACACCTTGTTTTACTGATCTAAACACTGGAAGAGAAGAAGACAATTTTACTGCTTAATATCTGTACAAAGAATGACACAAATAAGGGATCCCAAGAACCATGTGGCATAAATTTTATGTCAAAAATGTTGTGACTGAGATGGAGGGGAAAGGTAGTGAATTTTGGGACGAGGAATGTGTTTAATGTGGATACATTGTTAATACCATATTTTCTCCAGAATGCCATCACACCTTTTCTGTGCCTTTTTATTAAAATTGTACGAAAGTTTGTTTATAAAAAAATAAGTGATTATCCATTATTGTGTAGTAGAATATTAATTTCAGAAATATCATATTTTGTATATAATACTATTTTTAAAATATCATTGTATTTAATATTGTTTACTTTTATACAGTTGTAATAAATATCATTGTTTTCATTATTTTATGTATTTATTTGGTATTGTTTTGTTGTAAGTGTTAGTATTATAAGCTTAAGTGTTATTAATTATTTTAATAGTTTTTAACTGTAAATGTTTAGTTTAACACTTTTTAAATATATATATATATATATATATATATATATATATATATATATATATATATACACCAAACAATTCCTGCTGTTCTTTCTGATTTTGCCACACAAAGTCGGAACACCGCTATGGGTGCAGGACCCATAAATAATTATAAAAATAACTCAATAGTAGACAGGCACTCCAAACAACTTCAATGTTTACTTAAGGCTTGTAAAGTCTTTCAAAAAGTGACAAAGTATCGACTTGCAGTGGCAATGCGTTTCAACCATTACAGTCTTCTTCATTAGCCCAATACATTACAGAAGCCCCCTCTGCCGTAGAAAATATACCATTAGCAATACAGACATTAAAGACAGATTAATATAAAGAAAAAATACTCAATAAGCACAACACACAGGGTGTGGCCACACCCCATAACCACCTAACCTTACATCCTGTATGGACTTCACCCGGGTGCAGAGGAGGTTGCCCACAAGACCTGGCCAGTCGGCAGACCCTGAGGCCAAGCTCCCTAACATCCAACCCCATGCTGTGCATTGCCCTTTGGCCATGTGTGCGGGTGTTGTCTGTGGCCTCTCTGGGTGTGAGAATAGGTGTGAGAGGCCATATTAGATTATCTGTCTGGGTGTGAGTGCATACATCAGTATTTTAGTGGGTGCGACAGTGTATGCGTGGGTCTGTGAGTGTGCTCATAGGAGTGTCAGTGGGTCTGTGAGTGGATGTGTGACAGACTGAGTAGGTACGTGTGTGGGTGGGTACATGTCTGTGTGTGTCTGAGTGGGTGCATGAGTGTCTGACTGGGTCTGTTAGTGGATGCAGGAGTGTCTGAGTGGGTCTGTGAGTGGGTGCGTAAGTGTCTGAGTGGGGGGGTGAGTAGGAGAAATTGACTGAAAGAGAGACAGAAAGAGAAAGAGAAAGTGAGGGAAAAAGATAGAGTTTTTCTAGGGTTTGATGTCTGATATACTTACAATTACATATTTGTGTACAATTTAAAATCAAAAATATTTTTACTGTTTTAAAAAAGAATAATATTTCTAGCTGGACCCAAACCGCCCAATCCCCTCAATGCTCAGTGTGATGGTCTGCGACTTTCACACTGAGCTATGTTTTTTTTTAGCCCTTTATGGGCTATCTGGGACCCCAAGAGAGCACTCAAGGGCTCCCCTGACATCCCTATATATTTATTTATTCTTTTATTTTGTTTTTTATTTTAAAAATAAAATTCCCTTAACAGGCTACATGGGACCGTGAGGGAGGGCTCCCTCGTGATCCCTCCTAAGATATTCATTTAGTTATTTAAAAAAAAAAACATTGATATAAAATGCCCTTTACAGGCTAGCTGGCACTGTGGGGGGAGCCTTAAGGCTTCTCCTGCAGTGCCATTGCTTCAGCAAGCACAGAGTGGCTTTGACAGCAGCTCAGTGCTTGCTGAAGCATTTCATCTCTGCCCCTTGCATGCGTAAAGGGGACAGAGATGGAAGCTCTGCTGTTTAACAGCAGGACATGCTTTAAAGGTCCCACTATCAAAAAGCAGAGTGTTTGCTGCAGCCAAGCCACAGCAAACAGCTATGTCACAGGGGTTGGCACCCCCGAGGCATAGTAGGAGCCGGCCCTGGTGGGTGACGGTCCTCAGGGCCATCAGTGGCTCTATGAGGGGGGCCTTCCTCCAAGGAGAATAGCCCCAGGGGGTGGTGGTCCTTGGGGCTTGAGAGTCCCATAGGGACCCCCTTTCTTTTAATGATTTGTCCTGGGGTGTGGTGGTCCCCAGGGCAGCGGGATGGGGTTGTGTGTTGCCCGTGAATAAATTGGATTCTGCCCTGAGGAGGTGGTGGTCCCTCATGGCTGCGGGGAGGCTGTGTAGCCCCTCTTCAAACAAAGTGTAGCCCCAGGGGTGGTGGTCACTGGGGCATGGGGGCACTGGGCCTCCCCCACTTAATTTAAACATTTTTGCCCCAGGGGTTGGTGGTCCCCAGGGCCCTGTGCTCCTCCCTCATCTATGATGCTCCCGGAACCTGGCCCACCTGAGGGGAAATTTAAAAAAAGCCTAGGAGACCTCATTTGTTCATTTTTTTAAATCTCAGAAGCATCCGCTGAATCACTTGTGGATTTTTCTAATTTGTTTTAAAAAACAAAATGGTTTATAGCCCTGGTGGGGTCCCTCAAGGACCCCAGCACTAGGGCTAAAGTGTCTGAGTAACTCTACCCTGGCCCCTTTTCTTTTTTTAGTCTTTTTTTATAGGACTCAGTTGAAGCCAAGTCCCAAGATGGCTGCCAACACTTCCTTGTTGAAGGTGAAAACTATAATGGCGGCGCACCACTAGGTTAGTAATTATTTATATAGAAAATGAAGAAAGTCCAATTCTCCTATAGTAAAGATGAAACAAATCTTCTTTTTGTTTCCATCCAATTCCAAAGAATTTTTTTCACAAAGATCTTGTTACAGCATTATAATGACAGCCAACGCGTTTCGCCCTTCAACATAGGGCTTCTTCAGGGCTGTAACGTGGCATGAAACAATAATATGAGACAAATAATAATACAGAAGACAACAAAAGGAAAACAAAATTACAAATATACAAAATGCAACATCATCACCTTAATACACAATACAAACAAGACAAGTTCGTAATACGAGACATGTAAGTACGTAGACAAATATATAAAAACAAAATATATATATAACAATAGGTCAAAGAGTATAACTAAAATATCTAATATATAAGAAGTATAATATTGTGCAGAGAACTGGCATGGAAGTA
Organism: Pleurodeles waltl; assembly: GCF_031143425.1. NCBI lineage: Eukaryota > Metazoa > Chordata > Amphibia > Caudata > Salamandridae > Pleurodeles > Pleurodeles waltl. The sequence goes on along the minus strand of NC_090446.1, from coordinate 1,175,960,526 downwards.
GATTCAAGACCATAACGTGAGAAATCAGTCGAACGTCAGGTGGAATAAGAGAAAAGTGTAAAGTGCTGTGGAAACGTAGTACCCAGTGTAAAAGTCGAGGTAGTGCTCAGAAGAATCAAATATGGCAAATCTAAGAAAAAAGAAACGAGCATACCTATATAGTGTCCAGGCAGTCATAATTGGAATATTCCTAGGGGAATATTTCTAATGTGCCTAGTAAAGAAAAAGAGGGAAAGAATAAAATTAGGAATGATAAGGGCCATATTTATTTAATAATAATATGAAAACCCTGCAAAAGTGATAAGTCCTGATAGGTAAAACCCTGGAAAGTATTTTACTCGTCAGGTGCCTGTCGGTTCAGCAAGTATTTGTGACTATCACAACATAGTAGTTGTCAAAAAATGATTATCGCTGAAACAAAACATCAGGGGATCCAAAAACTAATTGCACCGTAAGTATCGGCTGGAAATACGGGAAAAGAAATATCTTACCCGAAGTTCTTTCAAAATGTCAAAGCAGTAATGTCCGTGGCCATTATTACGGCGAGTAGCTAATCAAGTCAAGAGAAGTCCCGCAGCACCACGCCGGCCCCAGGTAACGGGTGTCGCAGTTCCATTATGGAACGTGTATGGTAAGTAGTAGTTAGAACCCGGAAATCCGGGCACGGCAGGCAACAGCTATAAAAATAGATGATGGACTAAAGAGTAGCGGCCATCTTAGAAGTACTGAAACAAGTGTCCCTGTTAAGTCCAGGAAGAAATGAGTTTCACGAGAACGACAGGCAATGGCTATGAAGAAGGAAGATGGACTAAAAAGTAGCGCCCATCTTGAAGGTACTAAAAACAAGTGTCCCTGTTATGTCCAAGAAGAAGTGAGTGTCACGAGAAGAAAGTAAAGAGGACAACGAGGTAGGGGAGGGGGCAACCACATATTTATATATCACATAGATGCTCAATATATCTCGGCATCCGATAAATTGAAAATAAAGGCCTATTTTACAATTCCTTGGTAAGTAATTGGGAAGTGCTGGTCACTCAAGAATCTTTACAAATCGTAAATCATGTACAACAGTGTTTATGAAAAACAATAAGATTATTGATAACAGATATTGAATTCCACAACAGAAAGATAGGTAGGTTCCAAACAAATTAGTAATTCACTGAAATCTCAATTAATACCACTACATAGATTTCTTAATGGCCTAATGTAGGATATTGAGAACAATGGTAAGAACCATTAATAACACATATGAAAATGGTGGTTGGGGAAGCAAATGATTATCATAGGAATTGTGATCGCTGTAATCCCATTGGTAGGTAGTGTTACTAGTTTTAGCAAAGTTACAGAGAACAGCTATGTAAAAAGTTCCTAACATAATAAAACCAGAATACCAAATGTTATGCTATATCAACATAGTCACTGCAAAGCCATACATAAACACACAATTTGAAATGCATAAAAAATGGGAAAGAAGCACATTGTTATAAGAAATAGTGGAATTCATGGTCAGTATTATGTCCCAGTTCAACTGCTCGTAGATGGCAGATCCAAGCTGCCTCCCTTTGGTGCAATATTAGTTCTCTATTACCACCTCTAGGATGAGCGGGAATATGGTCTATCCCTTGGAACCAAATGTGTGCGTCATTTGGATGGACTAGTGTTATGTGGGATATAAGTGGATATCTGCTGTCATTGTTCTTAATAACACGTATATGTTCTTGTATTCTTAATTTTAAAGATCGTATGGTACTTCCCACATAAATCTTGTTACATGCACATCCTAAGACATAAATCAAAATTTTTGTGTTGCAATTGATAAAATGCTTAATGACATATGTCCTAGTAGTATTATAGCAAAAGTCTTTGGACTTGTCCAAACCAAAAGCACAAATGTTGCATTCATGACATGTGAAAAAACCCTTCGGTTTCGTGGAAACCCATGTAGTTGTATTTGCAACTGAAACATAGCTGGGGCATAGTTGATCCCTGAGTGTTATCTCCCTACGATAAGTGATCTTAGGTGTTCTTGATACATGCCCTTTAAGTCCCGGAATATCAATCAGCAGATGCCAGTGGCGTTTTAAAATCTTAAAAATATCTTGGCTGAGAGCTGAATATCGGGTCACAAAAGACAGCTGTTCTGTGCGGTTCCTTTTGTCCCTATGGGATTTCATCATCAGAGTATCTTTCCTAGAGATTTCCATGATCCATTTTTCCGCTTTAGAGAGGATCTTGTTGTTATATCCTCTTTTGATTAATTTCTGTTTGACATGTTGAATTTGTGTAAGGAAAGTGTCATTGGTACTCCAATTGCATCTCACGTGCACCATCTCGCCAAAAGGAATATTGTGGATCACAGATTGTGGGTGGGCACTCGTCGCATGGAGAAGACTATTGCAGGCTGTAGATTTCCTATATAGGACACTTTGTACACAGTCATGTTCTATGAAAAATCTAATGGCCAGGAAGTCGATTGTATCTTTACTATAGTGTAAACTAAGTTTAACATTGTATGGGTTATCGTTAAGAAAGGCATAGTACATGGTTAGTTGTTAAATTGTCCCATTCCATAGTATGATGATATCATCAATATACCTCCCCCAAAAGACAATAAATTCCATCCATGGGGAAGCATTTTTCCCCCAAGCATGTATTTTCTCATACCAGCCCATAAACAGACATGCGTATGATGGGGCAAATTTTGAACCCATCGCGGTCCCTTGTATTTGTTGAAACTACTCAGTGTAGTTTTCACCTTAAATTTAACATGAGTAAGGGGCAGAACCCAATTACTACATACAGATGTTATTTATGTTTCACAAGGTATATAATTTTTTATAACAATTACAGAGGATTCTTTAGAAAAATAGGGTATTAAAAATTTAGGGCCTGATTTAGAGTTTGGTGGAAGGGTTACTCTGTCACAATGTTGACTGATATCTCGTCTGCCAAAATCTAAATCTCATATCCAGTGTTTCTATTTTCTCACTTACCACATTCCCTTTTCCCCAGGTCTACTGCAAACGAACATATCCCTTTTATGTATGATTGCCTGTGAGAACATATGTGTGTGTGAAATGTAATTTCCTCTGTTAGTTCCGGATTCTGACTGCTGTATTCTGAAAGAAATCCACTGGCTAGTTAATCTTGTGTTATTCTAACATCCACCACAGTGGTTTCTGGGATAAAATTCATGACTTTATGCATTTGCTAATAAGCTCTATGGAATGAACAACGTAAAATACTTGCAAAAAAGACCCACACTATACCCCTTTTGAAACATTCAATTATCATCTCTGTATCTGATTTCTCATGCCCCATCTATAGTTATGTGTTCTTGGTCAATCAATCAATCAATCAATCATTGTATTTATAAAGCGCTCTACTTACCCGCGAGGGTCTCAAGGCGCTGGGGGGGGGGGGTGCTGCTATTGCTCGAAGAGTCAGGTCTTGAGGTGTCTTCTGAAGGTGAGCAGGTCTTGGGTTTGATGTAGGCTGGTCGGGAGGGTGTTCCAGGTCTTGGCAGTGAGGTAGGAGAAGGATCTGCCACCGGAGGTCTTACTTTGGATGCGGGGAACAAAGGCGAGGGCGAGGTTTGCAGAGCGGAGATGTCGGGTGGGGGTGTAGAAGCTGAGTCTGTTGTTCAGGCAGGTAGGTTGGTCCGGCGTTGTGGAGTGCTTTGTGTGCGTGGGTGAGGAGCATGAAGGTGATCCTCTTGTCGACGGGGAGCCAGTGAAGGTCTCTCAGGTGGGGGGTGATGTGGCTGTGGTGGGGCACGTTGAGTATTAGTCGGGCGGAAGCATTTTGGATGCGTTGTAGGTGTTGCAGGTGTTTGGCCGGAATGCCTGCGTAGAGTGCGTTGCCGTAGTCTAGCCTGCTGCTAAACGGGGCCTGTGTCACTGTTCTTCTTGTTTCGGTCGGGATCCACTTGTAGATCCTGCGGAGCATGCGGAGGGTGTTGTAGCAGAAGGAGGAGATAGCGTTGACCTGCTTAGACATGGAAAGGGAGGAGTCGAGGATGAATCCAAGGTTCCATGTGTGTTAGTCGGTGTCGGTGGGGTTCCCAGTGAGATTGGCCACCATGAGTCAATCCAGGCAGAGGGGGTGGGCCAGAGGATGAGGACCTCCGTCTTGTCTGAGTTCAGTTTCAGACGGCTGCTTCTCATCCAGTTGGCGTTGGCCTTCATTCCCTCGTGGAGATTGGTTTTGGTGGTGTGCGGGTCCTTGGTTAGGGAGAGGATGATTTGGATGTCGTCAGCGTAGGAGATGATGTTGAGGTTGTGTTGGCGGGCCACTTGTGCAAGGGGGTCCATGTAGATATTGAACAGCGTCAGGCTGAGGGAAGAGCCCTGGGGTACGCCGCAGATGATGTCAGTGGCTTCGGATTGGTAGGGGGGAGGCAGACTCTCTGGGTTCTGCCGGAGAGGAAGGATGTGGTCCAGTCGAGGGCCTTTTCTTGGATACTGGCTTCATGGAGGCGTGTTTTCAGAGTGCAGTGGCAGACCACGTCGAAGGCGGCTGACAGGTCCAGAAGGATGAGGGCAGATGTTTCGCCGTTGTCGAGTTGGTGTCTGATGTCGTCTGTGGTTGGCGAGGAGGGCGGTCTCGGTGCTGTGGTTTCATCTGAATCTGGACTGGAAAGGGTCCAGGATGTTGTTGGCTTCGAGGTGGCAGGTCAGTTGCGTGTTGAGGATTTTCTCGATGACCTTCGTGCGGGAACGGGAGTAGGGAGATTGGCCGGAAGTTCTTGAGGTCCTTGGGGTCGGCCTTGTACCTCTTGAGGAGGGTGTTGATTTCGGCGTGCTTCCAGCTTTCCAGGAAAGTCACTGTTTCGAAGGAGATGTTGATGACCTTCCGTAGATGGGGTGCAATGGTTGCATCGGCTTTGTTGTGTACGTGGTGCAGGCATGGGTCTGACGGTGATCCTGAGTGGATGGAGTTCATGATCTTCCGTGTTTTGGGTGGTGTTCCCAGACGTGGGGTCTGGCTTGATCGGGGTGGACGTTGTGTTGAAGCTGTCGTGGATGTTGGTGATCTTCCAGTGGAAGGGGGTGGCCAGTGAGTCGCACAGTTCTTGAGAGGGTGGGATGTCGTTGATGTTGGCGGTGGGGTTGGAGAGTTCCTTCACGATGCTGAAAAGCTCTTTGCTTTTGTGTGCGTTGTTATCCAGGCAGTCTTTGAAGGAGGATCTCTTGGCTTGTCTGATGAGTTGGTGATGCCTGCAGGTGGCGTCCTTGTGAGTTGCGTGGTTGTCAGATGTGCGTTCGTGGAGCCATATCTTCTTTCGTTTCCGGCAGTTGCACTTGGAGTTTTGGAGCTCACTAGTGAACCAGGTTGCTTTCTTGCTGGCTTGGTTGTTGGTGGGCTTCTTGAGTGGTGCGAGGAGGTTGGCACAGTCATTGATCCACTGTCTGAGGTTGTGAATGGCGTTGTCTGAGTGGGTGGGGTCGGTTGGCGGGTTCTGGGCAAGGGTGCTGGTCAGCTGATCTTCAGTGAATTTGCTCCAGCAGCGATGGGGAGGCTGTTGGGTGCGGTGGTGCTTGGTTAGTTTCTTGAAGGTGAAGTGGATGCAGTGGTGGTCAGTCCAGTGGAGTTCGGTGGTGTGGTTGAAGGCGACATGGGTGCTTGTGGAGAAGATGGGGTCAAGCGCGTGGCTGGCGGCGTGGGTGGGGTGACAAGTTGTCTGAGGCCGAGGTTGGCAAGGTTGTCGATCAGAGTGGTGGAGTTGGCGTCGTTGTTGTTCTCAAGGTGGACGTTTAGGTCCCCGAGGAGGATGTAGTCCATGGAGGTGAGTGCGTGGGTGCTGGCGAGGTCGGCGATGGAGTCGCTGAGCTGTGCCCAGGGTCCGGGGGGCCTGTAGACGAGCGTTCCTCTGAGGGTGGTGTTGGGGTCGGTGTGGATTCGGAAGTGTAGGTGCTCGGCGGACTTGAGGGTGTCGTCCGTGAGGGTGTGGACTTTGATGGTGGACTTGTGGACGATGGCTATTCCCCTCCGATTCCGTTGTTGCGATCTCTGCGGGTGATCTTGTAGCGGTCTGGGATGGCTATGGCGATGTTGGGCGCTGAAGAGTCGTTCCACCAGGTTTCGATCAGGAAGGCTACGTCTGAGGCGGCAGTGTCGAGCAGGTCCCAGAGTTCGATGGCATGCTTGCGTGCAGAGAGGGTGTTGAGGAGTATGCAGTGGATGTGATTGGTTCCGGTCTTTGGAAGTTTAGTGGCTCTGTCGCAGGTGAAGCTGCAGGTGCGGCAGGAGAAGGGTCCGTGGGTGCGTTTCGGGGCGGCCTGGAAGCAGGTAGTGTTCCGGCCAGTGTTGAATGTGAGGAGGGCGCTGGCGTCGTAGCCGAGTCTGGCGATGTGGGGATCGGGGGGGCCAGGGGTCCTGGCGCTGGGCGCTTTCCAACCGCGGATGGGTGCAGATGGGCTTGCCTCAGGCACGCTTCTGGCACGCCAGTGGCGCGGTCGCACAGCGACTGCCATTAAGAAGAGGATGTGGGAGGGAGGAGCAGCTGGAAGGTGGGAGGAGGGGGCGAATGGGGGCACGAGGGGGGCGGGGCCGCAGGGATGCAGCGGCGGGAAAGGGGAGACGGCTCAGGGAGCCGAGGCGCTGGGGGGCGAGGGAGCACAAATACAGGAGAAAAAAAAAACAGGCGCAAACAGGAAATAGGCAAAATACAAATAAACAGTGAATACAATGAATACAATATTAAACAGGCACTACAGCACTAAAGCTTACCACTAGACGCCAGGGATGATCAGGTCCAGGAGGTCCTCGATCACTTGGCAGCAGTGAGGGCGGGGTGGGGAGACACGGGCACGGCTAGGTGGTGCTGTGCGCATGGGGAGTGCTCACCTGGCCAAAACAGGCCAGAGGACATAATTTGGTCATAAACTGATGTAAGTCCTGGATCTATAACAAATATCCCATATGTGAGTCAAACTACCTCTGATTGAGAAACCACTTTAAAACCAGATTCTCAAAAAATTGTGTTGCTTTTCTCCTCTCTCTAATGCCAGGATTGACAATTTTATTGGATATTGATATCACGCTATCCTGCTGATCCCTAATGGTCTGTTAATAACCCTGTTAACCTATGCATAGTGTTGACATAATTTGCCAATTGCCATATGGGCACACAAACACAAGTACAAATGCACGAAAAGCCAAAGCCAATGCCTTCCTTGATGTGCATTTTGTATTCTAACTCCACATTCAATTGGAAAACATGGTTTGGTGTTCGGAGGGTCAAAATACATATTTTTGAGCTAACACATTTTACTAACATTCACTACAAAGTGTCTAAAAAAGCAAGACCTAAGAAGTACTAAGACCCACGAGGTTAGGCAGGGGTGGGTCAGTTTAATTGCAAGCAGGAAACGAGGGACACAAAAGGAAATCCGCACGAAAGTAAACTTAAAACCAGTCAGAATGAGGATTCTGTGTAGGATGTCAGTTGTGAAAAGACTTCGCTCTGTGTTCTTTCAAAGTATGAGCTGGTTACCTAATACAGCATCAAGATGCCTTTGGCTGTAAGAAAGAAGCACTTTACAAATACCTCATCTACCTTGCTTCCCAAGCATAACAAACTGCCTTTTAAAAAAAAAGAAATGCCTCAAACCCCAAAAATGAGCTAGAAAGGGCGTAAGAACACCCATACTCTTTCTGTTATAGCTCCAGTCAGATTTTTGTGGGGCCCCGGTCAAAAATGTCATGTCAGGCACCTCATGGGATGACCAGACGACCTGGATTTTGGCTTTTCGTCTTGGCGTCCTGACACTTTTCACCAAATACAATACATATCCTGGTTTTCAGGTAGGGTCTGATGTGATGCTGCACGCTAGTGTAAAACAGAGATGTGCATGCTCAAATCTCACTCCAGGAGAAGTTACAATATTAGCGTTGTAGCGGGAAGGGAAATCCTTTAAATAGATTTACTTTCTGGATTGCCCTTCTAATTCTACAACGCATTAGCAATGTCCTCGTGCCAGACATCGAGGACAACAGATCCAAGTCGGAACCACCAGCGAGCAGCACCACCCTGCTCTCCCTACTGGAGTCAGAACTCACAGATTGCAACCGGATCCAGTTGTAGTCACCGTGCAGCGTGCAGACTGCTGCAAAATCGAGCAACAGCCCCAAGCAAAGGATTTCTCCCTTCCATCACCATCCAAAGGAGTTTAGAGTGGAACCAGCTTGTGTGACACTGCCCCAGCCCAAACAGCATCAGCAAGTCACGACCCAGCCTCCGAATCAGAACTACACAAGCTAGATCCATCAGCAGCCACTTAAGACTAGTCCTCCCAGCCTGCAAGAATCAGTAGGAAACTAGTGTTTAGTAATTCATATGAGTATTTACGTGACTGTGAAGTTTTGGATTTGCAGTTTGCCAACTGCTGTGTTGCCATCTCTCCCAAAAAAAGACAGCCGTTTGTTTACATTTCCTTGGGCACAGGTCGAAATCGGATAGAGTCCCTAGGTGCCATCTTTCCCAGAGACATATCATTTTTTAATTTCCTGCAAAGGTCTGTACATTAAACTTGAATTGAACTTTAAACAAAATAATCTGTTTTCATTTTTAATGTTGCCTTTCTGTCTTCATTTACTTGAATTATCCATCAGTGGTCATTAAGGCAATTGTAGAATACATTTTAAAGTGGTTTCTTCTTATAATTACTGTTTAATGCATTTAACAATACGGGGGAAAATAACGGCACTAGGAGATTTTCCTAGTTTTTGGACCAGTTGGGAAATAAAAATACTGGTCATGTCAGTAAAACGTTGGTCAAGGTGGCAACCCTAGAAGTACCCTATTATCTTTAGATAGATGCCACATGGCTTCCTTTGCAGGAGGCCTATGAAGGATTACGTACTGCCTTATTGTAACCTGAGCCATTGTAGCATACAATGATGCTTGCATATGGCAATGTACTCCTTATCTCTGTGATTGGTGCGGAAGAGGATCCTCCTTGAGGTTCTTCATTGCAGCAAGAACTACCCATGCCGTGCTGGTTTTAGGTGCGTGACAAAATGTGTTGGCGCCGCCCCAACCCATGATCTCTTTGTTGACTAATACTCTCAGGTCCATATTTATACTTTTTTACACTAACCAGAGCCGGCGCGGGCTTGAGTAAAAACATTTATTGCCGGGTAATGCCATTCCAACGCATCAGGCGGGCGCCTTATTTATGGATTGACGTTAGCCTGCGCTGCAGAGCTGGTCAGAGTAAAAAAAAGAAAATTAGTTTAATCAGGCAACGCCGGCATAGGGAAGAATGGGGGTTGTGCATCAAAAAATGGTGCAGGTTGGGTTAGAGTAACAAATCATGGCTCTAACCGGACCATTTTTTTTTTACGCACAACCCCCATTGAAATGACTCCTGTCTTAGCAAAGACAGGAGTCAAATCAAATCAAATCAAATCAAATCCCAAAAATGTATAGAGCGCGCTACTCACCTGTGACGGTCTCAAGGCGCTAGGGGGCAGGGAGGTTACAGGGGGGAGGCAAGGAGGATTAATGTTCGAACAGCCATGTCTTGAGGTTTTTTCTGAAAAGCAGGAGGTCTTGGGTTTTGCGAAGGTTGGTGGGGAGGGAGTTACAGGTCTTGGGGGCGAGGTAGGAGAAGGACCTGCCTCCTGTGGTGGTGCATTGGATGCTGGGGATTGTGACTTGTGCGAGGTCGGCAGATCGGAGGTGGCCGGTGGGAGTATGGAAGTTCACTCTTTCGTTGAGGTAGGTTGGGCCGGTGTTGTGGAGGGATTTGTGTGCGTGGATGAGGATCTTGAAGGTGATCCTCTTGTCTATGGGGAGCCAGTGAAGGGATTTGAGGTGTGGTGGGATGTGCTCGTGGCGGGGGAGGTCCAGAATGAGGTGTGCGGCTGTGTTCTGGATTCTCTGGAGTTTGCGTTTGAGTTTGAGTGTGGTGCCGGTGTAGAGGGTGTTACCGTAGTCTAGCCTGCTGCTGATGAGTGTGTGGGTGACGGTCTTCCTGGTCTCTGTGGGAATCCATTTGAAGGTTTTTTTCAACGTGCGGAGTGTGTTGAAACAGGAGGAGGTGACTGCGTTGATTTGCTGGGTCATGGAGAGGGAGGGGTCCAGGATGATGCCGAGGTTGCGTGCATGGTTTGCAGGGGTGGGTGCAGCCCTGGGCATGGCCATTGGGCACAGTGGCATGTAGGAAGGCCCAAGTTAGGCCCCCCATGCCACTTAAAAAAAAAAAATCAAAATGATACTTACCTCAACTTACCTGGGATGGGTCCCCCCATGGGTGGGCGAGGGTGGCAGGGGGTGTCCCTGGGGGCAGGGAAGGGCACCTGTGGACTCGTTCCATGGTCAGAGACCATGGAAATGAGCCCATAGGTCCCTTAACGCCTGCCCTCACCCAGGCATTAAAAAACGGCGCACATCAGGCTGTGCGCCATTTTTTAAGGGCCGCCCCTCCTGTGCGTCAAAATGACGCAGGAGTATAAATAAGGTGCACAGGCCTTAAAGTCATTTTTTGGACGGGAACACCTACCTTGCATGTCATTAACTCAAGGTGCTTTCCCGCATCCAGAAAATGACGCACGTGGAGGAATTTTGACGTTCGAGGGGTCGACGTCATAGTTTAAATATGGTGTTAGGTTTTCGCCGAATCGCAAATGCGGCGCAACCAGAGTACAAATGTGCCCTCACCACCTACCTGTGGGCTGCAAGGATTAGGAGTAGCATGTCATCCATGCTATGTTAAGAGTGCTTGATCTAGAGAAACAAAAGGGTAGATTTACTGATTTTTCACACGGAGCAATAACAAAAGATGCTGCATTGTGTGAATTGGAGAGAGTGCAACACCACCATATACTCTAAGATCTGGCTCTATTGCTTGCTCTCTATATGTGGCACACATTAAGCTGTCTTATGCTAAATCACACACTTTGAACTATTGTGCAAGAATGTATGCATGATGTCAAGCATAGGTTTTGTACTTGGAGGGTATCATTTCCAGCAGTTCAAACTATCCTTTAACAAAGTTGAATACTTTCCATCCTAGAGATTAGCATCATAATTCATTGGTGGTTGCATAGGAATCCCTATGTATGCCCCCCTGATTAAAAGTAGGGCTTACAGCTACTTTTTTTTATGGCTACTTCTTAATTCAAATCAGAACTTGCATTAAAAGTTAAGCCCAAGACAACTCTTTTTTCTGGGTTTGTGTCACTTTTGTGAACAAAATGTGGTACAAAATGTTAGCAAACCTGACCCACAAACTCAAAGTTTAAAACATGACACAGTGGTTAGGGATGTCTGTAGTAATATTTTACTACTTTATTACTACCGGGTGTAGAGGTGTATTAAAGTGCAGGGCATCCCATTCACTTCAAGAGGGAATGGTCTGATCACACAGTTGCTGCAGGGGTGAACTGGAAGGCCAGTCCAGGGGAACCCACAGGTGTGCTGGACTCTTGAAGCTCCCAGGTAGGTGGGGACACTGTTGGTCCACTTCTCAACGGAATGTGGGGCACAGGGGCAATGGTGTATTTTGGCATTGAGTCCAGTGCAGTAGTTCATCAAAGTTGCTGGGGATCCAATCTGACCAAGCCGACAAGTGGGCCCAGGTCTCACAAGGATGGGATTCATGTGGACACCCTTGGTTCTCTTCTCCTCTGTCCGGGGCGGACAGGTGCAGAGGTTTCCTGAGGCAATGGGCTTCTGTCTTTTGATCACTTGTGGGTACAGGGGGGTTTGCAGAAATAGGCTGCAGATGCCATGATGCCGTCTCAAAGTCCACAGTGGGTGAATTTAGGGTGGACTTCTTCTCTTGAGGGCATGGGGACCATGCTGACACCAGTGACCCATTACAGCTTGGGCTAGGTGGCTCAGGTGCAGTGCTGATGTCAGACTTTGGGTTATTGGCAATCCGGGTTCTCATAAATCTTTCTTGGGTGCCTGTGGATGCAGGGGAGCAGCTTTTCTATTCCAAGGGAGTTCTTCCTGTTGATTTGCTAAGCATTGGCAACTCCCCCAGTTTCTTGGAGGCTGCAGTGGCAGGACAGGTCAGTTTTTCCTCAAGGGTCGGGTGCAGCAAGCAGACCAGCAGGGTTGGCACCAAGTCAGTCGTGTTCCTAGGTTCTCGAGTTCAGCAGGCTTCTTGTCCACTCCTTCTTTTGTGCCTAGCAAACATCTGAAGTTTTGGTATCAGGAGGTCCCATAAATACCCAATTTAGGGGTGTTAAGGAGAGTGAAGTGAGTATGACAGCGGGCTACGTACCCTTGAGGTAACTAGATCCAATAGGTGACCACTTCCTGTGGGGAGTGGGCATCACTCTGTGCAGAGTTGCTCATTTTCACCACACACAAGATGGTGGAATTTCCTAAGTTGTGTCCACTTCAGGCTGGCTGCCCTAGGGGTGTGCGCAGCCTAGAAATGTGGCATACCTCCTGCATAGCTAATTTTCCCACTTGTCCAGGTGCCAGATGGGCCCTGGGGTGTGGGGTTGGCATCTTCCTCTGAGGAAGGCCAGATCTGCATACCAAAGGTGATGGATTTCTTTGAAGCTCCCTGCCTTGGAATGCAGGTCATCCTGTGGGGAGGGGTTTTCAACACTCCAGCCCAGACAGGCTTTTGTTTCTGACCTTCAGAGTGTGAAGACTCTCACCCTGGGGGGCCAGAGCCTCAACCTTTGGTGGCAGACTGGCCAGAACTGGTCTGTGAGCCCACCAGCAGTTGGTAGGTTTTCAGGGGTCACCTCTAAGGTACCCACTGGGTCCTTGTATTAATAAATCCATCACTGCCCAGCCCCCTACACTACTTACCACAACAAACCATTTTTAGAACCTTTAGCATAATGAATGATTGAAGGAACAACACAGTAAGGTTTGAAAGCCTTGCAGTTTGTATATAGTCCATTGATGATGAGACATAGTTCACTGAGCAACATTAGGGTTATAACTTGTGAACTACAAGCAACAAAATAATATCTGTGATAAAAACAGTAAGCCACTGTTCTATCTACATAAAATACAAATTTATGATCTGCATGATGCACGTTGTGCTTGGCAGCCCGAACATTAACCTTCTATGCTACTTTATGATGAGTCAAAACTGACTGACAAATCACAGATCTCTCCTTCAAGTACATTACCCATCAGAGCTATCTTGCTGTTATTATCACGCAAAAATACTACGAACAAAGATCTCTGCAGGGTGCTGCTGCCTCGCCTTAGCCTGTTATGTAAACAATTGCTCCGGTTGCACTACCCTGCTTGGCGAGTGCTTATTTTAGTAGCTCATTCTGCATGCTCACTTTATGCACGCTGCTGCACTTCATGAGTGCCTAGTATTATTTATAAGCATTTTGTCTGCAGAGTTGTAAACCGAAAAGCCCCTAAACAACTAAATGGTGTTTTAGTGGGGCTCAGTATTCAATGTTTGCTTTATTATTAATTTGGACAGCTTTCCGGTACTTTTTACAACATTTCGTGTTGTGTTTGCTATTTTCTGTATATTTTAAAAGTGAAAAAATACCAATTTCACTCCCTTTCCCAAATGTTTTTATGTACTGGTGTGAACTTAAAAATGCAGGCCAGGCCAGTAAAATACCAGTTTGGTGGCAAACCTCTATGAAAAAACTTTTTTGAGTCTGCTTTTTCTTGACATCTTTGTATTCTGTGCTAATTAGTCAGACATAGCACTATGTAAAAGCTATTATGTACAGTAATGTGCATTTACTATTGCAATGTCTTCATAGCACTATTAAAACATTTTGCTATTATGTACCATGTCCATGTTTTCAGAGTGGCACCCGTTTGGCATAACTATGTTTTCAGAGTTTCAATTTGTGGGCCATACCCATATTTTCAGTTCTATTTTTGTAATGTCTTCAATTTCTCACATAGGTGTATCAAAAACTATGCAAATGCAGTTACAAAACTATCCATGTTCATGTGTTCTGAGTGGCATTCTGTGACATGTCTGGTTACATGTTCCAGTGCCGTTGTCGGTACTTTTGACAGGCAAGACAGCTTATACCTTACAACTGATTTCAGATCATTTAAGCCCTCCTGATGCCAAACAATACTGAATAACATTAAGGGTTTGTAAATTTGGTTACCGAGGAACAACCAAACACTCAAGCTGCCTGGCATTCCTCAGCCAAAAGAAAGTTTCAACATATCCTACTATTTTGTGCCTGGGTCTCAATATTGCTTGTTTTGTAACAACAATACATTAAGGGGGTTATTCTGACCCTGGCGGTCATGGACCGCCAGGGCCAACGACCGTGGGAGCACCGCCAACAGGCTGGCGGTGCTCCCATGGGCATTCTGACCGCGGCGACCAGCGGTGTCCCGCCGGTTTTCCGCTGCCCTGGGGAATCCTCCATGGCGGCGCTGCAGGCAGCGCCGCCATGGGGATTCCGACCCCCTTACCGCCAGCCTGGTTCTGGCGGTTTTGACCGCCAGAACCTAGCTGGCGGTAACGGGTGTCGTGGGGCCCTGCAGTTCCCATGCCAATGGCATGGGCACTGCAGGGGCCCCCTAACAGGGCCCCACTAAGATTTTCAGTGTCTGCATAGCAGACACTGAAAATCGCGACGGGTGCAACTGCACCCGTCGCACCCTTCCCACTCCGCCGGCTCCATTCGGAGCCGGCTTCCTCGTGGGAAGGGGTTTCCCGCTGGGCGGGCGGGTGGCTTTCTGGCGGTCGCCCACCCGCCCAGCGGGAAACTCAGAATAACCGCGGCGGTCTTTTGACCGCGCAGCTGTATTCTGGCGGTTCCCGTTTGGCTGGCGGCGCCCGCCGCCAGCCAAACTCAGAATGACCCCCTAAGTGGATTCTAATTGTCTGATCAGACTGCTTCTCCTAAAACAATTTAATTGATTGCTTATACCTCAACTAATAAACTAACAAAAACAGCAATACTCTAAAATGATTGTGCAAATCATTACCTGAGTTCCTAATGTGGCAATATTTTACTGCATTCTAGTATTTGCCACCAGAATATCCAATTGACAGGGATGATCACGCAACAGCTGTATTAATATAAAAAAAATCTGGGACATTTTCCAGTTTAATTTTATCCTCAAAATTAAACACATTTGGTGCATTTTTTTGCAATGCTGAAAAGTGCTCTCTTTTTCTGAAATGTTTTGAGCTCATATACACTATTTGGTCCCTGGAGCTTCGTTTAAGATATTTTGAAAAGTAAAATGTGTTTTCTATAACTTAAATGGAAGCTTTGGACATCCATGATACATATGTTGTACTGTTGTACACTCAAGAGGTAATGCACAATCCTGCTTCTTGTGTGCAAAAACGTTCCCTTACTTATATTTTTGTACATAGAACATATATACCTTTTTAATCAGCATGCATCATATTTACAAAACATTTTTTTCCAAATTCAATAACAGGAAGAATAGCTACCAAGGTACCAGACTGATGACTAATCAAAAGTGTTCTGTCAGTGAGGAGATGCAAAGTGTTTTTCCTAGTTTTGACTGAGGTTGGAGACAGTGATACCACCATGTTCTGTAAGATCTACAAATCTAAATTGTCCATTAGCTGTGGTCGAAAGTCTGACATAAGGGAGCACACACAGAAAAAGAAACACAACCTGTGGGTCAAATCTTCAATCAGCAACAATAACATTAATTACTATTTTGTTGCAAAAGGCAGTCACTAGATATTCTGAATTCTTTAGGGCTACTGCTGAAGGTACATAGTAAACAAGTGGCTAACCATTGTCCCTCAGGACCTGGGTTAATTTCACAATATTAACAAAGTTTGTTTCTATTCGAAAACAAGTGTATTCCTTTATCAATTCATATTCATTCAATTCATCAAAGATACTAAACCAATTTACTTTTAATGAAATACAGTGGATTTCTGCACAATAGTTTTGAAGAAACTATATTTCATTATAAAAAATATGCTGTCTCTCATTAGTTCATCTCATTAAGAAGGCAATATCATAAACAAGATGCCTCATGAACAGTGTGCAAAGTGCTCATGAAGTAACAAGAGTGCACATTTCAAAATATATACAATCATGAAACTTATTAAGATTCCCTTGTATAGTCTTTTATCTAGTGTGGCGTCTGCCTCAGGACAATCTCTGGAGATTCCCAGTACGATAAAAGACTTAAGATGTAATGTATATCTTATGTGTATAGGGTATATTGTATCAAGATGGTAGATGGTCAAACTCCCCTAATTTGTGGAGGAGAAATTTGTGCTTCTAAAAGGTTGCATTGTGTTTGTTAAAATCCCTTTCAGAGGGTCATGGGGCATGCAGAAGTCACTGGACCTGGCCATGGTGGTTGAGACCTTTGAGTCCTGATGTCTAGAGGCCCAACCTACTATAGATCCTGAGCAATAGGGCCAAATACCCCTTGTGCACTTGACTCTCAGTGGTAGCTGTAAACAAGCAGTCAAAGGCTCCCTCAGGGTGGAAGTGTAGATATAAATCAGTGAGCACTAGTGGGATCGTCTTCACGACAATGTATGGAGACACCTTGCATGAAAAAGAATTTAAAATGTGTTGTATGTTTTATGTTTAAAGGATGTACTTGTATCAAGATGGTAGACAGTCAAACTCACCCAATTTCTGAAGTCAAAAAAAGTGCTTCTAAAAGGTCAAAATGTGTTTCTCTCCAAAATGCTTTTAAGAATTGCCTATTGGTCAACTTGGATATATGTCTGAAAAATGCATATATATGTATCTTTGCATCATAGTAAATGGAAGGAACTGGATAGAATGTACAGCACTTAGAAGTTCTTCGGTCACTTTGAGTGACAGCACGTTCCTTTATTTTCCTACTACATGAGCTTGTGGGTACTTGAAGTGGTGATGAATTCCTTTTTTAGAATGGTTTAAACTGGTATTGCATATGTTAGAAATGTGGTTGTTGGTTAGCTGGAGTATGAGCCCTGGTTAAACAGCAGCCACAGTTCTAGTCAGGGTACGTTACAGGCCAACCCTTAATTAATCTGTGCTCACCCTCAGGAAGGTTGACACAGAGCAGTCAGTCTTAACTTAGAGACAATATGTAAAGTCCTTGTGCAATACATCAAACAGAAAAAACTGTGAAAACATCAAACAAAACTATTCCACACCAGGCTAGATAAATAACTCTGATTTTGATAAATAAAACAAGAGCAAAATCACAAAAATCCAATAAGTATAACTTGAGTTATGGATTTGTAAAGAATAAACTGTAGATTAGCCCTTAAAAGCAAGAAGCTCCAACCGTGGATATCTGTTCATGCCAGACCCGAACAAAGTGAAATGTTCAGACTGACCACAATGGAGCATGGGCTAGTGATAGGCATCAAGATAGGCCCGCTGAACCAAAGTACTTTAAACCCTGGTTGCAGAGCATTGCATGGATCCAAAACACAAATGTGTTTTACATCTGGGACAATGCATCATTCTAAGATGCGACAAGGCTGCAGTGCGAGGTCCTATTGCATCGTTGTTGAGGATGACAGACCTTGTGATGCAATGGCTGGTGTCAGTGATGCATTGTGCAGCTTTGGTGATCCGTCAGTCATGATGAGCCCAGGGACTATGATGCAGAGCTGTAGCATTGTCGTGGAGGTTTCCGTTTGTGAGGGATGCAAGGAGTTGGCGCTGGGAAAGCTTCATGCAGTGGCACTGCTGAAGTTGATGTACTGGTCCCAAGATGCAGTGATGCAAGTCTGTTGTGTTGGTTCCAAAGCAGAAGTATTGATGTGCCATTTCTGATCCATGCAGCAGTGGTGGTACATCGATTCTGATCTCACAGAAGAGGACACATCAGTTGCACTGGGGCAACCAATTTAGGCCCACTTCCAAGGGTCCAGGACTGGGGTGGCACCACTTGGCAGGCAGGCATACAGATGACAAAGTCCAGGTAAAAGAGCATGCTGGTTATATGTGTTTTATGTCCCTCAGACTTCAGCTTCTCGGCTGGCCTCAAGTTTGGTTTTTGCTCTTTTTCAGAAGTGGTGCATCTGGTAGCAGAGGGCCAGCATGTAGCTGACCACCTCCCAGGGAGGTTTCCTGGGAGCTTTTCCCCACCCCTTCTTTACAAGGCTCAGTGGTCCCTAAAGTGGCCATGGAGGAGTTCTATTGGGATAACCCCTACTTATTTCTGAGGCACCTCTCTGGAGGCAAGGAGAGGGCATGGCAGACGGATGTCCCACTTATGATTCACAGGTTCAGGTAGGCCCATAATCATGTATTTCAGGGTTTTGTTTAATCTCTCCTGCAGACCACTGGTTAGGGGGTGATAGGCTGTGGTGAACTTGTAAGGTACACTTCAGTCATCCCACTTGGACTTCATGTACGCAGGCATGAAGTTAGTGCCTCTGTCAGAAACTATATCCTTGGGCAACCCAACATGGGTAAGGATACCTATCAGAGCTATAGCTACCACAGGTACAGTCAGTGACTTTAGAGGGATGCCCTCCTGGGTGGCATGGTCCACCAAGACCAGGATGTACCTGTTACCTTAGACTGTCTTGGGGTCCAATGATATTGATGTTCACCAATTCAAAGGGGTTGCAAATGTTTGGTGATAGGACCAGGGGGGCTTTTTGCTTTTTCCCTGATTTCCCACTAGCCTGGTAGGGGGGACAGGACCTGCAAAATGCATCTGAGCCTGTCTACATTAGGGGCCAATAGAAGTGGGAGACAAGCCTAGTGAAGGTCTTATCTTGCCCCAAATGTCCCGCCAGGAATGTATCTTGAGCCAAACCCAGTAGAAAGGCCCTTGTAACACAGGGGGGGACCACCATCCCACCAGCACATGGGCTGCCCCAATACCAGGAGCCTTAGGATTGTTAAATAGGAGATCATTCTCCCAGTAGATTTGGTGATCCCCAAAGGCTTCACCTTCTGCCTGAGCTGTGGCTTACTATCTCAAATCCTCAATAGGGGGACATTATTTCTGCAGTCTGCACAAACCCTCCCTGGTGGGGCCATCCTCAACTTGTCAGCAGCAAGCTCAGGCAGGTCAGCTAGGGCAGCAATGTCCTCCCCTGGTGGCCTCCTCCTCAGGGTCCCCGTCAACCTCTACCATGGGAACATCAGGGGCTGGTTTCCCATGACCCTTGTTCCTCTCCTTGGCAGCTTTCTGGGCCATTGTTCCAGGCTCCAGATGCCTCTGACTCCCTTTCTTGGCAGTCATGGACTGTGTTGTCATACAGACCCACTTAGGCATTTCCAAGTGAGGCCTGAGCTTTTTCTCTCTCCAGCAAGTGTGCTCCAGGTCATTGTCTAGCAATCATTTAAAGGTATGGCAGGGCTCACAGCTACTTTCAGAGAACCTGAGACCTCCTCCACTCAAAGGGATCCAGAGCTACTAGTAGATGGCTTTTTTGATTGTCAGTGACTACGACTTGGTGGAATGTGTTTGGTAGGACCTGCTCTGCAGATACTGGCTGACACTTCACAGTAGTCATGCTGGCTCCTGTGTCTGCAGCCTCTATCTGTTGGCCATTGATTTTGGCCTACTATCTGTACTTTGAAGTGTCTGCAGGCATATTGGATTAGGGCATTATCTCCTTATTCCCCAGGGAAACTAGAGACACATCTGTCCATTTCCCAGAGCTAACTGGGACTATCTCTTCCCCGAGCGCTACACCAGCCCAGGTGTCTGCCCACCAGTGGGAGGTTTTGCCTTCTTGGGACATTTGGAGTCACTTTTGCAGTGCCCATACTTAGAGCACTCAGTAAATTAGGGACAATTCCCCCAATTGATTGTCAAAGAACCTCTTCTTCTTAGACCCAGAATGAGACTGGTTACCACTACTCCCTCGTAAATTATTTTGGGGGCCTTTTGAGAACTCATTACTTTTAAGTTTTTCTCTCCCATCTTTCTTCTGGTTGGAACCCTGACCCCCTTTGTGGGAGTCCCCCTACCCCGACACCTTTCTTAGTATTCTGGTACTGGCCCAGAGATCTGCCTCCTCAGCAAGTTTTTTGGGGTCAGTCACTTTTCTGTCAACTTGGTGCTGGCACAAGTCTGTAAAACAGACACTGAGCATGTGCTCTCTCATAATTAAATGGTACAACCAACCATAATGATTGACTTTGATGCCCAACTGAACTATCCAGTGCCTCAATTGAGTAATCCACAAAATCTAGGTAGGACTGGTTGGGGAGGATCTGGCTGTCCATGAACCTTTGTCTGTACATTTCAGAGATCAGCCCAAAATTTGCAAGTAAAATGGCCTTCATAGGATTGTACTTGGTTTGGTCACAACCTCTAGTGCTAGAAGTTGGTCCCTTCCCTTGGTAGGCAGGTGGACATAGCTACTGCCTAGTCCCTGGGGGCCTTTTACACCTTCCTGGTGGTGCTCTTGTCGGGAAGTCCAAATTCTTTGTAGAATCTTTGAACTGGACCACAGCTAAAACCTCCAGATTGGTCAGCTCAAATTCCATTATTGCAGGTGCAGATGTAGATCCACCAGGAAAAGACATGATTTGGGGAAGCTCAGGTCTTGGTAACTGAGTTACTGGCTGAGGGGGCGGTACCCTACTCAAGCAGCAACCACATTTCTTGTCATGGTGAAGTCACAAGCAGCCCCAAATTTACCTGTGATTAACCCTCTGGCAGCTTGGCACAAACCAGTCAAGCTTAACTTGGAGACAATGTGTAAAGTATTTATGCAGCACTTCAAATAGTAATAAAGTGAGAACAGAAAACAGGAAAACTCCCACACCTTTTTAGAAAAAAAGGGTAAAATGTAATAGATTAATTAAGACCAAAACAACAAACATCCAATCAGTAGATCTGTGCCTAGAAGCACAAAGTTGCCACTGTGATTACCTGGTTGCATCAGACCAGGACAAAGTCAGAAGTTCAGGCCGATTATGAAAGATTGTGGGCCATATACAAGGACCAAGTTAGACTTGCTCAACAAAGCACCTTAAATCCCAGGTTACGGAATGTTGCAAGACCTCGCATTAAAGATGCATTACTTAGTGGTAGTTCTGAAGAAATTGCAAGGCTATGATGTGGAATCTTGCATCATTTTTTAGGATGGCACCACCAAGGGGCTTGCTTTGGAAACTCCTGTGTGGAAAATGCATTGCACTTGACAGTTCCAAAGATGCTCCTGGGCTGTGATTCCGAGTCCTGCGTCATCATCAAGGATGCCGTAGATGAGGGGCATGCAAGGCGAGGGCCTGCATCAAACATCCATCACACAGCAGAAGTTGCAAGGAGACTGTGGGCTGTGATGCGAAGTCCAGCATCAGTGCTGTGTCAATCTGCTGTGGTTCCAAGTTCAACTGCGAGGAGATGAACCATGCTGCAATGGTGCAGACCACAGGACTACAGCTGGGCTGGCACAGCACCTTCAGGCCCATTTTTAAGGATCCGGGTGGAGTAGGACTCACAGCAGACAGAGTTTAGGTGTTAGATTCAAGGTGGGTGGAACCTTTTCAGTCTCTGAGCCTCTGATTAGAAGGACAGCCAACTAGCCCTTGAAGTTACTCTGGTGGTCCTGGGATCAATATTTAGGTCCAATCTATTCACTCACAGAGCCGGGCAGCACAGCAGCTGGGCAACAGAGTAGCAGTCCCTCTTGCAGAGCAGAACATCAGTCCTTCAGAATCTTCTACAGGTCCAGAGGTGTTCTGAAGTGTTGAGTCTGAGGGTCTGTTATTGTCAGCTGGTGCCCACTTTGTAGTTGGAGAAGGTCTTGGTGGTTTCCATCCCCACAAAGGTGTTTGGAATTTCTTGACTCCATGCCCTGGCCCCAGCTTACCTGGGGTCACAAATGTCTAGTGTCAGCCCTTTGTGAGTGTGCTTAGGCAGAGGATTTGTGATGTGCAAGTGTGGTTGGTGACATCTCCTCCCCCTCATGAAGTCAAAGATGGCCATCCTGTCAACACCTATTCTCCTTTGTCTCACTGTCTGGGAACAATACTGTTAGAAATGGGGTATTTGGTTGGCAGTCAAGTTACCCCCTGTCCAAGCAAGGACCCTCACTCTAGTCAGGGTAAAAGAGAATCACCCCCAGCTAACCCCTGCTTACCCCCTTGGTAGCTTGGCACAAGCAGTAGGGTTAACTTCAGAGTGCTAGGTGTAAAGTATTTGTAACAACACACACAGCAACTTAGTGAAAACACTATAAAATGACAAAACACAGGTTTAGAAAAATAGAAATATTTATCTAAACAAAACAAGACCAAAATGACAAAAATCTGCAAAACACAAGTCAAGTTATCAATTAAAAAGTAAAAAGAGTCTTCATGTAGTTTTAAATACACACTAATGCTGTTAGCGTGAAAATGTACCTTGGGTGTGTCCAAATAAATCCTGCACGGGCTTGCGATGCGTCAATTTCACTCTCGACGAGACCTTGCGTCGTTTCTCCTTTAGTCGGGTCGGGCGCGTTGGTTCTTTTCTCCACAGGAGAGCGATACATTGATCCGGTCAGCACTCTTGGGTCCCGGCAGGCCTTGCGTTGTTTTTACATGCCCAGAGATGCTTGTGTTGGAAATCCAGCTGCACGATGATCAGAAAACCATGCAGCGCGGGTTGCAATCTCACCAGCCTCCATCAGTGATGCTGTGCGTCATTTCGCCAGCTCCGTGCATCGATCTTCCAGTCTCATTGCAGGGGAGTGTTGATTTTCAGTGGTGAAGCAGGTGGCACGTCAGTTTTTCAGCTGCAGATCAGAGTCGCATCGATCTTTTCCCTGCACGGCATTCCGTGCATGGCTTTCTTCCTCTTAGGCTGCCAGCTTCTCCTTTCAGGGACTGGATGGGCACCACAGGGCAGAGTAGGACTCTCTCCAGAGACTCCAGGTGCTGGCAGAGAGAAGTCTTTGCTGTCCCTGAGACTTCAAAGAACAGGAGGCAAGCTCTAAATCAAGCCCTTGGAGATCTTCACAAGATGGAAGGCACATAAAGTCCAGTCTTTTCCCTCTTACTCTGGCAGAAGCAACAACTGCAGGATAGCTGCACAAAGCAGTCACAGGCAGGGCAGCTCTTCTTCTTCAGCTCTTCAGCTCTTCTCCAGGCAGAGATTCCTCTTGGTTTCCATAAGTGTTCTAAAGTCTGTGGTTTTGGGTGCCCTTCTTAAACCCATTTTCTCCTTTGAAGGAGGCCTACTTCAAAGCAAAGTCTCTCTTGATTGTGAAATCCTGCCTTGCCCAGGCCAGGCCCCAGACACATATCAGGGGGTTGGAGACTGCATTGCGTGAGGGCAGGCACAGCCCTTTCAGGTGTGAGTGACCACTCCTTTCTTCCCTCCTAGCAAAGATGGCTCATCAGGAAATGCATACTACACCCCAGCCCCCTTTGTGGCACTGTCTAGTGTGAGGTGCAACCAGCCAAACTGTCAAACTGAGTCAGATAGGGAATCCACAAATAGGCAGAGTCACAGAATGGTTTAAGCAAGAAAATGCCCACTTTCTAAAAGTGGCATTTTCAAACATGCAATGTTAAAATCAACTGTACTAAAAGTTGTATTTTAAAATTGTGAGCTCAGAGACCTCAGACTCCACATGTCCATCTGCTCCCAAAGGGAATCTACACTTTAATCATATTTAAAGGTAGCCCTCATGTTAACCTATGAGAGGATCAGGCCTTGCAACAGTGAAAAACAAATTTAGCAGTATTTCACTTTCAGGGCATATAATAGACATTACTATATGTCTTACCTTAACCATACACTGCACCCTGCCCTTGGGGCTACCTAGGGCCTACCTTAGGGGTGTCTTATATGTAAGAAAGGGAAGGTTTAGGCCTGGCAAGGTGGTACACTTGCTAAGTTGAATTTACAGTTAAAACTGCACCTACAGACACTGCAATGCCAGGTCTGAGGCATGATTACAGAGCTACTTATGTGGGTGGCACAACCAGTGCTGTAGGCCCACTAAGCAATTGATTTACAGGCACCCGCACCTCTAGTGCACTTTACTAGGGACTTACTAGTAAATCAAATATGACAATCATGGATAAACCAATCAATAATACAATTTACACAGAGAGCATATGTACTTTACAACTGGTTAGCAGTGGTAAAGTGCTCAGAGTTCAAAAGCCAACAGCAACAGGTCAGAAAAAATAGGGGACAGGAGGCAAGAAGATTGGGGATAACCCTTCATAAACTAAAAAGTCTAACAAATAAACAAAGACCAACTGCCAGCTACATCCAATTATGTGACTCAGGATACATGATTCAGCCATGAAATGTCTGGGACAAGAAAATACTAATTTTCTAAAACTGTCATTTTCAGAACTGTGACTTGAAATCCAACTTTACCATGAAAGGGGGTTTTAAATTACAGTTTTTCAGACACTAAACTCAACATTGCTGCCTGCTTCCAATTGAAAGTTATCACCTATTAAATGTGAAATGGTAACCCAAATGTATCCTTATGGGAGAGGTTTGTCTTGCAGTAGTTAATAATGAACACTACCAGGACATGTAAAATTACAGATCAAAATTTTTAACTACTCTGCACCTACCCTATGGGCTCCTTAGGACCTACCCTAGTGGTGGCATATGTGTATTGACAATTAGGGGGTCATTACAACCCTGGCGGTCTGTTTTGGAGGAAGCACCGCCAACAGGCTGGCAGTACTTCCAGGGGAATTACGACCGCAGCAGTTTCCCGCCACATTGGTCCCGGCGGTTTAAATCCCTCAGGGCAGCCCTGCTTGCAGCGCTGCTCAGGGGATCATGAGTCCCCCTGTCGCCAGCTTTCTCATGGCGGTAAGAACCGCCATAAAAAAAGGCTGGTGGAAAGGGGAGTCATGGGGCCCCCTGCCACGGCCCCATGGAGCTTTTCATTGTCTGCTATGCAGACAGTGAAAAGCGTGACGGGTGCAACTGCACCCGTCGAACAGCCGCAACACCGCCGGCTCCATTTGGCGGCCGCCCGGCGGTACAACTGAGGCCACCCACCAAGGGTGTAATGAGGGCCTTAATTTTTAGGCCTTTATTTTGCCAGGTCGAAACTGCACATTCAGGCTGCAATAGCAGACCTGAGATATGTTTAAAGGCCACTAGTGTGTATGGCACAATCAGTGCTGAAGGCCCACTATTAGGATTTAATTTACAGGCCTTTGATACATGTAGTACCAATTTACTAGGGACTTTAAATTTCCAATGGATAAGTCAATTTCACCATGTATGAAGGCAAGAGCACATGCACGTTAGCACTGGTTAGCAGCAGTAAAGTGTGCAGCATCCTAAAAGCCAACAAAAATAGGTTCAGAAAATAGGAATGTAAAGGTAAAAAGTTTGGGGATTACCTTGCAGAAACGGCCAATTCCAACACCAATCCTGCATGGTGAAGACATGAGTAGAGGAATACCCTCAAACAGATTTGTGTATTGTTGCATTTGTGTGAGCTGGCTGAGATACACAGTCGAGGAAGAAACTTCCCCACTACTCTTACAAAAGTGTGCTCTTTGATTCAGTAATAGATCACGAGAATGGGTCCTGAACACCTTTCAGAGAGGAAATGAGGCTGATAAGTGAGCCATAAATGTAAAGCTGAGAGCCAAGGATTAACCTTTTGATCCACATATCACTGTGGCTAACATCCAATCTGGTCACTCCCATGAACTGTGTTGTGGAACAATCAGCTTCTGAGTCTTTCCTGTTATACCAGACAAACTTTCAGGGGGGAACAAGAGAAGGGAAAATGTACACTTCAAAAAAAGCAAATCCCGAACTTAAAACTTTAAAGACTCAGGCCCTCATTATGAACATGGCGGTCCGTTCCGCTCCCCCGGTGGTGGCAGTAGAAACTGCCAACAGAGGAGCAGGCCGGACTGCCAAATAATGATCCAAACGAAACACACGCATCCCGCACACCACCCACCGCCAGGAAAGGAGTCCCGCTGATGACAGCAGAGTCTGCCCACAGGCCATCGGAATGGACCAACCCGCCCATCAAATTATGAAGCACCATTCCGCCGCCAGTTCCGGGGCGGGAACCCCTGCCACACAAAGCCAGGTGGAAATGAAACAAATAGAAGGAAAGACTCACCGGAGTTCCACAAAACGTGCAGCGGCAGTCATGGACAGAGAGCTGCTGATCATGCCAGCCTTGCTCCTTGCCATATACCTACACGACAGAGACCGCCGACGAAGACGATGACGGTAAGTACCACAACCTACGACACAAGGGAGGAAAGGGAGGAAAGGGAACAGTTACATACCCACCCACTCCACCCACTCTGCAATGCCCCCCAACCCTTCCCAGTAGCACAAGTCATACACCACACACCAAGAGGTACACACCCGACCGAAGGCCACTGCAACTTGACCATAGTACATACAATAGCCCCACACCTATAAAAAATTAAAACAAACACCAGGGTGGAATTGCTTGCAGCCCAAACATAGACCACACAGAAACTTTAATTAGTAGCTCACTGAGCTAAACAGTGCCAACAGGGCCAATGGCCAGTCCATAAAATTCACATTGTCCTTGGCCACAACTGGTCACACCTGACTCCGACAAGTGCTGGGTACTCCACAGAATGGGCACCATATGGGGATCTAGGCACCTCACGGAAGGGGGGTGGGGATTTTCGATGGGGGTAGGACTTTGCCTTGTGTGAGAAGGTTGGATGGGGGTGGGCTTCTCCTTTGAAGGGGGTGGGGGCTGTTTGGCTCAGGTGGAGCTGGATGGCTTAGGCTCTGAGCGAGCCTTCTTCTTTACTGGGGAAGGGGCACAGGAATGGGAAGGGTGGACCGGGGTGGGCTGTGATGTGGAAGGAGCGGAAAGGGCAAGTAGGTGGGCACGTTTGGGGTCAAGATGGGGTGGGCCAGTGGGTTGGAACAGGTCTGCACAGGAGAAGAAAAGTTTCTTGGGAGCAATTGGGGTGGGCGTGGATGAGGGCGTGGAGGCAGAGGGAGTTGATGCATGGGGTGAAGGTGTGCGTTTAGTGGGTGCAGGTGACTGCTCAGTATGCTGTGGTGTGGTGGATGTCTGATGGGTGGGTGTCTTGGTGCGTTTGTGTGTTTTGGGAGGTGGGGGGTGAATACAGTGGGAGAAGACAGACAACTAGTGTGAATGTATGTTGTGTGGGTGTCTGCAAGTCTGGTGAGTGTGTTGCATGTGTCAACTACAGTAGAGGTGGTGAGTGCAGGTGTTGTGTATTTATAGCTGTTTGCTATCGTGGTGAGTGCAGGAAGAGGAGCAGTAACAGTGAGTGAAGGTGCAGTGCATGAGGGTGTGGATGTAGAGGAGACAGACAGGGAGGCAGAAGAGGTGGACACACTGGGGGAAGTGGATGTTGTTGTGTGTGCAGGTGTCTGTTGGCAGTGTGAATGCTTGTGGAGGGAGATATGGTGCTTCTGTTTTGAAGTGTGCTTCTTGTGTGTTGATGTGCCTGTAAGCGGGTCTGATTGTGTGCTTTGGACGGGTGAAGGGAGTGGGGTGCTGGAAGGGGTAGAGGATGTTGGAGGGGGGACGGAATGGCCAGGGAAACTGGCTGCCGTCCAAGAGGAGGCCAGAGCCTGAAAAGATCTCTGTAGGGCAGACACATCACTGTGAATGCAATCCAGATAGGCATTGGTCTGCTGCACCTTTCAGATGGCGTTGACGATGGTGGTCTGCTCTACAGAGATGGTTCTCAGGAGGTCAATATCCTCCTCTGTGAGGGCAGCAGGGCTGATTGGGGCAGGGGAGGAGGTGCCTAGGGCGAAGGAGACACCCACCTTTCTGGGTGGGCGGGCACGGGAAACTCAGTGGGGAGCAGAAGGGAGGGCGGTGATGGTACGGAGATAGCGGAAGCTCTCACGGTAGTGGTGTGTCCACTAGGGTCTGCCACCGCCGGAGGACCCCCATTGGAGGAGGTCTCAGATTCACTACTTTCTGTGGTAGTAGCCTCCCTGTGGAAGTCCCCTTGTCCTCCTACCCACTGGTCCCCTGGGCGTCTGTTGTCTCTGCCTCTGAGGATCCGTGGGCCGCTGCCTCCCCACTTGCCGATGCCTCAGCTCCCTCATCTGATGTTGATGCTGTACCAAACTACACAAGAGAACAGGGATGGGGAGACAAAACAAGAGCGACCCCCAGGGTCCGTACCTCCATGGCGATGGCATGCCAATGTGCCCTCTTCTGGTGGGTGCTGACCTAGTAGGGTGACACAGAAATGGAACACAGAGGTCAGGCACTTGCACGATGAGTACAGCTGGCAGATTGTGAAACATAGGACTGACAGTACTCTCAGACATGCAGGACAGTGGCACACAGCATTCCATGCACCATGGCCCATCCTGGCTCACAGGAGCACACATATGGGCAA
Source organism: Pleurodeles waltl (assembly GCF_031143425.1). Taxonomy (NCBI): domain Eukaryota; kingdom Metazoa; phylum Chordata; class Amphibia; order Caudata; family Salamandridae; genus Pleurodeles; species Pleurodeles waltl. Next base: position 1,175,932,281 of record NC_090446.1, on the reverse strand, counting down.
TCCACTCCATTCATTACTCACACAGTGCCTCCCAAACCCAGACTCACCTGTACCTCTGGCTGTCTGTAGAGTCTGTCTACAGGGATAGCACCCCTTTCACTAGCTTCTCCAGTTCTTTCTGGGTGAAGGCTGGGGCCCTTTCCCCTGCAACTTGTGAAACATCCAGGCGGCATGCACCATCACCACCAACATCAATCATGATACGCCAGGATTCCTCATTGGCATCCATGTTAGCCAACAAGGGTGCAAACAGCGGTCAACGCCGCCGTACGCTGTGATGTCAACCGCTAGCGGTATTAGGTCACTTCCACAACAAAGGGGCAGAACTACAGTGGGCAGACATTTTTTCATCACCTACGCATCTTGAAAATCATACTACTCACAATGCAGGGCCTACTAGTCACATGAAGCACCTAGACCTCTATCCATTGCTTATAGTAGCACACATGATTTACTCTGTTCCCTCCTCTTGATGTACATGTACATCTGTCAGGTTGCAGTTATTGTACAGACACTACTATTAACAATGCACTGCATGTATTTAGCAAACATGCCAATGTATGTGTGCACATCACTCCTTTTTGTAACCCCTCTTAGGTACCGACCCTTGTGGCGAGGAAGGGCACCATCGGTGTATAGACTACTTGTGGATATGGGGACCATGGTGGTGCGTCAGATCATTATCATTTACAGACTCACACGTGCAACTATTCAGGACCTATGTGCATTACTGGATCCTGCACTGACTCCCGGAAATCGTAATCAGCATGCCATTCCAACTGAGGTGCAGGTGCTCTCTGCACTCCATTTCCTGGCCACAGGCTCATTTCAAGTGACAGTGGGCATGGGTGCTGGTTTGTCACAGCCAATATTCAGCCAGGTACTGACAAGATTTCTGAATGCATTTGTACAACATCTGCAATCCTATGTGTGATTCCCCCAAAGTGCTGACCTCCCTGCCATCAAGTCTGACTTCTATGCCTTTGCAAACATTCCCAATGTCATAAGTGCCATTGATGGCACCCACATAGCTATCATCCCCCCAAGAGTGAGTGAACAGGTGTACAGAAACAGGAAGAACTTTCACTCCATGAACATCCAATTGGTATGTACTGCAGACCAGTACATTTCCCATGTGAATGCCATGTTTCCGGGTTCAGTCCATGATTCATTTGTTTTGAGGAACAGTAGTGTGCCACAGAAGATGGAACAACTACAAGAGGACAGAGGGTGGATCGTAGGTAAGTTTGCCTGTCACTAACTGACACATTGCAGAAAACCTGCCTGTCTGACTAAGGGACATTACAATGACGACTCTATATTGACCCTTTTTTTCCAGGTGATTCTGGCTATCCAAACTTGCATTGGCTCCTGACACCAGCGAGGAATCCCAGGACGGATGCAGAGAGAAAATACATTGAGGCCCATGGACGTACTAGGAGGGTGATAGAGAGTACTATAGGTCGCCTGAAGGCTAGATTCCAGTGTCTACATATCTCTGGGGTTTCCCTGGCCTATGGGCCTGATAAGGTGTGTAGAATAGTGGTGGCTTGCTGCATGCTGCACAACGTGGCTGTGAGACATTGTATCCCACTTTTGGAGGTGGAGGGTGCTATATGTCCTGATCAGTTACCTCAGAGAGGTGAGGAGAGTGATGGTGAGGATGAGGAAGAGGAATATGTCAATTCCAGGTACCAACTGATACAACTCTACTTCCAGTAACTGTCTGGGACTTAAGCCTGTAATAGTGGTTAGTGACTGATACTGTCATTGTGCCATGTCATATAGGGGGATTGGTCATGATAGGCGAGACATGGACCTCTTCTGCATGGTACTGACAGACAATATATGCATTCCCCCATTGCCTAGTTTGAAACACACACTACCACCACCAAGCACAAATTGACAATAAAGTTGTTCTCTGCCAGTTGCATCCATACTCCACTTTGTTCAACAATAAAGACAGGGGACAGTCTTACAGGTGAGAAATGTGTTTTATTGGTCGAATACAGTGAATTGTGCTATATACAGTGACAGAAGTCATAAGGATTGGGTGTCCTCAAAAGTTACAGGTGGGTCCTATTTGTAGTATAGTACTTCAATTTGCCTTCAGCTAAGTGTTGTTGGTGAGTGGGTGGGATGGTTGCTTTGCAGCAGTAGCAGTGTCAATTGTTGGAGTGAGGCTTGTTCTTACCTGGGTTTCCAGTGCAATATCTTGGCCTGAGACTACGTTTGGGTGTCTGCTGTGGAGCTTCTTGGGGTGGCATGGTTGGCCCTTGTGATTCCTGGGAGGGTATTTCCTGTGCTGTTTCTGCTGCTTGGGTCATCTGTTGCTGGTTGTCCAGGGCTGTTGTGGGGGCCTCTTGCCCAGTGTGGGTGTCTGACTGTTCGTTGACCAACTGTAAAAGTGCTCCAGCAATGGTGGCCATTGTGGCATTGTGCTCTTTCCACTGCTCCATGGCCTTTTGGTGTTGTTGCTGCTTCATCCTCTGACTTTGCTCCAGGGTGGACACAACCTGTGCCAACCTGTCTTGGGTATGTTGGTAGGCCCCCAATACCTCTGCAATGACGTCCTAGGCTGCTGCATCCATCCGGTGCCCTACCCCCTGACCCACTGAGACACTTGAACTTGCCCTAGCCCCCTATGCCTGTGTCCCCTGTGCAGGTCTTGACGTGCCACTTGTACTGGGGCACTCACCTTCCTGCATGTTGGGAGTGGGAGACTGTGGCCTCTATAGCTGTGTTTCACCTGTCTGTTCCCTGGGTACACTGGTGTGGGTACGCCTCCCCTGACCTGCTGGTCTTGACTGGATGTTAGGGGTGACAGTGGTTTCCTGGGTGGGGCTGCTGCACGGTGAGCATCCAGGGCTGTGTGAGGGGCCTTTCTGCTCATCAGTGTCCAGGGGTCCTTCGCCAAGGTCTTGTGATGTGCTTCTGTCTCCCTGGAGTGCAGCGGCACTCCTTGTCCCCTCCATTAGGGTTGCATGGGTGGTGGTGCCTGTTGGGGGACATAGACAATTCTGTTACATATGCCTGAGGGTTTGAGGTGTACAGAACTGTGCAATTTTGTGCTAGTGTGACTTCCAGGGTGCCTTTGTGAGGTGGACATCGCATTTAGTGGCAGTGGTGGGGTTACATTGTGGTGGGGGTATTATTCCATTGTGGGTACGTGCAGGGGTGGGTGGCTGTGCACAGCGGGAGTGATGTGGGCCTGGTAGTGAATTGTGGGTAATGCAAGGTGGTGGATGTGGTGGGTTATGGCTGGGTGGGGTGTGGGTCGAGGTGGGTGTGGGTGGGGTGGTGCATGCATTGCAGATGTGTTATATATGGGGTAATTAAGATGACTTACCCGAGTCCATTCCTCCAGTGAGTCCATTGAGTCCCTCTGGGTGCAGGATGGCGAGTACCTTCTCCTCCCAGTCAGTGTAGTCGGGTAGTGTTGGTGGCAGTCCTCCCTAGTCTTCTGCACTGCCATATGGTGCCAGGATGCCATGCCACGGACCTTCCCCCGCAGGTCATTCCATCTCTTGTGGATTTCGTCCCTGGTGCGTGGATGGTGTCCCACTGCATTCACCCTGTTGACAATGGTCTGCAACGGCTCCAATTACCGCGTGATGGGTGTGTGCTGCACCTCGGACCCAAATATTTGTGTCTCCACCTTCAGGATCTCGTCTACCATGGCCCTGAGCTCCCTTTCGGTAAAGCGTGGATTTTTGGGGGGGGACATGGTGAGGGTGGTGGATGGTGTCGGGACTGGGGACGGGGTATGGGTGCTCCTGTGTGGGTCGATATGGGTGTCCTGTATACTGGCGTTCACTGTCTGGCTCTGGTGCTCTCCATCTTCTGGGCCTGGTTTTGTTGCAAGGGATTGTGGGGTGCGTCTGGGGGTGTTTTACGGGGTTCTGGATGTGTGTCAGGTGTGTGGGTGATAGGCCTAGCCAATGTGTGCACTTGTTGCTGTTAAGTCCACTTGCCGCCCGTGGCGGTTGCAGCCGCCAGTGGTCGTCCGGCCTCCACTGTCCGCCGAGGTGATTTGTGCATCATTATTAGGAGGGCGGGATGTGGGTGTGATTGGCGGTGGTGGTGTGGGCCGAGATTCCCACTGACAGGGTTTTGGCGGGGAGTGGTGGTCTGGGATTTTTTGCCGGGGTTTCAATCTTTATATGGTGGGTTTCCATTCACTGCCACCAGTGGGATTCTATTCACCGCCGACACGGCGGTCGGCGGTCTTTCCCGCCATGTTCATAATGACCGCCTCAGACCCTAAATCACATGTGTTGTCTGGAAATGGACTATAAGAAGGGGAGATAAAGTCTGGCACACTAAGTGAGAAGGGAAATCTCTGTGAGGCTTCTGCCTGTGAATAGGCCTGGGGGCCAAGGTCTGCTAGTCTCCCTTCTGAGTGAGGAGACATAACCTAGGGAAACCAAAACCACCTGCCCTGGGGCCTGCAGCACCAGTGCCTGCCTGCTTTTCAACATCAGTGTACAGGAAGAGGAGAGTGCTAGAGAGAGCAAGGTCCCGGGAGAACCCTAAGGAGATTAATCCTTGATCGAGGTGTGAGGGAACGGCTGTGCACTGATCAGTTTGTTGCCCATGTGCAGTGTTAAATCTGAGATCTCCAGATATGATGAGGGCCTCTGTGGACTGAGCCATGTACTGAGCACCACGCAGGACTTATCAAGTCTTTACTGCGAAGGTGCAGTGACCAATTATTCCAGAAGGGATCACTCTGCGTGAGAGCTCTAAGACACGTAACCACCATGGTGGAGGTGATTGCAGAGTAAGAGTCTGCGCTTGATTTGTAAAATACTTTTGCAACCCAATATGTCAGAAGGGGGTGCCAGTATTGATCTTTCCATGAAGTTTTGGCCATTGCCCTTTGAAAGGCTGAAACTGTGTTCAAGGACTTTAGAGGACACTGAACAATGCCACACCCTCGCTGGGCTCCAGTTATTAGTTAAAGGACTGTATCCCCCCATCCACGTGTGGAAAGATTGACTTGCCATGTCTGATCACTGGGAAAAGTCTTTTACTGCTTGTCTAATGCTACCACTGAGTGTCATGTGCTTAGGGTGTACTTGGCCCTGTTGCTCAGGATCTGAATTAGGTTGGGCCTCGGTACATCAGGAGTAAAAGGCCTCAACCACCATGTTTGGGCCCAGTGACTGTTGATTGTCCTGTGGCCCTATGAAATTCGTTCTGACAAACACATTATGGCATTTTAGCAGCACACATTTCTCTGCCAGAAAGTGGGTGAGTTTGACAGCCGACCATTTCGATACAATACAGTCTTTACACATAAGACATACATCAAATCTTAAATCCTTTATCATACAGGGTGTCTCCACACATTGTCCTGATGAAGATGCCACTCAAGGTACAATTATCTCATAGACCATATAAGGATGAAACATCAATGATGAACACATTGGGGGTCATTCCGACGCTGGCGGTCATGGACCGCCAGGGCCGGGGACCACGGATGCACTGCCAACTGGCTGGCGGTGCATCCATGGGCATTCTGACCGCGGCGGTACAGCCGCGGTCAGAAATGGGAAACCGGCGGTGTCCCGTTGGTTTCCCGCTGCCCTGGGGAATCCTCCATGGCGGCGCTGCAGGCAGCGCCGCCATGGGGATTCCGACCCCCTTACCGCCAGCCTGGTTCTGGCGGTTTTGACCGCCAGAACCTGGCTGGCGGTAACGGGTGTCGTGGGGCCCCTGGGGGCCCCTGCAGTGCCCATGCCAATTGCATGGGCACTGCAGGGGCCCCCTAACAGGGCCCCACTAAGATTTTCAGTGTCTGCATAGCAGACACTGAAAATCGCGACGGGGGCAACTGCACCCGTCGCACCCTTCCCACTCCGCCGGCTCCATTCGGAGCCGGCATCCTCGTAGGAAGGGGTTTCCCGCTGGGCGGGCGGGCGGCCTTCTGGCGGTCGCCCGCCCGCCCAGCGGGAAACTCAGAATCATCCCCATTATGTACTATATATGTGGGTGGGATAAAACCCAACAGATTTGATCCTTACCAACTCAAATGTAAATCAACTTGGCGTTGGACAGACTAAACAAGGGAATCTTAGGGGCAGATGTAGGTACAAAAAAATTAGCGACTCGCAATTTGCGAGTATGTGCGACTCGCAAATTGCGTGTCGCTAATAGGAATGCAGGTACAATGTCCGTGTACAATTTGCAACTCGCACCCGGAGTCGCAAAGCAGATAGCGAGTCCGCTGTTTGCGAGGTTGCTTTTTGCGACCTCGCAAAAAACGAACTCGCAATTTGCGAGTGGGTGTCGCAAATTGCGAGTACCATGTAAATTGCTTGCAGGTGCTGCAGAACACTCCAGAAACCACTCCAGAACACTCTGGAAACACTTCCTGGCACATGATGATGACATCACAGCCAGGAAGTTTACAAATACACCTGGGAGGAGGGAGGACCACACCCATTTTAAACTGCTGAACTGCAAACAGGAGGAACAGCAGCTACAATGGCTGAAACACCTAGAAAACAAAAACTCAAATTCTCTGAGAAGGAGCTGGAGGTGCTGACAGAAGAATGCTGTCAGCACTATGATGAACTCTTCGGAAAGGCAGCCCTCAATGTGCCAGAAGCCACCAAAAAACAACTCTGGCTGGAGATCCAAGAAAAAGTGAACTCCCCCTGGGGTGAGCCACAGGAGTGTGGAAGAGATAAAAAAACGGTGGTATGACCCCCTCTCCCGGACCAAGGAGAGGGTGGCAGAAAGGCTCCGGGAGATGAGAGGCACAGGAGGGGGACCATCATCCGTACCACCACCCACACCCCTGGAAGAAAGGGTGGAGGAGACCCTGGAGCAGGAGGCAGTGACAGGAATAGGAGATCTGGACACCTCTGAGCCCACTACATTATCCGGTGAGTACCATGTGATATGCCTGTACCCCCATCAATGCCATACCCCCACCCACCATGTACACAGGGGCATGCACAACCAAGATAGCTCCATTACAGGGTAGCAAACACCAGAATGATGCATTATGGGAAATGTAGTCAAATAGCCAGTTCATAGGCAAATGTTTATTAGGAAGTGTGCAACAGATAGTAGACACTGACAGTTTGTTCCCCATGTCCCACAGGTCTCCCATAAGACACCACCACAAGCCACAGCAGCCAGCCCCATGAGGACAGCACAGGAGCTGCCACCACTCCCACCTGCACGACCAACACTATGCCTGTTTTGTCCACACCTGCTGCAACTGTGTTTCAGGAGGCTGCGCCAGCAACAGACAGGAGTGCCACAGTAGAGCACACAGGGCATCCACCGCTGCGCAGGCGACGCAGGTACAGGAGAGCAGGGCTGCAGGCTGCGTCCGGCCGTCCATCTACCATCAACAGCGAGGCACAGCTGCTCCGTGGTCAGCGCCTGCAAAACAATATATTAGGGCGTATTAGTGGGGTGCTGCACCGCTTTGTGAGAAACAACGTGTCAAAGCCCAGCTCACCTGAGTCCTTGTTCAGTTCTGATGGAGGTTGAAGACAATCCGAGCCCACCCTGAAACTGCTTGTTCCAGCACACTAGTTTTTAAAACAGTGCACTAAGAACAGAAGCTCAAGGGAAGGGGGGAAGTGGATAAAATAAAATAAAGAGACAACACCGTTCTTGCGTTTCCACTGTTGAAGTGCTGCACAAATCTGCGACCCTCTCTGACTTCTGTAGAAACTAGTGCCTAATGAAACATAAACAAAGAACAGATAAGTACAACCTATTCCTAACTGGGTTCCTGACTATCCCTTTATTTATTAAAAAAATTCTTCTAAAAGTACCTCTTGGATCCTGGTCTCTAGTTTCCAGGTTTGGAATGTGTTACTGCTCTGGGATGTGCTTTCTATTACTCTAAAGCTTCTAAAACATTAAACAAATACCGTTATCAGAATTACCAATATCAAACATTCATCTTAATATAACTAAAGCCTAAATTCCCAATAGCAGACTCACTTTTCCCATATTTCCAGAATCTTTTATAAAACAAATACTGTACTTTTACGTCAAAATACAGCATGTAATTTGTGCAAGTCCTTGATTTACTGTTTGCCTAACAAAGTTCCGCAAAGTATTCTTGTAACAAAGAGTTTGAATCACAATGTTCGTGGAAGGTATCTTGTTTCAAATTGTCTATACACGAATCCAGAAATTGTTGTCAAAGTTCTTTCAGGTAATAAAAGTTTTGCACTTACTTGTTGCTGGCAAGAGATACTGATCAGTCTAACCTTGTCTTCTTTCTCTTTTGCAGGTTGCTTGTAGGAGAGAGGTTGAGGCAAGGAGGAACCGGAAACCGGAAGAAGGAAGAGCCAGCAGCTGCGCCCATTGAAGCCAATGAAAGTCTGTAGAGAGCAGGAGTGCCAGCGCCGAGGGATCTGTCCTCAGGTAAGCGGGAGGTAGACGAGCACAAGCACTGTGGGAGGCTCGGGGCTGCCTTTTATAGACAGGGCTGGGTGTGGTCCTCACATGCTGCACATGTTCTTGAAAGGTGTGCAGAGCTGGGTGTGGTTTGAAGAGCTGGGTGTGGTCCTCACATGCTGCACATGTTCTTGAAAGGTGTGCAGAGTTTCAGTTATTATGCAAATGAGTTAAATTAACACATGGCCTAGAGCGGAGTGTTTTAAAGAAGCCTTGGTAAAAGCAAGGCCCAATGTGTAAACAAAACAGCACATTAAACAACATACACAGAAGCCTAGGGGGGGGGAAGGTGAGATAACAAGAAAGGCTTTCAATAGTAAGTTTAAAAGGGAGCTATTACAGAACCCACTAGTGCAGTGAGAGGGGACATGCTCTTTGCTGTGCACAAACCCTAACAGTTGCCCCCCTCAAAGGCCCTCCTACAGGACGGGGTTTTCCTGGATTTTTTCAATAAAACCGTCTAATCAGCTGTGGGGCATGTACATATGATGCTGGTTCCCATGAATTCTCAGATTCATCATATCCTTTCCATTCTACTAAATAAAACAGACGTCCACTAATTCTTTTTGAGTCTTTTATGCTTTTCACTTCATATTCTAGATTTCCCTTAATTGGTATGGGTGGAGGTGGTGGTTCAGGTCGGGTTTTTGGATTGTAAGGCTTAAGCAAGCACACACGGAATGTAGTATGTACTGGATATTCTTTTGGTAAATCTAATTTTACTGTTACCGGGTTTACTATGGCAGTTATACTAAAGGGTCCAATGAAACGTGGTTGCAGCTTTCGGGATCCCTCTATGTTTAGGTGCTTTGTGGAGAGCCATACCTTGTCACCGATTTTATACATTGGGGCCTCAGATCTGTGTTTGTCTGCTTGTCTTTTCATGCTTTCCTTGTACTTTAATAAATGTTTCCTGGCTTTGTCTTGTATGTCACCTAACCTCGTTAGTCTATACGTTACTGTAGGTAACAGAGAATCTTCTAACAAAATGGGTATAGCTCTTGGATGATACCCCTGCAAGAAATAGAATGGTGAGCAAAGTAGAGCTGAATGCTCAGTATTATTATAAACAAACTCCGCTACAGGGAGAGCTTCCAACCATTCACTAGAATAATCAGCCAATAAACAACGTAGCGTTTGAAGTAAGGTTTGGTTCAGTCGTTCAGTCTGTCCATCTGTCTCTGGGTGGAAAGCAGTGGATAATGCCACATCTATTTTCAGTTTTTTACATAATTTTTTCCAAAATTTAGAGTTGAACTGGCTCCCTCGGTCTGACACCACTTTGTTTGGCAAACCATGTAAACGCACAATTTCCCTTATAAAAATATCGGCAAATTCTGCCGCCGTGGGTAATTTCCGTAATGGTACAAAATGTGCCATTTTAGATCAAAAATCCACTATAACCAACACTGTTGTGAAAGATTTTACAGGTGGTGAACCTACAATAAAGTCTACGCTCACAGTGTGCCAAGGTTGTTTGGGTGTTGGCATTGGTATTAACAAGCCATCAGGGGCCTTATGAGAAGATTTATGTCTTGCACAAATTGGACAGGTAGTGACAAATTGCTTAATGTCCTTTCTTATAGTGTCCCACCAAAAGTGTTTTTGCACATTTTCCAGGGTTTTTACCCAACCAGGATGACCTGCCAACGGTGAGGCGTGATGCCAAATTATCACCTGTGTTTGTAATTCAGAGGTGGGCACTAACAGCATGTTGTCGTGATACAATAAACCTCGTTGTATTGTGTTATGGGAATCCTTTAACCAATCCTGAGGTGCTATTTGCATGTGTGCATTATATAGATATGTGATGAAATCCTTCTGTTGTACTGGTGCCAAAAACTTTTGGGGAGGAATAATGGGTTCTCCTATTTTATCTTGTTTCATGTCTGAGGTATGTCCGTATCTAGATAACACATCAGATTGAATTTGTTGTGCACCTGGTCTATAGGTTATTACAAAGTCAAATGTGCTAAAAAAAACTTAACCAGCGCATCTGACGTGGTGTTAGTGCTTTAAGTGATCCAAAAAACTGTAGGTTCCTATGGTCAGAAAAGATTGTAACTGGGTACTTGGCTCCCATTAAATGGTGCCTCCATTCTGAAAAGGCTACTTTGATAGCTAGTAGTTCCCTTTCAGCCACAGTGTAATTTTGTTCAGCTGGTAATAACTTTTTGGAATAGAAGGCTATAGGATGTAACTGGCCATCTACTGCATCTCGTTGAGAGAGAACTCCTCCTAAAGCTACTTGTGAAGCATCCGCTTCAACAAAAAAAGGCAAGTCAGGATCAGGATGTTTCAGAATTGGGGCTGAAGTGAACTTTTGTTTTAGGAGTTGAAAGGCGTGTGCCGCCTCATCAGTCCAAAGAAATCGTTGCCCTTTCCGCAACAAGGTAGTTATTGGGGCCGCAATGTCTGCAAAATGTGCAATAAACCTCCTATAAAAATTGGCGAAACCCAGAAATTTCTGAATATCTTTTACAGAGGATGGTTCTGGCCAATCAGCAATAGCACTGATTTTCTTTACATCCATAGTTATTCCTTGAGGTGTCAGGCAGTATCCTAAAAAGTCCACCTTGCTGACATTAAAAGTACACTTTTCTAACTTAGCAAAAAGATGATTTTCTTTTAACTTTGATAATACTGCACGAACATGTTGGGTATGTTCTTCTGAGTTCTTAGAGTAAATGAGGATGTCGTCTATGTATACTATGACACAAACGTCCAGGAATTCGTGTAGGACCTCATTTATAAAGAACTGAAAGGCCGCAGGGGCATTACATAACCCAAAGGGCATTACTGTGTACTCAAATAAACCAAACTTTGTCTTGAAAGCTGTCTTCCACTCATCCCCCTCTTTTACTCGGACCAGGTGGTAAGCTCCCCGCAGATCTAGTTTAGTGTATACAGTAGAATGTCTTAATTGATCCAACAACACAGGTATTAGAGGAAGAGGATATTTATTCTTTATTGTAGCCTTATTTAGTCCTCTATAATCGATACACGCGCGCAGGGATTCATCCGGCTTCGGGATAAAAAAGAGTGGAGATGACACCGGAGATGTGGAATGACGGATGAACCCAGACTGTAGTAGGTCATCTAGGTAGGTTCTTAAGTATTTGGTTTCTTCGTCAGTCAAAGCATATACTCTGTTATTAGGTAAAGGGGCCCCTGGGATAAGATCTATACGACAGTCATAAGACCTATGTGGGGGCAGCGCACTAGCCTTTACTGGGTCAAAGACGTCTTTGAAGTCAGAATATTCAGGAGGGAGACTTGGTTCTTCTTGTGTAACACTAGCACAGTGTAATACTGTGCTCTGTTCTGTACCTGCTTCTTGATAGCAATTGGTTCTACAGAAAGAGGAATCCAAAGTAACAGTTCTATTCACCCAATCAATTTTTGGGTTATGAGTTGTTAACCAGGGTACCCCGAGAATCAAACCAAAATTAGGAGTATCTATCAGATCAAAGCTAATCACCTCTGTGTGCCCGTTCTGACAGACCATAACAAGTGGACTTGTTTGTTTTGTGATTAATCCAGAGGTCAATTCTGACCCATCCACTGCACATACTGCTTCTGGACAAGGCTTTAGGCACATAGGAAGTCCTAAGTTTTCAGCTAACTTATTATCCACAAAATTTCCTGTCGCGCCTGAGTCCAGTAGGACAGGGAGAGAATGCCTCACTTGGGTAGTAACAATTAAAACGACCTGAATTATGAAATGTCTAGGTATGTGCGGTACCATGAAGGCTGCAGCATTAGAGGTTTGATTAAGATGTTTTCTCGAACAAGTAACCTCTCCCCTTGTCGAGCTTAATCGTTTCCCGATTCAGTTAAGGAGGTGGAGGAAACAGCACCCTTTCGTGGACTTTTAGGCTTTACTGGACATTCTCTGGCAAAGTGACCTGCCCTTCCACAATATAAACATAATTGAAGTTTTCTCCTTCTTTCTTTTTCCTCTGATGTGAGTGGACCTCTGAGTGTCCCTATTTGCATAGGCTCAGGTTCAAGGAGTTTATTATCTGGGTCTTTCTTCTCGTGTCTAATAAAAGTTAACCGTGATTCCAGTTTGTATTTATCTCCCTTTCTTTCTCCTAGTCTATGTTCTAATTTCACAACTAAATCTACAAAGTCCGAATAGTCTTCTGGCAAATCAACGATATGAGCCAGCGCGTCTTTTAACTCGTCTCTCAAACCTTTATAGAAAAGGGAGACACGCTTTTCTTCTGGCCACTGTGTCTCGGTGAGTAAACGATTAAAACTAGTGAGATAGGTCAATAAATCCTTGTTACCTTGTTTAAGATTTAAAAGCTCATTATCACTTGCCTGCATGAAAGTGTGTTTTGCAAAAAGGCTGGTCATGGTACGTTTAAATTGATTCCAATTATGGAGGATGGGATCATCTCTCTCCACGAAAGGAATTGACCAATTGGCTGCTGTGCCACCCAAATAAGACAAGACGAATGCCACTTTCGTAGCATCAGTAGGGAACTGTTGTGGCTTACAAATGAAGTGTAATTGACATTGATTGATAAAAACATGGAATTTGTTGCTATCTCCATGAAAACGTTCAGGTGCTGCTCAGGGCACAGCATTAGGAACATTAACAGCGACCTCAACTGGGGGAGGCAAAGTTGTATGTTTTGATGGCGCCCCTGTCTCTGAGGAGGTTTTAAACAAAGGCGTAAAAGCTGTGTTCCACTGAGATACCCTAAATTTATACCTGCTTAAATCCTGTTTTAAAGAGGTATTCTCCATCTTTAATCTCTCTATTTCCTCTTGCATATGTTGCAAGATGCCAGACACTGATTCATTATGAGCCAAATCCTCATTTAGGGCCTGCGCCATATCCGTGACGTCAATGCCCTCTATTTCTTCCCCGATATTCATCGTCCACCAGAACTGAATTTTTTTTTTTTTTTAAGGCTTGTGCTTCTGTCAAAGCCCAGCTCACCTGAGTCCTTGTTCAGTTCTGATGGAGGTTGAAGACAATCCGAGCCCACCCTGAAACTGCTTGTTCCAGCACACTAGTTTTTAAAACAGTGCACTAAGAACAGAAGCTCAAGGGAAGGGGGGAAGTGGATAACATAAAAGAAAGAGACAACACCGTTCTTGCGTTTCCACTGTTGAAGTGCTGCACAAATCTGCGACCCTCTCTGACTTCTGTAGAAACTAGTGCCTAATGAAACATAAACAAAGAACAGATAAGTACAACCTATTCCTAACTGGGTTCCTGACTATCCCTTTATTTATTAAAAAAATTCTTCTAAAAGTACCTCTTGGATCCTGGTCTCTAGTTTCCAGGTTTGGAATGTGTTACTGCTCTGGGATGTGCTTTCTATTACTCTAAAGCTTCTAAAACATTAAACAAATACCGTTATCAGAATTACCAATATCAAACATTCATCTTAATATAACTAAAGCCTAAATTCCCAATAGCAGACTCACTTTTCCCATATTTCCAGAATCTTTTATAAAACAAATACTGTACTTTTACGTCAAAATACAGCATGTAATTTGTGCAAGTCCTTGATTTACTGTTTGCCTAACAAAGTTCCGCAAAGTATTCTTGTAACAAAGAGTTTGAATCACAATGTTCGTGGAAGGTATCTTGTTTCAAATTGTCTATACACGAATCCAGAAATTGTTGTCAAAGTTCGTTCAGGTAATAAAAGTTTTGCACTTACTTGTTGCTGGCAAGAGATACTGATCAGTCTAACCTTGTCTTCTTTCTCTTTTGCAGGTTGCTTGTAGGAGAGAGGTTGAGGCAAGGAGGAACCGGAAACCGGAAGAAGGAAGAGCCAGCAGCTGCGCCCATTGAAGCCAATGAAAGTCTGTAGAGAGCAGGAGTGCCAGCGCCGAGGGATCTGTCCTCAGGTAAGCGGGAGGTAGACGAGCACAAGCACTGTGTGAGGCTCGGGGCTGCCTTTTATAGACAGGGCTGGGTGTGGTCCTCACATGCTGCACATGTTCTTGAAAGGTGTGCAGAGCTGGGTGTGGTTTGAAGAGCTGGGTGTGGTCCTCACATGCTGCACATGTTCTTGAAAGGTGTGCAGAGTTTCAGTTATTATGCAAATGAGTTAAATTAACACATGGCCTAGAGCGGAGTGTTTTAAAGAAGCCTTGGTAAAAGCAAGGCCCAATGTGTAAACAAAACAGCACATTAAACAACATACACAGAAGCCTAGGGGGGGGGGGGGAAGGTGAGATAACAAGAAAGGCTTTCAATAGTAAGTTTAAAAGGGAGCTATTACAGAACCCACTAGTGCAGTGAGAGGGGACATGCTCTTTGCTGTGCACAAACCCTAACAGTTGCCCCCCTCAAAGGCCCTCCTACAGGACGGGGTTTTCCTGGATTTTTTAAATAAAACCGTCTAATCAGCTGTGGGGCATGTACATATGATGCTGGTTCCCATGAATTCTCAGATTCATCATATCCTTTCCATTCTACTAAATAAAACAGACGTCCACTAATTCTTTTTGAGTCTTTTATGCTTTTCACTTCATATTCTAGATTTCCCTTAATTGGTATGGGTGGAGGTGGTGGTTCAGGTCGGGTTTTTGGATTGTACGGCTTAAGCAAGGACACATGGAATGTAGTATGTACTGGATATTCTTTTGGTAAATCTAATTTTACTGTTACCGGGTTTACTATGGCAGTTATACTAAAGGGTCCAATGAAACGTGGTTGCAGCTTTCGGGATCCCTCTATGTTTAGGTTCTTTGTGGAGAGCCATACCTTGTCACCGATTTTATACATTGGGGCCTCAGATCTGTGTTTGTCTGCTTGTCTTTTCATGCTTTCCTTGTACTTTAATAAATGTTTCCTGGCTTTGTCTTGTATGTCACCTAACCTCGTTAGTCTATCCGTTACTGTAGGTAACAGAGAATCTTCTAACAAAATGGGTATAGCTCTTGGATGATACCCCTGCAAGAAATAGAATGGTGAGCAAAGTAGAGCTGAATGCTCAGTATTATTATAAACAAACTCCGCTACAGGGAGAGCTTCCAACCATTCACTAGAATAATCAGCCAATAAACAACGTAGCGTTTGAAGTAAGGTTTGGTTCAGTCGTTCAGTCTGTCCATCTGTCTCTGGGTGGAAAGCAGTGGATAATGCCACATCTATTTTCAGTTTTTTACATAATTTTTTCCAAAATTTAGAGTTGAACTGGCTCCCTCGGTCTGACACCACTTTGCTTGGCAAACCATGTAAACGCACAATTTCCCTTATAAAAATATCGGCAAATTCTGCCGCCGTGGGTAATTTCCGTAATGGTACAAAATGTGCCATTTTAGATCAAAAATCCACTATAACCAACACTGTTGTGAAAGATTTTACAGGTGGTGAACCTACAATAAAGTCTACGCTCACAGTGTGCCAAGGTTGTTTGGGTGTTGGCATTGGTATTAACAAGCCATCAGGGGCCTTATGAGAAGATTTATGTCTTTCACAAATTGGACAGGTAGTGACAAATTGCTTAATGTCCTTTCTTATAGTGTCCCACCAAAAGTGTTTTTGCACATTTTCCAGGGTTTTTACCCAACCAGGATGACCTGCCAACGGTGAGGCGTGATGCCAAATTATCACCTGTGTTTGTAATTCAGAGGTGGGCACTAACAGCATGTTGTCGTGATACAATAAACCTCGTTGTATTGTGTTATGGGAATCCTTTAACCAATCCTGAGGTGCTATTTGCATGTGTGCATTATATAGATCTGTGATGAAATCCTTCTGTTGTACTGGTGCCAAAAACTTTTGGGGAGGAATAATGGGTTCTCCTATTTTATCTTGTTTCATGTCTGAGGTATGTCCGTATCTAGATAACACATCAGATTGAATTTGTTGTGCACCTGGTCTATAGGTTATTACAAAGTCAAATGTGCTAAAAAAAATTAACCAGCGCATCTGACGTGGTGTTAGTGCTTTAAGTGATCCAAAAAACTGTAGTTTCCTATGGTCAGAAAAGATTGTAACTGGGTACTTGGCTCCCATTAAATGGTGCCTCCATTCTGAAAAGGCTACTTTGATAGCTAGTAGTTCCCTTTCAGCCACAGTGTAATTTTGTTCAGCTGGTAATAACTTTTTGGAATAGAAGGCTATAGGATGTAACTGGCCATCTACTGCATCTCGTTGAGAGAGAACTCCTCCTAAAGCTACTTGTGAAGCATCCGCTTCAACAAAAAAAGGCAAGTCAGGATCAGGATGTTTCAGAATTGGGGCAGAAGTGAACTTTTGTTTTAGGAGTTGAAAGGCGTGTGCCGCCTCATCAGTCCAAAGAAATCGTTGCCCTTTCCGCAACAAGGTAGTTATTGGGGCCGCAATGTCTGCAAAATGTGCAATAAACCTCCTATAAAAATTGGCGAAACCCAGAAATTTCTGAATATCTTTTAGAGAGGATGGTTCTGGCCAATCAGCAATAGCACTGATTTTCTTTACATCCATAGTTATTCCTTGAGGTGACAGGCAGTATCCTAAAAAGTCCACCTTGCTGACATTAAAAGTACACTTTTCTAACTTAGCAAAAAGATGATTTTCTTTTAACTTTGATAATACTGCACGAACATGTTGGGTATGTTCTTCTGAGTTCTTAGAGTAAATGAGGATGTCGTCTATGTATACTATGACACAAACGTCCAGGAATTCGTGTAGGACCTCATTTATAAAGAACTGAAAGGCCGCAGGGGCATTACATAACCCAAAGGGCATTACTGTGTACTCAAATAAACCAAACTTTGTCTTGAAGGCTGTCTTCCACTCATCCCCCTCTTTTACTCGGACCAGGTGGTAAGCTCCCCGCATATCTAGTTTAGTGTATACAGTAGAATGTCTTAATTGATCCAACAACACAGGTATTAGAGGAAGAGGCTATTTATTCTTTATTGTAGCCTTATTTAGTCCTCTATAATCGATACACGCGCGCAGGGATTCATCCGGCTTCGGGATAAAAAAGAGTGGAGATGACACCGGAGATGTGGAATGACGGATGAACCCAGACTGTAGTAGGTCATCTAGGTAGGTTCTTAAGTATTTGGTTTCTTCGTCAGTCAAAGCATATACTCTGTTATTAGGTAAAGGGGCCCCTGGGATAAGATCTATACGACAGTCATAAGACCTATGTGGGGGCAGCGCACTAGCCTTTACTGGGTCAAAGACGTCTTTAAAGTCAGAATATTCAGGAGGGAGACTTGGTTCATCTTGTGTAACACTAGCACAGTGTAATACTGTGCTCTGTTCTGTACCTGCTTCTTGATAGCAATTGGTTCTACAGAAAGAGGAATCCAAAGTAACAGTTCTATTCACCCAATCAATTTTTGGGTTATGAGTTGTTAACCAGGGTACCCCGAGAATCAAACCAAAATTAGGAGTATCTATCAGATCAAAGCTAATCACCTCTGTGTGCCCGTTCTGACAGACCATAACAAGTGGACTTGTTTGTTTTGTGATTAATCCAGAGGTCAATTCTGACCCATCCACTGCACATACTGCTTCTGGACAAGGCTTTAGGCACATAGGAAGTCCTAAGTTTTCAGCTAACTTATTATCCACAAAATTTCCTGTCGCGCCTGAGTCCAGTAGGACAGGGAGAGAATGCCTCACTTGGGTAGTAACAATTAAAACGACCTGAATTATGAAATGTCTAGGTATGTGCGGTACCATGAAGGCTGCAGCATTAGAGGTTTGATTAAGATGTTTTCTCGAACAAGTAACCTCTCCCCTTGTCGAGCTTAATCGTTTCCCGATTCAGTTAAGGAGGTGGAGGAAACAGCACCCTTTCGTGGATTTTTAGGCTTTACTGGACATTCTCTGGCAAAGTGACCTGCCCTTCCACAATATAAACATAATTGAAGTTTTCTCCTTCTTTCTTTTTCCTCTGATGTGAGTGGACCTCTGAGTGTCCCTATTTGCATAGGCTCAGGTTCAAGGAGTTTATTATCTGGGTCTTTCTTCTCGTGTCTAATAAAAGTTAACCGTGATTCCAGTTTGTATTTATCTCCCTTTCTTTCTCCTAGTCTATGTTCTAATTTCACAACTAAATCTACAAAGTCCGAATAGTCTTCTGGCAAATCAACGATATGAGCCAGCGCGTCTTTTAACTCGTCTCTCAAACCTTTATAGAAAAGGGAGACACGCTTTTCTTCTGGCCACTGTGTCTCGGTGAGTAAACGATTAAAACTAGTGAGATAGGTCAATAAATCCTTGTTACCTTGTTTAAGATTTAAAAGCTCATTATCACTTGCCTGCATGAAAGTGTGTATTGCAAAAAGGCTGGTCATGGTACGTTTAAATTGATTCCAATTATGGAGGATGGGATCATTTCTCTCCACGAAAGGAATTGACCAATTGGCTGCTGTGCCACCCAAATAAGACAAGACGAATGCCACTTTCGTAGCATCAGTAGGGAACTGTTGTGGCTTACAAACGAAGTGTAATTGACATTGATTGATAAAAACATGGAATTTGTTGCTATCTCCATGAAAACGTTCAGGTGCTGCTAAGGGCACAGCATTAGGAACATTAACAGCGACCTCAACTGGGGGAGGCAAAGTTGTATGTTTTGATGGCGCCCCTGTCTCTGAGGAGGTTTTAAACAAAGGCGTAAAAGCTGTGTTCCACTGAGATACCCTAAATTTATACCTGCTTAAATCCTGTTTTAAAGAGGTATTCTCCATCTTTAATCTCTCTATTTCCTCTTGCATATGTTGCAAGATGCCAGACACTGATTCATTATGAGCCAAATCCTCATTTAGGGCCTGCGCCATATCCGTGACGTCAATGCCCTCTATTTCTTCCCCGATATTCATCGTCCACCAGAACTGAATTTTTTTTTTTTTTTAAGGCTTGTGCTTCTGTCAAAGCCCAGCTCACCTGAGTCCTTGTTCAGTTCTGATGGAGGTTGAAGACAATCCGAGCCCACCCTGAAACTGCTTGTTCCAGCACACTAGTTTTTAAAACAGTGCACTAAGAACAGAAGCTCAAGGGAAGGGGGGAAGTGGATAACATAAAAGAAAGAGACAACACCGTTCTTGCGTTTCCACTGTTGAAGTGCTGCACAAATCTGCGACCCTCTCTGACTTCTGTAGAAACTAGTGCCTAATGAAACATAAACAAAGAACAGATAAGTACAACCTATTCCTAACTGGGTTCCTGACTATCCCTTTATTTATTAAAAAAATTCTTCTAAAAGTACCTCTTGGATCCTGGTCTCTAGTTTCCAGGTTTGGAATGTGTTACTGCTCTGGGATGTGCTTTCTATTACTCTAAAGCTTCTAAAACATTAAACAAATACCGTTATCAGAATTACCAATATCAAACATTCATCTTAATATAACTAAAGCCTAAATTCCCAATAGCAGACTCACTTTTCCCATATTTCCAGAATCTTTTATAAAACAAATACTGTACTTTTACGTCAAAATACAGCATGTAATTTGTGCAAGTCCTTGATTTACTGTTTGCCTAACAAAGTTCCGCAAAGTATTCTTGTAACAAAGAGTTTGAATCACAATGTTCGTGGAAGGTATCTTGTTTCAAATTGTCTATACACGAATCCAGAAATTGTTGTCAAAGTTCGTTCAGGTAATAAAAGTTTTGCACTTACTTGTTGCTGGCAAGAGATACTGATCAGTCTAACCTTGTCTTCTTTCTCTTTTGCAGGTTGCTTGTAGGAGAGAGGTTGAGGCAAGGAGGAACCGGAAACCGGAAGAAGGAAGAGCCAGCAGCTGCGCCCATTGAAGCCAATGAAAGTCTGTAGAGAGCAGGAGTGCCAGCGCCGAGGGATCTGTCCTCAGGTAAGCGGGAGGTAGACGAGCACAAGCACTGTGTGAGGCTCGGGGCTGCCTTTTATAGACAGGGC
Organism: Pleurodeles waltl; assembly: GCF_031143425.1. NCBI lineage: Eukaryota > Metazoa > Chordata > Amphibia > Caudata > Salamandridae > Pleurodeles > Pleurodeles waltl. The sequence continues at coordinate 1,175,911,981 of NC_090446.1, read as the reverse complement.
TGGGTGTGGTCCTCACATGCTGCACATGTTCTTGAAAGGTGTGCAGAGCTGGGTGTGGTTTGAAGAGCTGGGTGTGGTCCTCACATGCTGCACATGTTCTTGAAAGGTGTGCAGAGTTTCAGTTATTATGCAAATGAGTTAAATTAACACATGGCCTAGAGCGGAGTGTTTTAAAGAAGCCTTGGTAAAAGCAAGGCCCAATGTGTAAACAAAACAGCACATTAAACAACATACACAGAAGCCTAGGGGGGGGGGGAAGGTGAGATAACAAGAAAGGCTTTCAATAGTAAGTTTAAAAGGGAGCTATTACAGAACCCACTAGTGCAGTGAGAGGGGACATGCTCTTTGCTGTGCACAAACCCTAACAGTTGCCCCTCTCAAAGGCCCTCCTACAGGACGGGGTTTTCCTGGATTTTTTAAATAAAACCGTCTAATCAGCTGTGGGGCATGTACATATGATGCTGGTTCCCATGAATTCTCAGATTCATCATATCCTTTCCATTCTACTAAATAAAACAGACGTCCACTAATTCTTTTTGAGTCTTTTATGCTTTTCACTTCATATTCTAGATTTCCCTTAATTGGTATGGGTGGAGGTGGTGGTTCAGGTCGGGTTTTTGGATTGTACGGCTTAAGCAAGGACACATGGAATGTAGTATGTACTGGATATTCTTTTGGTAAATCTAATTTTACTGTTACCGGGTTTACTATGGCAGTTATACTAAAGGGTCCAATGAAACGTGGTTGCAGCTTTCGGGATCCCTCTATGTTTAGGTTCTTTGTGGAGAGCCATACCTTGTCACCGATTTTATACATTGGGGCCTCAGATCTGTGTTTGTCTGCTTGTCTTTTCATGCTTTCCTTGTACTTTAATAAATGTTTCCTGGCTTTGTCTTGTATGTCACCTAACCTCGTTAGTCTATCCGTTACTGTAGGTAACAGAGAATCTTCTAACAAAATGGGTATAGCTCTTGGATGATACCCCTGCAAGAAATAGAATGGTGAGCAAAGTAGAGCTGAATGCTCAGTATTATTATAAACAAACTCCGCTACAGGGAGAGCTTCCAACCATTCACTAGAATAATCAGCCAATAAACAACGTAGCGTTTGAAGTAAGGTTTGGTTCAGTCGTTCAGTCTGTCCATCTGTCTCTGGGTGGAAAGCAGTGGATAATGCCACATCTATTTTCAGTTTTTTACATAATTTTTTCCAAAATTTAGAGTTGAACTGGCTCCCTCGGTCTGACACCACTTTGCTTGGCAAACCATGTAAACGCACAATTTCCCTTATAAAAATATCGGCAAATTCTGCCGCCGTGGGTAATTTCCGTAATGGTACAAAATGTGCCATTTTAGATCAAAAATCCACTATAACCAACACTGTTGTGAAAGATTTTACAGGTGGTGAACCTACAATAAAGTCTACGCTCACAGTGTGCCAAGGTTGTTTGGGTGTTGGCATTGGTATTAACAAGCCATCAGGGGCCTTATGAGAAGATTTATGTCTTTCACAAATTGGACAGGTAGTGACAAATTGCTTAATGTCCTTTCTTATAGTGTCCCACCAAAAGTGTTTTTGCACATTTTCCAGGGTTTTTACCCAACCAGGATGACCTGCCAACGGTGAGGCGTGATGCCAAATTATCACCTGTGTTTGTAATTCAGAGGTGGGCACTAACAGCATGTTGTCGTGATACAATAAACCTCGTTGTATTGTGTTATGGGAATCCTTTAACCAATCCTGAGGTGCTATTTGCATGTGTGCATTATATAGATCTGTGATGAAATCCTTCTGTTGTACTGGTGCCAAAAACTTTTGGGGAGGAATAATGGGTTCTCCTATTTTATCTTGTTTCATGTCTGAGGTATGTCCGTATCTAGATAACACATCAGATTGAATTTGTTGTGCACCTGGTCTATAGGTTATTACAAAGTCAAATGTGCTAAAAAAAATTAACCAGCGCATCTGACGTGGTGTTAGTGCTTTAAGTGATCCAAAAAACTGTAGTTTCCTATGGTCAGAAAAGATTGTAACTGGGTACTTGGCTCCCATTAAATGGTGCCTCCATTCTGAAAAGGCTACTTTGATAGCTAGTAGTTCCCTTTCAGCCACAGTGTAATTTTGTTCAGCTGGTAATAACTTTTTGGAATAGAAGGCTATAGGATGTAACTGGCCATCTACTGCATCTCGTTGAGAGAGAACTCCTCCTAAAGCTACTTGTGAAGCATCCGCTTCAACAAAAAAAGGCAAGTCAGGATCAGGATGTTTCAGAATTGGGGCAGAAGTGAACTTTTGTTTTAGGAGTTGAAAGGCGTGTGCCGCCTCATCAGTCCAAAGAAATCGTTGCCCTTTCCGCAACAAGGTAGTTATTGGGGCCGCAATGTCTGCAAAATGTGCAATAAACCTCCTATAAAAATTGGCGAAACCCAGAAATTTCTGAATATCTTTTAGAGAGGATGGTTCTGGCCAATCAGCAATAGCACTGATTTTCTTTACATCCATAGTTATTCCTTGAGGTGACAGGCAGTATCCTAAAAAGTCCACCTTGCTGACATTAAAAGTACACTTTTCTAACTTAGCAAAAAGATGATTTTCTTTTAACTTTGATAATACTGCACGAACATGTTGGGTATGTTCTTCTGAGTTCTTAGAGTAAATGAGGATGTCGTCTATGTATACTATGACACAAACGTCCAGGAATTCGTGTAGGACCTCATTTATAAAGAACTGAAAGGCCGCAGGGGCATTACATAACCCAAAGGGCATTACTGTGTACTCAAATAAACCAAACTTTGTCTTGAAGGCTGTCTTCCACTCATCCCCCTCTTTTACTCGGACCAGGTGGTAAGCTCCCCGCATATCTAGTTTAGTGTATACAGTAGAATGTCTTAATTGATCCAACAACACAGGTATTAGAGGAAGAGGCTATTTATTCTTTATTGTAGCCTTATTTAGTCCTCTATAATCGATACACGCGCGCAGGGATTCATCCGGCTTCGGGATAAAAAAGAGTGGAGATGACACCGGAGATGTGGAATGACGGATGAACCCAGACTGTAGTAGGTCATCTAGGTAGGTTCTTAAGTATTTGGTTTCTTCGTCAGTCAAAGCATATACTCTGTTATTAGGTAAAGGGGCCCCTGGGATAAGATCTATACGACAGTCATAAGACCTATGTGGGGGCAGCGCACTAGCCTTTACTGGGTCAAAGACGTCTTTAAAGTCAGAATATTCAGGAGGGAGACTTGGTTCATCTTGTGTAACACTAGCACAGTGTAATACTGTGCTCTGTTCTGTACCTGCTTCTTGATAGCAATTGGTTCTACAGAAAGAGGAATCCAAAGTAACAGTTCTATTCACCCAATCAATTTTTGGGTTATGAGTTGTTAACCAGGGTACCCCGAGAATCAAACCAAAATTAGGAGTATCTATCAGATCAAAGCTAATCACCTCTGTGTGCCCGTTCTGACAGACCATAACAAGTGGACTTGTTTGTTTTGTGATTAATCCAGAGGTCAATTCTGACCCATCCACTGCACATACTGCTTCTGGACAAGGCTTTAGGCACATAGGAAGTCCTAAGTTTTCAGCTAACTTATTATCCACAAAATTTCCTGTCGCGCCTGAGTCCAGTAGGACAGGGAGAGAATGCCTCACTTGGGTAGTAACAATTAAAACGACCTGAATTATGAAATGTCTAGGTATGTGCGGTACCATGAAGGCTGCAGCATTAGAGGTTTGATTAAGATGTTTTCTCGAACAAGTAACCTCTCCCCTTGTCGAGCTTAATCGTTTCCCGATTCAGTTAAGGAGGTGGAGGAAACAGCACCCTTTCGTGGATTTTTAGGCTTTACTGGACATTCTCTGGCAAAGTGACCTGCCCTTCCACAATATAAACATAATTGAAGTTTTCTCCTTCTTTCTTTTTCCTCTGATGTGAGTGGACCTCTGAGTGTCCCTATTTGCATAGGCTCAGGTTCAAGGAGTTTATTATCTGGGTCTTTCTTCTCGTGTCTAATAAAAGTTAACCGTGATTCCAGTTTGTATTTATCTCCCTTTCTTTCTCCTAGTCTATGTTCTAATTTCACAACTAAATCTACAAAGTCCGAATAGTCTTCTGGCAAATCAACGATATGAGCCAGCGCGTCTTTTAACTCGTCTCTCAAACCTTTATAGAAAAGGGAGACACGCTTTTCTTCTGGCCACTGTGTCTCGGTGAGTAAACGATTAAAACTAGTGAGATAGGTCAATAAATCCTTGTTACCTTGTTTAAGATTTAAAAGCTCATTATCACTTGCCTGCATGAAAGTGTGTATTGCAAAAAGGCTGGTCATGGTACGTTTAAATTGATTCCAATTATGGAGGATGGGATCATTTCTCTCCACGAAAGGAATTGACCAATTGGCTGCTGTGCCACCCAAATAAGACAAGACGAATGCCACTTTCGTAGCATCAGTAGGGAACTGTTGTGGCTTACAAACGAAGTGTAATTGACATTGATTGATAAAAACATGGAATTTGTTGCTATCTCCATGAAAACGTTCAGGTGCTGCTAAGGGCACAGCATTAGGAACATTAACAGCGACCTCAACTGGGGGAGGCAAAGTTGTATGTTTTGATGGCGCCCCTGTCTCTGAGGAGGTTTTAAACAAAGGCGTAAAAGCTGTGTTCCACTGAGATACCCTAAATTTATACCTGCTTAAATCCTGTTTTAAAGAGGTATTCTCCATCTTTAATCTCTCTATTTCCTCTTGCATATGTTGCAAGATGCCAGACACTGATTCATTATGAGCCAAATCCTCATTTAGGGCCTGCGCCATATCCGTGACGTCAATGCCCTCTATTTCTTCCCCGATATTCATCGTCCACCAGAACTGAATTATTTTTTTTTTTAAGGCTTGTGCTTCTGTCAAAGCCCAGCTCACCTGAGTCCTTGTTCAGTTCTGATGGAGGTTGAAGACAATCCGAGCCCACCCTGAAACTGCTTGTTCCAGCACACTAGTTTTTAAAACAGTGCACTAAGAACAGAAGCTCAAGGGAAGGGGGGAAGTGGATAAAATAAAATAAAGAGACAACACCGTTCTTGCGTTTCCACTGTTGAAGTGCTGCACAAATCTGCGACCCTGTCTGACTTCTGTAGAAACTAGTGCCTAATGAAACATAAACAAAGAACAGATAAGTACAACCTATTCCTAACTGGGTTCCTGACTATCCCTTTATTTATTAAAAAATTTCTTCTAAAAGTACCTCTTGGATCCTGGTCTCTAGTTTCCAGGTTTGGAATGTGTTACTGCTCTGGGATGTGCTTTCTATTACTCTAAAGCTTCTAAAACATTAAACAAATACCGTTATCAGAATTACCAATATCAAACATTCATCTTAATATAACTAAAGCCTAAATTCCCAATAGCAGACTCACTTTTCCCATATTTCCAGAATCTTTTATAAAACAAATACTGTACTTTTACGTCAAAATACAGCATGTCATTTGTGCAAGTCCTTGATTTACTGTTTGCCTCACAAAGTTCCGCAAAGTATTCTTGTAACAAAGAGTTTGAATCTCAATGTTCGTGGAAGGTATCTTGTTTCAAATTGTCTATACACGAATCCAGAAATTGTTGTCAAAGTTCTTTCAGGTAATAAAAGTTTTGCACTTACTTGTTGCTGGCAAGAGATACTGATCAGTCTAACCTTGTCTTCTTTCTCTTTTGCAGGTTGCTTGTAGGAGAGAGGCTGAGGCAAGGAGGAACCGGAAACCGGAAGAAGGAAGAGCCAGCAGCTGCGCCCATTGAAGCCAATGAAAGTCTGTAGAGAGCAGGAGTGCCAGCGCCGAGGGATCTGTCCTCAGGTAAGCGGGAGGTAGACGAGCACAAGCACTGGGTGAGGCTCGGGGCTGCCTTTTATAGACAGGGCTGGGTGTGGTCCTCACATGCTGCACATGTTCTTGAAAGGTGTGCAGAGCTGGGTGTGGTTTGAAGAGCTGGGTGTGGTCCTCACATGCTGCACATGTTCTTGAAAGGTGTGCAGAGTTTCAGTTATTATGCAAATGAGTTAAATTAACACATGGCCTAGAGCGGAGTGTTTTAAAGAAGCCTTGGTAAAAGCAAGGCCCAATGTGTAAACAAAACAGCACATTAAACAACATACACAGAAGCCTGGGGGGGGGAAGGTGAGATAACAAGAAAGGCTTTCAATAGTAAGTTTAAAAGGGAGCTATTACAGAACCCACTAGTGCAGTGAGAGGGGACATGCTCTTTGCTGTGCACAAACCCTAACACAACGAGGCCAGCATGCAGCAGCTCCATTCCCGATTGGATGTGATTGCCACAAACACTGGGGACCTAGCCCTGTCCATGAGGGATCTGGTGGCAGGGCTACTGGCACAGGGTGAGGGTGGGCGGCGCAGGGACCGTCAGCTGCTACAGAGGCTTGACAGGATGGCCACATCAATTGGCAGACTGGCTGTTAACACCACTGGCCTGTCGAGAAGGACAGTTGGCCTCCAAGTAGAAATGGGCCATTTTGCAGGGGATGTGGCTAGAGGCCTGGGCCGGATCACACATGTGATTGATTTAATGGAGGCACGGCATCTGTCCAGGGGCACAGGGGACACACCCCAGGACAGCGAGGAGGGCTCTACAGTGAGCAGTGTCTCTGCCAGTGACACTAGGGTGCTCCGGAGTGGGAGTACCAGGCAGAGCACTGCAGAACCACCAGGGACCAGCTAGGCTGGCAGAGGCCGCCGTAGTACATAGACAGAACCCTGTCCCTGATGTTGGGGCACATGACAGCAATGTGCCCCATGCATGGTTTGCATTTAGATGAACATGAACAGTTAGTAATAGTAAATAGTTGTATTTCTGCACATATTAAATCGGTTTTTTGTTCCACTTAACAAATGGAGTTTTTGGTCAATAGGTGAGTATGGTTGAAGTTGACACGTACCTTCCAAAGTATTGGGTTGCGATGTGTTCCCGTCTCAGTCTGCCTTGATTTGCCATACTCCGATCCCCATTATGGCAATGTGGTTGCTCTTGCTCTTCATCCTCAGAATCTGGGTCTGCAGGGGTGAGAGGTAGCCCACGTCAGGTGGCAATATTGTGCAGGATGGCGCATGCGACAACAATTTTGAATGCTGTAATGGGGGTATACTGGAGGGCACCTCCACTGCGGTGGAGGCATCTGAACCTTGCTTTCAGTAATCCGAAGGTGCGTTCTATGATGTTCCTGGTCCTCTTATGTGCACTGTTGTATCGCCTCTCTGAATCATTGCTGGGGTGTTAAGAAAGGAGTCATTATCCATGGCCGTAGAGCATATGCACTGTCACCTGTTGGGCACAAACATTACACTGTTAGAAAGTCCTGGTTGGTGTGCACAGTGACCTGTGTGTATGTCTGCAAGGTGTATGCAGCTCTACCTAGGAGGTATCCGTCTCCAAACTCCCCACGTTCCAGGCGTTGGTGTATCCCAATGTGCCTAAAAATGTAGGAGTTATGGGTACTGCCTGGAAATTTTGCAACAATGTCGGTGATGACATAATGGGCGTCACAAACAACCTGAATATTGAGTGAGTGGGTACACTTTCTGTTGCGGAACAGATGTTCCAGGTTTGCAGGGGGGCATATTTGAAAATGTGTCCCATCTACACATCCTATGACATGGGGAAAGTTGGCAATCCGGTAAAAGTCCAGCTTGGTGCTGTTAATTTCTGCCTCATTCCTGGGTAGGTATATGAAGTGAGACATGTGTGTGAGTAAGGCATCTAGGAATGCCGTGAGGAAACTTGATAGTGCACTTTGTGATACCCCACCTGCCACAGCAACGACCCCCTGATAGCTCCCTGAGGCCAAGAGGTGCAGTGAGCATAGCATTTGCACATGCGTAGGGATGGCGCAGCCGCGCAGAGTCTGGCGTTCTAGCTGTGGTTTTAGTAATTCAATTAATTCTAGTATGGCTGCGCTGCTAAGGCGGTATTTATCATATATCTCTTCCTCAGTTTGCTGAAAAAGAGTCTGCCTTGTTCTATAGATCTTCTCCTGTCTGTGGCTCCTCCTCCTCCTCTGCTGGGCTGCGTGGACTCTCCTCCTCACTGCTATCAGGTATATCTCCGCCATCTTGAGTAACCCAGATGCCTTGTGGGTCTCCTTTTATACTATGGTAATGATTACCACCTGCTCTGAGTTAGTGGTAAATGGGACATGCAAACTGGGCTTTTTGCGACTAGTCGCAATTTGCGAGTTGCAATTGCATATGGTTTGCGACTCGCAAATTGCGACTTCCTAGTTGCGGGTCGCAAAATGGGGTTGCAAATTTTGCGAGTCGGTAACGGCTTGCATCGCTTTTTGCGAGTCGGAAATTGGATTTTTGCTTCCCATTTCCGATTTTGCACAGTCGCAAATAGCGATTCGGGCCATTTGCGACTCGCAAAACTTTGCTACATCTGGCCCTTAATGAGCTTCAAGACTATGCACTGTACACTATGCATGGAGTACTTTGTTTTTGATATTGCCTCCTTAGTGTGATGAACTAATGGCAAACATTGCATCGTTTATACTGAAATGTAATTTCTTCAAAATTATTGTGCAGAAATCCAATATCTTTTATTAGAAATAAAAAGATTTGAGTATATTAAATGTTGGGTTCTGGTCTAAATAGATAAAAGAAGACAGAAATTTTCTGAAAGGACCATGCTTTGCTTATATGCTCAAGGGAGACTAGTCTATCTTTTCAATTGGACGTGTCAGAATTAGGGGAGTGTTCCCCCAAAATATTTTGCCTTTTACCCTCCACCTTTTTCTGGAATTTATTTGTGTTTGCCTTTGGACTACGTGCTCTTTTCCTCCTCTAACCGGCTCTGAAGTGTTTTTGGTCACTCCCATAAACATGATAAAATTGGCTTACACCTAGTTGGCCTATTGGATGTACTAATGGGTCCCTTGTAGAGTGATATATCATATATCCAGGGGCTGTAAATTAAATGCTACTAGTGGGCCTGCAGCACTTATAGTGTCATCCACTGGAGCAGCTTCGTAAAACATGTCCCAGGCCTGCCATTTCAGCCAAAATGTAGTTTTAAACTGCCAATTTGGTTTAGGAATATAACCTGCTTGCCAGGCCTTAGAATCCTCTTTTATTGCATATAAGTAATCTCTAAGGCAGGCCCTATGTACCGCATAGGGCAGGGTGCATTGTAATTAAAAGGGTGACATGCATATTTAATTTCGACATGACCTGTGGGTTTGCCTTATTACAATTAATAAGTGCTAACTTTGGATTGGGAACAGATAAGCAATTTGTCTTTGGCATCTATGCGATTGAAATTACAAATACTCATTAATAGTAAAGTTGGATTGTAAATTACAATTTTGAAAATGCCACTTTCAGAAAGTTGGAATTTTCCTGGCCTTTGCATTTGGTGCCTCTAGCCTGTTCCTGGATCTCATGACTGGGTGTAGCTGGCAGTTAAACTTTTTAACTTCATCCCAGACAATCATACACTAAAGGGATTAGGTGTGCCGGAATATGCCATCTGCCAGCAAGATGGGAGGCAGAGCTGGGAACAGCCCAACTTGCAACTGAATAGGCTGTTTTCTGCCTTTACACAAGGGGCTTTTCATCACTGCATTGTCCGTGTAGCCAGCAGGGAGCCAGAGCTGTAGAGTCAGGAAATTCCCAGCATGTCAAAGGGAAACCTCTAGAAATTTATCCTAATTCAAAGGAGCTGAGGTATAAAAACAGAACCCTCAGACCAACTCTTTAGTATAAGTTTTGGACCTATGGAAGACTCTCAGAGTTCTGCCTGCTGCTGTGGCCTCTTGTGTACGCCACAAGACTGCTTTGCTGTATTTTGAAGGACTGCTTCACTCCCTGGAGTCTCCCTTTTACCCTGAGGCCTATACTGTTTCTTTAACCCTTCTTGATCACTTGAACCCAAGACTATCAGACTGACTCCAAGGGCTACCTTGCTGCCCTCTTGTTCAAAGCCACAGGGACATAGCAAACCTGCATCATCTTGAACCCGCACCTGCACCCAGACTGAGTGAGACCTGAATCCCCAAGTAGTGCCCCTCTGGTCCTGGTGTCATGGTCCCAGCTGTGAGCAGGGCTAGTCAGGCCTTAGTCATTTCTTATTCCCCCTCTTTATGAGTGACATTTGAGATGTTGTTATTTTTATCACAGTGCCATTTTGAATCATATTATGCCTTTGAAACCTTGTGTAGCTTGGCAACTCAGTTATTAACATAATGGCAATGTTTAAAGCAGATCTAGACCAATGCTTGTTGTCAGGATAACTTCTGAACACCTGGGCCTCACCCAGATAATCCAGGAAGCACATGTCAACTATCTCCAACCACCTGAACCTCACCCAGGTAATTCAGGAAGCAAATACCAACTGTTTATAACTCTTGGTTCTTTAATTGATCCTCCTAATGGAAACAAAAACAGTTAAGAAACGTGCGATTACAATAGTGACTAACGATTTCCTGTTTTCCTCATGTTTTTCCTTGCACCTGGTTTGGGCTGGCAATTAAAGCCGGTGTTTCAGACTAAAGTCCTCATTATGACATTGGCGGTGTACTGACAGCCACTGTTAAAGTGGTGGTAATACCACCAACAGGCTGGGGGTAATTGCCACCAAATTTTAACCATGGTGGTGATACCTCCCATAGACAGCCAATGTACCACACCAACCGCCAGGGCATTAACACCACCGACCACAGCAGTAGCCACCTACAGCCAGGGGGAAGTCAAGGTACTGCCCACCATATTATGACATAGCAAACCGCCAGGATTTCATGGGTGTTAGCAACGCCATCAAAAGCCTGGCGGAAACAACACATAAAAGGAAAGACTCACCTTCAAGGACACAAAGGACTCCGCGGCTGACATGGAACCAGAACTCCAAGTCTTCCTGATGCTCTACCATGCCATTGCCATCCTGGAGCACCAACGCCAACGAAGCCATGACAGTGAGTAGAGCTGCCTAGCACACAAGGGAGGGAGGGAGGAAAAGGAGAGTGACACACACACACACAACACACACCATACAAACACACACACACACACAACCAGCTGCACAGTACATCGAAAGTTACAGGACCTAGGACCCAAGAACCCAAGGGCACATACCTGTAGTACAACCACTGTAATTTGCTGTTAACAGCCATCATAATGAATAAATAAATACCTATTTACACGTCAATGTACATATTTGGCCAATAGCCAATCCAAAGTATTAAAGGGCCACATGGCCACAGGGCATCATCCAAGCCCCAACTTGACTCCTGGCATCATCCGGACTCCACTGTTCAGGGGCATCATGATGGAAATGGGCAGGCACCTCAGGGGGAGGGGATGGGGGGCACCTCAGCTGGGGTAGTTATCATGCCCACTGGTTGTGGAGGGGCTCCTTGCCCACTGTACCTGGAGGGGGCTCTTTGCTGACTGGTTCTGGAGGGGGCTACTTGCCCACTGGTTCTGTAGGAGGCTCCTTTGCCACTGCCCCTGGAGGGAGCTACTTGCCCACTGTTCTGGAGGGGGCTCCTTGACCACTGGTTCTGGAGGGGGCTCCTTGCCCACTGTCCCTGGAGGGGGCTCCTTGCCCAATGGTTCTGGAGGGGGCTCCCTGCCAACTGTCCCTGGAGGGGGCTTCTTGCCCACTGATAATGGAGGAGGCTCCTCGCCCACTGTCCCTGGAGGGGAGTCTTGGGACACAGTCACTGGAGGGCTGAGGTGCGCCGCTAGGTAGTTGGGACCTTGCACTTAAGTGCAGGATGGGGGAGAGGGGTAGGGAAGAGGTCAAGATGGGCAAGCAAAACCTTCTTAGGGTCATTGGGCGGGATGTGGGAGGAGGGGTGGGAATGGAGGTAAAGGGAATGGTTGTGGGAGGAGTAGGTGTGCTGGACTTGGGTGCAGTTGCATTGACAGTGTGCATGTGTGAGATGGACAGCGCAGCTGTTAGGTGTCTGAGTGTAAGCGTTTGTGTTTCTTTTGAGGGGACGGACAGGGTGAGAGAGGACAAACAGGATGTGTGGATGTATATTGTTGTGGTTTCTGCAAGTGAGGTAGTGGTGAGTGCGCATGTGGTGTGTAGGGTGCATGTCTGTGGGTCTGGTCTTATGGTGCCTGTGGGCAAGGGTGTACAGGTGGCAGGGTCTGAGACTGTTGATGCAGTGCATGCAGGTGTGAGTGCGGATGTTGCTGTGAGGGAGAAGGAAGAGGAGGGGGAGACAGTGGAGGCAGTGGATGTTGTTGTGTGTACATCTGTCTTTTGTTTGTGTTAGTGATTGGGCTTGAAGTGTGGTGTCTGTGTTTGTCTGTGCCACTCTTGTGTGATGTTTTGTGTGCATGCCTGCTTGTATGTGTGCATGGGATGGGTTGGGGTTGAGGAGACTGGGACTGGGAAGTGGTAGTTGGAGGGGGGACGGTAGGACCAGGGACCCTGGCTGCCATCAGAGAGGAGGCCAGAGCCTGGAAGGATCTCTGTAGGGCTGCCACACCACCATGTATGCCCTCCAGGAAGGCATTACATTGCTGCATCTGGGATGCCAGCCCCTGGATGGCATTCACTATGGTTGACTGCCCTACAGATATGGATCTCAGGAGGACAATAGCCTCCTCAATGAGGGCAGCAGGGTTGAATGGGACAGGGCCTGAGGTGCCTGGGGCGAAGGAGATGCTCACCCTCCTGGGTGAGCAGACACAGGCAACTCGGGGGGGGTTACTGGGAGGGCGGTGCTGGTATAGTGGGTGGCAGCTGTACCTGTAGCTGGGGTGGTTCCAGAGGTGTCCACCACCAACAGGGAGCTCCCATCAGCGAAGGTTTCACAGTCAGTGTTGTCACCTCCTGTCCCCGCTGTGGTGCTCCCCTTGCCCTCAGTCTCACTGGTCCCCTCGGAGTCGGTGGACTCTGCCTTCTGGGTCCTGTGGGCTGCAGCTCCCTCGCTTGCAAGTGCCTCTGCTCCTTCATCAGATGATGCTAATGCACACATGGATAGTATGACAGAAGAAAATAGAGGGGAAAAAGAAAGGGAGCAGTGGGTCAATTACAGCACCAACACCACAGATGGGATACACATCACCATCACACACAGGGATGAAGATTGAGCAGTATCCACTGGCATACCATTGGATAGGTACCACAGCAGGTAAAAGCCAAACACTGCCATCTGTACCCCTCCTGGGACCTACTAAGCCCTCGCTGACACGGAAAGCCTCCTAGCTAGCTATCCAGATTTTGCCATTCACCCGATAATCCAGAGCTGGACCACGCAGCACTGTATGAACTGGCATAAAGGGGCATCCACTGACCAGAACCCGCCACCAGAATCCCATGCTACGCAACAAAGATGATTGTCACACACACTAGTCTTACCCCTTTGTGGCTTCTGTGATGCCTTCAAGTGCCCATCCAGCTCTGAGTTGGCCACCGCCAGTATGCAGGCCATTAGGGGGGTCAGGTTTTGATCGCACCCCTCCCTCATTGGGAAGCCGTCCCCAGCTGAGCCTCTGCAGTCTTCCAGGCCCAGCATCTCAGGTCCTCCAACCTTTTCCTGCAGTCGGTGCTCCGCCGGCTATAAACTCCCAGGGTCTGCACCTCCTTGGCAATGGCATGCCATAAGCTCTTCTTCTGATGAGTGGTGACCTGCAGGGAAAGCACAGACAGAGGGACACCATGAATCCAGATATCCAACCTGTCACACATATGGTGTTCAGACATAATTTGCCCCTCAAATGGCACACACATCACCTGGAGCCCTGCATGTACACTACCACTAGCCATACCCCCACCTAAATGACACACTGCTAGCACACACCCACATCTCCATGCAGCCTTGTCGCATGCAACGTCCCCATGGTGTACTCACCTGTTGGTCTGGAGGCCCATACAGCTGTCCATACAGGGGTAGGATCCCATCCACCACGTGCTCTCACTCCTCTGAAGTGAAGGCAGGGGCCCTTTCCCCTGTTGCACAAGCAATGGCAGGTTCCAGACACAGGTCACAGCAGCACACACAGTGGAGGTGTTGCCCTGTGGAAAGTCAGGAATCAAGTGAGGTTATAGTCAGAAAATTGCAGTCATGGTCACGGTGGCATACACCGTCACTGCCGGCGGAGATCCTCATTGGTACTGTACTCCATAGAGCCCCTTGTTAGCGAATGAGGAATTGCAAGGCTGTGCAGACTGCCTTCCGCCATGAGGCCCAATACTAATGGAGTGAGATCACTTCCACCTGATCCTACATACAGGACAGCCAGTTGCCATGTTATAGTGCTGGCACTCAAATTTAGAAAAAAAACTGCATCATTTGTGTTGATTGTACATACATAGCCATTTACAGTCTCCAGATACATACATGCTCTATGTACACTGAAGTGGTGGATCCATTTTTCATATTGTCACTCCCTTCCCACTCTTTTGTCCCTTAGGTACTTACCACTGCGGAGGAATAGGAGGAGGAAGCAACCCCCTGTATACAGACCCCTTGTGGACTTGGCTACACTGGAAGACAGACACATAATACTCACCTATAGACTGGATAGGGCCACAATCACAGAGTTGTGTGCTCAATTGGAGCCTGATCTAATATCTGATATCCGTCATCCCACAGGATCTCCCCTCTTGTGCAGGTCCTATTAGTGCTCCTTTTCCTGGCAGCAAGCTCTTTCCAAGTGACAGTGGGCTTGGCTGCAGGACTGGTACAGCCAAAGCTCTCAAAAGTGCTGGCAAGAGTTTTGGGTTCCTTCCTCAAACACATGGGCAACTACATTGCTTTCCCCCAAGTAGAAGATTTTGCCCCTGTGAAGGCTGGATTCTATGCAATGGGACACATTCCAGATGTAATTGGGGCCACTGATGGAACACAAATAGGATTTGTTCCCCCTGGGCCATTGAACAGGTGTTCGGGAATCGGAAGAGTTTCCACTCACTGAATGTCCAGATGATGTGCCTTGCTGACCAGTACATCTCCCAAGTCACTGCCAAGTATCCTGGGTCAGTGCATGATGCCTTCATCCGGAGGAATAGCAGCATCTCACAACTGATGGCACAACTACAGAGACACAGAGTGCGGCTTATAGGTGAGCCTGAGTCCACAACCAATGTATGTCAGTGTATTCCTTCAGGTGTCACTCCCCATGCTATTGTGCAAGGCTAATGTTTGTCTCTCACTTCTTACAGGTGACTCTGGCTACCCAAACCTGTTGTGGCTCTTTACCCCTGTAAGGAATCTGGGGACAGGGGCTGAGATTAGGTACAATGATGCTCATGGGCCTACCAGTAGAATTATTGAAAGGACCTTCGGTCTTCTGAAGGCCAATTTCAGGTGCCTCCATCTGACAGGTGGTTCCTTCTGCTACTCCCCTGAGAAGGTCTGCCAGATAGATGTTGTATGCTGCAAATTACACAACCTGGCCATGAGAGGACATATGCCCTATCTTCAGGAGGAGGAGGGTGAAAATGCTCCTGTGGCAGCAGTGGACCCTGAGGACAGCGAGGAGGAGAAGGAGGAGGAAGAGGATGACGATGTGGACAACAGGATATCAGGTATACAGCAGTTCTTCCAATGACACACTGGTAAAACAGTAGAACTAACCATTCCTCTATTAAATTATTTGTCTGTATCACTGTAGCATGACGGCAGTCACTTCCTTAGCATCCCAACTGACTGTCACCTATGCCTTCCCATTTTGCAGATGTTGGTGTGGTCACAACTGTGTACTGATGTGTTGACTACAAACTGCTACAGACCATTTGTCGTAAGGAATCACAAAGTACACGACAATTGCACAAGAAGATACAGTTCAATACATTGCACATTTCTGTCAGATAAAGCACTATTACTCCAGTTGTGTTCAAGGGTGTTTATTAAAGTGAAAATTATGAAGGAATAGTGCAATGGAATGAGATGGTAAAGGAAAGTCCAGTGTAGTGGTCCAGTCTGTTTGTAGCACAAGTCTAGTGTCCAAAGGGCCATAGGGAGGGGAGCAATGGCAGTTCAAAGTGGACAAGGTGGCACAGTGGAACACAAAGGGGAAATTCAGGAGGCACTCATTTTCTGGCAGTGGTCTTGGTCTTTGAAAGTGTCTCTGGTCTCTGTCTGGGTTACAGGGAACATTTGCAGGGTGGTTCACCTTATGCAGGGGGAGGGGTGCTGGTGCCCTGTATGTCCTGTGGCAGGTCCCCCTGTCCACTAGCTGCAGCAGATGTGGATGGCTGGTCAGTTGACTGGCTTGTGGAAGGGGCCCGCTGGTATGATGTGCAGTCCCTCATGATGTTGGCCATATCACCCAGCACCTCTGCTATGGAGACCATGGTGGTGTTCAGGGCCTGCAATTCTTTCTTGATTTCCTGGTGGTGTTCCTCCTGCAGCCGCTGGTTCTCCTGCATGATGTCTATCACCTGACCCATCTTGTCCTGGAATTGTTGGTAAGTCCCCAGGACATTATTGCGTGCCTCCTGGACAGTCCGTTCCCTAGGCCAGTCCTGCCCCTGGCACACAGCTGTCCTCCAAGTGTCCCTGACCCCCTGTGCCTGTGTGCCCTGAACGGTGTGCCCACTGCCACTGACTTCAGGACCCTCATTGACTTGCCTGTGAGGTGTGGACTGAGGTCCCTGTACAGGTGGGCACATTGCTGATTGACGTGTCCTGGGGACAGAGGTCTGGGGACATTGGGTGGCTGCTGTGGTGTTGGATACTGAGGGGGGAGGCTCTGTGATAGATTGGGTGTGGGCTGGGGTAGCCGACTGACCAGTGGTCCCTGATGGGCGAGGGAGTTCATTCAGATCCATAAGTCCAAAGTTCCTGTCATCACTGGGGCATCTTCTGGTGGGGGACTGGGTAGCTGTGGCACCTCCTCGCCACTGAGATTGGCTGGGGCACATGTGGGGATATAAGTGGTGTATTATGCTACATGTCTGTCACATATTCTGCACCTCTAGTTTCCCCTATATTGTTGCTGTTGCCCTGTCACCTTTGTTTGTGTAAGGTGATGTATTGTTGGATTGTTATTTCTCAATGCTGTGCATCCTTTGGTGGTGGGTGTACATGCAGGGCTGGGAGGGATATACATGCAGTGGGTATGGCATACAGGGCTTAGCATTTAGGTTAGTTAATTGTGGTGGTGCACTGTGTGGGATTGAGTGGAGAGATTGGTGTCAGGGTGAGGGGTGGTGATGGCACACAAATATGGGAGGAAAGGGAGTAAATATTGACTCAGTAGTGTCCAGTCCTCCAGAAAATCCAGTGAGTCAGTCAGGATGCAGGATTGCCAAGACTTGCTCCTCCCATGCTGTCAGCTGTGATGGAGGAGGTGGAGGTGCACCGTCAGTCCTCTGGATAGCGAGCTGGTGCCTTGGTGCTATGGAACGTACCTTTCCCTGTAGGTCATTCCACCTATTCCTGATGTTGTTCCTTGTTCGTGGATGCTGTCCCACGGTGTTCACCCTGTCCACAATTCTGCGCCATAGCTCCATTTTCCTGGCAATGGAGATCTTCTGTACCTGCGCTCCAAACAGCTGTGGTTGTACTCTACGTATTTCCTCCACCATGACCCGCAACTCCTCATCAGTGAAACAGGGGTGTCCTTGTGGGGGACATGGGTATTGTGTGGTGCGTGTTGTGTGTTGTGCAGAGGCTGTTGATTAATGTGGTGGGGTGTGGGGTGCATGGAGGGTGAATGGATGGTTGTGGTCTGTGTGTGTAGTTGTCTCTGTGATTTGCGTGGCTAGCTATTGCAATCTTTTCGTGTTAGCAAAGGATTGTGGGTAATGTGGGTGTGTGTTTTATGGTGCTTTTGGTGGGTGTATGTGGTGTGTGTATTATTGTCAGGTGCGTGTTTTTGGTATTGGCCAATGTTGTGTTGTTTTGTATTAAGATGGCCAGAATGACCGCGCCGGTCTGTACCGCCAATGGTTTACCACCATTGAATGTCCGCTGTGGTAATTCGTGGGTCATAATGTGGAAGGCTTTCTTTTGTTGGTGTAATGGTATGGGTGTTCGTACCGACAGTTTAGCACTTACCTTTGGTGTGGCGGATTTGTGTTTGTGGCAGCATTCTGTCGGTTTGGTGTGTGTGTTATAACATGGCGGACAGATGTTCACCTCTGTGACGGAATGATGGCAGCCGTCACCCTGGCGGTAAGCAGTATTTACCACCAATGTCATAATGAGGGTCTAAATATTGCTTAGCCTTGTTGAACTTGGAAGCAATGCTTACCTGTCTCCAGTCTTCAGCAGCTTTCCCTTTTCAGCGGCAGTCCTCTCTTTGTTGCGGCATCCATACCTTCACAGCGACAACCTTCTCCTCAAAGCGAAGTACTTCCTATATTCCAATTTAGTATGTCCGATCTTCTCTGCAGTTACCACAGTACCTATAAAATGTGGGCAGCTTGCAATACATCTCTTGCAGCACGATTTCTTGTGCAGGTAAAAAGACACAAGTCAGATCAATTAAGGTTAACATTTTTTTCTGTTTACATTGGGATCTTGATGATCTCTGTAGGAAAGTACCATCTTGCCTGGCATGTTACCCTCATTTTTACATGTATGTCAGTTTGTTTTTGCCTGTCTCACTGGGATCCTGCTAGCCAGGACCCCAGTGCTCATAGTTTGTGGCCTGAATGTGTATACCTGTGTAGTGTCTAACTGTGTCACTGCGGCTCTGCTAACCAGAACCTCTGTGCTTATGCTCTCTCTACCTTTAAATTTGTCACTATAGGCTAGTGACCACTTTTACAAATCTTAATTGGCACACTGGAACACCCTTATAATTCCCTACTATGTGGTACCTAGGTACCCAGGGTATTGGGGGTCCAGGAGATCCCTATAGGCTGCAGAATTTCTTTTGCCACCCATAGGGAGCTCAGACAAACCTTTACACAGGACTGCCATTGTAGCCTGAGTGAAATAATGCAAACATTGTTTCACAGCCATTTCACTGCACTTAAGTAACTTATAAGTCACCTATATGTCTAACCTTCACTTGCTGAAGGTTAGGTGCAAAGTTACTAAAAGTTACTAAGCGTGAGGGCACCCTTGCACTAGCAAAGGTTCCCCCACATAGTTTAGGGCCATTTCCCCGGACTTTGTGAGTGCAAGGACACCATTACACATGTGCATTACATATCAGGTCCATACCTATATGTGGCTTCACAATGGTAACTCCGAACATGGCCATGCAACATGTCTAAGATCATGGAATTGTCTCCCCATGCCAAATCTGGTATTGGGGAGACAATTCCATGCATCCCCGGGGCTCCACTATTGACCCCGGTTACTGCCAAACCAGCTCCCTGGGGTTTTCTCTGCCACCCCACAGACAGGATTCTGCCCTCCTGGGGTCTGGACGTCCCAGTCCCAGGAAGGCAGAACAAAGAATTTCCTCTGAGAGAGGGTGTTACACCCTCTCCCTTTGGAAATAGGTGTTAAAGGCTGGGGAGGGGTTGCCTATCCCAGCCTCTTGAAATCCTTTGAAGTGCACAGATGGTGCCCTCCTTGCATAAGCCAGTCTACACCGGTTTAGGGAACCCCCAGTCCCTGCTCTGGCATGAAACTGGACAAAGGAAAGGGGAGTGTCCACTCCCCTGTCCATCACCACCCCAGGGGTGGTGCCTAGAGCACCTCCAGTGTGTCCCAGACCTCTGTCATCTTGTTTCCGGAGGTCTGAGGGCACTCTGCTGGCCTCTGAGTGGCCAGTGCCAGCAGGTGACGTCAGAGACCCCTCCTGATAGGTGCTTACCTGACTAGGTGGCCAATCCTCCTCTGAGGGCTATTTAGGGTCTCTCCAGTGGGATTTTCCTCAGATAACAACTTGCAGAGTACCTCTGCACCTCCCTCTTCTACTTTGGTCAAGGATCGACCACTGACTGCTCCATGGCACCGGCAAAACTGCAACAAAGTAGCAAGAAGACCACCAGCGACATTGTAGCGCCTAATCCTGCCCGCTTTCTTGAATGTTTCCTAGTGGTGCATGCTC
Source organism: Pleurodeles waltl (assembly GCF_031143425.1). Classification (NCBI taxonomy): domain Eukaryota; kingdom Metazoa; phylum Chordata; class Amphibia; order Caudata; family Salamandridae; genus Pleurodeles; species Pleurodeles waltl. The sequence continues at coordinate 1,175,892,003 of NC_090446.1, read as the reverse complement.
TGGGGGCTACCTGCCTTCACCCTGCACTGGAAGCTATGAAGAAATTTCCTGTGTGTTTATCGAATCTTCCCCCTGCTTCTGCAGTCATTAAACTTCAGCATCACTGGTTCTCTGGGACCCCTCTCATCCTGACGATCTTGGCCCCTGGAACACAGGTTGTAGACCTGAGTGACCCAGACTGTCCAGTAGTCCAACTGTCCAAATTTGGAAGAGGTAAGTCCTTGCCTCCCTTCTCCAGACAGAAATCCTGTGCATTGCGTGAACTGCAGCTACAAGGGCTTCTGTGCACATTTCCAAGGAGTCCTGCATGCACAGCTGAGCCTAGGTCCCCAGCACTCTGTCCTGTGATGCTCAGCTCCCTGAGTTGATCTCCGGTGTCGTGGGACCTCCTTTTGTAGTGTTGAGATGACCGTCATGTTCAGACTTCTTGAACCCATGAACAAGGACTTCTGTGGGTTCTTTCTGCTTGTACATAGGCTCTCTACATTGCTGAGGCCCCCTTCTGTCTTCTCTCCCAAGTGGCGACATCCTGGTCCTTCCAGGGCCCAGGCAGCACCCTTTTTCTTCAACTGCGACTCTTGCAGCTAGCAAGGCTTGTTTGTGGTATTTTTCCAAGGAACCAACTCTGCATCGTCCAGCACGCCATGGGACATCTTCTGCACGAAGGAGAAGTTGCTTCCACTTTTCCTTGTTGCAGATTCTTCAGCTTCTTCCATCTGGCAGCCATTTTGCACCTTCATCCGGGATTTAGTGGGCTCCTTCCCCCCGGACACTTTAGAGACTCTTGGACTTGGTCCACTTCCTTTGCAGGTCCTCAGGTCTAGGAATCCATCTTCAGTGATTTGCAGTCTGTTGTGGTCTTTGCAAAATCCTTTATCACGACTTTAGTGTGTTTCTGGGGAAAAAGTAGTACTTTACTCCTACTTTCCAGGGTCTTGAGGTGGGGTATCTTGGACACCCTTAGTGTTTTCTTACACTCCCAGCGACCCTCTATACACTACACTAGCCTAGGGGTCCATTTGTGGTTCGCATTCAACTTTCTTAGTATATGGTTTGCATTGTTCCAGGCCTATTGCATCCTATTGTATTCTACAGTGTTTGACCTACTTTCTGACTGTTTTACTTACCTGGTTTGGTTCTCTGTGTATATTTTGTGCATTTTACTTACCTCCTAAGGGAGTATATCCTCTGAGATTTTTTGGGGCATATTGTCACTAAAATAAAGTACTGTTATTTTTAGTAGCCATTATATAAGTGGTGTTGCATGAGCTTTGCATGTCTCCTAGTTCAGCCTTGGCTGCTCCGCTATAGCTACCTCTATCAGCCTAAGCTGCTAAAACACTACTACTCTACTAATAACGGATAACTGGACCTGGCACAAGGTGTAAATACCATTAGTACCCACTATAAACCAGGGCAGCCTCCTACAATCGCTGATTAATCAAACTTATCTAAAGCCAGCAATAATTCTCTGATCATTCTTGTGACTGAAAAGATATTAGAGAAAAGTCATATTTCTTGTAATAGCTGCTCCTTCCTGGATCTTGTGCTCACACTTGATTTTCAATCTGTGTTTTCTCTATCAGAATCTGATATTGGTGTTCTAAATATGTTTGAGACAATTGAGAACTGTAGCCTGATTGCCGTTGCATATTTGCATATGAACCTTGAACTCTAGACGCTCTTGTACCACTGAAGAAGTTGAAGTAGTTGATCCAGTTAATTTCTCTAAGTGAAATCCTTGTACATGATATTTCAATTTCATGTTAATACCTGGATAATTCTTTAATCAAATTGGGGAATGTTTCTAGTGTGAATTATTGGTAATACTGAATTGATGTAAGTTAACGTAAAATATTGTTTAGTTGTTCCTGTTTTAAAGTGTGGTCTCATTACGTGGGAACCCGAGACCAGACCCTTGTATTTGAATAACCCTGATTGCCAGTATTCTGATTCCAGAATCAGAATCCAGATTTCCTTGAGCCAAGCAGTGCCTGGAGGAGAGAAATCTGAATACGCAGTAGTCCTGGTATTTTTCTCCTTCTTTCTCATCTCAGCTCCCCTTCCCCTTAGAAACTCCTAGGGTTGCAGTGGGTCCTTCATTGCTGCCCTGTCAGTTCTCATTGGGATTCAGGGATTATCGTTGCCCCATCGCAACCACCTGGAGTTCAAGTGAGTGCCTGGCAACAGAAGCCTAAGACAAATAAACTAGTGTTCCCTTTCGGTGACAACGTCACCATGGACACCTTACTCCAAGCCTTAGCCGAGACCCCTTCTGAGACTACCCAGATAACTGATATATTGCACATATTTCACATAGAAGTGCAACACCTAAAAGAAGAAAATGCAAGCTTAAGGGAGGAGTTCACCTGAAGCTAAATTGAATTTACACAGTAGAGGAATACTTCACAGAAAGGGAATCACCCAGTCCTAAGCCCACCTACATTTGGTAATGCTCACAAACCCTCCATGGCACCCCTGTCTCATTTCACCAGACCAAAACTTACATCTTACAGTCATGACTCCTAGTCCGGTTCCTCTGGCTAACCCAGAAAGATTTGATAGAAATTATGCATGAATCACAGTATTCAGTGTCAATTACATTTCATTGGTAAGCAGCAGATGTTTTACTCTAATGCAGTCAAAGTTGCATTCATTATTTCTTATCTGAATGGTGTGGCTGCTATTTGGGCCATTCCGTTGATCTAATCTAATGACCCTATCTTATACCATTTCACAGCCTTTGAGGCAGCAATGAATACCCTCTTTGCATAACGTTTTCATTCAGTCTAGCAACATTGAGCTATGAAATTTGTGAAAGGGCTCTAAAGATCTTTTAGCCTACGTTGCTCATTTTAATCACCTTATTCTTGAAACATTTTGGCCTGAGGAAAACTTACATCTTTGTTTTTAGAGGCTTTAAGGACAATTTAAAAGACTCACTGGCACACATTGGAGAATTTCACAGAATTCATTGATTTGGTTGTTAAACTGGATCATAAAGTAGGTGAACATAGCAGTGAGCAGCCTTTTGTAAGTGTAATGACACAAGAGTAGTAGTCCTGAAAAAAGAAAGGACAAGCATGATAAGACATCCGAATCAGAACCCATGCAAATTGGAGGTATCAAAGGATCCTTGGCATCAGAAGAGAAAAACAGATGACATAAGGCTAATCTTTGTCTTCATTGAGCCAAGCCTGGTCATTTTGCCCAAGATTGTACTGCCTAGCTGAAAAAGAAAAGGACCAAACCTTCTATAGATACAGAGGACACACTGCAGGAAACTAACACTCTTGAAGAATGAGGAGATCACCTATTCAAGAGTTATACTTCCTCAGATCTCTCAATATATTAATAACGTTATTAATCGAGTCCCAAGACACATAACCATTAGAATGACTTTTACTCTATCTCCACAAAACAGACAAAGGGGTCATTCCTACATTGGCGGACGGCGGGCGCCGCCCGCCAAGTGGGAACCGCCAATTGGCCGCTCCGCGGTCAAAAGACCGCGGAGGCCATTCAGACTTTCCCGCTGGGCCGGCGGGCGCCCGCCAAGGGAGCACCCGCCGGCCCAGAATGTTACGGTTTCGGGCGGGTCTGCTCAGGACTCTGGTTGGGACACCCCTTGAGGTCACTGAATATCCTAAAGAGGTAGTGTACTGGGGCAGAAGAGCAGCTAAAGGCATACACGGAAAGGACAGCTATGGACAGACACAGGAAACAGGAAAGTAAAAGCAGAGCAACCCTTGTGTGAACAAATAGGAAACGGATTACTAGTGGACAAACACGCTGGGGTTGTACACAGAGTAAGGTGCAGAACCTCCCACAGTGACAGGGAATCTCAATGCCTCTGTGCAGTTTGCTCTTACAGATAGTCACCCTGCCAGCCCCATAGAAAGGAGGCAGCAGAAGTGATTCTGTCTCTGGAACCTAGAGCACAAACAAGGATAGTACTTACATACACAGGACACGCTCTTGTGGGTCCAGCTGGAAACACAGTGGCGATTCCTGAGAAAACAGCAATAGCACACTGTCACTGTTAGGCACGAAAGACAACGTATAACACTAGACAAGGATGAGGGGCTGGAATTGCCTCCTGGAAACCCGGAGCCAACCCCAGTACAAAGGAGGACACTTATACACTGGTGAAGACTGATAGAACACTTACCAGACACAAAGAACCAAGAAGAAACAGAAACAGAAGGGAACAAACAAAGAGGCAGAGGCAAGAACTGGGAACAGGCTCAGGCTGAAGTAAAGGCAGGACTAGGACTTGGAAACAGGGTGCAAACTTCTGGCTGCAACAAACAGAGATAGGACTGGGAAACTGAGAGCAGGCTCTGGCTGGAACAGGCAAGGACAGGACTGGAATACAGGGAGTAGGAATGAGTAGTAAACAGGACTGGGAAACAGAGAGCAGGTTCAGGCTGAAACAAGGCAGGAGCAGGGCAGAGAAACAGGGAGCAGGATCTGGAAGAAACAAACAGGTACAAGGCTAAGAGATAGGGAGCAGACTCTGGCTGGAACAATCAGGAGCAGGGCAAAGAAACAGGAAACAGGATCAAGCTGGAACAGAACAGGAACAAAACTGGAACACCATCCGACAAAGGGTCTGTAACACAAAGGAATCGAAGCCCAATGCACAACAAGGATCTTGAGGAAATGGCTGCTTATAAGCAGTTCCAAGCTGGGCTGCACAGGAGAGGTCTCAGGTGTGTGTAGTTTCAGACACTTGCAAGTCCTGGAGGAGAGGATCCGGTGAAATGGAGCAACTGGATTTCTCCCATAGAAAACAATGGGAAACAGAATCCGGGCTTTCCTGACTACCAGGCTGTGCATTATGGGATTTGCAGTCCCAAGAAGCAAATGTAGTCCTACACAAGTGTACCATGGTGAAAGGAGAAACAAACAGGAGTCAGCAAGGGACTCTAGATAAGTGTTTAAGGTGATTCCCAGGCTTCTGACAGTCCCCTTACAGCGCCCCCTAGAAATGGGACGGCAGAGTCGCAACAGTGTAGCTCAGATTCCTGCCCTCCCATTGTCCTGGCAGCCTGGGTTTAGGACTCATGCTCCCCAAATCTGTGACAAGCAGTACCTGGGTCAATCCATGTTTACTTCACATGTCAGACGAGCAACAGCCACCTACCAATGACACAACTCTGACATGCCCACATGAGGATGGATGGTAAAGAGTTCTGCAAGGAATAAGTGACATACACAGAGTTTTGGCAGGTAAAGGCATATATGACTTAGACCTCATTTCAAACTTCGGTTGTTTCACTGACAGTGGAATGTGACTGACCCAAACAAAAGAGATCCTCCAGAGAGTCACGTCTTCAAGCCTGAGGTTGCCAGCAAACCAGGCCTGTATGATGCATAGCATGACATGCCCTGTCTCATGGTGAAAGAGATACCCTTCTCAACAAAAACTGACCCTCAAAGTACCCCATGCAGTCACACTAATCAAAGAAGATCACATACTTACACTCAAGTGAAGCACTGATTGATGAGATCTGCCCACATTTCTCCATCTTCATCCTCATCACTGCCATCCTCACTTGGAATTTCAGGAGCCTCATCCTGTAGCACTGCTAGCTCTCCCTCATCAGGGATGTATGGGATGTTTCTCCTGAGGGTAAGGTTGTGGAGAGTGCAGCAGGCCACGATGAGCTTACACACCTTTGCAAGTGAGTAGAGGAGAGGAGTATCTTGTCAATGGCCTGGAATTTTGCCTTCAGGAGCCCAAAAGCCAGCTCCAAGACATGCTGTGTTCTTCCATGTGCCTTGTTGAAGCGGACTTCCCCATGCGTAGTTAGGTTCCTCACGGGTGTCAACAACCAGGAACGGTTTGGGTATGCAGAGTCCTCTGTAAGGGAATGTGATGTGTGCACCCATGAGTTCAAAGGATCATCTGACTAGCAGCAGACACAGCATACAAACACATATGGCATACGTTACTTACCAACCAGCCAGGCCCCCTCTGAGTATAGTTGTGTCATCAGCTGTGGAATTTCACTGTCCCGCATGATGAAGGCATCATGGTCTGAACCCGGGTACCGAGCGCAGACTTAGGAAGTGTAGAGGTCCACCAGACTAACTATTAGTTCTTCCTGTTACGATAGTCCTGTTCATTGTCATGCAGCAGAACGAAGGCTACTGGGTACCACCAATGGCTCCCACAACATGTGGGATGTGTGCTAAACCATAGAACTCTGCCTTCACATGGCCAAAATCCTCATGTTGAGGAACCCGCATGTAGCTGCCCAGGTGTTTCAAAATTTCTGAGAGAACATCCTTCAGGACCAGACTGAACATAGCCTGGGACCTCCCAGCAGTTACGTCCATTGTATTTTGGAAGGACCTTGTGGCCAGGAAGTGCAACACTGACATTACTTGTGAAATGGGCAGTATGTTATTTGGATGATGGATAGATGGCATCAGATCTGGCTCCAACTGACGACAAAGATTGTCTGCCTATCCAGGTGGTGAATCCAGATGACGCGTCTGTCCTCATGGCGTGCTAGTCTGCTAGTGGACGGTACACAGGAGGTTGCCTGATCCTTATCCTCTCAGGGTAACTATGTGGGAAAAAAGGAAGTTGTGGCCATCTTGCATATTACATAATACATGTCATATATGAACTGTGGCATGTCATGTGAATTACTGAAAACATGATACACAGCACTCAAGACTAACATTTTAATATTTTTCTAGCACGTTACCCCCTTGATTTTCAACATATGTGTACACATCCTCTATCTAGATAGCAACAATATGTGCATCAAATTTGCAACCCTGGCTGTGATTCAATGCCCCAAATCCTGGAATGCCTGTGGGGGAGAGGATGGTGGCTCTCCTCCCAATCATTTTGTCATATGTGCTGGAAAACGAACCAATATGGACACTAAAACAATTGTTCTACAAGACAGGACAAGGCCAGCATTTAAGATTTGCCTGGATAGCACTTTTCAAAATTGTGAAGTATCTGAAATTGCATTACATTACATTATATGCCTCTAAAATGGCGGCTACCTGACCTACTCCAGTGGACATCAGGAACCACATAGGTAGATGCTACAGTTGCAGACTTTCCCATTGGATAACATACTGTAGCGGTCGTGGGTCAATGGTAGTGTCTGCCGGCGGTGAGGGTTGCATAGGTGGCAGACATGACTGCCATCTTCTGCTGAATCCCTCACTTGACTCCTGACACTGCTGCCAGCAAGACCTCCACTACCTGAGCTGCTGTGTACCACCTCTGGGAGCAATCATGCCTCATCCAACAGGTGATAGGGCCCCAGTCTTCTCGCCTTCTTGAGAAGCTGGTGGACGAGATCCTATCCCTGAATTGACAGCTCTATGGTACACTAGAGGAGCAAGTAAGTGCCCCATGTTCACAATTTTCTATGTACTTCTACTGATCGTAGCTTTAGTCAGCGTAGGATTAGGCCCAGTTTGCCATATTGTGTCCTCACAGCCATGTAGTGGTTGACAATGTGCAATAACTGTTAAGTCCATGGGCATGTATCTATGTCAAGTGACAGGCCTGGAGTCTTGAGACAATATGGTGAGTGTGTATTGTGTATTCCCTGACCCATATTGTATTAGATGCACATGACAAGGTGAGGTGTCATGACAGCCATCCCCAGGCAACCTTTGCAATATAATGTGTTTCATGTGTGCCCACATGTGATTACATGAAAGCAGGAGGTGTGAATGCATCCTGCATGTGTCTCTTGTTCAATATTTGAGCTCCTTTTGTGTTTGCACGATTATCTCTTGCCACATCTGGCCATGATGGACTGTTCTTCTGCAGCCAGGTAATACCTCACAATGCCCCTCAGCTCTGCATGTAGACACCCAATAGCAATTGGCTGTAGGCTACAAGATGTACTGTGATGTATATGATTTGTCAGACATGGTGTTTTGTGTAGGTCTGTCTGCTCAGCCTGAAGAGACCGGGGCCTGTTTACCATTACTCACAGCAGAAAGTTGAAATCTGGCCTGATATTGATTGCCTTTTGCAATGCAAGTGTGACACTGTGTCCACACCCTGAACCCCTGCACAGCATGTGATGTTGCTAAATCATGCCTCACTGCCAATATGCAGCTTATTGAGCATCTGTCCACTGAGTGATATGGGAATTGCATTAGGGGCATGCTGATGATCTGTGAATGATGTGCTCTTTTCTACTCTGACAATGTATGTCACATAGCCTTGACAATTCCCTTGACCCCACAGCCCTGCTGCACTTTCATCCAGCTCTAATGTGTCCTGTGCTTGCTCCTTGCACTTTGGACACTGCACATCTCCAAAAAGTGCGCTGTTAACTGAGTTGTCATGATATTGCACTCTGTGGTTTGGGCATAAAGCTGGACATGTGCAATGCATGGGCAAGTTTCTCTTAAGGTACTCTTGGTTTGGTGAACACACATGTGTTGAAGTGTGTATGGTTATGTTGATGTTACACACAGATTCCCACCCCCTGAAGTAGCAGGTGCCTGCATCTGTTTCTGCAAATGTCCATGCATGGAAAGGCTTGACTGTTTGTGTGCTAAACATGTCACCCCCTTCATTGTGTTTCAAGCACAATGGGTCTGTGTTTAGGCTGGCTGTGACCTGTATGGATTGTATGCAGTGGGTGACATTCATAGGTAGTGGATATTTGTGCACTTTCTTTGCTGGGTGGTTTACATGTCACTTGCCACTTTGTGTAATGTGTTCCATTGTGTTCCTGGTCAATGTCATGTGGCTAGCTCATGTCCCACAAAAGTCAGAATTGGCCTACCTGGTCAGTTCAGGGCCTGAGGTTGGGGAGGTGTAGGGAACTCTATTGGGGGAGTGTTAGAAATGGGGTCTTTGGTTTGAAGTCAGGTTACCCCCTATCCAAGCAAGAACCCTCACTCTAGTCAGGGTAAGTCACACACAATTCAAATTATCCTGTGCCTACCCTCTGGTAGCTTGGCACTGAGCAGTCAGGCATAACTTAGAAGGCAGCCTGGCTGTGTTCATTATATGGTGGTTCGGACCGTCATGCCGGTGGCGGTCTTTGCACCCACCGCCGGCATGGTGGTCTGAACCGCCGGGGTTCATAATGACCGCCTTAATCTTAAAAACAACTTTACTAAAAGATGTGTTTTTAAATTCTGAGTTCAGAGGTCCCAAGCTCCATATGTCTATCTGCTCCCAAAGGGAAGCTACGCTTTAGTCATGTTTAAAGGCAGCCCCCAGGTAAACCTATGAGAGAGATAGGCCTTGCAACAGTGAAAACCGAATTTGGCAGTATTTCACTGTCAGGACATGTAAAACACATTAGTATATGTCCTACCTTAACCATACACTGCACCCTGCCAAGGAGCTACCTAGGGCCTACCTTAGTGGTGTCTTATATGTAGGAAAAGGAAAGGGTTAGGCCTGGCAAGTGGGTACACTTGCTAAGTCGAATTTACAATTTAAAACTACATACACAGACACTGCAGTGGCAGGTCTGAGACATGATTACAGGGCTACTCATGTAGGTGGCACAACTAGTGCTGCAGGCCCACAAGTAGCATTTGATTTACAGGCCCTGGGTACCTCTAGTACACTTTACTAGGGACTTACTACAAAATCAAATATGCCAATCATAGATAAACCAATTAACAGTACAATGTATACAGAGAGCATATGCACTCTAGCACTGGTTAGCAGTGGTAAAGTGCTCAGAGTTCAAAAGCCAACCAAAACAGGTCAGGAAAAATAGGAGGAACGAGGCACAAAGTTTGGAGATGACCCTGCAAAAAGTGGCAGGTCCAACAGGGAGTGTATGTAGTCATATCCTGTGTTCAATGATTGCTATGTGCCACAGGTGGACAGGATGGTCAAGACAGGATGTTATTAGCTTAGTGCACCGACATATATGTGACTCAGCCATTTTGTATGGGACTTGTGGACATAAGATGCTGTCTTGTCATTTGTATCCATGCAGGTCACTGCCCATCAGAAGGGGATATGGGGAGCCATCGGCAAGAAGTTGTGAATCCTGGGTGTCCATAGCTGGTGGAGCGCCTACTATTGGAAGAGGTGAGAGTACCTGAGACATTGAGACCGGAAGACCGCAGAGGCCCAGCTGGGGCTGTCCTCCCATTGAGGACAGGGTGCCCTTCGGTCCATGACCCCCCTAACGGCCTACATTTTGGTGGTGGCCAACCCAGATTTGGATGGGCATTTGAGGGCAGCACAGGAGCCACAAGGGGGTGAGATTAGGCAAATTCATGCCTGACCCTTTGGCAGGTGATTGAGTAAGAGACAGACTGCTCCACTTAACACTGTTGGATGTGTCATATATCACAGATCATCTGGAATCAAATTGGTGGACGGGCCATGTGTATCCAACTAGTGTGCTCATCCTTCTTGGATCAGGGTCCTGGAACTAAACTATGGGGCACCCTCAGCCCAATTGCACAGAAGAGAGCACATATGACTTTGTTTAGTGTACAAATCTTCTGCTTTACCTACTCTGGTCACCAACACATCACTCCTCCAAAATGTCACAGTCAAAAGGTAGGTAGGATGTGACTCACTGTCAACTGCCATGTGTCTCGGGATATGTGTAGGTTGACATCTGCAAACCATGTGCAAGTTTTCTCCATTGTATGTTAGGTGCTGGTACCTCACAGCAGTCTGTGATGCATGAGAGTCCGTCATACATGTGACATGACTTACATGGCAAAATCTTGGCAGCTGTAACATACTTCTTTCCCTTGGTAAGTGGGGAATGTGCATTTTCATGGGTGATGTGTCATCAGTGTTGTAAACATTCCAGTTGCGTACATGTCTGCATGTGCTCTATTCTCACTAGGATACATGACTATGCGTTAGATGTAGGCATGTGCTCGCCATGTAGATGGGATGACGTCTGGAATCTCTAACATATAAGTCCATTGGCTCCTGTTGTCATAAAGGTACATCTACAATGTCAGTAATCCCCAAGGTGCCTCCTGCGTTATCTGTCAGCATCCCCAGGGATTAGGGTTAAATCATATCTCTGTTCTTAGTTAACCCTTCATGTTTCTAAGTGAAGATATTGTGCTGTGTTACACAATTGGTTTTATCAATGCTTGTTTTGCCAATGCTTCTTTGCTAATGTGAGCAGGTGTAGACATGTGCTTCTAAATGGGCGTGGTGACTCATCTCAACTACTTTCCTGATTCGCTATAAATAGCAGAGTGAAGCATGCCTCCCTGCTTGGCTTTGTTTTGCTTCCTGATCTCAGCATCTGACTTGGCAGCCCAGCCCCTGCTGTCATCCTCATATTCTGGACTTTCGAGGCAATTCTTTTCTTCGTTCCTGTACCAGCTGACACCAGGCATTCCTCCAGCACTCTGGAAAAGACTGCAGCTAAGTGACTAGTATTGTTCTTTGGGCTCCACGCTTTCCTAGAACAGCTGGTGTATTTCAGACCTTTGGCAGAGTGCTTATCTTGAAGAGACAAATGCATTTCTGAACATTGTACATTATTATTGTAGTTACTTGCCTAAATGTGTTTCAGGAAATCTGCTTAAGCTCAAGTACAACAAAGAGTGACAGTGCAATTTAAAAGAACATTTATATTTCTTTCTCTAATAGCATAACTCTTGGATTTAAATTGTGTCATTCATGCCTGTGTTTCAGGTTTGAGGAATTTGCTTTTTGAAGGGTTTTTCACACACAGAGTGAAACCAAAGCAAACTGTGCCACCCTAACTGGTTGAACCAAGAGTGGACATTTGTATTTCTTGGATTGTTTTTCTTCCTTTTAGTTTAACCCTATGCATGCAGGAAAGTTATATGTGATATAATTAATGCCCTTGATTGTCTTTCTTGCGCATAATAAGGGCATCCACAGTACTAATTGTTAGCTTGCCTTATTAGGCCTGAAACCCAAGGTGGACACCTATAACTCAACTCTTGGCAGGTGATGGTGCAAGGTTCTACCCCCTTGGAGCCATAAATGCTGTTTTTAGATATTACTACACAGAGCTTTAGCGATATCCGGAGCCCATCCCGGTAGGGCTTGGGACTGCCTTCCTAGAGTGCTTCCCACTCAGGACTCTGCTTTGGGAGACCACGGATGACCTGGGGGTTTGGTAACACCGCAGAAAATAAGATATGCCAATAAAGACATGGCCACGGGCAAAACCCCAGGCCCAGAAAGATTCCCTTCAGTTTTAATCTGAGTATGTGGGACTGTTGGCCCTGAAATTGTCTGCAGTGTATGCTGAATCGATGACCCTGGGAAACTCCGCTGGCGTCAATGAGGGATGTGGTTGTAGTTCAACTCCCTAAAGGTAAAGTTTCAAGAGCCTCCACTGTGGCGTTCCACCCTCTGTCCATGCTAAACATGGATTTCAGAATACTTGGCAAGGTACTGGTCATTCGATTGCTGCAGAACATGTCGGCACTGATACTGAAAAATCAAAATTGCTTTATTCCAGCTTGCAATATCTCCATTACCCTTAGATAATTGTACCAAATATTATACGATCCTGAGGTATAGTCCAGACCCAGCGACAAGGTTATGTTTGTGAATCTGGAAAAGGTATTCAACATGGTCAGATGGGGTTTCCAGGGAGAGCTAATGCTCCAAATGGGGCTTTAGGGAGCCAGGTATAGGTGGGTGCGACTACTGTACTCCAGTCCGGTCCAATGGCAAGGGTCAAAACAGGCACCACTATATTGCAACAGTATAGGATATACAGGGGTCCCCGGCAGGGTTGCCCACCGTCTTCCCTCTTGTTTGCCTTGGTCATTGAGCTGCTGGTGGACCTACTTCACCTGGAGGGCAGAGGCATAGGGGTGGATGGCTGTGAGCACATAATATCACTCTATGCTGACAACCTTTTATTATATCTTGTGAATGGCACCTCTAAAGCCAGCCAAGCAATGCAGCTTCTGGAGGAGATTTGCACGTATCAGGACTCACTGTCAACAGGGCCAAGACTTGCCTGTTACAGGTTGGTATGAGGGCTTCGGCTGTGGCCTGAAGTCCCGGCGGGACTGACATGGACCCCTACAACATTCAAATATCTTGGTATCCAGATATATCATACAAATATCATACACTGGAAGACCAGGGGGGCAATCTGGGACAGGCCCTTTTGCTCTCTTAAATCAAGCATTCCCTTCTGGAGACCCCCAAATTTACCTAATATTGCATATATAGCCATCTCCAAGATGTTGATGCTCCTGTGTTTATTCTATAACATCATTAACCTCCTGATTGGGGTACCGGTATCCTGGTTCAGGCAATTGGATGCCCTGCTCGTGAACTGATTTGTGACAGGGGATGCCACAGAATGCCTCTTGAAATGCTCAGGGGACCGCTGAATGAGGGGGGATTTGGGGCTATATTTTTTGGTGGCACAAGTGCAGTGGGTCCCTAGATGGGTTAATGGTGAACACCGGAGCAATCTTGGTTTCATAGGGCTGGAACCCAATCAGGGAGCATTGCTGACTAAGCTGCTCTGGACGATGATGGCAATCCCCTACCCTGTACCCCTATTGTGGGTGGCCCTGACATGCTAGCAGACGTGCATCAGGAAGACTAGAGAATCACCACTTGATGCTCCCACTCTTCCACTGGTAGGACTGCCCTATGACAACCCCATCTCTTACTTCATGACCGCACAATTAACAGACTAGACTGATGCCAGCCTAGTAACTGTGGGAGATTGCTTCCACTTGGCACCTTACTCCCTATAGAAAAGATGACAGCCCAACATGATCTATTTCCCGGACAGTTTCTAACATATGAAACCCTAACAAGAGCCTTTAGAGAGCTTTGGGATAAGTGCAGAGAGGAACCTCCAACTCACACAGTGCTCCAAATACTGGTGTCTATGGATTGGGCCAAACACCTTGTGACGTGGTTCTAAAGGTATTGAATGGGATGGTTTGAAAGCCCAATGTCGTCAGGGCTAAATGGGAAGGGGTGTTGGGATACGATCTCACAGATCCAGAGTGCTGACTTACTAGCAGAATGTCTCTAGGAACACACTGGCTGTAATATATTCAATTTAATTACACATATGTACATATTCAACACCACATAGGTTTCAAGCCATCTTTGGAGGGGAATTGCGATGGTGTCCAAGATGTCTGCAGTCAGATGCTGACTTCTGTCATATGAAATGGAGCTGCCCCAACTTGCTGACCATCTGTAGTACGGTGTTGCACAGACTGATTATCACTCCAGGATGCGCACCCATGTGAATGATGGAAACATGCCTTCTGAGCGTGTTCCCCAGATCCAAAGCCCAGAAAGTAGGCACTAGTTTTGTCGATTTAGATCTCATGCTGGCTAAGAGATGAGTAGTGATGGCTTGGAAATCAAGAGTATAGAGACCTGGGCGTGCTATGTCGGTATGTGGTATCAGAGCAGAGGAGACGTTGTTGATGAGGAAGGACACTAGAGAATACAAAGGTGCCTGATATCTGGGCTGTAGGCAGAGGTACTGAAGGCCTGGGAGAAGCCAACTGATGATAGCAAGGATGGACCTGGTGGACAGGGTGAACCGGATAAAGCTGACCTAGCCTGCAGCTCAGGAGACATGGCCGAGGTGGGTGGAGTCTAATGGACGCTGACCATTCACCTCTATTGTAGGGCCACCTTCTGGCGCAGATGACTGTGGAGCGCACACTCCCTTTCCCAGACTGACTGAGATGTGCTCTACTCACTATACAGCTCCAAGATTCTCGGGGTCTGCCCATGTTAACTCACACAGATATTTTCTCCAATAAGCGGATGGCACGCCCCCCCCCCAGAGCCATTAGTTTTTTAAAGTTGATAGCCTTTTCCTTTTTCTCTCTGTGTATAACCCTGTTTCACTCATCTCATAGGCTTCTACAGGTGCACAGCAGGTACACAGCAATGTAGACACTACTTTCCAGGCCTGATGCCCAGTGCACTGCAGGGGGGACCCTTGACAGTAGGGGCTAAGCTGGTGAGGCACAGGCCGCTTACTTCTGGGGGAACCCAGTAGCTTGCTACAGAAATGATTGATGCACAGATGAGGATCAAGTGTTTGTACTACAGAAAATGCCAATAAACATAAAAAAGAAGAGATATCAGTCTCAACAATGGATGGTAGATTATGGTTCACCTACCTCAAAAAAAAGCAGAAGGAACAACATCCTTGACTTGATCAAATGCCATTTGTTTTTCCCAGTGAAATGTTTTACCTCTTCTAGTTAATTGTACAATAAGTGCACTATCATGAAAAGATCTCAATGAAGAGTCCAAAGAAATTTACAAACCCTAGAAACTGTTATAATTCTTTTACAACACAAATACATGGTGTATTTACAGTGGCTGACACCTTTTGAGGAACTATGCTCAGTTCTTGATCAGACAAACCAAAGCCAAGAAATGCTGCTGACTTACTGTCTGGTTACGATCTTGGCAGATGGAATACTCCGTCACAAGGACGGTTATTCTGTCTGCTGTATTATGATTTCCATGGGATATAATGGAATCGTCATATGGCGGGCGGGATATCTGTCACATTTGTGATGGAGTAACCCAATTTGCCATAATCATTATCAGACCCCTAGAGGCAGTCAAACACTTTTGTAATTTTCTGTACAAGGGGTTCTCTTTGGGGGTGTGTGAAATTTGTGTAATTTGCCATAGTGTAATAGCGTGAAATGATTGCAAAATTTCACATAATTACAAAATATGGATCACACACAAATTAACTTAACGGTCAACTAGAAAATGTGTAATTTGGAGATGGCTTCAGGTTGCTTGCATTCAAAACACAGCCAACCGGTACACTTGGGTAAAAATATCTACCTGAAATGTTGGTTAACTGCCCACTTTACAGGAACCTCTGCTTGCATTTAAAACATTGCTATTCACATTTGTAGTTTTGCATTCACAAATTACCTGAAGGGTCCACTTGGGTAAAATATCTACCTAAAATGCCACTTACTTTCAAAAATTACCCAGATGGCACATCTCACATTAAAATTTCTCCCCCAATTGGGATCTAGAGAGCCCACAGCAATATGGCCACTTGCTAGTGTAGCTCTGCTGGCCTGGTGGCTCAATTCGCAAACTAGCCTGTCTTCCATAAGCCTTGATGAGGTGAAACTAAAGATACTACCTCAAAAAAACAGTGCAACCCTGTGGGACTCATTGGAGCAGGCCGGACCCCAGGAAAAACAACTGTGCCATGTAGCTGTCAGCCACGACGTAGAGGACATAGCACTGGCTTGGCTGTCCCTGGGGCAGCGAGAGTGCTTAGAATAGCCCATAATGACCGACTAGGTCAGGGAAACAATATGCGCTTTTCCCAGCAGTAAGGCTCTGGGGATTGATGGCCTAACTGGGGAGTTCATTGAGGAGTTTGCAGAGCTCCTAGCACCCCACCTACACACCATGTATAATGAGACATATCACAAGTAATGGTTGCCCCTCTCACTGTGTAAAGCTTTGATAGTGACACTGGTAAAATATGACAAAGCTCCTGACCTCTGTGAGTCAGATTCTTAACCCTCATCAATATAGACACCAAGATTTTAGCTAATCTATTGGCAAATCACCTCCAAACCAAACCTCTGCACCCTAAACTGGTATTGCCAGATCAAACTGGGTTTATTCCATCTAGATCCACAGAACATAATGTGCACACCTTATTCATCCTATTTTACCAATTGGATCCTTTATTGCCTACAGCGGTGGTTCTACTGGATGCTGCCCAAGCTTGAATGGGAATACATATTAACTATGGCCCGCATGGATACACTGGCATTCTTTTTGCTATGGATGCACCTTCTTTGCACAGCTCCAGTAGCCCGTATACGAGTTAACAGGTTACATTGGAGGAGATCCCTATAGGTAGAGGCAGAAGACATGAGTGCCCGCTGTCACCCCAGTTATATGCTATGACCTTACAGCCATTAACTAGCATTATTTGGCAGAGACATGCCGCCTCAGCACTGAGGTTTATGTCTGTGCTCCCTGAGTATTTTCATGTATGCTGACGACATGGTGTCGTATGTGAGAGACCCTTTAATACACTTATCGTCTGTAATTCTGGAATACGTCCAGTTTGAATACTACTCAGGACTGAGTACTGATTGGACAAAGTCAGTCATTCTCCACTTGACACCTGCTATGGAGGAGAGCCCTCTTGAATTTCCATTAATATGGAGTACACACCTGATTAAATACCTAGAGATATGGATCCACAGGGATCCTGATCTAGGGGTCAGATCTCCCTATGGCAGGGCCATGTCGACGTTCGAGGACTACGTTTCCAGGTGGATGAGACTGCCATTGTCCTTAGCATTCATGATTGCCAGTCTAAAAAAGGGTGATATTGCCCTAGTTCCTATACATATTTGTTAATCTACTCATTGACTTACTTATGTACTTTTTTATAAACCTCAAGGCACATCTGGTAACCTTGGTGTGGTTGGGCAAACAACCAAGGATCATCTGGGACGTATTCCTGTTACCATACCCAGTGGGAGGATTCAATGCACCTGATTTCTACTTGTACTATCTATGTGCAGAGGCTCACTTTGCCCATTACTGGCATGCACCTCATGAGTACATATCCTGTGTTGCAGTGGAGCATGATGATGTCCATCCTATCCCACTCCAAGCTTTACTGCCTTGTAAGAGGGAGAGGGCACAATGTATGGTAATTGACACTGTTCATGCCAGGATGTATGCCTGGGGGGCCCTGGGGTTCAAAGCAGGTAAGACTCCACTACCAGCACCACCACTGCTGCTGCAATGCCACCCGGCTATATTGGTTTCTAGAGAAGATACTGCCCTACAACTACTCACACAGGTGGGCTTACATACTATGTGAGATGTATAACATAATGGCTCCTTATTGACCCTAGAGGGAAGTTGCATTCACTCAATGCCACACCACTTTGGGCTGCTCTTTGAGTGTATTATAAACATTTTCCAAGGGAGCCAGTGACACTGACCGCATTACAGATACTCCTGACAAGTTACATGCGCAAACACCTCCTCAAGTATCTATACAATGGAGCACAGATAGATCAACCACTGACTCGGGGTAAGGCATTGGATGGTAGGAATGCAGTGTTAGACCAGCCCATGACAATGGTGGAGTGGAGGTTTTGTTGTGCACAGTTGCAAGTACTCACATCCAACTGCAATCTGCGGATAATACATCTCAAATTCCTACATCAAGTGTATAATACATCCACTGAATTGCATAAATTTAGTCAGCAGGAGGATGATCGATGTGTCAGGTGTGGGACAGAAGGTGCTGACTTCATACATCTAGCCTGGAACTGTGACTCCATTAGAAGGTACTTGCCTCAAATCATGAAGATACTTGCAAAGATGATATAATAGCTGGGGCACTGTGACCCAAATGTGTGTTTGCTTGGTCTGATTAAGAGTTTGTAGCCAGACAATCAAACGTTTGTGGCTGTAGCTCTTTTGCTGGCAAAGAGAATGCTGGCACTGCAGTGGGGTACGAGCACAGTGCCCACATATGCAAAAGGATAATAGATATGGTCTACTGCAAGACTCACTTAGAACTCTTTGTGGAATAACTGTCTCGATCTACTAGACCTAAAGACATTTGGGGGCCTTTGACAACATACTTGCTATCTACCCCAGAAGAGGCATGAACTAAGATAAACTTTGAAAATATAGCCCCTGGTGTAAAGTATAATTGTTAAATATGTAACTATGACTGATGTATTAGACGTAATAACTTCTAGGAAAGAAGCACTGGTGGAAGTGGTGTGGTTTTCTTGGCTTTTGGTGTATTGTCTGTAAATATTAAAATGCAATAAAACAAATTTCTCCCCCCAAATTACGCAATGTGGCATAATCTCTGTAATTTCATATAAATTTCACTATGCAAAATTACCTAATTAGACCAATTATTAGGGGTAATTAAAATTTCACCTAAGCCTATTCTTGTAGTCTTTAACACTTCTCTCACATGACTTCGATACTCTTCTTATAATTTTGAAAAAATAAGAATCTCATCCAAATATGTGATAAGTGTATCCAAAATATCATGAAATATACTGTTGGCAAGATTTTGAGATGAAGCTGGTACATTTTATAATCTGAATGGCATCACCAGATATTCCAAATGTCCGAACCTGGAACGGAGAAAAGTTTTTCCTGCATCCCCGGATTTAGGGCCATATTTATACTTTTTGACGCAAAATTGCGCTAACGCAATTTTGCATCAAAAAAATTTGCGCTGTCTAACGCCATTTGGATGCGCCATGCGGCCGTCAAATTTATACTTTGACGTACGGCGGCGCAACCAACAGGTGGGAGTCATTATTTCGTGACGCAGACAGCGTCGGTCTGTCGTAAAGGAAACCAACGTAAATGCGACGCACATCACTGTGGGTCGATTTACGACAGCACAATCGTGAAAACGCCGTTTTTTTTCACGCAATTGCGTCACATTTTTCCTCGAAAACTGCCCTTTCAGGAGAGGAGACCCAAAATGGATCCTAGATGCCCCAACAGACCCCAGGAGGATGAGAGCAGACCAGGAACCAGCCAGGAGGAAGCATACAGGAACCAGGACATTTAAAAAAAAAAAAGAAAGTGTCGCTTCAGTGCAGAGGAGCAGGAAATCCTGGTGAAAGAGGTGACGGAACACCAGCACCAACTTTTCATCACCTCCAAATTGCCACTCAGTAGGAGAGAGGCCATCTGGAAACAAATTGTGGACAAGATTAACAGTGTGGCTGAAGAACGCCGGACAGTCACCGAGTGTAAGAAACGCTGGCATGACTGCAAACGTAGGACCAAAGAGAAAATGGCCAGGAACAGGAAGGCAGCAATGCAGACTGGAGGGGGGAGTCCAGCACAACAGGAGGCCCTGGACCACATGGAGGAGATGGTCGCAGCCGTCATCCCGGAGGAGATCGTCACAGGGATTCAAGGACTGGACAGCACAGACTACCACGACACTACGCACATGCAGGGTAAGTCGCATGGGGAATCATGATACAATAATGGGGACTGTAAGCAGGGGGGGATACCTACTACACAATGCATGTAAGTCAGCACATATATGAAGTGGCATGGGGAAAGGGGCACGGCAGGGGGGCATGCCCAGTACTGACCGAAGCTGGGGCACGACAAAATACAGCAACAACAACAGTCCCACGGGGACATCCTGTAATTACAACAAGAGAGCCAAGGGAAAGCAGTGACAGGTGAGAAGGACACTACCTCAAATCCACATCCAGGCACTTGTATTGCAAAATCTATTCTACATCAACTAGGTCCCTATCTGTAATGCAGTAGCAAATACAACAACTGTAACTTAACTGCAAACACAGTTGACAATAACACCTCTCATCTCTGTGCAGCTATAGTACCAAATGGCAGAAACCCCGCCCTGGAACATACATACCTAAATTAGGGGGTGAGGGTGACATCTGCAATTACTCCTAGAAATAAGACAAAGGTACCAGTACACTCAAATGCCGAATGTCCATAACTGACACATGCATAAGCCTAAGTAAACAGCAATAGGAGCCACACAGCACTAACGATACACACATGCTGCATACGTCAGGGTCCCTCACGTGCCTGGCTAACAAGGCTACATCACTAATGTCATACTGCTCAGACAACAACATTGAGGAGGGGACACAGGCAACTCGTCACTGAAACACACCTGCAAAGTCGGACAAACAAATAGGACCTTCATACGATAAACAGGCCAATCCAATTCAAAACACATCACCCAACATCATCTCAAAACATCAAGAATGTTTACATCCATACCACATCCTAACATTGACATGCATAGGTAATGCCACGTTACATGTACAGATCATGCAATGTGAATAAAAAATGTATGGGGCAGGGCCTGAGAGGCAAGTGTGCTGGCAGGGCAGTCACAACACCCACAGTCAGTCAAAGTGTAGTGTGGCAAGTGAAACGTATACTTTGCGCATTAGCCTCAGGCTGGAGGCCTTTGTGCATCTTACCCTGAATGTACTTATATTCATTTGCTCACATCTAAGTGCCTCAGAGCAATTTGCACTAAATGATTCTCATTGCCCTTCCTATCAGTTAATGTAGCAAATAGTCAGTCCTAAGGTATTGTCAATTAGTCAAATCACACTGTTTTGCCTACTTCTGCACTGGAGTTTGCCAGAACATATTCACTCTGTGCCCCAGTCAAGGATACCGTCTGGTACGTTGCTGACAGATGTGGTAGGGGTCAAGGTTTGGCATTCCTGCGTAGGGAAACTTTGTCATCACCATGACATATGTCTTTTACATTCACTCCCTTGTCCCAAGACACGCATGGGGGAGTTTCCAAACAGAAAATAACAACTAGATGCTGCCTGCCTTGCTGCCGATGCACAACCAGATCCTAGCCCATTCCTCTGATATGAGGGATGATGTCTCCCCTGTGATTCTGACAGGCAACCTCCAAACTTAACAAGCTGTGCTATACATAGAACATGCAGGGGGAGAGTAAAAACAGTTAGGCACCATGAAAGCTGTGTACTAATGTATTACTCTCCTGCGGACCATTTCAATTCTAACAGTGTGTATTGTTTGTGTAATTGGGGCTCACACCTAAATTCCTACAAGTCAGTTGTACAATGAAACTTCATATCAAACTAATACTGTCTTTGTCATTTGTGTATGGGAACATACCGGAAAAGATACAAATGTGTAGGACCTGAGTGACCACCACTTCCCTGAGAAGTTCCAAAGATGTCATGCGCTCGGATGTCTAAACATTCCTTTGATGTGGGAGACCAGAGGCACTGCTAGTTAGTCTTAGCTAAATTGAATATCTGGGTGACAGAGTTATTTTCAAGTGGGTCAAACTTAGTCCCCCACACCATTAGCTATCCTGCTGCCTTGAAAGCCAAGAATCACATGTTGGATAATGAGAGCCCACCCTACAAAATGTCCCTCCATAACAATAGTGAAACACCGAGTGAGGAGTAGGAGAAAAAAAAGCCTATTCCTAAATAATTACAAAGCAACACCTAGAGGCGACCTGGCAGACATGTCTGAAAGATCCATATCAAACATGTGACACACAGGTGGGCCATAGGCCTACAACAATGCCCTATGACGGACAGCAGATACCTAGACAAACACAGAGTACAATGTTAAGGCATCCAAAGGCTTGTATCTTACTGCAAAATTGTCACAACACAGACACACTAATTGTACCCTGTTTCATTGCAGAGGAACACGGATCTCCTGCTGATCTGCCTGTCCATGAGTTCCCTGATGACATGGATGACGAGACCATCAACCTCCCACAAGAGACCATTGACATGGTCCTTGAAAGCCTCCAAACCCCACCTTCAGTCACAAGGAGGAGCACAGAAGAAGCAGCCACCACAGTAGAACCACCCGCCACCCCAATTGTAAGACCTGCCAGCTCCAACACAGCTGAGGACTCTGACGACACTGGCACCAGCTTCGAAAGAACTGTCGTTGGGGTCCAGCGGGAGCTGGCCAAGGAGGTGCGGGTGGGGATGCAAAATATGGCAGCCAGCCTTGAGGGGGTGCGTTCGTGCATGTTGTCAACTGCGGATCAGGCAGCTGCAATGCAAGCCAGAAATTTTCTCTTGAAGGACATTTCAAAAACACTGAAGGAAATTGGCACAGCTGTCATCCAGTTGACACAACAACTCAAACTGCAAGCCACTCAACGTGTGCACGAATGCAACATAGAACCCCTCAGGGCCGACCTGGCTGCCTACCATCGGGATGTGGCTGCCATTCTGAAAAAACAGCAGGCCCTCCTTGCTGCAGTACTGCCCTTCCTTACTCAACAGGGATCAGCCCCCGGGATGTCTGCCTTCATGTCTTCTAACACTGAGGTGTGTGTTGCCCCTTCACAACCAACAACAACAAGGACACACCAGGCAACACACACATCAGAAGAAGAAGACATGGAACAGATAACATTCACACGCAAGAGTACCCGGAAGCCCTAGTCCCTGCACCATGCCCTACTCTGACCAAGGTCCTACGTTTTGACACATGCCAGTCTCACTACAACTAACCTCAATTACTGTTCGGCAATCCACTGTATGACTTGTCCACCTTGCCAGTGAATGTTTCTCTCCTACCATTTGGCATTTCATGTTCCTCTGCACTGTCTGTGACATCACCCCAGCATGTCAGGAGAATCATCCACACCCCTTCTGTAGGATCACCATGTAATAATGCACCAGAAAGGAGTCAGCAAACATGGTGAATGGACATTTTGCACAACACCACTTATAAATAAATATCACTTGCACACCTATTGTGTCTCTGTGTCATTTCAAAATTCAACTGTGCAGTAGATAACTCCAAAGTGGCTGTGTGGAAACCATGTCGATTCTCTATACTACTGTCCTGATTTCATGTATACTGAATCATCTGTGCAGTGGCCAGGAGTGCATCATAGCTTTACTATACTGAGGAAAATAACTGATGGAGGGACTAAGCACACACAATCATGCTGTGTTGGACAGAATGATGCACCATCTATAGCTATTCTACACAACTAATGGTGGCTGAGAAATGTAGGCACCATGCAATACTAAAATTTGAAATTATGCTGTAGAATGAAAGGAATGATAAACAAATTACACTGCATCAATCACCCTTACGGCGTATACTTCCATGAAGGAAAGTCATGCTGAATCAGTACACACATGATGTAGGTCAGCAATGATAGCTACAAGACAAGAGTGTGAACAAATCATCATCTATAAAGCTCTCCCTGAACTTCACAATGCTGTCCGACCTATCTATTTACCTACAATAACAAGTCTGGAAGCACTCTTTGTGAAGTAGGATACATACCAACCCCAAACCTTGATGATCAATGCACACTACCAATGGTGGCTCTCCAACATGGTGGATACTTACCAAGTTAGCACACGGGTAGCTGGCATGTTAAACCTCATAAGCCTGGGGATAGGGAGCATGGAACACAAATGTCATACTTAACATTTCTGCTACACTGATGTCAAGGCCATGAAAAGGTAGCACCTAACGCATCAGGTAAAGGGTTAACAAAATTTGTATTTAAAAGTAGTAATAAAAAAGGGAAAGGTAAACCTACACTAATCTAACCTGACTACTACTAACCCACAAATGTCCCTAACTAACCTAAGCTAAACTTACTCTACACATGTAACGAAACGATCTAAACATCAACCCCCCACCCACCATTAAGAGACAAGCCACATGCAGGACAACACTTACTAACCTACACACATACTATACTATCCTAAACAAACATATATATTTATTTATTTATTTTTTTATATATTTTTTTTTTTTATTTATTTTTTTGTATTAAACAGGAATCCCAACATTGCCCCCCACCCACCCACCCACACAAAAATATTAGATAGAAAGTATAAGGACCCCCCACCCTCTTACCTAACACTAACTAAGCTAATTACCTATACTTATCCTATAACTAACTCCCCAAACCCAACTAACAGTATGAAAAGAGGAAAGAGGGGAGAGGGGAGGGGTAAAAGTTCAGGAGGGCAAAATAACTAAAGATTTGCCCTCTGAAGTGTGCGCCAGATGGAGCGCACCTTCTTTTTAACCTCCGCCATGTCCTCCATCAGGTTGTCCACCTTTCGAATTAACCTGTCCAGTTTCCTAGACAATGCCTGGAAGGCTGCAGGATCAATTGGAGGGTCACTGCTGGTCTGCGTGCCGGTGGAGGTGGAGATTGTCGCTGGAGTGGAGTGGCCACGGGACAGCCCTGCTCCCAACACACGGCTGGGTCCAGGTCTTGAGGAAGATGGCTGGTCCGTCGCTGGGTCCCCTTGGGCAGACCTGGTGGTTGTAGGTGGCACCGTTGGTGGAGCCTGTGGTGTGGCATACCACGCCCCGGAGGCCCGATCGGAATTGTATCTGCGGGCCATCCTCCGATACCCACACTGCACCTGCAGGATGTGCCTGTACCTCATTGCCCTGCGCTCAAAATGGTTGCGCTCTGCGGCACTCAGGTTTGCAGCTGTGAAGAGAAAAGGGAAATATTGAGCATTGAATTTACAGTGGGTTGAATCCCACAATGGCTCATTTGTCCATTACTAGAAATATATTGTATGCAGCAATTGTTACAACATAGTTCACGGAAATGCTCAGAGGAAGTACATGTGAATCATGCATCCCTAAGGTCATATCACACCTAGCATATCCATGTCTCTACATGATGGATGACATCACCATAAACTACTCTTCCAAATCATACTAAGGCATTTGACATTATGGCACCAGCTCTTCCGCATACTGACTTCAGTACATATGTCATTCTATGTGATTACACTCACACTCCTCACTCAATAGCATTTTTAATTAGTTGTGTGCTAAGATTGAACCCCTGGCCCAGAATCATGTGTCCACACTAGGTGTCAGATGTAGGAATTTAGGAAAATCAACTAGCAAATTGCAAAGCAGAACGGTGTCTCTGACACCGTCTGCGAGTGGCTATGGGGTCCCTAAAACCCACCTCATGAACATCAATGATGTGGGTTCCAAGTTGCCCCACCTTAGCAACATGGGCACTCACGGGGATGGTGGCCTGCTGGGACCAGCAGAACTCCATAGACGTGACTGTTTTTAAATTAAGCAAGTTATTTCTCCCCAAGTGGCGGCCGTTTACCGGAAAGAAAAATGAGCTGCAATTATTTTTAAATCACAACAATTGTACTTGGAAATTTTCACTGTAATTATTGGTCCCTTAGACCACTGGCTTTTTTGCGCAGGATTTTTTTAGTCCACTCACAAAGGCTGAAGCTTTACAATGAGGACCCCTTCCAGTCAGCAAGGTGGTTACCATCCACTTCAAGTGGATGATAACAGCTACTCACTTTGCAACCACGTACTCGGTTGCAAATGGGATTGCCTACCACTGTGATTTGCAAGTAGGTCTGGTAAAACCCTTCATTATATCAATTTTGAAAAGCATTTTACTCATATGTACATGACCACCAAAGACATTTTGGATAAGGAAACAGACGTTTGCAAATCCCACACAGATATTTATGCCATTTGCAACGTGTAGACATTTTTCTCACTCTGGCCCAAGGTACTAACTCAAGTCACAAAAGGTGTTAAGTACGTGTAACATACTGGTTGCTACAGTCCTAGGTACCCTGTTTCACAGTAACATCCCAGTCTTTGTGGGTGGTGTGGGAAGAACAACCAACAATCCCATGTTCAATGCACACCCAGGAGTGTACAGAAAGTTCAACAATTATGTGCCTTCACACACAACACCTATGAAGGGCTAGCAACACGTTGTAGTCAGCCCAACCTTGTCACATCCCAGGTCCACACATGTCAAAATGTTATGACTTAGCCCAACATAACATACTATTAGTGAGGCATGTTTAACAACACACACAGGGGAGGTAGTACACCCATTCACATGATTCAACTGAACACCTAGGGCATTGCACTCAAGTCACACACACTTCGAGTTCACCTTGTGGAAGTACATGCCCATGGAAGATCCAACCTACAGTGTACACAGTCCATCCTCAACTAGGAAGAAGCACTTGTCATCAATGCCATGTGCCTAAGCTATCTGGGAGACTGTCAGTCTGATATGCAGACTCAGTTCATGGCAAGTCCCTGACCAAGTCTGACATTGACCAGTCTATTCCAAATGAGTCATACCATTCCCAATTGCCGCCATAATTGAATGGGCTACAGCCCCTCAATCTGAGAGATGACTACGTATTGCTTTGCAGAAACATTATTCAAATTTGATATCACACTAAAAGAACAAAGCCAATGAACGGCCAGCACATCAAATCATGAATTCTCTTGAACACACAGTAATCCATCATGCGTCATTACCAAACAATGTAAATAGCACTCAGGCGACACTCACTGTAGGTATCGGGGTCGTCAAAATGGGCCACCTCTCCCACGGTGTACGGGGCTGGTCCACCTGTAAAGCATGAAACAAAGATTATACTCAGACTGGGTGAATGGACAAAAGATTTCTGTTACAATGACACTGTGTGAAAATGACATTGTAATGATAGACTTTCACACATGCTCATCCTGCATGGATCACTTTGTATTCAACATTAACATTGGATGAGTCTCCTGCTCCAGTGTCACACCCTACTACACTCATGCAGTGGTCAGGACAGTCATGTGTCGTCCAAGTTAATCCTCCATTAGTATGCCCCAACAATAATGTTATCCATACATCTCAGCATGTGCATCCCCGAGAGACATTCCAAAACTGGTTCCATGAGGACTGCATGACCACTCACAATTAAACAGGCTATTTGGACAGGGTCAACAGACAGCAAACAGACACACATGTGACATATGTGTGAACAACATGACTAACTTCATGTGACGTGACAGCAACACACATGTATAGCATCATCATGTGTTTCCAATTTTCTGTCTAGCTATGGCGTCTGCAAATGTAGGTATGTTGTTTCTACATGACGTACTCACTGGCCATTATGACCAGTGGAGTACAAATAGAGCCGTTCACGTGTTGCTTTTCTGACACAAATGCAACACTACATTACATGCAGCTACAGGCATCTGGTATGTGTTGCAAAAATGATCCATCGGACTGGTAGCATAGGTCTTCATACACATTCTGCAACAAATACACATTAGGACACATATGTATACCTTTGTAGCGCAGCATTTGAAACATTTTGGGACGCAGAGAGGGGGCGACTTAGCATAATACAAATAGATGTTGAATTTATAAAGCTGTCATTGCGTGTACATGTGTTGCAAGAATGGGGATTAATGTGTATAACCATGGGCCTAGGTTTCCCTGGCATTACACACACTCAGCTACTTATTTTGCAGATTCGCTAACAATCATCATATGTTCACACACCGATTTCTGTCATTCCCATGTAATTGTTTTTTACTCACCAACATGGCCACCAATCTGGAGTCCCAGGTGGTCCAGCAGGTCCTGTTCCCTGGTGATCAGATCTGCCCAGCGGTGCTTGAGTTGGTGTACATTCCTGAGACTCCCATAGACCTGGACCAGGTGATGGCGCACCTTCTCCCACCGGATTTTCCTGGCCTCCGTGTGATACCCCTGTATCACACGGCCCCCAGCTTCCAGCATTAGTGGGAGGAAATGGCTTACGAGCCATATGAACCCCCCCAATTCGTCTTCCCCCATCCTGGACAGGCGAGGCCTACCTGACATATTGAGAGGGATAAGAATGTACCAACAAAATATAAAATATAAAGGGGGAAATGGGGAAAGGTAGAGGTGTGAAAGAAAAAGGATAAGTAGAAAAATAGCCCAACTAACCGCCCAAACTATGCTACCCACAACAGACTCCCACAGACAATACAAACTATCACAGGTATAGACAAAATAACACTAAACAGACTGAGACAAT
Source organism: Pleurodeles waltl (assembly GCF_031143425.1). Taxonomy (NCBI): domain Eukaryota; kingdom Metazoa; phylum Chordata; class Amphibia; order Caudata; family Salamandridae; genus Pleurodeles; species Pleurodeles waltl. The sequence goes on along the minus strand of NC_090446.1, from coordinate 1,175,863,581 downwards.
GTGATACAACAATAATAGATTGACACTAAGACAAAATACAAGGCACACAGGACACTAGAGCAGTAAAACACAGGACAACACCTTTCACACAACCACACAGTCTAGAGAAATCTGAGACTGCAAAGTGAAAGTGAAAGTTACCTCCCAGTACAGATTTTGTAAACAGGATATCCTATTACATCACTTCCTGCATAAAATGGCCGCCGTTTTTATTTTCCCGTTATGCGCCATATTTTCACGCATACACAGTTGTGCGTCAATTTTTTATGACGCATTACAGTGCACATGATGCGGAGTGAAAAAATATGTTATGAATATTAATAATTAATACTGTACATGAAATGACCAATATATTGTGCATGTAGCGTCAATTTCACCACGCATACATCATGGGCGTCGTTTTTTTTACACGTACAGTGGTGCACATGATGCGGAGTGAAAAAATATGATATGAATATTAGTAATTAATACTGTACATGAAATGACCAACATATTGTCCATGCAGAGTCAAAAATATTGTGGATGTAAATAATATTTTGAAGGCGAAATATCAAGACACTTTTGGATACATTTGTATCTGACTCTGCATTGTGTGCACTCATGTACGTGAACAAATTATGACGGCCATGCTGTATGCGTAGAATATGGAGCAAATTTATCCAAATGTCTTCATGTGTTTAGCTTTGGAAAGGTGATTTGTCATGGTCAAACGGTGCGATGTGAGACACATTTGTGTTTGTATATGACAAATGTCCGTACTTTTATGTATAGACGGCCTTCACACTGTGATGTTTGGGATACGTTAACTAATGTATTGACCATATTTGACAACATATTTGGTGTAATTGCTGATGGCTATTTTGAAATGATGTTTTTGATACCATTATGTATTCCGTCTCCAAAATGTGCCCACCTTTATGATGGGGATGCTTTTATCTGTAGTCCTAACAGGGAGTGGGAGAGTCACTTTCAGTTTTTATGGGGCTGACCATGTCCCATTATGATTTTGTGTTTCATATTTGTGTAGGACTTGTGACATGGAGGCCACACATGTGCCTTATGCATGTGTTTAGTTCACAAGTACATGATTCTTGTATGTTTTGGGGGTGGTAGAGGTGGACTTAGGCCCCCAGCACCCTAGGATTTGACCATCCAGAATAGCTACTGTGACCATGGAGTATTTTTATCATATCATGGCAAACCTGCAGCAGCGGGCTAATGTAAGGCCATATGGTATGAATGACTGTTGACCATTCATTCATCTCATTAGCCCATATGACGTTTGCAGTAATGATGATTTGGAGCTAAGTTGCATACCATTTTCATATGACTAAGTTTGCAAGACTCTCAGCGTTCACGATGTGATAATGCGAAGCATTTTTTGCTTGTCTGGGTCCCTTTCTGCATAAACTGGTTTAGTGTCATGTTACAATCTTCCTGCTAGGTTCAAACTGGGACACAACTGTGATGGTCTACTTTCAAATATTAGGTTGGTTGTATGACATATGTGTACATGTGTGTGGGAATGTGGATCCAGTATGACCTGTCTGTGTGTATGTTGTCACTGTAACTTCAAGGTCTCCTCCTGAGTTAGTGGCAGCTGATGTTGTTGCAATTGTGTATTGCTCACATCATACACTTGAGAGAAGCCATTGATGACATGTTCACGTACACATGGATGGTCCCACCCTGTCTCTGAACACGTGTGATGTGACTTTCAAATGATCTCCTATTTTGGGCTGGATGAGAGACTGTTTCAGTTGTTTGGATCCGGCATGTGTAATTGTCACATTTGTACTCTTGTTGGGCTCTGTGTATGGTAATGTAACATGTCACATCCTACCCTCTGTGCATACAGTTGTGATGTTTATTTTTGGTGTGACGAATGTTAATGGCATTCTTGATCAATGAGACGACATTCATCTTCAGCTATTTCAAACTAAAGGTGGTCAGAAATGAATAGGCCAAAGCATGATGTGGTGTTTGTTATCTGTGTTTATTTACAAGTGTGGAATACAAGTGATTATAATAACTTAAGTAAAAAAATTGTTCACAAGCTGTTGGCGCCTACGCACTCCTGCTGCGGTGTTAGGTTGTTCCCCCTCCTGTTGCAGGCCAGCATCCTCCTCATCATCATCCTCAGGCATGTCTGGGTCCGGTTCAAGGAGGGGAATGTTCCTTTTTACACAAATATTGTGTAATATGGCACAAGTGAGTATGATCTTGCAGACCATCCCTGGGGAGTATAGTAGGCTTCCGCCAGTGATGTCAAGGCAGCGGAACCTTGACTTTAGGATCCCAAAGGTCCTCTCCACAATGCTGCGTGTCCTCTTGTGGGCGTCATTGTATGCCCGCTCAGCAGCAGTATTTGGGTTCCCATATGGTGTCATTAGCCAAGGCTGGATGCCATACCCCTGATCAGCTGAAAGAGAAACACAGAATGGTATCAATTAGATGTAGGAGGCACTGTTGTACGTATCTTTGATGACAGTAGTTGTGTTGTGTTGTCTGTGACTATTTTGTGTACTAATGTGACAACCTAAGGTTGTTGGTGGAAACTTTGGCATTGTTTTTTTTCCTTGGCTGAGCAAGTGTTTGTTGTCTAACTGTTTGTCAGCAGGATGTATTGGTTTCTCAAGTACAGTGTGCCCTCCCTTGCATTGTGACTTGTGACACAGGTGTCCGTGTGTCCTCACTGGGGGTGTGATGATAGTTCCATGCAGAGTTGAAACATGAAAGGGTATTAGAAACGTTCATATGAACATACCCAGGCCATCCCATCCCTTAAAAGTTATGCATTGTATTAGTGTACAGGTTATTGTGAGACTTCCAATTTGCAAGGTGACATTTAGGCAACCACAGTCATGAATGTCTTCACACTAAGCTGTGGAGTAAATTCAAATGTGTGAGAGGTTCAATGGTGACTTGTGACACATGGCTAGTGATGTGAGTACCTCAGTGTTTTCCTGTCTAGGTGTTGCTATTGTGGTGTATGTGTTGTTTATCCTAGAGGGTTTCTGTGCAGTGAGTATATAAGTAGATTTTTGTCCTTACCAACAAGTAGTCCATTGCCATACCGTCCATCCTGGAAGTGTTGGTTGATGGTGCAGTGACGGAAGATGAATGCATCATGTACACTCCCAGTATGTTTAGCCACAATGTTGCTGATCAGTCCTTGGTGATCGACTATGGCCTGCACATTGATGGAATGTGTGTGCTTCCTGTTGCAGTAGAGGTGTTCACTCGCAGCAGGTGGCACAAGGCGTACATGTGTGCAGTCGATTGCACCAAGGACGTGCGGAAAGCCACTGATGGCGTAGAACCCCTGTTTTGTTTCCTGCTGCTTCTGCACTGTGTTAGGGAAGCAGATGTGGCGGGGTATCAGTCCAATGATGGCATCCAGTACTTTAGGCAGGAATGTGGAGAAAGATGGTTGTGAGATTCCACCAACCAGGGCACCAGTTGTCTGAAACGAGCCACTTGCCAGCAGGTGAAGTACGGCAAGCAGCTTTGTTTCGGTTGGGATAGTGCGTGGAGTCACTAAAGTGGGGGCCAATTGCTGTTCAATATTTGTCAGCAGCTGCTGAATGGCCTGCCAGTTCAACCGGTACCTCTGGATGATGTCTCGTTCCCTGAGGCCATGCAGGGTTGTTCTTGGGCGGAATATCCTCTCCTGCCTTCTGCGCTGTCTTTGGGGTCCCTGCTGTTGTTGTTGTGGCTGCTGATGTTGCTGCAGGGCTCTGCGTCTACGTGCACGTTGAAGAAAAAGCACCTCCATGTCTCCCTGTTGCTGCTCTGCTGCTCTGTTGTTTGTTCTGTGTGTTCTGATTAAGTACAGGTGTGTTTGCCCCATTTTAACGCCTGCCCTGACCCAGGCGTTAAAATTTCACGATATTCGTGCTTTGCGCCATTTTTTTGCGCCGCCTGCCGCGCGGGAGTGATTTTTGCCCTGGAGCATAAATACCACGCACCGCTATGTGCGTCTGTTTTTGGACGGGAACGCCTACCCTGCATGTCATTAACGCAGGGCGGGGTGCCGCTTCCAAAAACTGGCGCACATAGCGCCATTTTCCTGGTGCGCCGGGTCGGGCATCAGGGTTTAAATATGGGGCAACGTTTGCGCTGAAAGTGCGTCAAAATTTTTGACGCACATTCGGCGCAAACGGAGTATAAATATGCCCCTAAATATGCACAAAATGATATGCCCCTAGCAAATCAAGATTCATGTATATTTCGGTAGAAATTTGAACTTGATCTATAACAACAGAAATCAAATGTAGTGGATAGATATTTTTACAGTAATAGCATGTCATTCTCTGTAAGCCTTGCATGATCTGAGATCTCCATTGCCCATGTCATGAAATCAGGCAAAAGTCAGAAATTCGAAGGGAAACTAACTGGAAGAAAATAACAATGTTGAGGGATGAGGCACTAAACAAACTCTGTGGCAAACAGAGAGTCAATGCAACACAGAAAGTTGCTAGGGAGCATCCATTTGCCTAACTGTTGTATAAATTGGTTAAATACTTATCAGTCACAGCTCATCAACCTCAAAGGCCGGTCAGCCATAGTCTTAAATAAGATTGCCTCCAGGATTTCAGACAATAGTTCACAAACTCCCCATACTCTGTTGATTCCTGCAGAGGAAATCACATAGCTTGGATGACACCTATTATCAAAAAGGAGAGTATAGTCTTCTGACAAACAGCCTATTAATTCCACTGCTCAACATAGAAAGTAAAGTATTTACTAAAGCATTACAAGTGAGTATAACTGGATGGATGGAAGTAAGTAATGTATTGCAAGGTAGACAAACTGGTCTTAGAAGAGGATTATCTTCTTGAGATACTGTAATGGCATGAAAACATACTGCCATCCACATACTCATTAACAAGGATAGAGACAGTAGTGCAGTTCTGTAGATTTTAGTACACACATTGACCACATGGATATGATGTAATGTGGCACTGACATGGGTCTGGACTCAGTTACGGTGCATCTAATTTTATATACCTACATGGCAATGTGTGGGTAAGTGGAAACAGACTTTCTTGACACTAATGCCTAAGATTAAAACACAGAGGCCTAGATTTAAGAAAAGTTAGCACCGCCTTTGTGTAATTTCTTTGATGCAAAAACGGTGCTAACCCAGTGCCATATTTAGATTTTGTCACTAGAGCAGTCTAGCGACAAAATTTATGAGTTAGCATCATTTTTTCAGAGCACCACCTCACCTTGCATCAGTTAACAACAATGATATACAAGGTAGGCATTCCCTCCAAAAAAATGATGCTAGCCTGCTAGCGCCATATTTACAAGCCAACGTAAAATCGACGGACGCATAGGACCGGGTCAAAAAAATGACACTGCCACAACTACATAAGGGAAACACACAGAAGGAACACTGGCAAGCAACTGGACAACATGCACATATTACTGCTACAGCTTGTACCCGGAGAAGACAACAGCAACAACGCCAAGTGCCACCAGCACCACCACAGCAACCTCAAACATCACCATAGCAGCAACAAACGCAGCTCAGAAGGAGGGAGAGGAAATTTCACCAACACTCATCCGTCCTTGGCCACAGGGAAGAAAAGGTGATCAGACTCTACCGTCTGAAGCGGGAGTCCTTTGTACAGCTGCTCCACCGCGTTGCTGTTGACATCACCACAAGAGTGGAAACCACACTACCACACCACCCATGACCAGACTCCTGGCTGTCCTATACATGCTGGCCTCAGAATCATTCCAGACCACTGCTGCACAAGTGGGTGGCTTCTCCCATCCATCCCTTTCTGCCTTCCTTCCTGTGGTCCTGGATGCCATCATCTGCCTCACACCCCACCACATCTGGTTCCCCAATACCCAGCAACTGCAGCAGGAGGCCTAGCAAGAATTTTTATCAAATTGCTGGCTTCCTGCATGTTCTGGGTTTAATGGAGTGCATCCATGTCCCACTTGTCCCTCCTGCTGCAATCGAACACCTCTACAGGAATTGAAAACATACGCACTCAATCAATATGCAGGCCATTGTGGACCACAATGGAATATTCTCCAATATCCATGCAAAATATTACGGCAGCGTCCATGATGCCTTCATCTTGAGACACTCAACTATCAGCCAACTGTTCCAGGATGGACAATACAGCAATGGCCTTCTCGAATGTAAGCCAGCATACCATTCATAACACAGACAAAACAACAAACTTGTGGGACAAACAATGCATACACCACACGAAACACACATGGACGGGGAAACAGATATTTTAAAACAATACATGTCACATGCCACACTACACTGTATTTAATGCACATCACCCTCACATGCACCCATATGTACAAGTTATTTGTACCACCTGAATGACACCCTACATGACGGACACAGATTAACAACAAAATACAGATCCTTTACACGTAACACTTACCAGGGAATAGCTCAGCTATGTCTCTTGCATTGGCCATGCCACCGTCAAACAACTCACATATTGGTACTGTCCCACATATACCATGCTGTAGAAACCTGCGGCAGCACCGATACTTAATGCCACCGAGTGGTGCCCTCACCATCTGCATATCACCAAAACATACCTGATCTGCTGATTGTGTACATCTTTCTCTTGTGTGGTGCATAGTGCAGCACACATTGAAATACAACATTGCCATCTTTGAAAGGTCATGTGCAGGAATGGACACCTCACAGCACACCAACAATAAAATCCGTAAACCCCACATGTCCCTACCGTGATACAAGGGTACCAACAGTGGACTGTGGCAGCTGAACTACTGCCAATGTACTGGTAGAGGCCATAAATGCATATGATTGAAGAGACATGGGATTAGCAGGTCTGGTCTGGTGATGCAGGGCAGTACAGAAAAGCACATCATGCCCTGTCCTGTCCTGCAAACTCTTGCATACATCACAATACATCTCCTAGAACTGTGTCACACTGTGTATATGAACCTCATGCACTTGGCAACAACAATACTTTGTGAAAGGGACGTATTTAAAGGGCAAAGGGGTGGGATTCACATGCAACATATAGGACGAAACACCTGTTTCATGGCACACAAAACACAAAATAAGTAAACATTTATATAACATCACTCTTCTGCAGGTCTAAATTTAAGGGACTAAGGTCCACATGTTTGAAAAGTGGTGCAGCATCCAAAGCTGCGTCACTTTTCTTGCATCCCTTAGGGCCGCTCATCCGCCACCATGTGTGCGCTGTATTCAATATACAGCACACCATGGCGCAGAGTATGTGCAATAATGTTAAGATAATTGATACTATTGATGGTCTGTGTAAGATTAGTGCAAAATGTTTGGTGCAAATCCTGCTCGGTACATAGGGGTCCACTAAAAGCACCTGCCCTGCTGCCCAAGAGGCCACCACCACCAGTCCTGCTGCCCAGGACAGGACTGCCAGCACCAGACCCACTGGGCCAGACAGGACTGCCAGCACCAGCCCCGCTGGGACAGACAGGACCGCCAGCACCAGCCCCGCTGGCCCAGACAGGACCGCCAGCACCAGCCCCGCTGGCCCAGACAGGACCGCCAGCACCAGCCCCGCTGGCCCAGACAGGACCGCCAGCACCAGCCCCGCTGGGCCAGACAGGACTGCCAGCACCAGCCCCGCTGGGCCAGACAGGACTGCCAGCACCAGCCCGCTGGCCCAGACTGGACCGCCAGCACCAGCCCCGCTGGGCCAGACAGGATCGCCAGCACCAGCCCCGCTGGCCCAGACAGGACCACCAGCACCAGCCCCGCTGCCCCAGACAGGACCGCCAGCACCATCCCCGCTGGCCCAGACAGGACCGCCAGCAGCTGAGTCACTGCAAAAGACCCCGCCGCCACATGCACCGCTGAACAGGGCACCACCGCCACAAGCACCGCTGAACAGGGCACCGCTGCCACAAGCACCACTGAACAGGGCACCGCCGCCACATGCACAGCTGAACAGGGCACCCCGCCACAAGCACCGCTGAACAGGGCACCGCCGCCACATGCATCGCTGAACAGGGCACCGCCGCCACAAGCACCGCTGAACAGGGCACCGCCGCCACAAGCACCGCTGAACAGGGCCCCGCCACAACATGCGGTGCTGGCCCATGAGCGCCAAGGGCACTGACGCTACTGAGTCCACAATGAGCAGGATGAAGCACTCTGGGAACAAGGCCCCCTCCAGAACCAGTGGAGACATACATCCACTACTCCGGTCCTTGGCAGGATGAAGCACTCTGGGCACCAAGCCCCCTCCAGAACCAGTGGAGAGCTACATCCACTACCTCAGTCCTTGGCAGGATGAAGCACTCTGGGCACAAAGCCCCCACCAGAACCAGTGGAGACTGTCATCCACTTGAGAGACTGTGGCTTTGCACTCCCCAGGATTGAGCAGTGGGCAAACCACCCACTGTAGAGAATTGAGAGACTGTGGCTTTGCACTCCCCAGGATGAAGCAGTGGGCAACCCACCCACTGTAGAGATTTGAGAGACTGTGGCTTTGCACTCCCCAGGATGAAGCAGTGGGCAAACCACACACTGTAGAGTCTTGGGAGACTGTGGCTTTGCACTCCCCAGGATTGAACAGAGGGGAAACCACCCACTGTAGAGACTTGAGAGACTGTGGCTTTGCACTCCCCAGGATGAAGCAGTGGGCAACCCACCCACTGTAGAGAATTGAGAGACTGTTGCTTTGCACTCCCCAGGATGAAGCAGTGGGCAACCCACCCACTGTAGAGACTTGAGAGACTGTGGCTTTGCACTCACCAGGATTGAACAGTGGGCAAACCACCCACTGTAGAGACTTGAGAGTCTGTGGCCTTGCACTCCCCAGGATTGCACAGTGGGCAAACCACCCACTGTAGAGAATTGAGAGACTGTGGCTTTGCACTCCCCAGGATTGAACAGTGGGCATGTGGCCCCCTTTTGGATTTGCCATTGTGCACTCAATCGGCTGAGGTGCCCCCCCTTTCCCTCCCCCTGAGGTGCCTGTTTTGTTGCTATCTGATGCCCCTGCAGTGTTCTCTCCATCATGGTTGGGGATCTTGTGTGGGCCTCGCCCATACCGTGTGGGCCCAGTGTTCTACGGACTTCAATGGAGCACTACCTGTACTACTATTCTTAGTGTATATTTTGTTAATAGTGTATATATGTATATTTTTGTATATTCATTTTAATATATTACAATGGTTACACTCATTTTCTTTGGTCTTTGCATTCTTCCGGGGGGGTTGGGGGGTGTAACTATAATGTATCATGATGTATTAGTGTGTGTGTTGTCGTGGGTGAGAGTGTGGGTGGGGGTGTTGCGTGTTGCGTGTGTGTGTCCCTGTTTTTTCCCTCCCCCTCCCCTGAGTTGTAGGTGCAGTATTCACTGTGGTCTTTGCCGCCGGTGTTCGTGCTCCTGGTAGAGGAGCAGTAAGATAAGGGCTGGCAGGATATGCAGCTCTGGTTCCATGGCGTCCTGATTCCTCGTGGGGTGTGTAGAGGTGAGCGTTTTCCCTTCGAGGTCCTGTTTCCGCCGTGGTTTTGTCTGCGGTGAATCCGCCCTGGAAAAGGTGGCGGATTGGTAGGTTGTGATACTGTGGGCGGTACTTTGTCCTCCACCTGTCTGTTGGCGGTGACCGCCAAGCTGTTTGTTTGTACCGCCGTGGAGGGGCTGTCTTTGTTGGTGGTTTCCGCCATGGTCGTAATTCCAAATTTTTTACCACCGGCCTGTTGGCGGTCTTTAACACCGACAGCAAGGGTTGTAATAACCACCTATGTCTGCGCCAGGCATTATGTATGCAAGAGAGGTGTACAAAAATGGCATAGTGGAATCATGGAGATTACACTGCATCATTTATTGCAGCTACGTTCAACACCTGTTTAGAGCAGGTGTTTAAATGGGGCACACCATTGGTTACAATGGGCCCCTATGCACTCTTCAGGGTTAGGGCCAAAATTGCAGCCGCTAAACTTGAACAGTACATCAATAGCGTCTAATTAATAGATGCTATTGCCCCCTATCTCATCCCATGGTGTACCTCATTTTCAATACGGCACACACATGGTAGCAGTAGGGGAGCACTTGGTGCAGCGTCACGTTTCTTAAATCTGCTCCAATGTCAGGAACTAAAAACAAATTAGTAGAATGCAGTATCACATGAATGTGTGGGTGGAATGTAGGCATAGTCTGTAGGCATTGTCACACACATATCACACAAGATTGTTGGCTTAAAATATGCCTGCAGCAATCCTGGAAATACACATAAAGGGGGTGATTCTAAGTCTGGCGGGCGGCGGAGGCCGCCCGCCAGACATCCCCCTCCAAAATACCGCTCCGCGGTCGGAAGACCGCTGAGGGTATTCTGGGTTTTGCACTGGGCTGGCGGGCGACCACCAAAAGGCCGCCCGCCAGCCCAGTGCAAAACTACCTTCCCACGAGGACGCCGGCTCCGAATGGAGCCGGCGGAGTGGGAAGGTGCGACGGGTGCAGTGGCACCCATCGCGAATTTCACTGTCTGCAATGCAGACAGTGAAATTCTTTGTGGGGCCCTCTTACAGGGGCCCCTGCAGTGCCCATGCCATTGGCATGGGCACTGCAGGGGCCCCCAGGGGCCCCACGACAACCCATACCGCCATCCTGTTCCTGGCGGGTGAACCGCCAGGAACAGGATGGCGGTATGGGCTGTCAGAATCCCCATGGCGGTGCAGCGAGCTGCGCCGCCATGGAGGATTCAAATGGGCAGCAGAAAACCGGCGGGAGACCGCCGGTTTTCCACTTCTGACCGCGGTCAAACCGCCGCGGTCAGAATGCCCAGCGGGGCACCGCCAGCCTGTTGGCGGTGCCCCCGTCATTTTAGCCCTGGCGGTCTTGGACCGCCAGGGTTAGAATGACCCCCAAAGATTGCTATAGAGAAGTATGGCTTAGGTAGGAAAAGGGTAGCAATTACCCACAATGGCAGATTTGTGTCTGCTGGGTAAACAAGCAAAGTCTGAATGACACTGTCACAGGTGACAATTGAAAACATACTCCTCAGTGGCACTCACAATGTTTGACCAAGAGAAAGTGACATAAGGGGACAAAAACTCCTAAATGTCCAGGTCTCTCACACTCAATCAAGTTTGATATGTACATATAAGTCAATCAATGTCCAAACAAGTCACAGACCCTTGTCAAATTGTTGAATGTTGCATCTCCTCTACTCAAGGCTGTCATGAGTAATCACAATTACAAAATACACTCATGTGGAATGTGACATACGTTGCGGAATACATATGTGAGTGCATGCCAATGTTAAATGAATGATGTGGAAGGACAGATTGAGAGACTCCTTTACGTCACTTTGAGATCCAATATGTGAAGGTCACTCAGACACTAGGTAAGTGCTGTGGCTAGTGTTCTGTAATGTGTGTGTGAGGGCAGTCATGTGATCCAGCAAAGTCTGGAAACGGTAAGGTGGGATACTATTACTTGGCCTGTACAAGCAACTGGGCCCATCAACAAAGTCTGGCTTATTATGCTGTGCATGAATGAAAGCGACAATGTTGAAATAATGCCAGCAATTGTGAACTGGAATGGTACATGACAAAAGATGCCATTGATGTGTGTGAACAAGTGTGACAGAAGCTAATTACAAATAACAGTATCTGTACCCTGGGCCTCAAGACATGACCCAGTTCCACAATCTATCAATTACTTTATTCCAAGTCATACCAAACAATAGCAAAAAATGAGACATGTCCAGAACAAACAAGCTGCCAGTCTCCAGTACATAATTGGGCACACCTGACATCAAAAACTCTAAGGGTAACAAAACATACTTGGCCATGGGACCACAAATGCACAGGTATATGTCTGCAGATGACTGTGCATCGCTGTGCTGATGATCGATCATGAGGATGGCAGATCCCCACCTAACGGCCCCAGATCCCCTGAGGGGGCTACATTGACTCTTGACACAGTCAGGGGCCTGCTGCCTGTGCACAGTGAACTGAGCTGGGGTGACCACAGTCAACCTGTGTCAATACATGCAACAATGGCCCTGTGTGGGCATACAAAGTGCCAATTGAAGACTGATAACTATGGTGCCATCACTGCCTGAGAGCAGCCTTGCCATACAGATTGTATGCAATTCTGTAAATCTGTCAATAAAAATCAGGTCTGAGTCATTGTACATTCCAAGTGTATGTGCCAACCATATACTTCCTGAATCTGAGCACACATGTAACACCTAGGTGGACCAGGCTTGGTGACATCTATTTGCGTATGGACAAAACAGAACAATTGATATGTGAACATGTGTATGTGTCACATATTTACCCACAAATTATATGAACAGTACAACCGTTTCCACATAGGGAAACATAGTTAACATAGATATGAGTACACTGCCTTGAGACGATGGTCTACATATATCCATGCTGGAATAGAGAACTGGTATGTGTCAAATCCCTAAACACTCCACATTTGTATACATCACTTATCATACATGAAATATATTTTTTACACACAAACGTGTCACATACATGCCAACAATAACACATGTCAGCACTCCATCCCCAAAAAGTTGTATGCATGGGGAACTATATGTTACACATGTTACTTTGCATCATGAAGTCTGGCCCTTAGAACACACCCGAGTGTGGACATACTTGCACTCACATTGTCATGGGTTACCGGAACTTAACCCAGCCTTAGTGAGCAGCATCCTTTTCTAAAGATTTGATAAGGGTATCATATGCATTAACATGTGTTGCACATGGCCCATTCTACCTTATGCTCTGTTGTGAAACGTACATTGGGAATTCTGGCAGGACAATATGGTAGACCCACATTATGAGTTTCATCACATATGTACACTCACAGTACACATGTGGAAACCTGTATGTGGAAACTAATCTTCATACATATGCACATTTGCAAACTGTATCAGTCCTCCCATGCACCACACACATACAAACATATGGTAACACATTTCTATGCTACCAGTACACAGTGTAATACACATGCATATGCATGTTGTCCTATCACACAAACAACAAAGATGCATACCCCCTGTAACTGGAAATGTGAATTTAGGTGCCCTGTCAGCCTTCCCTTCAAAATCCACGCATGCCTGTCATACGTCCAAACAAATTATACATACGGTGCTTCTCCATACATCCCAATTCCCTAAAATGACTCCTCACACCTGTGTGTCCATATCCTCATGCCTTGTCAGCCCTAATGATAAAATCCACACATGGTTGTCATGGGTCAAAATAAGACACATACCATAAACCTTCAAATGTTGCATTTACCAACAATGAACCCTTGCACCTGCGCGTCTAATCTAAGTCAACGTGCCTTGTCAACCTTAGTAGAAAAATACATGCATGGCCGTCATGCGTCAAAGAAAATGACGCATATCAGAAAACATGGCACATACGCCCAGGAAGTGATGTAATAGGTCATCCTTGCTGCATACATGGAAAAGTGAATTTACTTTCACTTTTCCTTTACAGTCTTGTATTCTGTGTTTGAGAGAGGTTGTGTAGTGTTGTGCTGTTGTGAGGAGTGTTGGTTTGAGATTGTTTGTTTGTGCTGTGTCCTGTTTGCCTGTTGTCCATCTTGTGAATTTTGTTATTTTATTGTACATTGCTGTCCTGTTACTGTGTTAGTATTGATGGGTGTCTGTCTTGGGGTAGTTACGTTTGTTGGGTTACTTGGGGAATAGTTATTTTATTTTTGAGGCAATGTGGTTACAGTGGAGGGAAACTGCAAGATGTAAGGGAAGGGAAAGGCACAGAGGAAGACTAGGGATGAACTTGAAGGGTTCATATGGTTGGTGTGCCACTACCTACCCAACATGGTGGCAATGGGTGGCTATGTGATAATGGGCTACCCAACTGAGGTAAGGAAGCTGCACTGGGGCAAGGTGCTCTACCAACTTTGACATACCTTCTTGGTGAAGCACACAGACCACCAGTTAAAGCCCATGAAAGGGATATCCTGGATCACCTGGTGATCCTTATTTGCATATGCATGACAGTATGACGTAAGGATTACTGCAGCATGTAATGTGCAATTGGCTTTTCCGTGATTGGCATATTTGATTTACTAGTAAGTACCCAGTAAAGTGAACTATAGGTGCCCAGGGCATGTAAATCAAATGCTACTAGTGGGCCTGCAGCACTGATTGTGCCAATCACCTGAGTTGCCCTGTAAACACGGCTCTGACCTCCCACTGCAGTGTTTGTGTGTGCAGTTTTAAACTGCCAATTTGACCTGGCAAGTGTACTCACTTGCCAGGCCCAAACCTTCCGTTTTTGTACATGTAAGGTACCCCTAAGGTAGACCCTAGGTAGCCCCACGGGCAGGGTGCAGTGTATGTTAAAGGTAGGGCATGTACCAATGTGTTTTACATGTCCTGACAATGAAATACTGCCAACTTTGTTTTTCACAGTTACAGGTCCTATCACTCTCATAGGTTAACACCGGGACTGCCTTTCAGTATATTTTAAGTGCAGTTTCCCATTGGGAACAGATAGGGATATGTAATCTGAATACATCTTTTGGTAAAGTTGTTTTTCAGTTTGTCAGTTTGAAAACTGCCACTTTTAGAAAGTGGGCATTTTCTGGCTTAACCATTCTCTGCCTCAGTCTTCTTGTGGAATGCACATCTGGGTCAGACTGACCACTGGACTGTTTGTGAATTCCCTCTAGGATAGTGTCACAAAGGGAGCTGAGGAGTGTCCTCCATATCCTGATGAGTCTCCTGGGCTAGAGCGGGGTGGGGGGAGCTGACACTTACACCTGAAATGTCTGTGCCTGTCCTCACACTATGCAGTCTCCAACCCTGTGGTGTGTGTCTGGGGCCAGTCCTGGGCAAGGCAGGATCTTGTGAACAACAGAGACATTCCTTTGAAGTTTGCATATTTAAAAGGCAGAAAGGAGTATAAGTAGTGGACCCAAACCCCAAGATGTTTAGATTACTTCTGGAACAAGAGGAAACTCTGCCAAGGAGAAGAGCTGAAGGAATGCAGGCGGAGTACTGCCCCTTGGCCTGAGAGGGTGCTTTGTTGTGTTGGCCTGCAGTTGCTGCTTCTACCTGAGAGAGAACAAAGTCTGGACTTTGCTGTGCTTCCTTGCTTGTGATGTGTCTCCAAGGGCTTTGACTGAGCTTGCCCACTGTTATGAAGTCTCAGGGCCATCAAAGACTTCCACTGCCAGCACCTGGACTCTTCCTGGCAGAGACTCCTACCCTGCCAAGTGATGCCCAAATTCAGACCCTGTGGCCTTGAAAGAAAAGCTGGTGGAACCAATACTGAAATCTATGCACAGGAGCTGAGCAGGAGAAAAATCAACAGAACACCTGCATCGTGGCTGAGAAATCGCTGCAACACCCGCTTGCGGCTGCCAAAATCGATGCAAAACCCACGCAGTATGGCTCTTCACCACCGCATACCAGGATTTCGCATGCATCGTCACCGGGCATCAAAACCATAGTAAACCTGCATGGACCCGAGGCCGCCCATCCGGAAATCGACACATTGCTCTTCTGCGGGAGAGGAAAATGATGTATTGCCTACCTGAAATTATGCATGGCCTCACTTGTGAATCAGGAATCAACGCATCACTTACTCTTCGGATGCACGCTCGACAGTGCAGCTTTATTTTTTGATGCAAACCAGGTACTGTGTGTTAAAACAAAACATCCATTGATTTCTATTGATTAAGACTCTTTTGACTTTAAAAATTCATAACTTTGCTTGTGTATGTTGGATTTTTGTCGTTTCTGTCTTGTTTGCTCTAGATAAATATTGGCTATTTTTCTAAACTGGTGTTGTGTCACTTTTGTGGTGTTTTCACTGTATTACTGCATGTTTTGTTACAAATACATTACACATTGCCTCGGAGATAAGCCTGACTGGTTGTGCCAACCTGCCAAGAGGGTGAGCAGGGGTTGTCTGAAGAGTGGAACTCCCTTAGCCTGACTAGAGTAAGGGTCCCTGCTTGGACAGAATGCAAAATGAATGCTAACCAAAGACCCCATTTCTAACATTTGCACATTCCTCTCATTGTACCTTGTGTATCACATATACATATTGAAGTGCCAAGAATAAAACACACATGTGCAATGGTGCAAGGGGTCATGTTTCCCAAGCACAAATGTACATGTCCATCATGGGCTTCACAACTGTGGAAGTTTTTAAAGTAATGTTTCAGTGGCTGGAGTATTGATAGTCATGGGTGTAGGAGGCTGACCTGGTTGCCTATGGTACTTACACCTTATACTAGGTCTAGATATCCCTTGTTAGTGTAGTGTAGTGAGTGTCTAGAAGCCAGGCTCTCTAGAGGTACCTGTGGATGAGCAGCCAAGGCTTATCTAGGAGATATGCAAAGCTCATGCAGTACCACTGTAGTCACACAGTACTTACACACATGAAAAAACACTCAGTGTTACAAAAATAAAGGTACTTTATTTTGGTGACACAAATACCAAAAATACCATCAAGGCTATACTCCCTTGGGAGGTAAGTAAAACACAAATTATATACACTAGTTTGCAGAAACAGGCATAAAAACTGTTAGAAAACAGTGCAAATAGTGAAAATCACAATAGAGAGAATTAGCCCTAGGGGTAGCACAAACCATATACTAAAGTAAATTGGAATGCAAAAGTCGGTCTCTCACCGAGGTAAGTGGAGTGTTTAGAAGGGAGCTGGGAGTACTAGGAAAGCTCCAAGGTAAACACCAGAACCCACCCCAGCGACCAGGAGAGTAGGCATAAATCACTGTGAATTTCCCGGAACACCCACTTAGAAGAAAAGAAGAAGAATGCAAATCCCAGAAGAGACAGCAAGACACCAACAGTGGATGCCTGAATGAGAAGACCTGTGGAAGAAGTGGACCAAGTCCAAGAAGCACAGCAGAGTCCAAGAAGGGCAGGAGCCCCTATCCACCAGACTGAAGGTGCAAGAGGTGAGCCAACGGTGATGAATGAGAGTCAGCACTGCACCCACCAAGATGAAGTCGAGTTCCTGGAGGATGCAGGTGATGTCCCACACGGAAGGAGGATTGCAGTTGGGTTTGCTTATTCGGATTCCACCAACAAGCCTTGGCACATGCAAAACTCGTGGTTAGCGGAAAGTGGAGCTGCCAGGGACTAAGAAGGACCAGATGGACTCTACCTAGGACCCTCAGCAACACAGAGTGTCCACAGAAGTGCAGGCAGCACCCACAGGAGTCCCACAGGATGGGGACACTAAAGTCGAGGAAGAGGCCTATGCAGCACTACGAAAAAGGCTCCCACGCCCCGAAGAACCACTCAGAGAGCTGTGCATTGCACAATGGAGTACTGTGGGCTGGAGCTTCTGGATGCCTGAAGATCTCCACCCAAGTTGGACAGCTGGAAGATAGGACCGTCGGGACCACTTCAGTGCACCACCTGTGATGCAGGATCCACGCAGCTCAGCAGGAGAGGGGATCCACGCAGCAGGTCATCATTGCAGTTGCTGCCTGCAGAAGCAGGGGAGTGACTCGTTTACCCCAAAGGAGATTCCTTCTTCCTTCTGATGCAGGTTGAAGATGGTCTGTCCTCAGAGGATGCACGACCAGGGAAATGTTGTAGTTGTTGGAAGGATGCATGGACACAGTGTTGCAGGAGGCATCTTGCTTCTTTGTTGCAGCTTGTCAGGTCCTGGAACCTCTAGATGCTGTTTCTTTGGTCAGAAGTCAAAGTGGAGGTTGCAGAGGATTCCTGCTGGAGTCTTCCAATCCGAATCTGAGGAACCACCCAAGAGAGAGACCCTAAATAGCCCTGAAAGGGGGATTGGTCACCTAGCTGGGTAACCACCTATCAGGAGTGGGCTCTGACGTCACCTGCTGGCACTGGCCACTCAGATGGTCACAGAGTTCTCTGCCAACCTTGAATCCAAGATGGCAAAACCCAGGGACCCTCTGGAGGAGCTCTGAGCACCACACCTGAGGTAGTGATGGACAGGGGAGTGGTCACTCCCCTTTCCTTTGTCCAGTTTTGCACCAGAGAAGGGACTGGGGGTCCCTGAACCGGTGTAGACTGGTTCATGCAACAAGGACACCAAATGTGCCCTTCAAAGCATTGCCAGTGGCTACCCTATTTCCAAAGGGAAAGGGTGTAACACCCCTCTCCCAATGGAAATCCTTTGATCTGCCTTCCTGGGCTTCATCTTCTCAAACAACAGGAGGGCAGACACCAGTCTGTGAGGTGTTAGCAGCTTGGGCTGCCTGGAAACCCTCAGAAGACTATAATGGCAATACTAGGGGTCCTCTAAAGAGCCCCCACAGTGTATAGAATCACACAACCAATGCTTTTAAAAGCATTAGGGTATGATTCCAGTATTTTTGATACCAAACATGCCTATGTTCGGAGTTACCATTATGCAGCTGGACATAAGTATTGAGCTATGTCCAGATACTCGCGTAAAATGGCGTCTCCTCACGAAGTCTGGGAAAATGGGCCTGGAGTTTGTGGGGGCACCTCTGCTAGTGCAGGGGTGCCCTTAAACACAGGTACGTTGCACCCTGCCCTCTTGGCTGGAAGGCCTGCCATAGGGGTGACTCATAAGTGACTTGGTGCAGTGAAAAGTGGCAGTAAAAGGGTGCTTGCACCTTTTCACGCAGGTTGCAATGGCAGTCCTGAAGAACCCTTTGCTTGGGCTCCCTATGGGTGGCAAAATATATGCTGCAGCCCATAGGGATCTCCTGGAACCCTAATGCCCTTGGTACCTAGGTACCATATACTAGGGGCTTATAATGGGACACCAGTGGCCCATTGTTGGATGAAATATAGAGTTTTGGGAAAGAGAGTATAATCACTCGGGTCCTGGTTAGCAGGATCCCAGTGAACACAGTAAAACACACTGACATCAGGCAAGGTGTAACCATGCCAAGAAAGAGGGTACTTTCCTTCAATGGGTGTGTGTGTTCCTTGAGTCATGTATGTGCAGAGAGACACAACAAGGACAAAAATGCAAGAAGGACTTATTGCAACATCAGTGTCATAGTTTTTGTAGGTAATGTGGCAAGTATTGCCACACCATATGTCAAAATGTGCACAATGCAAGTGTTGTCTCTGTTTTAAACCTTGGTGCCACATGATGCCTGCG
This sequence comes from Pleurodeles waltl, assembly GCF_031143425.1. Classification (NCBI taxonomy): domain Eukaryota; kingdom Metazoa; phylum Chordata; class Amphibia; order Caudata; family Salamandridae; genus Pleurodeles; species Pleurodeles waltl. The sequence goes on along the minus strand of NC_090446.1, from coordinate 1,175,844,464 downwards.
CCAGGCATGATGAATGCTAGGTGTGTATTCCTGCGGTGGGAGGCACAAGAAAAATATGCATTTTAATATACTAGTTTCCACTGTACCATTTTTGGAGTGAACCTGAATGCATGCCTAAGGCAGTTTGGTTAAATCACAATCCCATTGTTTTCAACATGCCTATTTTCACTTTGGCACCTTCATGTATGGTGCAAAGCATGCTAAGTGCCAACATGCTGTCATAGTTTACAACTTCAGTGTCCTACCATGCACCATGGTGTGCCATATATCAAATATGGCACACATATGGTGCAGTTTTGTGTTGGTAGTAGGGGTTTGAAAATGGTCAAGCATCTGAGTGCTTGCTCCATTTTGAGATAGAAATACTACAAAGCACTAAGCTTCAGTCAATTGACAGCATCCTGACCCCCAAACATTTCTAACATATGTATGTGAGGCATGTATGTATGTCGGCTAACTATGTCTGTCTGTCTGATATGTTATAGATACCAATTGGTCATTCTTAAAACTAATTTGACTAGGTCACTCAGCTAAGTGAAATGTATAACAGTTGTCCATGCTCTTCTTTTTCATCAATCGCACAGCTGTGTCTTCCTGGCATGTCTTGCAGGTAGGCCTCCACCTTAAACTCTTGGTGAGGTTTCCCGCTTTGAAGACCCTGGTGCAGCCAGTGTCACCTTGTATGTCTCATGTATAGATCAAGGGTTGTGTATGAGAGAGTATGATGTGTGCAATTCTATGTTCAAATGGCATGTGTGTCAATTAAGACACCATCATCTATCCTTGGGTATTGTCATCATGTCCGATGGTATGCTGAGGATGTGGAATGAGTTGAATAATGCACAGGTGGCAATGTGTGCTGCAATGGATTAGTGATTCTTTGGAAAAGGTAATTATGCCACAAACACAGTGATGTCAGTCAAGATATGTATCAGAGGTGCGGCCTTTCAGTAATGTATGTATGTTGACAACATGTTAGCCAGAACATGTTACTGCAATGTGTGCCACATGTTGCACACATTTACTCTGGACATGATACTATTTATGTACATGTGTTGAGGTCTTCAAGGGGCTTATCAATGAGACACTTGCACCACTGGAGCTTCGCTACTCTTCAGAAATTAAGTGAGGCACCAGTTGTGCAAGAAGCTGTCAGTTGGGTACACAAGTAGATTTCAGCTCTTCTCAAGATGGATGTGTGGCATGTCTACAGATTGTAGCAAACAAGATATGTGCAAAAAAACCTGCAAAGATCTAACCATCATGATGATTGTGAGCTAGCATTGTCACATCAAGTGTGTATGAGATGTGCATGGTGAGTGTTTACCTGGTACTGAGGAGATGTATCAAGCTAGTGCCCAGGTAGTGTGCTACATTGGATAGCCAGTGACATGAACAATACATTGTAGATGCATGGAAGGCAGATTGGTATAGACTTGGGTCTTGACATTGTTTTAGGATGTCTGGTGGACAACATGTGTCATCTGAAGAATCTGTTTCCATTGCATGCTTGTACTTCCCCTACCCAATGCAATTTTGATAACATGTTCTCCTCATGTTTTAGCGGCCGCAATGACACCAGCACAGAAGTGTGACTTTAAAAAGAGGGCAGAGTGGTTCAGGCACATCTGCAAGGTACAGGGAGGGTATCACAGGATGGGCCAGAGGTACAGAAGGGAGACGACATCAGAGTCTTGACTGGTGTTTCCACATGGGGGACCTGCAAAACAGCCTGCAACAACCTCAGAGAAGAGTGTGATCTCAAAGCAGAGGATCAGAGGTGAGTCAACAGGTCCCGCCCCTCCACATCTACAACCCATACAAGACAGGCATCCAACCAGCAACCACCACCAGCTGCCACTGGCTCAATCTTTGAGGCAGAAATCCATGAGGACATGGCGGAGGTGAAAGCAAGGTTGGCCAGATTGGAGCAGGAAATGCAAGGAACTATAAACTCTTGAAATACATCAAGAAGAAAGTGAAGAGGCTCTAAGTGTGAACAGTGTTCTCTTCCCAGTACTGTCCCATCCCCTTGTGTCCAATATAAATAATTTTAGTAGGTTTTAGGTGGGTCGGCATAGGTTAGGTTGCATAGAGTAGGTTAGTTGTAGGTAATAGAATAGTTTGAGAGGGTGGGATATAGGATTTATTTTTATTTCAATGGTGTTGGGGGTTATGTATAGGAGTATATGGTTAAAAAGAAAATTATAAAAATGTAAAAAAATAAATACAAAAAAAATGTATTTGTTTAGGCTATAGGTTTAGTTAGTCTATGTTTAGGTTTAGTTCATTTTGTCCTACTTGTCTATTGTCTCTTAAGGGGTTGGGGGCCAATGTTTATTGTGTGGCGTTACATGTAGAAATACATTTAGATTAGTATAGATAGTTGAAGGTATAAGTTAAGATAAGTTAGTATAGGTTAGGTTAGTGTGTAGTTTCGGTGTTTTATAGGTAGTGCTTCTTAGTGATAATAAATCTTGTTAGTTTTCTGCAATATGGTGTCCATGATGATTGAATGTCTGGGTGTTATCATGTCTGCACTGGCCAGGTTAGACAAATGCCTGTGGGTATGCATTCAGTATTGATTTACATGTGTGACTATGGGCTGATTACAACTTTGGAGGAGGTGTTAATCCTTCCCAAATGTGACGGATATACCACCAGCTGTATTACGAGTTCCATAGGATATAATGGACTCGTAATAAGGCTGGTGGAATATCCGTCACATTTGGGATGGATTAACACGTTCCTCCAAAGTTGTAATCAGGCCCTATGTGTATCCATTATAACCAAGGATCTGTCTGATTGGCACAGTTATAACATCAGATACTCAATACATTTTTCAGAAAAGTTCCTGGCACTCGGTTTGTGTATGGATTTAATTCTAAGACAGGTAATCATGAAACATCTATTGGTTGTGCTAAGTTATGCAACATTCATTCTTTAAAAGTTTAGCACATTGCACTCCACCTCATTTGGGGAATTAATACTGGCGCACAAACGGCTGTCCCTCAAAGATTTTCATATGCCTATTTTGTTGGTCAAATCAATGTTGTACTGGTTCAATCATCAGGGATACTTCCAGACGCTTCTGAACAACATATGCCAAATGTGAATTTGCATGGTACCTGTATATCACATGCTTGGAAGACTCAAAAAAAATGTCATACTCCACAATGCTATCAGTCATCTTACTCATGTTTGGGTCTATGTGTGTGCGTTGTGTAAGTTTGAAAGCTACATGTGTCCTTTTGTTCTTTGGTCATTGTCCTAGCTGCACACAATGCATACATTAGAAACAGTTGATGGATCGCATTAAAATACAGTACATATGTGATTATTGTAATTTATTTATATGTGCAAGTTTTATACCAGATCATGTACAATGTACAGTTCACTGACCCCTTGAGAGGTCCCAAGCCATTGAATGTCCAGTCAGAGTCCAGGGGTGATGGACATGTAATGAGACGTATAGGAGAAGTGAACATTAGTGAGGAGGTATGCAATTTGACAATAGGTATGAATTGAAACTATGGCAGTCCAGGTATGATGAGTCAACTGTGGTAGAGTGAAGAGTCGAAGTTGGCAGCTGTCACTACTCTGGCATGACCTTAAGCACAAAACTAAGGAGATACTGTCCATGTGGCACAGACTGTAGCTACCAGGTGTTTTTTCTAGTGAATGTTGTTCCTTCCACATCTTCATCCTCTGCTGTGTGTGGTGCCACTTGTGCCATGTGTGTTGTTGTTGTTGAAGTTGAGTCGACACATACACATTAGGGGCTAGAGATGTGGAAGCAAAGGTCTGGACAGCTGCCATTTGTGGGAAAGTGAAAGGCATCACTGCAGCAAGGAGAAACTGCTGGTTTCACAACACAGCACCTACATCACAGTGGTAGGCAGCCATGTTTTCAATGAGGGGGGCCAGATCCAGCTGCATGGGCTCCAGGACATTTTGGATGGTCCCCAGACTGTTGCAATCATGCTGCTGCCACATAGGAAGAGCAATTGTGCAAGTCTCTATCTCAGGAAAGCAGCTATGTCTGCCAGGGAGTGCTGGAGTCCACTTAGTAGAAAGTGGGTTCCTCTGATGGCAGAAGAGTTGTCATTATTTGGACTGAGGCACCTCTGCACTCTCTCCGGGCTGCCTGCAATGGTCGCCATCCCCACCAGCACCTGCTGTGCAGCTCCCGCTGTCATCAGAAAGGTAATATCTGGGTACACAGAGTCCAGGGCTGTGGCTGGATAGGTTGGTGCAGTGTTTTGGTTGTTGGGTGGTTCATGTGGAGACCCTGCAATGTTCTGTGTTCGCCCTGTGACCGGAGATGGGGTCTGGAAGGTACCCAGGACTTCCAAGAGAGTGTCAACATTGATGGTCGGCACCTGGTCATCCAGATCATCAGAAAAATCCAAGCCAGGCAGCTCTGCAGGAGGAAAGGCTTCATCTTCTGCAATGGTAGAATGAAAGGTCAATATTGGACCATGGTGGCTGTTGACATGAGTCATCATTTACTTGCTACTGGTGGCTTTGTGATATGGTACAGACCCAAACATCAAGGCACAGATTTATGGACCCCTAGTGGCAAAGGGTGCCACCTGAGCATCATTTCAATGTAGTCACCATTGGCACAATCTTCCAGTCCACGTTCCCCGGTGTGTTCCTCCCACCTTGATTGCTTTATCATGATCTTCTGCATATGATTTGACCTTGTTACGTATGCATGTCATGGGCGTTGTTAGGGATTTGTACACATGCCACAAATTGAGATGTACAGAATATTTAGCATTTGTTTTTAGAGATATTTGAGTGAGTCACTGACTCCTCTGCCACCCTACTTGTGTTATTGGATTGATGGAAGGGTCAGAACTGTTAACATGCATCCTCCTAGCCACTTTGAATCATGTGTCCAGCATCTTACCCCACTCATTGTGAGATTCAGTCGCCTCGTGTGCATCTGTGCAAACAGGAATTTTCCCCTACTTGCAGAACAACACTCATCCACGCACCACAGGTTTCCTTCTTGCAGAGCTGCAAGGATACGTGCATCTCTGAAATGAGTGTTGTTTTGCTTGAAGATAGACCTTCCTGTTTGCACACATAAACATATGGTGGTCCAGCATTATGTTGTGTGGGGCAGGATGACTCAAAGTGCCTAGGGGGATGCATATGGAATGCCCACCCACCTCCACCACTCAGACAACACATGTGAGGTGGCACGAGGCCATTACACATTTTGAGGCTTGTTGATGTGCGGATGCATCATGTTTGGACACCACATCAGGGGAGGAATTGTAGTCGTAGTACTGGCGACTGACATTGTTGTAATCCTATTGTGGACTAATTTAAATGTGTATTGAAATCATCATGAATCACTGTAAGTGGTAAACAGCTTTCCTGTCAGTTCAATTTGCAGGTTGTGTACCTTCCTGCACATGTGCATTAAGACCGGCAAGAGTAACACCCCGACACAATGCAGTTTGTGTGACAAAGTTGGTATTGTCCATCATATATTTTGACATAAACAAGGTTGATGAAGGGGTGCATTGCCTATCTGTGACAAATACATATCCCTGAACATTTGTCATGATGCAGCATAGCAAGCTGAGCCTTTGCACTGCATCTTTCATCATAAGTGGGTATATACGTGACACTGAATTCTGACACAGACATAATATTGCTTTACCAATTCATCTTCTTGTTACCGTACACTCCAGTGGTGGATACTTGTAGCTCATAAGTACCAAGCCAAGGTATGGCACCTTGCAGACCTTATCCTGTCCTAAATCTAATTTTCTCCTCTCACAACTGACACTGCATGTAGTAGGCATTCTATGTGTATATTTGTGTGACCCACCCAGCTTCTGATGTCTTTACAAATTGTGCACATCTGTATTGTTCAGTGTAGTGCAGGATCTTAAGGGTAGTGTGTGTGTGACAAGTGGGTTTGTTACAATTTCGTATTTCCAAACACTGTAGTTGTTTATTGTGTGTTGCATTGTGCATCACACATAGGGCAAACATTCTGTGTATTTGGTACATTGATCCCAGACCACCATTTTCCTAGCAGCAGCCTTGCCCCATCTAACAACACCATGGAACCAGGGGATTAACATTACTGGTCATCATGGTGGACATTCCCCCAGTAGCTTCATTTTATTTCACTATTTTGTTGCTTTACTGCATTGGTGCCATACATGATGGAACTAGTGCAGCAGCATACAGTTAGGCTCATCGATTAGAATGACTGCATCACTTTCACAAATGCCTTTGGCAGGCCTCACAAAGTAGGTTTACAAAAAGCACAGTGCAATCTTTATGGAAAGTCTGCTTGATTTGTTCTTTCCTCCATGTGTCAGAAATATTTCCCTGCATACATCATATATGGCAAAGACATATTGTGATGGAAGAATGAACAAAGTGGATCTATGCATGCATTGTGTGACTTTGTTAAGGTAGCATAAAGGGAATGGATGGCTTGAATCCACATTGGCATCATACGATATGATGCTAATGTTGCAGTAAAGGCTTGTAAATATATGCCCTTAGTGAGACAATGATATCACTTGTAGCTGATGCTATGCATGAAGGTGTCCCTTTGTGGACGACAGCAACCATTCCCAGTACACAGGCAACCTTGCTACTTGGTGACATGGAACCTACTTGTACAGCAGCACAGATGAGGATCACAGACATGCCTCATTGTTGTGTTTGATTACTTTTGTAGCCATTCCCAATGGTGCATGGAGGCTCCTTGCAGTTCGTGCTGGCCCACCCTGTGCAACAATCATTGTACATGTTGTCCAATGAGTGTTTAAAAATGGGCAGGTGGTTCAGTTGTAACAGTGTAGGGATTAATGTGTGGGTTTGCCAGTGGTTTGTGCATATGGGGGTAAGGTGTGAGCGCATTAGAAGTGTTTGGGCATGATTGTGTCCTGATGCAAGCCGTTTACATGCATTCAGTGTGTCCTGTGAACCACCTCCTTCTACCATTTGTTTTTTCAAGATTGCCCCCCATTGCAACTTATCCTGCATTTGTGGTAGGTCTTGGAAGTCTGTGCTGTCCTGTTCTGCGACTCCGGTAACCAGCTCCTCCGGGATGACCACTGTCACAATCTCCTCCAGGTCCTCCTGGGGTGTGGGATTTCCACCTCCAGTCTGCAGTGCTACATTTTGGGTCCTGGACAATTTCTCTTTAGTTCTGCACTTGCAATCTACCAGCACTTCTTTCAATAGGTGACAGTCCACCTCACCTAGGCCATTGTTGACGATTGACTGACATATGGCCTCCTTTCTACCTGTTGGCAATTTGGAGGTCACAATACCTGGTGTTGGTGCTCCACCACTTTCTGACCAAGATGTCATTCTCTTCACTGAAGCAATACTTCTGCTTCCTTTTCATCTTCACCTGGGATTTTCCTGGTCCGTCCTGGCTTGTACTGAGCTAATTAGGATCTCTCTGGGGTCTTTCCTGTCCTGCATTGTCCATCTTGGGTCCTTGATTTTTTCCTAAATTGCTGGCTTTTTTTACACTAATGCTGCAAAATAGGGCACTATCATGATTTGCGTAAAACAATATGCTGCTAATCATGCTAATGCCACTTTTGCAGCATTAGCATTGTTTTTCCTTTTGACGAGCCGCAAAGGTTAGCATCATTTATTTTCGACGCTAACATATCTTTAGCTCCATGGTGCATAGTTTTCTAAATACGATGCACAGATGGCACAATGAAATGTTGTTTCCAGCGTTAATGTTTTTGACACACAACTGTGACATCGGGGGCACACTGCGTTCGCCCTGGGAACATTCTGATTATCCTGTGTGGGGAGCGATATATCTGATATAGGTAATTGAACTGTGTATATTGGATCTGCATATTACGAGACACCTCTCTTATCTGGTGCAATGCTTGGTTCCGCTGTCTATCATTCAATGGAGCAGCCAACACCATATCCCATCGCACCAATGTTTGCCTCAGCTCTTTAAATTCTGTGTACTGCATAGCCAAGTAAATGTTGGTGATGCATGTCTGGTGACCCCCCGTATGAGAAGAGTGTGTAGTATCGGGGAGCAAGGAGGTTACCCACCTTATTCCCCTCCAATAGGGCTAGTATCTGTCACTGTATCCCATAATACATCAGAAAGTGACTACCCGGGAGATTATATTCATCCCTAAGTTCTTGGAATGACATAGGTTCACCCTCTTTGTACAAAGCACCCAGGGTAGTAAGGCCCGCTGACTTCCAGGTGGTCAGAATGGCTTGGCAAGACAATGTAGGCAGACTGGTGTCTGCCAAAGTGTGGTCAAGGAAGAGTTGGGGGGCCCAACCCCCCCAGTTCAGTACATATCACGCCCAGCATAGGTGGGACAACTTCATCTGCTGGCTCTCCACCATGTGTTGGGGCTCAGGTGATGCCAACCATGTATATAAGGGGATTCTATTTAGAGCCTTGTGAATTTGTGTTTGTTTGAGGCAATCACCGGATCTAAGCCGCCACATAGGCTATTGGAGCTGAGACGCCATGTAATACCATTGATAATTGGGTGCACCAAGTCCACCCTCCGATTGCAATCTTTGTAATACCTTCATGGTCACCCGTCTTCTGCCTCTACCCTATATCAGATATGTTAATAAAAAAAGTCTGAGGTAAGTATAATGAAGGGCTGGGAAATAGTATAACAGCCGAGGCAACCCTAGCATACTCGCTATTGCAACTCGTCCTGCCAGTGACAGAGGGAGGGAAGTCCAAAAAGAGAGGGACTTACCGATCCCCCTCAAGGCCCTATGTAGATGACCTTCTTTTAAGTCATTTGTGTTGTAATAAATTTTAACCATAAGTCCTTAAAAGTATCATGGCACCACTTTAAACGACATTCAAGGAGGAGCCCTCTTTCCGGAACCGCCACTGATGCCAGTGGGTATTTACAGGATGTTTCCTAGTGGACTCGAAGGCCAGATAGCTCCCCAAAGTCATCCATCAGTGCCACCAATTGTGGGAATGTAGAGAGGGCATCACGCAGGAACACAAACACATTTTCTGCATATAGTGAGAGCACGTGATATTCACCACGCACCTGCACACCCCATTGTCTCGTCTGGAGCCTCAGGTCACTTGCTGAAGGCTCCATGGCCAGGGCAAATAAAAGAGGTGACAACAGGCAGCCCTGCCTAGTGCCCTTGTGGACAGCAAATGCATCCAATATAGTAATACCTGTGCACACTCACCATCGGAGTGCTGTAGTGTCATTATACAACTCACGAATACAGGACCAAATCTCATCCTCAGAGTGTGGCTACGAGAATGTCCCACCCCAGGGATACTTAATCTAATCGCTATTAAATTACAACATTAGCACATTTAGGGCCAGATGTATCATCATGGCCCATTGCGATTTGGTAATTGCGATTTTTAAGAAATCGCTATTACCAACTCGCAAAGGGCCATGTATCACATTTGCGATTCGGTAATAGCGATTTCTTAAAAATAGCAAATGCCATTACCGAATCGCAAATTACGATACCGGCCTCATTCGCAGCTATGGGCCTGTTGACCCATAGCTGCAACTTTTTTGCATTTCCAAAATTGCGATTTCTGAAACAGAAATTACAATTTTGGAAATGCAAAAGTCCAGGGTGCTGGGGGCCTAAGGCCCCCTCTGCTGCACCCCAAAATAATTTTTTTCAACATGTAAGGTACACACATGCCAAAAGGGCATGTGTGCTTTACATGTTCAATTTAAAAATGCAGTTTAACTGCATTTTAAAATTTTGCACCAGGTTACCGCCTGGTTGCAGATCATGGTATTTTGCATGTGCATAATGCCAATCTGCGAAAAATCGCAATTTGCGATTTTTTGCAGCATAGCCTTGCGACCTGGAATTTGCAAATTGCAAATTGTGACTCGCAATTTCCAGGTGGCAACGCAGGAAATCGTTATTTTAGCGATTTCTTATTTGTGGTCTGCAAATGCCTTTCATGCATCGCAGACCACTGTTTTGCACTCGCAAACGGCCGAATTTACCGATTTGCACCGTTTGCGAGTGCAAAACTTTTTCATACATCTGGCCCTTAATTATTCATTTCTTCTAAGATACCTGCCTTGTTTAGAGTTAGGCCACTTGTTATGGGTTACATTATCAGTGTCCTCGCGCTAAGGCATCAAGATCTAGCACCAAAGACAAACAAACAGTAGGCCTTCACACTTAGGGATTTTCCCTCTCTATACTTTCAAGGGATAATTGCCGTCCCAAACATGTCCGTTATCTATTGTTTGGGAACACACCTACGTCAGGGGTCCTTGAAGATCTGTATAAATATATTGCACTTTAGCCAGATAATCAGAGGGATTCCGACCAGAGGGCATCGCCACCATCGCTGATATCGATGCCGCAAGTCTTCTTGATGCTGACCCGGTCTTCGTGTCCCTACGGAGTCTGAGATAGAGACCTTATTCCAAGGTAACGAGGGTTGGGGGCTCCTTTCATGGACATGGCAGATTAGGTTTAACAAACCCAGCTCTCCTTTAGGTAGGAGGTTAGGTCTTACGCACTAGGGTATTAGGGCATATTACATTCCGTATGTTTTCTTCTTGCATTGAAAGATGGTGGGGGGCTTTGTAATAATGACTCTTGTCTTCACAATTCTGTTGCTTGCATTATTCATTATGCTAATCATTGCAGCCCATGCAACTTATTGCAAATTGCAGTTATGTTGAATAAAACTATTGAAACTTTACTGCATCTTTGTCATTGCCTGTGTTTGTATGAGACATAATATATCTGTGAGAAAGGGGGTAATCTCCGTTTAACCACAACACTCCCTGAGATGTCTTACTTTCGAGTCCATGTGTAAAGGCTGCCACAAATCACCTTTTATTATTGTGTTTCTGGTGAGGTACTGTTAGTGAGCCGGTAAGGTTGGGACAACAGTTGCGACTTGTTGTAGGGGAGACGTAGTCGCCTACAAACAAAAGTACTGTCATCCTTTAACCAGCAGTCTTGCCTAGAGCAAGAGTCCAAACTACAACAATGATTTCATTGATGCACTTGAATAAAGTGATGACCGAAAGATTTAAAAAAATCTCAAAAATATTGCTAGTGTTGGTTTGAAAGAAGTCATAGAGAAAATGCTGAGAGCTGACAAAGAAGTCACATACCATACAGTTAAAGCAGCATTGAATCTCAAGTTCGATCCAGTACCAACCATTGATTATGAAAGATACATTCTCAGTCAAGAGAACCAAAAGGCTGGAGAAACCATTGACGAATTTGTGGAGAGAATCGATACACTTTTCAAACTGCATAAGTTCAATTAATTTAATGATGAAAAAGCTACGCATCTTAGAGTTATTGATGGATGCTTGTCAGATTCATTCAGATTACGAATGCTGAGAGAAACTCTTAGTCTGGAGTGAGTGTTAATGGCTGCTAGGGCTGAAGAGCATACTGAAAGACAACCTACTGAAATGGAGGCCGGAGGTCTCCAGAGTGAATCAGTCATGAGTGTGAAAACTAAGCCAAAGCAAAAGACTGAAGGACACAAAATGGTGTGTACATGTAAAAAGAGGTTATGTTTTAGATTTAGATTTTCATTTCCACAAGAGGTTAAATTTCCCACCATTGAACAGATATGTAAAGGCTGTGGGAAAGATTACCATTTTGTGATGGTTTGTAAAGTGAAGGGAAACGACAGTGAATCATAGAACGAAGACAAAATGGTTGCCAGAACATTCCAGAAGCAACGCACGCCCTCAAGGCTAAGCGGCGATATGAGTTGAGGCACATCAACACTGAATTAAGTTGATTGTCATCTAAATCAATGTCAAACAGTTCTTCCACCTCAATATGAAGTGAAAGTGAGGAAGATGGTTTCGCCATGTCGATGTTTACCACAGAGAAACGTTCGCATTTTGGACTGGCTGCATGTGGAGAAAAATGTCGGTTACAGAAAAGTTGATATGCTAAAGCTCCAAAATCATACAAACACTGTCCAAAGATTGAAAACAAATGGCTATTCGATACCTTTCATTATCAACAGTGGTACGTTGATAAACATGATACCTGAAGAGAAATATAATGAACTATCTCCACTATTGCGGCTTACGCTATCGAAAACCAAAGTGTATACATATACATGGGCTGCACCAACACCCATAAAAAGGCAAGTTTAATTTGTAGCAACAATGAAACACAGGAAAACTAAGGCGCAAGCTCTCATCCATGTGGCTCAAGGTACATCGTCAAGTGCCTGTCTGGGACTGATTTCTGTGAATTACAACATGAATGCTCATCACAAAATGGTAAGTCAATTCCCTTTTTTTTATGGTTTAGGAAAGCTTCAGACTATGAAAGTAAAGCTGCATATTAATAAGGATGTCTATCTTGTTAGTCAGAGACATAGACAAATTGCTTTTCATTTAAAATAGGCTGTAGAAAAAGAAGTTTCATTGTTGTTCATGCATGATATTATTTAGCATTCTACTTGTCCAGTGCCATGGGTTTCTCCCATAGTGGTAGTGTCCAAAAAGGGTATCCAGGTCCACACATTGCTGACATGACAACGCGGTGAATGGTGCAATGGTCTCTCATCTTGATTTAAATAAAGGATATCATCTGTTGGAACCTGAAGAAAATTGCTGGTACATTACAACCTTTTGCACACATGTTGGTCTGTTTCAATTACAAACAACTTAGTTTTGGTGTGTCATCAGCTGCAGAACTTTTCCAAGACTTCATTCAATGTATCATACAACCTTATTGTGAATGTGTTCAATTATAGCAATGACATATTCGCTTTCAGAGCTACACAGAAGGAGCATGACAGAGTTCTCACATAAGTATATTGTTTACTTACTGATGCAGGTTTAACTTTGAATGCAGACAAGTGTGAGTTCCACAAAACAAAGATAACATTCTATGACAATCTTTTCTGATGGGGATATGACACCCAACCCAGTGACAGTACAGGCACAGTCAAATGCATGCTGAACCCCCTCAAGATGTTCATATTGTACATTAGTTTCTTGGCAAGGCCAGTTACTGTTCAAGATACATACAATACTTTGCCACTTTAGGTGCTTCTTTTCTTGAGTTGATGAAGAAAAATGTTTCATTTCAATGGTCACAAGAATGTGAGAAATGTTTCAAGAAAATCCAGCAAGCCATTGAAAATGCTGCTGAAATGGCATACTTCAGTATGAAGCTTCATACAGAGGTTGTTGTTGAGGCCAGCCCAGTCAGATTAGGGGTTTATTTTCACAGCACAATGGACACCCAAATGGTTGAAGGAGTATTGTGACACATGCCAGTAGAGGTTTGTCACAAACAGAACCGGAATAAAGAAAGTTTAGCCATGAAAAAGGCCTGTGAACACTTTCATGTATTTCTGTACAGAAAACCTTTTACAGTGGTAACTGCTCATCAAGCTTTATTGACTATCTTCAGCAATCCAAAAGCCAAGAAATCTCCTTGCATTGAACGATGTGCACTATGATTGCAAGAGTACAGTTATACAATTGTGCATCATACGTGAAAAGTTCAAAACTCTACTGACTACATTTCAAGAGAGCTTATAAAAGGTCAAGACACTCTATCTAAGAAGACAGAAGCCTACATTAATTTCATTATAAAATCAAATACGCCAGCTACTACCTCGTTAAGCCAGATTATCACTGCTATGAGCCAAGATAGTGACATGCTGAAGTTAAAAGACATAATTACACATAAGTCATGGAAGCAACACACTCAAACTCTCACCAATGATGGTGAATATCAAAAATACAGAAATGTCAAAGATGAACTGTCCATAACTCAGGAGGGAGTTATGCTGTGAGGTTCAGAAATCCTGATTCCTGAGGGTCTGCAACAGAAAATAATTGAAGTAGATTATGAAGGATAGTGTGGTATGTTTGCCACAAAAAGAACTCTCCAAGACCAAGTTTGGTTTTCGTATTTAGATGAGAGGGTTGAAAAAGAACTCAAGGCCTGCCATCTATGCAACTGCCTTTCTACAAATATTACTCAACATACTCAAAACTCCCTAAGAATGCATGGGAAAGAAGAGCCACTGACTTATGTGGTCCTCTTGATAATGGACATCCCTTGATGGTGGGCGAATACTCACATTTTCCATTACAGTTCTCTCATCCACCACTCACAAATGAGTCATGAGAGACTAGATGGCATCTTTGCAAGATGGGGAACTCCAGCCATTTAGATCCCTGATAATGGCTCACATTTTAAGATTGACAATTCAAAGAAATCCTGGAGTATCTGAATGTAAAGCATCAAAAGAGTACACCTTTGTGGCTGCATAACAATGGACGTATTGAGTGTTCTATGAGTACACTGAAGAAAGCAGATCAGTGCACAACTCTTGACAAGCTCATTTTGAAAACTGCATTACATTCTACTCTACATGCTTATTGTTCAACACCTCACTCGATCACATGTGAAAGTCCTATGACTCTAATGTTCAGGAGAGCAATGACAACCAAGTTACCTCAATGGACTAACAAGAGAGGAAGAAGTGAGACCATGACTTGTACAAGGGACTTGGTTAACAAACAGAAAATGGAAGCCTGCGCGGACAAAAGGTGGAATGCAAAGACTATCACTATTAAGAGAGGATAAAGTGATCACCCAACAGATGCAGACAAGGAACCAAGGGACACATGGTGACTGCCCAGCACCCTGGCACCAGAGACTCTTCTCACTTTAGACCTTCGATTCATCAGCCTTCAAATCAAGGTGGTGCAGGAAAGGCTGAACCTGAGAACTCAGCAACCGCTGTTATCTCTTCACCGTCTTTACAACTTTCTGACACTTAAGATGATAGCTCCCAGCTTCCAGTCACCAAATCAGGTCAGCTGAACTGATCAAACCACCAAGAAGGCTGATTTAAGAGATGTAGTTGTACATGCTTATATAGATATGTATGCAGTTTTTGTAAAAAAAAAAATGTATTTAACAGATGGTGAGATGTAGTGTCTTGCGAGTTTTATGACGGAGCCCTTTAGGCTCTGAACGAACTCCGTAGAAGTATGACGTAGCTGTTAGAGCGGAATGCAATGAAAGCTTGCTTTAGAATGCTGAGTTCACAGTTACATGCAGAAGAATAAAGACATGTAACATTTAGCTCCAAGTGTGGTATAGTCATAGGTGGGTGCCCATGCTGGGGAGGACACTACAAATTTCTGAGATGATTTTCTTGGGCTATGTACGAGATTATTATTTTTGAACTATGTACTCTGCCCTTTATGCTGCCCATAGCATTTGATTTAGGTACTATTCATCAGCAATAGTTTACATTACCATTACCCCAGGTCTCTCTTCTATTTGTTGCTATGGTAACATCTCAAATTAGCTCAATACCTTGCCCATCCATTAATTACTGAATGTGTTAATGGTTATCTCCTTTCTACCCTCCTTAAGCACGTTTTTTTCTAATTTTGGCCCATTTTTTTTTACTTCCTTTGTCCCTCTAATATATGAAGAGTCCTCCTTTGCCCTCCAAGTCAATGCTATTGCTTTTTTAGCTAAGACAAAGACAGGGCCAAGGAATTTATTGTCTGCATTTTTTCAGCTCAAGTCATTTAAACAGCCCTAAAAGACATACCTATGGCATATGTAGTTCTGTTCTGGACAATATGCCAGGTGTGCAATTATATTTTCCCAATACCCTGTGATATGAGGGCAGTTCCTAAAGACATGGAAAAAAAACAGCATGCAGGAAAACTCATCGGGTGCATGTCATGGACACTATTCCTATTATCTTATTTAATTTCTGTGGAGTTAGATACATTTGATGTAAAAAATTAAACTGGATATATTTAACCTAGTATTCTTGGATATCTTATGTGTGTATGCAAAGATCTTGCCCAATTCTCTAGCCTACTATTCCCTACCTAGATTGACCTCCAAATTCATCCTGGGTTAGGTTATACTTACTTTCATCACTGAAACCTGGATTTTATATAGCTATGTAATGAGCTTTCACCCAGCTCCTATCATAAACAATAATTGTAAAAGACTGTAAATGTGGTGGTTCCTTCATTTTAGTTCCCCATGTATATGCCAGCATGAGGCAGCAGTGCCCTGTTAGAAACTGTCTAGGTGGTTAACTACCCTCCTCCATCAGGATACCTAGTGCTGTATGTTTCCGTACCTCATATCAGTCCCCCACTGTCTTAAGCCCCTGCTCTGTCCATTTGGTCATTCTTTGTGCCTTAAAATGTGAAGTTTTCTTCATGCTACATTTCTGACTTTGTCAAGCTATTCTAAGCAATTTGGACTTCTTGTGTACCTCAAGTAACATGGAATGTTAATATACATTCAGAGGTTAGGCTTCACATCTATCTGTCCCATCTCTTTCAGGTTTTCACCATCTAGCCACCAGGCTATTCATAGTACCTGAACTGCCAGAAATTATAAACCATATTACGGGGCACCAAGTCGACTCTCCACAATGGGTAATAGTTTTAGCTGACAGCCTTAACCCCTTCGCTGCCAGGCCTTTTCCCCCTCCTGTGCTGAGCCTTTTTTTGGCTATTTGGGGCAGTTCGCGCTTTGGGCCCTCATAACTTTTTGTCCACATAAGCTAGCCAAGCCAAATGTGCGTTCTTTTTTTCCAACATCCTAGGGATTCTAGAGGTACCCAGACTTTGTGGGTTCCCCTGAAGGAGGCCAAGAAATTAGCCAAAATACAGTGAAAATGTCATTTTTTTTTCAAAGAAATGGGAAAAAGTGGCTACAGAAGAAGGCTTGTGGTTTTTTCCCTGAAAATGGCGTCAACAAAGGGTTTGCGGTGCTAAAATCACCAGCTTCCCAGCTTTCAGGAACAGGCAGACTTGAATCAGAAAACCCCATTTTTCAACACAAATTTGGCATTTTACTGGGACATACCCCATTTTTTCAATTTGTTGTGCTTTCAGCCTCCTTCCAGTCAGTGACAGAAATGGGCATGAAACCAATGCTGGATCCCAGAAACCTAAACATTTCTGAAAAGTAGACAAAACTCTGAATTCAGCAAGGGGTCATTTGTGTAGATCCTACAAGCGTTTCCTACAGAAAATAACAACTGAAAAAGAAAATATTGAAATTGAGGTGAAAAAAACATCACTTTTTCTCAACGTTTTACTCTGTAACTTTTTCCTGCAATGTCAGATTTTCGAAAGCAATATACCGTTACATCTGCTGGACTCCTCTGGTTGCTGAGATATATAGGGCTTGTAGGTTCATCAAGAACCCTAGGTACCCAGAGCCAATAAATGAGCCGCACCCTGCAGTGCGTTTTCATTCTATACCGGGTATACAACAATTCATTTGCTGAACTATAAAGAGTGAAAAATAGCTATCAAGAAAACCTTTGTATTTCCTAAAAGGGCACAAGATAAGGTTTTGAGGAGCAGTGGTTATTTGCACATCTCTGAATTCCGGGGTGACCATACTAGTATGTGAATTACAGGGCATTTCTCAAATAGATGTCTTTTTTACACACTCTCTTATATTTGGAAGGAAAAAATGTAGAGAAAGATAAGGGGCAATAACACTTGTTTTGCTAATCTATGTTCCCCCAAGTCTCCCAATAAAAATGATACCTCACTTGTGTGGGTAGGCCTAGCGCCCGCGACAGGAAAAGCCCCAAAACGCAACGTGGACACATCACATTATTTTAAAGAAAACAGAGGTGTTTTTTGCAAAGTGCCTACCTGTAGATTTTGGCCTCTAGCTCAGATGGCACCTAGGGAGACCTACCAAACCTGTGCATTTTTGAAAACTAGAGACCTAGGGGAATCCAAGATGGGGTGACTTGTGGGGCTCTGACCAGGTTCTGTTACCCAGAATCCTTTGCAAACCTGAAAATTTGGCAAAAAAAAGAAGTTTTCTCACATTTTGGTGACAGAAAGTTCTGGAATCAGAGAGGAGCCACAAATTTCCTTCCACCCAGCGTTCCCCCAAGTCTCCTGATAAAAATGATACCTCACTTGTGTGGGTAGGGCTAGCGCCCGCGACAGGAGATGCCCCAAAGCGCATCGTGGACACATCAAATTTTTTTAAAGAAAACAGAGGTGTTTTTTGCAAAGTGCCTACCTGTAGATTTTGGCCTCTAGCTCAGCCGGCACCTAGGGAAACCTACCAAACCTGTTCATTTTTTAAAACTGTAGTCCTAGGGGAATCCAAGATGGGGTGACTTGTGGGGCTCTGACCAGGTGCTGTTACCCAGAATATTTTGCAAACTTCTACATTTGGCTAAAAAAACACGTTTTCCTCACATTTCGGTGACAGAAAGTTCTGGAATCTGAGAGAGCCACAAATTTCCTTCCACCCAGCGTTCCCCCAAGTCTCCCGATAAAAATGATACCTCACTTGTGTGGGTAGGCCTTGCGCCTGCGACAGGTAATGGCCCAAAACACAACGTGGACACATCACATTTTTTCATAGAAAACAGTGCCTACCTGTGGATTTTGGCCTCTAACTCAGCCGGCCCCGGGGGGGCAGAAATGGCCTAAAATAAATTTGTCCCCTAAACCCCCCCCGGGAGCGACCCTTGCCTACGGGGTCGCTCCCCCTGCGTGACATTGGCGCCAAAAAAAAAATCCCTGGTGCCTAGTGGTTTCTTCCCCCTTGGGGGCAGATTGACCTAAAATCGGCCAATCTGCCCCCAAGTGGGGCAGAAATGGTCTAAATACAATTTGCCCCCCAGGGGAGCGACCCTTGCCTAATGGGTCGCTCCCCATCTCTAAAAAAAAAAAAAAAAAAAAAAAAAACACCCCAAAAAAGTGCCCTGGCGCCTAATAACAATAGGCCGATCTGCCCCCGGGGGGGCAGAAATGGCCTAAAATAAATGTGCCCCCCTACCCCTCCAACCCCCCCACATCCCGGGAGCGATTATTGCCTACAGGGTCGCTCCCCCTGCGTGGCATTGGCGCCAAAAAAAAAATCCCCTGTGCCTAGTGGTTTCTGCCCCCCTTGGGGGCAGATTGGTGTAGCAAAAATCGTCCGATCTGCCCCCAAAGGGGGCAGAAATTGCCTAAATACAATTTTCCCCTCCAGGGGAGCGGCCCTTGCCCAAGGGGTCGCTCCCAATCTGTAAAACAAAAAAACTAAAAAATCCCTGGTGCCAAGTGGTTTCTGCCCCCCTTGGGGGCAGATCAGCCTAATCAAAATAGGCTGATCTACCCCCCAGGGGGGCAGAAATGGCCTAAAATAATTTCCCCCCCCCCAGGGGAGCAACCCTTGCCTAAGGGGTCGCTCCCCTTGCGTGAAATTCACGTAAAAAAAAACCTCCCTGGTGTCTAGTGGTTTCTATCCCCCTTGGAGGCAGATTGGCCTCATCAAAATAGGCCATTCTGCCCCCAAGGGGGGCAGAAATGGCCTAAATATAATTTTTCCTCTAGGGGGGTGACCCTTGCCTAAAGGGGCGCTCCCCACACCTAAAACAAAAACATAAACAAAAACAAAAGAAAAAATATATATATCCCTGGTGCCCCTATGGGGGCCCCCCTTTCTGCCCCCAGGGGGGGCAGAAAAGGCCTTCCGAAAAAATGCCCCCCCTGGGAGCGACCCTTGCCCAAGGGGTCGCTCCCTTATGACAATTTTAAAAAAGTAATAAATCCCTGGTGTCTAGTGGGCGTTTCAAAAGCCGGATTGCAAGCAATCCGGCTTTTGATACGCTTGGAGCGATTTCAAAGGGAAGGAAATACATTTCATTCCCTTTGAAGCCTCTCTGGGCCTCCTCCACGTGATCGAATGAGAAATGCAAAGCATTTCTGTTTCGATCACGCTGGAAGCTGAGCTTCCAGCGTGATGGGGTAGGCTCTGTGATTGTCAGCGCGCGCTCACGCACTGACGTCACAAGGCGGGGGGGCAGGGGTGGAAGGGGAAGGGCTTCCCCTTCCATCCCTGACTTGGTGGGTGCGGGGGAACCCCACAGAGGGAGCGCTAGCGCTCCCTCTGCGCTCTGTGACCAGGACGTAATGGTCACGTCCTGGGCACAGCAGCACTGTGCCTCAGGACGTAACCATTACGTCCTGGGCACAGAACCGGTTAAGGTGGTCTTCCTTCCAATTTGTTGCCTACATCCTATACTTTCTGACCTCAGTTTTGCTGGCTTTAGGGCTCTGTGTAGTTAATCACTGTGAACCTGTGCTAAAGTGCTTGTGCTCTCTCCCCTAAATCATGGTAACATTGGCTTAACCCCAAATTGCAATATTTAATTTATGTATAAGTCCCTAGTAAAGTGTACTGCATGTGTCCGGGCATGTTAATTAACTGCTACTTATAGGGCTGCAGCACTGATTGTGCCACCCACTTAAGCAGCCATCTACCCATGTCTCAGGCCTGCCATTGCAGAGCCTGTGTGTATGATTTTATACTGCCATGTTGACCTGACGAAACAAACCTTTTACCATGCCCAGACCTTCCCTTTCTAAACATTTAAGTCACCCCTAAGGTAGGCTCTGGACATCCTAGAGAGCAGGATGCAATACACTCAAATGGCAGGACATGTACCTCTAAGTTTTACATGTCTTGGTAGTGAAAAACTCTCAGAGACCTTTTTTACTATAGCAAGGTCTATCTTTCCCAAAGGGTAGCATTAGTATTACCTTAATACATCTTATAAGTATAATTTACAATCTGGAAGAGGTAGGTTTGCTAAGTGTGGTGTCTCTGGGCTCACAATGTAAAATCACAACTTGAGGCAAAGCCAGATTTTAAATTGCATTTCTGAAAACGCCACTTTTAGAAATTAGGCATTTTCCTACTTTAGCCATACATGTCTGTGTTTGGGTGACAGTTGGGCTTGTGCATTCCCTCTAAACAGTCACACACTAAGGGAGCTTAGATGTAACTCATGGGCCATCCACAGCCTGATGGGCCATCTTGGGCAGGATGGAAGGGAAGGGTTTACACACCTGACTAGGCAGTGTCCTGTCCCCACACAAGCGACTGGTGCACCTTTGCAGTGAGTCTAGAGCTAGGGCAAGAAGGGGGGCATCTGTGTGCTTCAAAAACCTTTCTTCGAAGCCTCCCCCACTTCAAATGCATAATTGAGTATAAGTTCTGGACCTCTAATACCACCAGCTCAGTACACTTCTGGGCCTGTGGATACTTTGCCAGAAAGAAGGACTGCTGCTATCAGGACTGACACTCTGCTGAGCTGCTACTTTGCTGTACTCCTGCTTTACTGAGCTGATGTGCTGCCAGGTGCCCTCCTGCATGGGAATGAGAAGGACTGGACCTGAATCTCTACTACCCGGAACCCAAAGTGGCTAGGGCCAGATGACTGGTTTCCTGTTTTTTGAAGTCTCAGGGACACAAGAGACTTCAATTCACTTTGCTACAGATCCTGCATTTTGCTGGCTAAATGTCTTGCCCTGCCGACTGGCGCCACATTTCTGGGCCCTTGGAAGTGGGTATAAAGTGCTGCTTCAACCAGAACCCACACATCCTCATCAGAACAGGCACATCTATGCCTTTATGTTGGTCAGAACCAGTGCTTCCCCTCTGTTGCAGGTAGTGGACTGGTGCATCATCTTTGGAACCAGCGCATTGCCTTTGGAATTGGCACATCACCTACTGCAGGAGCAGCAGCCGCACATCACAGTCAGAACCAGTGCATTGTATTCGGAACCAAAACATCACCAAAGTTGTGTGAGAAAAGAAAGTGATGCCAACCAATGCATCGCTTCAGCTGGACCTCGTATCTTCATCAATAACAACACATCCCGAATCAAGGTATTTTGATTGAAGGGCCTAAGTGGGTCTCTACTTCTGGCCCACGCTCCAAAGTAGGTGGTTGGACATTTTGAATTTTTCCCGGTCCTGCGTGACCAGATTTCACATTTAAGCCTTTATTGTAACCAAGCGCTATTTTGCACTTAGTTTTTTTTTTTTTTAAATATAGCTCAACTTCTAATCATTGGTTGTTTGTCATTTTCTTCATGTTTTATTTAGTAAATTAAGCTTGATTTTTCTAACCTAGTGTGGATTATTTTTGTGTGGTGATTTCACTGTTTTGCTGTGTGAAGTGTTGCACAAATGCTTATTATGTTGTCTCTTAAGTTAAGACTGACTGCCCTGAGGATGAGCACAGGTTAACCTAAGGTGTATTTGAGACTCACCCTAAGTATAACTGGGGTTCCTACTTGGACAAGGTGCATACCTCAGGCAACCAGAAACCCAATTTTAAAAAATGATGATCAGTGGTGAGGATAGGACTTTTATTTGTGCAGTACCATATATTGACTTGATGTCCACTACCATTCCATTTCCAAGACCATTTTAATTTTAAATTCTCTCTGATTGGCATTTTAATTGTTCCTTAAAATCATGTCTCTGACTGCTGTTTCTATAACTGGAATCAAAGAACTTGAGCGGATCAGCTTGGAAACTAATACACAGTGGCTCTACTTAACCCATTCACTGCCAGGTCTTTTCCCACTCAGGTACCAGGCCTTTTTTGGGCTATTTGGGGCAGGGCACGCTTAGGCCCTCATAACGTTTTGTCCACATAAGCTACCCACGCCAAATTTGCGTCCTTTTTTTCCAACATCCTACGGATTCTAGAGGTACCCAGACTTTGTGGGTTCCCCTGAAGGAGACCAAGAAATTAGCCAAAATAAAGTAATTTTTTTTTTTGTTTTTAAAAGAATTGGAAAAAAGGGCTTCAGAAGAAGGCTCGTGTTTTTTCCCCTAAAAATAATATGGCCCCCTAGGGAGCGAACCTTGCCCAAAGGGCCGCTCCCTTTATTAGAAAACACACAAAAAAATCCCTGGTGTCTAGTGGGCATTTCTGCCCCCCCGCCGGGGGCAAAAATGGCCTAAGCACAATTTGGCCCCTCAGGGAGCGACCCTTGCCTAAGAGGTCGCTCCCTGCACATAAAAGAAACAAAAACAATCCAAAAAAATTCCCTGGTGTCTAGTGGGCATTTCTGCCGCCCGGGGGCAGATCAACCTAATTATATTAGGCCAATCTGCCACCGGGGGGGCAGAAAGGGCCTAAACATAATATGGCCCCCTAGGGAGCGACCCTTGCCCAAGGGGCTGCTCCCTTTTTTAGAAAACACCCCCAAAAAAATCTCTGGTGTGTAGTGGGCATTTCTGCCCACCTGGGGGCAGATCGGCCTAATTATATTATGCCAATCTGCCCCCAGGGGGGCAGAAATGGCCTAAACACAATTTGGCCCCCCAGGGAGTGATCCTTGCCTAAGGGGTCAATCCCTGCACATAAAAGAAAAAAAACTAACAAAATAAATTCCCTGGTGTCTAGTGGGCATTTCTGCCACCCCGGGGGCAGATCGGCCTAATTATATTAGGCCAATCTGCCCCCGGGGGCAGAAAGGGCCTAAGCACAATTTGGCCCCCCAGTGAGCGACCCTTGCCTAAGGGGTCACTCCCTGCACATAAAAGAAAAAAAAAACAATCCCAAAAAAATCCCTGGTGTCTAGTGGGCATTTCTGCCGCCCGGGGGCAGAAATGGTCTAAGCACAATTTGCCCCCCAAGGGAGTGACCCTTTCCTAAGGGGTCGCTCCCAGCACATAAAAAAAAAAAAAAAAAAACAATCCCAAAAATTCCCTGGTGTCTAGTGGCCATTTCTTCCCCCCAGGGGGGCCGAAAGGGCCTAAAAATAATATGGCCCCCTAGGGAGTGACCCTTGCCCAAGGGGCCGCTCCCTTTCTTAGAAAACACCCCCAAAAAATCCCTGGAGTCTAGTCGGCATTTCTGCGCCCCGGGGGCAGATCGGCCGCCCCCAGAGGTGGCAGAAATGATCTAAAAATGATTTGGCCCCCTAGGAAGTGACCCTTGCCCAAGGGGCCGCTCCCCTCATGTAAATTTCAAAAATAAATAAAATCCCTAGTGTCTAGTGGGCATTTCTGCTCCCCAATCGCATCGCGATCGGGCAGCAGAAATGCTCAGAATGACATTGAAAGAAAAAAAAAGCCTTTCCTTTCTTCTGATGAGTCTCCCGTCCCCCTCCTCCAGAGAGGAAGAGAAATGCTTTGCATTTCTCTTCCGCATCGCGGACGAGAGGCGACCTCTGATGAGGTCAGCACGCGATGGCGTGCTGATGTCATCAGACGTCACTGGGGCGAGACGGGGGGTCGGGGTGAAAGGGGAAGCGATTCCCCTTTCATCCCTATGGCTGGGTGTGGGTGGGGGCCCACAGGGGGAGGGCTAGCGCCTCCCCCCCTTGGGCCAGCTGCAGGATGAGGTGGTCTCGTCCCATGCACACAGGAACTGTTTGCTGGGACAAGACCACCTCGTCCAAGGCACTGTAAGGGTTAAAGAGATGGGAGTTACTGCCTAGAGTGCCACCAAGAAGGTGGCATTTCAAAAGGCACTGAGGGCCTGGGCAGAACCCCACTTCAAAGAGAATGATGGATTGAGTGAGCCTGAGAATTGCTCTTCAGAGGAACTACCTGCAGTGGCTGAGGGTGAAATCCCTGAATTTGATCTCCCCATAAGAACAGGAAGCACTATTCCCAGATGGCCAAATTAAATATAGAGGATGAAGACAGACAGGGTGAAAGGGAGGCCATAAAGGCTGAGGCAGAGGGGGCTTTAGCATAGAAGAAACTTCTACTGGCCCATGGACTCAGTTTGAAAGAGCTGGGTATCATGGGCAGGCAGGCGGATTCCATCAGTGATCGTGGCAGCATACATGCAGTACCTGATTGAGACAAAAGGGTTTGTATACCAGGGACTTAGAGCCCAGACCTGTGGTAGGTGATGCCATTGATAAATGATTTTCTGCCTTTGAAGTTGCACTGAAGGTTCACATGGTTCCTGAGGAGCACTGGGATGGTAGTCTGTGGAAACACATGTCAACACATGGGAGGGACATACTTCTCATGCTGGAGGTTGGGGACCAAACTATGCATACCCCTATGAAGGCCATTTTGATTGCCAAATTTGGGCTGACTCTAGAAAAACATTACCAAAGATTCAGGGATAGCCAGAAGCTGCCCAACTAATCCTGGGTAGAATGTGTTGACTTGTCCAGTATGACACTGAATGGATGAGTAGGGGCCTGCAAGGTTAGTGATTATATTGGGTTGTACAGTTTAATCATGAGAGTGCAAATGCTCAGTTTTGTTTTCTTGAGTTGTGCCAGCCCTAGTGAACAGTAAGCAGGCTAATCACAGAAAGATTGCTAAGGAGACTGACCTCTGGGCTTGCACCAGAGTGTTTAAAAAGGAATCTGGGGGCATTCCCACAAAGGTGGTCAGAGTTTCCAACAGAAGAAAGAGAGAGGAATAAAAAATAAAAAATAAGGAGTTCTGTAAAGGACCCCAAATTAATTCCCAAGGGAATGTTAGTAATCAGTCTCAGTCTGATCCTAAGAAGAAGGGGTTCTTTGAAGACATGAAGATTTGAACCCAAATACACTGAGTGCTTTAACAATGGGCACTCCAAGGGTGAATCCAACTGTCCCACTAGTGGGCAGACACCTCGGCTGGTGAGTGTAGCACACAGGGAGGACGTGGTCCAGATAGCCTGTGGGGACAGCTAGAGGTTACCCTAGTTTTCCAGGGTAATAAAGAAATGGTGCCAAAAGCCCAAATGCCTGCAATACAGGCAGTAACTCACCATTAATGGAAAATGGGTGGAGGCTCTGCAAGAAAGAGGAGCCAGTGTGACTACTGTCAAGTGTCAACTTGTGTCTGCACAGCAGGTCCGACAGAAACACATTTCACCAAGATATAGTCTCCGACAATCGCCAAAGCCATCTATCATTGGCTCTGATTTCCTTTAAGTGGGGGGGACTCAGATTCTCTGAAAGTTTCCATGAACACTGCCATGCCTTTTGATTGTTTGTTAAGCAACGACCTGGAGAACGCTGCCTGGAGGGAGACAGAACTCAGGTCTCACTTGGAGATGATGGCGTTGCCTCAGTGGGTATGTATGACCACATTGGCCCAGGAAGGGAGTCAATGGTGTCTGGAGCCTGGAAAAATGTCTCAGACAGCTTCCAAGGAGAGGGGCAAGGGGTGTTGGAAGCCAGTCAATGGAGTAGCCACATGGAGGTTGACAGGGTCCCTGAGAAGGAGCCCTCTGAGCTAAACAGGGAGGACATTGCCGCCCTATGGGACCTACCTAGCATGCTAGCTGTCAAGTTGAGGTTGGGTCCGCCAGAGACAAATTCTGCCAAGCACAGAAGAAGTGCCCCACTCTTGAGGCGACAGACATCAGCCCATGCAACAGGTGAAGCCTCTAGAGATCACCTAATCTACTGCGAGAATGATCTCTATAGCGAGCCTAAGGCTCCTGGTGATGGGGCAGCCTATGTGTTAGTGGTCTCCCAGTGCTATAGGGCCTTCCTATTGGATTTAGATCACTACCTTCCCCTGGCAGGGCATTCGGGGCAAGACAAGTCCTTCGCCAGACTTGTCTCCTACTTTGATAGACCCAGAATGAAGACAGACTCAAATGTATTCTATAGACCCTGTCCTAACGTCCATGCCAGAGGGAAATCAAGTAAAAACCAAAAGGCTCACCTGGTCCTATTACTTGTCACTGTCAAACTCTTTGAAATGTTTGGCATTGGCGTCATTCGACCCTTGGACCCCAAGACAGCCTTAGGCAACAGGTTTATCCTAGTCTTGGTGGACCATGCAACCTGATACTCAGAGGCAATGCCTTGGAGGGCAGTGACTACACCTGTGTGGCTAGAGCTCTGATGGGGATATTTACCCAAAGGAGGTAGTACCTGAGAGAGGCACTAACTTCATGTCTGTGTATATGTGAAGTCCATGTGGCATGAGTGTGGTGTAATTTACAAGTTCACTACACTTTATCACCCCCAAAACAAGATTCAACAAGACTTTGAAAAGCATGATGATGGGTCTACCTGCACCCATGAGGCATAATTGGGATGTCCTCTTGCCATACCTTCTCTTTGCATATAGGGAGGTGCCACAGAAAAGAATAGGGTTCAGTCCCTTTGAACTTCTCTATGGCAATCCTGATAAGGGACCTCTGAGACTTGTCAAGAAGGGATGGGAAAAAGCTCCCAAGAAACCCCCATGATGTGTTTAGCTACATGCTGGTCCTCTGCAAGCAGATGCAGCACTTCTGAAAGAAGGCTATGAGCAACCTTTTGACCAAAAGGTCATGAAACTCTTGTACAACTAGCGGACCACTCTGGTTGGATTTCAGCTAGGCCAGGGTGGAGTTCATGAAGTCACTCCATGCAGAAGTTGCAAAGTGGTAAAAATGTTTACTCTTGCGTCAGTTAGCATTGCGTTTTACATCAAATGCAACGTGGAGAGTGTTCTCGCGTTCAAAATCATGCAGCTCACATGGGTGCGCCCATCTTGTTTTCTTACTCGGTTCATGGTGCTGGGCATGATTTTTTAATCCCTCCCTAATCTTTTCAACCCTCCACCCTCCTAATTAATCTACCCCTCATTTGTATTTATTGCATGAGTGTGTGTTTTTGTGTATGTATTTTTTTTTCATTTTCTTCAAGCGTTTCAGGACTTTTTGTATTTTTGAGTATTTTTCCCTTTACTTCCATAGATATTTCTTCTGTCTCTTGTTTTTTTTTCTTAACCCCTTCTAGCACCATTGCAGAACAGGGAGCGGTGGCACCAGGCCCCCCCAAACCACCAGCAGCAGCCACCTACCTTGTGGGTTCTGATGCCACCAAGGGGTCAAGCCCTGGCCCATCTTTTGTAAGGTAGAGGCGGCAGCACGGCTTTTTTGAATGTAGCGCAATCTCACCTCCATGCTGGCAAAAGGCCTGATAGCGGGTGTCCCCTGCGCGAGCTCCAGCTGCAATGGGAAAGGTGACAGGTGTGTGTGGTGCACCAGCCAGGTCAAGCGCTCCACCCAGCAGCTTGTGCACCATTGGGCGGATTGGGAGGACCTGCTCAACCTGGTAGGCATCATGATTCAAGGGCTCAGTGAATATTAACTATATTTGTTGTGTTTGTGTTCTACAATGCTAACTTTTTTCTAAATAGCATGCTGCTCACGCTCAGAGATAAGTTAACTCCCATGGACCGACCACCGCTGCATCCACTTCACCTTCCGGAAAACCACCGCGCACCACCGCACCCAACAGATCCCCCGCTGCAACTTGAGCAAAGTCAGCCAAGACTAGCTGAACACCAGCCTCGCCCAAAAACCACCCACCGAACCCACCAATCCCGACCTCGCAGCCTGCAACCTCTGGCGCTGGATCGACGACTGCACCAACAGTCTTCCAACAGAGGCGCCAACAAGAGAGCCAGCTGGTTCACCTCGGACCTTCGAGCCTCCAAGCAAACCTGCTGGAAATTGAAGAGAAAATGGCTTCATGAACAGACACCGGACAACGATGCTGCCTTCACGAATGCCATCTGCAAAAACCATACCTCATCAGATCCGCCAAGAAAACCTCCTTCAAAGACCACCTTGACAACAACGCACAAAACAGCAAGGAGCTCTTCAACATTGTGAAGGAACTCTCCAATCCCAGCTCAGCACAAACGATATCCCACCATCGCAAGACCTGTGCAACTCCCTCGCCACCCTCTTCCACCACAAGATCACGGACATCCATGACAGCTTCAACTGCCAGACCACCCCGTCAACCACCGACTCCTCAGACTCTCCACCCACCTTCAACTACGACCCCCTGCTTGTCTGGGCCAACATGAATGTAGATGACACAATCAAAACCATGAGCACTATCCACTCTGGATCACTGTCAGACCCATGCCCGCACCACATCTTTAACAAAGCAAGCACCACCATCACACCCCACCTCTGCAAAGTCATCAACATCTCCTTCGAGACCGCGACCTACGCTGAGAGCTGGAAGCATGCTGAGATCAATCCTCTACTCAAGAAACCCATGGCGGACCCAAGAGACCTCATGGATTTCTGTCCCATCTCCCTGCTCCCATTCCCAGCCAAGGTGATCGAGAAGATTGTGAACAGACAACTGACCCACTACCTTGAAGAAAACAACACCCAGGACCCATCCCAGTCAGGGTTCCGCAGCAACCACAGTACCGAAACTGCCCTCATTGCTGCCACCAATGACATCAGGGCCCTGCTTAACAGCTGTGAAACCGCGGCCCTCATCCTCCTGGAACTCTCTGCTGCCTTTGACACCGTCTGCCACCACACCCTACGCATACGCCTCCACAACGCAGGGATCTGGGACAAAGCTCTGGAGTGCAGCACCTCCTTTCTCTCCGGAAGAACCCAAAGCGTCCACCTCCCCCCTTTCCGATTCGAACTTCCAAGATCATCTGTAGCTTCCCCCATCCCTAGACTATTCAAAGTCTACATGGCCCCGCTCACCCATGTCACCCGGCTACACAACCTCAATATCATCTCCTACTCCGACGACACCCAACTGATCCTCTCCCTCTCCAAGGACCCCCTCACTGCCAAATCCAACCTCCACGAAGGAATGAAGGCCGTCTCTGAATGGATGAGGAACAGAAACTGAAGTTCAACTCAGATAAGAAGGAGGTCCCCATCCTCGGCGCCAACCCCTCAGCCTGGGACAACTCCTGGTGTTCGACCTCTCTGGGAGCAGCACCGAGACCCACCGACCACGCATGCATCCTGTGCGTCATGCTCGACTCAACACTCTCTATGACCAAGCAAGTCAGCGCTGTCTCCTCATCCTGTTTTGACACCCTCCGCATGAGCCGCAAGATCTACAGATGGATCCCCACAGATACAAGAAGAACAGTCACCCAGACCCTCGTCAGCAGCAAACTTGACTACGGAAATGCCTTCTACGCAGGAGACCCGGCCAAACTCCTCAAATGACTGCAACGCATACAAATTGCCTCTGCACCCCTGATCCTCGATGCCCCCTGCCCCAGCCACAGCCACATCATTACCCACCTGAGAGACCTACACTGGCTCCCCATCAACAAAAGGATAACCTTCAAGCTCCTCACCCACGCACACAAGGCGCGCCACAACACCCGTCCAGCCTACCTCAACAGACGACTTACCTTCTACACCCCGTCCCGCCAACTCCGCTCAGCCGACCTCGCTCTCGCACCCGTCCCCCACATCTGACTAGCGACCATCGGAGGCAGATCCTTCTCCCACGTCAGGACCTGGAACACCCTTCCTTTTCTCCTACGACAGACTGAAGACCTGTCGACTCTCAGGAAGTGCCTCAAAACCTAGCTTTTCGAGCAGTAGCAGCACCCCCACCTTAACGCCTTGAGACCCGTATGGGTGGGTAGTGCGCTCTATAAATACATTGATTGATTGATGTTTAGTTTACATTAAGAATATGATTATGTGATCAAGTTTGAGCTATGCAGGTGCTTGGCACTATCTCATCGTACTCATCGGCGCTCACATTTACTGATTATTTAAGAAGCCATTTCGATGCTGACCCCTCTGTCCTCCTGTCACCATAGTGAATTAGTGACATCAGTGAGTTAACGTTCTCTGTGACTTTCTTCATATAGTCCCAAGCAATTTCTCAGTGAAGTGTAGTACTAAAATGCATCTATGCATTGCAAAAAAGTGAGACTAAGTTGGTCCATCAAGGAGGTTGAGAAAAAAGAATCAAAGATCATTCATTACAATGCATTAGTTCCAAATGTAATTTAGAGAAGGGATTTTAGGATTGGTATAGACAATTTAACGATAGTCAATACTAGCACCATTGGCGGTCTGATTTTGATAAGTACAATGTTACTGCATTTGTCAGTTATAATACTTTTGTGGAGATTAACTGTACCACTAATCTATTTTTTTCTCTTCTTTATTTCTTTATTTCTTACATCAGCACCCAAGGGGAAGAAGAGGGACAGTGCAGAGGCGGCTCCAGAAAGAGCTGGGAAAGAGGAGGAGGCGCTGACCACCAGGGCCAATGCTAAGGGTTCTGCTCACCCCAGTAAGTCCTACTTATTAATTTTTATTGGTAGCTCCCTAATTTTTACGACCGACAACTATTATGCTACTTTTAGTTTTGCCAACTCCCCTATCCAAATTTTGTTTAATTCCTGTTATCCCTGCATTCTCTTTTTTCCCTTATTTCATGTTTTTTTAGTAGCTGACTTTCTGCAGTCTTTAATAGTTTGTAGATTTCTACTACTTTGTTGGTAATCTTTCCTTCTCCCCTATATACCTTGTGGTATTGTTAGGCTAAGGACATATGTTTGGTGCTTTACTGCCTACTGTAAAGTCCCAAGTAAGCTAGTATCATAAATAATATTCACCACGTTTGTTTGTTGAGAAGGTTTTCTTTTTTTTGCTTATGCTCTAACAACCAATGAGAGAAAGCCATGGTCATGGACCACCTCCCTCCAAACCCTCAATGTTGTTCTGATTAATTTATTTATACAGTGCACTAGACGTTCCTATGATGGTGCAGCATGGCTGGAAAGTTGAGGTACCATTTCATTTCCCAACCATAACTTTATGTATTTTGTTGACCATTATTATTGCATCCCTTCATTGCGCTTCAATGATTCAGAGTCATCATCATCATAGGCTATAGCTCTGCTCCTCCATTATGAAAAGTTTTTGCTTGGCTTGACTACCTGGCTTTTCTAACACTGTGACCCACAAAATGCCCAGAGTGATATTTTCAATAAAATATACTGCAGTGGTAGCTGAACTGTAGTGATGTATTGTGGTTGTATTCTTTTGGATAAAAAAAATGAAGAGGACGTATATCTGGCTTCTAAAAAACGTATAAAGATTTTTTCTACCCACATAGAGTGCCGCCATCTCAAGTGCTGCTGCAGGAACAGAAGGAGCAGGGGGAGAAGTGGCGGCAGGGACATGCAGTGGTAAGTCACATTGCTTGCTTATTGACAATTACTCTTATACTCACTGCTACAAGGGCATCGTCATGACTCGTGTTCGTGAAACCCCGGTTTCACCAGCTACAGTGGTGGTTGAGGTATAGTCTCTTTTATTTGTAACTCAGCAAACACTCACATAGTGTGTACTAAAAATGTTGGCTTGATGGAAACGGGAAAAAACGGAAGGTTAAAACAAAGGATAGGTAAAGTGAGTGAAAGAAAATGATGCATGGGTGGGTGAGAGGATGCCTGGGTGAGTATTGGGTAAGTAGATAGATGGATAAAAGAAGGATGATTGCAAGAATGGGTTGATACTGAATGAATGGATAATGGATTGGAAATGTTGGTGGAAACTTGGATGAGAGAAGGTTAAGCGTAAATTTTGGTGGCTATGGGTGAATATACTTAGAAAGAATGAAAGGATGATTGAGTAATTGCTTGGATGAATTAACAAGGATGCTCTCTGGGAGAGGGGCATGTTGCTCACCTCTTTCCTGGCTTTGTTTTATGGTTTTCAAAGCTATGCTTCAAAGTGTTTTTATTTTTTATTTTTGGTCTAATCCCATAACTCACTGTAATTGTTAGTCTAGGCAGATGTATTCCACCCATCGTTATTCATCCACCCCCTCTCTGTCCATGGCATTTCACCACCCATGACCGAAGTGCAGTATGTTCAACTTGTGACTACAGTGTTGGCTGTGCAGTGCGCGTCTGCTTCAGTTAATGTGGCATTTACAACCTTTTTAATGAATTGGAAACCGAACATACAAGGTACCTCACTACTTTATTCTTTCCTAAGTTCTTCCATTCCAGACTACCAAAAAAATGGAAAAATACATTCTTGGCATGTGCTCCTTATTTGTGACCATGTGAATTAATTCCAAAATATACTTCAAGTTTTCACATTACAGATTTATTTTACACCTGTTCCGAATTTTCCCTTTAGACTTTTGTCAATTACAATGACTGAATAAGCCAAAGCTTAGGCACATGATGAATCAATGATTAGAGACACTCCTCTAGTCTATAGCAAAAGCTCTACCTACCCGCCTAATCCCTCTACTTTATCATCCATTAGAGTAAGTCAAGTTTCCTTTCCTTACTCTCCAGCAAATGAACTTGTTGGAAATAGTTTTTGGTGGTGGGCGAAGCAAGTGAGTAAAGTGGAAATAAGGGGCTGATTATGAGTTTGGCAGCTGAACCGCCTGATGTCCAATACAGTGATGTTGAGTCAGCCATCAAGCCTCACCACCATTGTATTGAGATGTTTCCACCATGCCGACTGGCGAAAACATTGTATTATGACATTCCTGTCAGTCTGCCTTGTGGAAACAGTGCAGCGGCATTGGTCTTGGACTCCTTGGTTAGCCAAGGCCAATGCCATGGCACACAGCACCCTTGGAATTCACACTGTCTGCCATTGCAGAGATTGCACATTCCAGGGTGCTGAAAGGGGGGACCCTGCACTGCCCGTGACATGGTTGTGGGCAGTGCAGGCACCCCCCAGTGGCCCTCAACTCTGCCTTTCCACCAGTCTTTTCATGGCAGGGAACGCAATGAAAAGGCTGGCAGAAAGGGAAATTGTGAACAGCATGACGGCGCTGAACTTGGCACCGCCATGGCTGGCCACGACTTTCACCACAGCAAACCCACTGTGATCTCTGAGCCCACAGAAAAGGGCAGTCTCTTAGCAGTCTGACTGCCAAATCGTAATCTATCGATCGGACTGCGAGGTTTGAGGCAGTCTGACTGCCACCGCAAGTTTGGCAGTCCTAGGACCGCCAAACTTGTAATTAAGCCCTGAGTGCCTGATTTGATTTCATGTTTGGCGCAAGGCATACTCTGTGACAAACATGCCAAACACAATCCATGTAGCCCATTCCTTTCCCTGTAATGCAGTGCATCATTATCCCCACTGTCTACCTACTGCAGACAGGACAATAATATTCCTATTGTGGACGTGACATGTGTGTGATGTAATATTTCATTTATTATTCATTTACCTCTTTGAAGTCAGGGTAGAACGTGAAAGCCATTTGGAGTATAGCATGGCAATTGGAATTAAAGACAGATAATTGTCAATTACAGCTGCCCCAGTTGCAGACAGTAGCATGCTTCCATTAATTTAGCACAACAATTTGTACTCCATGGCCCATAATGCTCTAGTAGTTAAATGAGAGGAAATTTATTTTAATTTTTCCACTCAAAGTGTAGTTACTAGAAAGCCTTTGCAATTAAAAAAAAATACTGTTTTGTTTAATCTGGTGTTATTCTGCCTTAGTTCTTTTCTGCCACACAGTCAATGCCTTTGAGGCATGTGTGGGTAAACAATAAAAATGGCCCTGTGACTCTCCCAGTCATAATCACATCAAATTCAATCTTCCCAGGGGACCAACAGTGTACTGCTACTGTGCCACCCACTACTTAATTTTAAACAAGCATTTGCACAGAGAATTGTTGACAGTCTATCTTTTTGTTTTGTTTTTCTAAGTATTGCTACTGGTGCTGGTCTACCAGCACCACCCGCCAGGCAGGAGATAGCTGCCCATCTGTGGTGGCAGAGGCTTGAGAACCACCAGGTAAAATACCAGCGGCTGGTGGTCCTGGAGGATGAAGAAGCGGAAATAGCTGCCTCTGACCCAGGTCCCAGTTCAGCACGTCAGCCCCAGCCTCCAGCCTCCTGGCCATTAAACCATCAGCACCACCGCCAGCTGTCAGGGGCCGTGAGAAGAACTTCTGCCACCATATCCTATTCTGAGAGGGCATTGCTCAAGTGCATCCTGCAGCAATGGACAGAATGGAGAGACAGCTCAGCAGAATAGAGCAGCACCTGGACCAGCTCAGGACCCAAATGGAGAATACTCTCTTCTGAGCCTTTTTAAAAAAATGTTTTGTTTTGGTGGGAGTGGCTGGTTGTGGGTGAAGAGGATGAGAAGGGATTGGAACTGGGTTGTTCACTCTGGACTTTTGTTGGACTCTTGGGGACGGGGTCATTTGTTTGGGGAGAGGGGTGGGCCTCTTGTGAGTAGAAAGGGTGGGTTTTCCTATTTGTAAAAAAAATTAAAGGGGATCCATTAGTTTACTTCATTTATGCCTCAAATGTTTATTTTGATGTTTTAGTTTACACTGCTGTCTATTAGCGTAGCCGATTTTTGGAATCGGCTGAAAAAGTCTATGTCATTTACTTATACCCCTGCTCTACTGTCCTCTGTATCTATATTGACCACTAGGGGATGACTGCTTTGCCTATTTTGCCTACAAAAACCTAGATACACACAAGCATCTTCTTCAGTAGAAGTTAAATACTAACTAAACAAGTTCACTTCAATCCATAGTTCTTCTCCTACCTGAATAGAAGAAGCAAGGGCTGATACCTCATTCTTCATACTGAAGGTTTTTCCAAGGTGACATCTTACCTTAAGGGGGTAGTAGAAATAGTAGCAGGCTAGTGCGCTAAAAGGGAAGACACAAGTGGGGCAGATTTAAGAGCCCCTAGTACCTCCTTGCATCACATTAGTGTCTTTTTTTTATTCTAATGTGGTCCAACTATGCCAAACTCACCACAGCAAACTTACAAAGTGGCACAATGATTGCATTGCATTACTTTGTAATCCTTTCATTACATTAAGCCTTTGCCAGACATAATGTATGCATAGGGGGCATTAGGATTTTTGTGCATAATTTTTTTCGGCACTTTTAATGCCTGCTCTAAGCATTGTTTACAATGGGCCTCGATGGGTTTTGAAGGATTAGCGTCAAAATGTTTGATCTTAATCCTGCAAAGCCCCGAACTAGCGTCCAAAATTTTTATGCTACTTTCCCGAACTACCATGATGGTGCGCTATATCTTAGATAGCATTAGGGGGGCACTAAGGGGTGTGAGAAAAGTGTGCTGCAGTGGTGTTAGGCAAACTCCAACTGCAGGATTAATCAAAGGGCTATCCATCACTGTCAACTAGACTGGAAAAAAACAGAGAGTTAGTGGGTCATATATTATATCATAACTTTAGAAAGACTGAGACCAGATTACCACAATGACAGTGTTTGACATACAACAAATACCTGATATGATAATAAAGACTAGCAATATCAATTTCTTCTGAGCAATGGGGAGCTAGTATTTAAAAACTAAACTTAGGAAGTGAAAGTCTTAAGTCAGGAGTGGCTCAGGGTGAGCAGTGGTTTGATAAGTTTAAGTGTTTACGCAACACACAACGCAAAGCCTTATTGATGATGTTGATGGGTCCGGTGTGGAATATTGCTCACATAACAGAAGGTCATGCAGTGAGTTGGTGTTGCTTTCACCATAACCACCCCAGCAAGTGTGTGATCCATTTCTGGTGTAAAATTAAGTCATGCCTCAAGAAATCACACAGCCCGGGGTAAGAGGGGTAGGGGCTCAATGTATGGATGGGAAAGTGTTTGAAGGGAAAGGTCTGGCACAGAAAAACACTACACAAAAGAAAGCATGGCAATATTCATGGTGTGTTGAGCAGCACACCATCATCAATCTGTTGTAGAAGGGTACAACGAAGGGATAAGTATGACACAGTTCATTTAAATGCTTTGCAAACAGTCATTTTGCCCCAGACAGAGACCTAAGATATTATGGCCCTCATTACAACCCTGGTGGTAAATCCCGCTTACCGCCGCGCAGAAGACCGTCAACACACCACTGTGGCGCCGGGATTCCGCTACAGCTATTACGACCCACAGCTCGGAATCCGCCAAAATCCAGACACCCACACAAGTCCGCCACACCAAAGGTCAGTGATAAACTGGCGATAACAAAACCTCCACCGTCACGGCAACAGGAATACGCAGACACTATCACGACACACAAATCCATGCGGCGGTCTTTCAACCGTGGTATTCCATTGGCGGTACACACCGCCGCACTCAAAATACACACACATTTACAAAACACAACCACATTGGACAATTCGAAATACACACACCTGATAAACATACACACACCACTCCCACACAACCAATCCAATATAAAACACACACCCACATCACCCACAAACCCTTACAACCAGAATTGCGATAGAAGGCCAGAGAGAGACACCACCAGAAACAACACTAGCATCCACAGGCACAGAACATCATCACTCACACAACATCCACGCGCCTCAGACAACACACACAAACACATCCCCTTACACATCACAACCGACACCAACTCACACATCACCCACACCACATCATGGCACCTCAACGACACCCCAGGTTCTCTGAGGAGGAGCTGAGGGTCATGGTGGAGGAAATCGTTTGGGGAAAGCCACAGCTATTCGGATCACAGGTGCAGCACATCTCCATTGCTAGGAAGATGGCGCATTGGCGCAGAATCGTCGACAGAGTCAACCAGTGGGACACCACCCCAGAACACGGGCTGACATCAGGAAGAGGTGGAACGACCTACGGGGGAAGGTGCGTTCCGTCGTCTCAAGACACCAGATTGCAATACAGAAGACTGGTGGTGGACCCCCACCTCCTCCCCCACAACTAACAACATGGGAGGAGCAAGTCTTGGCAATACTGCATCCTGAGAGCCTCGCAGGGGTAGCAGGAAGAATGGACTCTGGTATGTCAACTCTTAACTATTATATCCCCCACCCTACCTGCATGCCATCACATACCCCCACCCTCACCCCATCACTCCAACACCTCACATATGTCCCACTATCACAACCCACCCATCCCAACACCAAGCCCTGCATGCAACACCAAAGCAGGGACACCCATCACCAAAGCATGTCCACAATAGATACCCACACAGACCCCAAACTAAATATCACATAAGGACCTAAACAAGAATGCAAGCACTGGAGTACAGGGTCACACACCCATTGCACACGATGGCACACACAGATGCAATAATCATGCCTTTACACCCCTGCAGGACCCCTACCGAACGTCACCGGACAGGAGGTTCCAGACATGTCCAGTCCCCCCACAGAAGAGGCCCACAGTGATGACAGCATCTTTGCACAACTGCATCAATATGACCAGCCTGGCCCATCAGGGACCTCGGGACAGTCTGTTCCCCTGACACTGGCACAAGCCACCACAGAGCCTCCCCCCTCAGGAAACACCAGCACGCACCCATCCATCGGACCCATCCCTCTGTCCCTAGGACACGTCAAGCAGCAGTGTGTCCACCACTACAGGGAACACAGGCAAACCCACCACCCCAAGAAAATCAGTGACCTGGGGGGAATTGGCAGTGGGCACACGGTTCAGGGGACAGAGGAACAGGAAAACAGGGGAACTGGGAGGACTGCTGTGTGACAGGGGGAACACAGGCTCAGGGAACCCAGTCTCCAAGAGGCCCTCTCCAACATCATGGGAGCTTACCATCATTCCCAGGAGACAATGGCAACGGTACTGGCCAACTTTCAGGAGACCCAGTGGCTGCAGGAGGAACACTATCTGGGGATCAGGGAGGAACTCAAGTCCATCAACACCACCCTGGTAACCATTGTAGGGGTGCTGCACGACCTTGTCAACACCAGGAGGGACACTATGGCACAACAAGGGGCCCCTGACACTAGCCTGGACGATGAACAGCCCACCACCTCTGCCGGCACTAATGGACAGGAGGCACCGCCACAGGCCCACGACGCCAGCACCCCACCCCCTGCAGATGGAGAGCCACCCCGCAAACGGACCCTGAGATCCAGGAACAAGACAGAGAACATTGCCAAGACCCCCCACCAGGAAATAAGATCCCCCTGAATGTCATCCTTCTGTCCCACTTTGTCACCCTGTCCATCCTTCAACTGCCCTTGCTCCACTTCCTATGCCCCTTTGGACAATGCACCTGTGAAACAAATAGACTGGACTCTGCCATGGACATTCCTCCACCATTACCTCCACCATCACCCCTGACCATTTTACAACCCCCTCCACTTATTTGCACAAAAATAAACACACATAAATCAAAAAACATTCTGGAGTCAGTCTGTGCTTTCACAAATGTGTAATTGCAATAACTATGGAATATAGCAATGTCAATTTAAATATCAAAATACCAATGTAACAAAGCTCTAGTCCATGATGAAATATAGCAGAGGTCGCAAAGTGCGACCCACATCTGTTAAATGGAAAGGCAAAGTGACAATACACTTGGTGAAAATGACAGACTAATGATAGGTCAAACAACAGAATGAGATGTGAGAACCAGTGACATCTTCTTACATGTGTCTCACTGGAAGTATTGCTGGATAACGTTTATGTTGTTGATATCCTCTTCTTCTGCCTCCTCTTCTTCACTGTCCACAGGCTCCACAGCTGCCAAAAGACCTCCAGCTGGACCTCCCTCCTGCAGAAAAGGCACCTGTCGTCGCAAAGCCAGGTTGTGCAGCATACATCAGGCCACGATGATCTGGCACACCTTCTTTGGTGAGTAGTAGAGAGAACCACCTGTCATATGGAGGCACCGGAACCTGGCCTTCAGGAGGCCAAAGGTTCTATCTATAATCCTCCTAGTTCACCCATGTGCCTCATTGCAGCGTTCCTCTGCCCTTGTCCTGGGATTTCTCACTGGGGTCAGTAGCCATGACAGGTTTGGGTAACCAGAGTCACCTGAAAATATTGAGGGACAACTGTAAGACACACACTAACCCGTAGGGACAACCCTAGAACCAGACAACTATTCACGGGGTATAGGGTCCTTGTCCTCACCTATTAGCCACACACGGTGCCTCTGGATTTGCCCCATCACATAAGGGATGCTGCTATTCCTCAGAATGTAAGCGTCATGTACTGAGCCAAGAATCTTGGCATTCACATGGGAGATGTACTGGTCGGCCAAACACACCATCTGCACATTCATTGAATGGTAGCTCTTCCAGTTTCTGTACACCTGTTCACTCCTGCGGGGGGACCAAGGCCACATGTGTCCCATCAATGGCACCTATGATGTTGGGGAAATGTGCCAGGGCATAGAAGTCACCTTTCACTGTGGGCAAATCCTCCACCTGAGGGAAAGCGATGTGGCTGCGCATGTTTCAGCAGGACAGACAACACTGTGGACAACACGTTAGAGAACATTGGCTGCGACATCCCAGATGCAATGGCCACTGTTGTTTGAAAAGACCCACTTGCCAGAAAATGGAGTACTGACAGGACCAGCACTGGAGGGGGGGATCCCTGTTGGATGGCGGTTAGCTGACATCAGGTCTGGCTCCAACTGGGCACACAGTTCATGTATTGTAGCACGTTCAAGTCTGTAGGTGACTATTACTTGTCTCTCCTCCATTGTCAACAGGTCCACCAGCAGTCTGTACACCGGAAGATGCCACCATCTCATCACCTGCCCCAGCGGACGTGCCCTATGGATGAGAACAGCGAGCAGAGAGTCAGCCAACAATGAGGTATTGCAAAATGTCATTTGCACACAGTTATTAATCCGCAATGTGCCTGTTACTGTGTGTATGCAAGGCCTAGATAGGTGATTATTAATGCCATGTGGCACCCTGAAATGGTGGCTGCCTGACCTGTAAGGTGGGACAAAGGGATATGAGGTAACTGCACCGGCGTTCAACACCGTCGCGGTAAGCGGTCGAAGACCACTGCTCAATCCTGCATTGGTTAACATTGGACCCTATGGGTCCCAGGAGCCAATGACGATGTATGCCGGCTGTGACGGTATGCACCGCCGCAGACGTGACCGTCATTTTCTGTCTGTTCACTCACTTGATACCTGACCTTCGACAGGAGAGGACCTACATTGCAAGTGCTGCTGTGACCTGGGTCTGGAAGCGACGATGGCTCATGTGTCTGGTGAAAGGGCCCCTGCCTTCACTTCAGAGGAGTTGGAGAAGTTAGTGGATGGGGTCCTCCCCAGTACACGCTACTCTACGGTCCTCCAGACAAACAGGTGAGTACACTGTGAGCATGCTGCATGGACAATACCTGTTTGGAGTGGTGTAGATGGAAGATACATGGGGCACGGGGGACTGAGGCCTGCATGAGCGGACGGTGAGTGTAAATGCATCAGCACAAGGGTGGGAATGTGGGCCAATGAGTATGACGGTCCGGACGGGTAAAGATTATCCTTTTCCCCTGTACTATTCCTCTAGGTCAGCGCCCACCAGAAGAGGGATATTTGGTGTGCCATCGCTAAGGACGTCCGGACCCTGGGGGTCCACCACAGACGGAGCACCCACTGCCGAAAAAGATGGGAGGACATTCGCTGCTGGAGCAAGAAGACGGTGGAGGCCCAGCTGGGGATGGCCTCCCAACATGGGAGAGGTGCATGGCGCACCATGACCCCCCTGATGTTCTGGATCCTGGAGGTGGCATATCCTGAGTTGGATGGGCACTTGAGGGCATCACAGCAGCCACAAGGGGGTGAATACAGTCACAATCATCTGACTCTGGGTAGGGGAGGTGACCAGTGGGTTCCCCTAGGCCAGGGTGAGCTTGGTAGGCAAGGCCCCTTGTGAGGCAGGCTCATTGGCACCCAAACCCCACTAGTGGTGAGTCCCATCTACACCTAGTCAGGATCCTGTGACTTCAATGTGTGCATCAAGCGGGCATAGGCCTTGTACCCCATGGCCCTGTGAATAATCTAGGAACTATAAGTGCATGGCATAGTGCAGAGGTCTGCTGTGTCTGTAGTGTCCGCCAACGGTAGTGGTAGTGCATGCACTGAACCTGTCTTTCTTCTGTCTTTCCCACCCTTTTTGTGGTCTCCCTGTTCTTGTGTGCAATAGCACCATCAGGAGGAGGCGCAGTGGCACCGGAGCAGGAGGGAGCTGCATCCCACTTGGCCCTGGAGGGTGAAACAACGGAGTCTGAAGCCAACAGTGGGACGGAGGGCGAGGGGAGCTCCACGGCGGGGACAGGAGGTGACAGCAGTGACAGCGACTCCTCCTCTGAGGGGAGCTCCCTTGCGGTGGCGGGCCCCTCTGTGCCCCCATCATCAACAGGTACAGCCGCCACCTCCCCTACCAGCACCGCCCTCCCAGCAGTCCCTCAGCGTGTGTCCCATGCCCACTCACCCAGGAGGGTGGGCATCTTCTTCGCCCCAGGCACCTCAGGCCCTGCCCCAGTCAGCCCTGCTGCCCTCAGTGAGGAGGCTATGGACCTCCTGAGATCCCTCACTGTTGGGCAGTCTACCATTCTGAATGCCATCCAGGATGTTGAGAGGCATTTGCAACAAACAAATGCATATCTGGAGGGCATTCATTCTGGCCAGGCAGCCCAACAGCTTGCATTTCAGGCTCTGGTCTCAGCACTGATGGCAGCCATTATCCCTGTGTTCAGCCTCCCCCTCCAACTTCCTCCACCCAGACTCAATCCCCTGTACCTCAGCCTATCCCAAGCACACCATCAGACCAGCATGCACACACCTCAACACACAAGAGTGGCTCAGGCAAACATAAACACCACACATCCCACAGGCAGTCACACAAGCACCATACCCATGCAGACATACCAACATCCACTGCCTCCACTGTGTCCCCATCCTCCACATCTCCCTCCTCTCTCCCAGTCTTGTCTCCACTCACACCTGCATGCACTATATCTTCAGCCACTACCTCCATCACCAGTGCACCCATCACCACACACCGCTCATGTGCACTCACCACCCCCACTACCATTCACAAATTCCCTGTGTCCTCTCTCAGTATGTCTGTGAGCCCTCCTCCCAAAGTACACAAACGCAGACACACACCCACCTAACAGCCACCCACCTCACAACTGCCTCCAGCCCATGCACCTTCACCCAAATTCAGCAGACTTACACCTCCTACAACCAGTACCTCTTCCTCCACTCCCAAACCCCCTCCATCTTCCCATCCCGTCTAAAAAAACTTTTCCTGGCTAACATTGACCTCTTCCCTACACCTCCCCCCGTATGTCCCCTAGGGCCAGGCTTTCCAGGTCCCAACCCAGCACCTCAGCCACCAAATCCTCAGGCACAGTGGTGCCAGCTACTGCGGGCTATTGGAGTGCGCCAACCATCAGGGCTGCCAGTGTGCCACGGAGCGAGGGAACCAAACAAAATGTACTACCGGAGAAAAACTGGAAAGCACATCAGGGCATCAATGTGCATTAGTGTATGAGCACTACCTAACAGCATATATACTTGGCTAAATTAGGAAATGTGCATTGATACTGTTGCTTAGTGTTGCCAAATTTGTTTTTGCCACGGAGCGAGGGCAAGGACATTCCGCCACCTGCAAAACTAAAAAAGTTGCCCACATCCCGGAGGGAGAAGCAGAAAACACCTGCCACCAAGGGCTCAGGGAAAACAAAAGGCGATAGTGGCAAGACAGCTGTGCCACCATCCAGGGTGGGGAAGGGCCAGAAACTAAAGGGCAGGTCAGGAGAGGGCATGTTGGCACAGACTGAGGGACCAGTGTCACACCTTCTGTCCACATTGACGCCAACCTGTACAGCGGAGAAGACCGCCACCTGCACTGCCACCTGCACCGCCACAGAGAATGCCACCAGCACCACCGCCATAGAGTCTGCCGCCAGCACGACTGTCATTGAGCCCCCCACCAGCACCGCTGCCACAGAGCCTGCCGCAAGCACCACTGTCATTGAGCCTGCCACCAGCACCGCCACCACAGAGCCTGCCGCCAGCACCGCCGCCACAGAGCCCGCAGCCAGCCCTGCTGCCACAGAGCCTGCAGCCAGCACCGCCGCCACAGAGCCCACAGCCAGCACTGCCGCCACAGAGCCCACAGCCAGCACCGCTGCCACAGAGCCCACAG
Organism: Pleurodeles waltl; assembly: GCF_031143425.1. NCBI lineage: Eukaryota > Metazoa > Chordata > Amphibia > Caudata > Salamandridae > Pleurodeles > Pleurodeles waltl. The sequence goes on along the minus strand of NC_090446.1, from coordinate 1,175,800,935 downwards.
CCAGCACAGCCGCCACAGAGCCCGCCGTAAGCACCGCCGCGACTGACACCACCGCTAGCACCGCAAGCGGCCCACGACATCCTGAGCCAGTGGCACCACCACAGACATGTCTGCCATCCCCAGTGGTCATTCGTCCGATGAGGCACTCTGGGCACCAAGACCCCTCCAGAACCAGTGGAGAAACACATCCGCTACCTCTGTCCTTGGCAGGATGAAGCACTCTGGGCACAAAGCCCACTCCAGAAACAGTGGAGAAAGGTATCCACTTGAGAGACTGTGGCTTTGCACTCCCCAGGATAAAGTAGTGGGCAACCCACCCACTTGAGACACTTGAGAGACTGTGGCTTTGCACTCCCCAGGATAAAGCAGTGGGCAACCCACCCACTTGAGACACTTGAGAGACTGTGGCTTTGCACTCCCCAGGATAAAGCAGTGGGCAACCCACCCACTGCAAAAGACTTGAGAGACTGTGGCTTTGCACTCCCCAGGATACATCAATGGGCATGGGGCTCCCTCGTGGAGCAGTGGCGTCGTGCGTTCATCAGGCTGAGGTGCCCCCCCGAGGTGCCTGTTTATTTTCGATCTGATGCCCCTCCAGTGTTCTCTCCGTTTGGAGTCAGGTATCATGTGTGGGCCTCGTCCATGCATTTTTGGCCCAGTGGTCCACGGACAATGATTGGTGCACAATCCGGACTTGTGTAGTTGGTGTACATAATTGTGTATACTGTATTTAGAGTTTTGAGTACTGGATTTTTATTGATTACAATTGTTCAAATCAATTCCTTTTGTCCTTGCGTTATTCAAGGGGGGATGAGGGTGTGTATATGTAATGTTGCAGCATGTATTTGTGGTTATGGTGTGAGGGGTGAGGGTGGGGGTGTTGCGTGTTGCGTGTGTGTGTCACTCTCTTTTCCTTGCCCCCCTCCCCTGTGTTGTAGGTGCAGTACTCACTGTGGTCGTCGCCTCTGTCTCTGGAACTCCTGATAGAGGTGCAGGAAGACCATGGCCAGCAGGATGTGAAGTTCTGGCTCCATGGTGTCCTGCTTCCTCGTCGGGTGTGGAGAGGTGAGTGATTTCCCCTTCTGTGTACTGTTTCCGCTGCTTTTTGTTTGCGTTGGTTCCGCCCCTGAAAAGGTGGCGGATTGGCATCTTGTGATAGGGTGAGCGGTACATTGTCTTGTGCCTGTCTGTTGGCAGTTACCGCTGCGCTGTTTGTTTGTACCGCCGTGGCGGTTGGAGTGTTAAAGTGGCTGTCTATGTTGGCGGTTTCCGCTGTGGTCGTAATCCCATTTTGTTTCCCGCCGGCCTGTTGGCGGTCTTACCGCCACTTTAAAACTGACCGCCAGGGTTGTAATGAGGGCCGATATCTCTCAATGTTACTTCTTCTAGGTTTGAAAAACACAAATTATGGAGGACTGAATTTAACCACCCAGCTCTCAAATTTATGATTGTTAAAAGGAAAATGATACTGTATTGCAAAGTTGGGGTGCACCTCCATTCTTCTTGGAATGTTCACCACACCTGGGTGCCTGACTGAACAAGTCTGGTAGGTAAGCAGGAGTGTTGAGCTTTCACCACGTTTTGCTCCTGCAGGAGAGGACTAGGAGAAGGCCTGCTCATTGAAAAACAGTAACTGTGTTACAGAATGAAGGAGGAGGATAAAAGGAAGCAAGGTGAGCTTCATGAGGAGTAAGGAGTTTACCAAGAAGACTCAGAGGCAGAACAAGAACATAAAGGCGACTCTCACGTTTGAGCCAGCAATCCAGCAAACACACATTCAGCAGCATTTCCAAATCAATGCACCTCTCTCCTGTCTACAGACCTGAGGGAGTATTAGGCCTCAGAGTCTTCACCATTATCATGGTTTCTTTTTGAAGTTGATAACATTCTCTTTCTAGCTGTTGAGGTAGTCCCACCCTGAGTCCTTCCATCCTTCTACTGATTCTGAGTAACTCTGTCTCAGTCCCACACTGAGTGAAGTAGACATGTGTAGTACATTGCTGTTGAATAACAAATAGAAAAACAGAACTGGAGTAATTTGTGTAGATTAGTATTTGGTAACTAAAGTGACTGGTGTGTTCCCTAAGGAAGTAGAAAAAGGAGTGGACTCTGCAGGTAAATTTCACTAGGTTTGAAAGATCAATCACTTTTAGAGGAAAATGATCACCCATCAACCCCCAAACATTGCAAAACATCGAAATCAAGTTTACAAATTTGTTGAACTCCCTCCCTCACTGTCAGCCACCACAGACATCATCAGTCGCTCGCAGTCACTCAATATATCACCACTCATTGATGCAATAGTCAATAGTTACCTCTTCCAATCCAAACACAGTGGTTGATACAAAGGATTATCTCCTCTTTGATGGTAGCAACACATTGGAATTTGGCATTGGTACTAGCAGTCTTTTAATCAATGATCTTCTGGGACAGCCCTGCTAGATGATGTAAAAATACCAAAAGGGTGTGAGGGAGGCAGACATTGTCTCCACTTTCCGGAAACGAACATGGGGTCTTCATCACTGCACACGGGCCCAACTCCAATCCAGCCATATATGTGACTGAAAAATGGTGGGGCTGCATAAATCCAACACAAACAATGTTCAACTAGCTATTTTGTTTGCACAGAAAGAAGGAAGTTCAATGAGAAATAATTAGTTCTATGGTAGCACTAGCATATTAAGTCCGGGAAGTAGAGTTCATCCTCAAACTCAGGTGGCTCACTTAGACATTGGTCAACAAACACACTTGATTCCGACTAATCATCCTCTTCTTCCTCTGATGTTGTTTTAGGAACAGTGTATTCAGGTAGTATAAAATGCTGGTTCATTTTGGTCATAGTTAATTTCTCCATGTTTTGAGGAGAGAAGCTGGTGCCTCTCTTTGTAACAACTATGCCACCGCAGTGAACACACATTCAGCAAACACACTGACTACAGGACAAGTCAGACACTTTATTGCCAGCCTGCTGAGCTCTGTCCATTGGCACACCTTTCCATACCAATACACCAATGGGTTTCAATCCACATGCACCTCTTCTGGGTCATCTGGATACACCTACAACATCCTCTGAAGCATCATTGGTGCTGTCACTTGCTCAGCTCACTGCTTTGCTGTTTGAAGTGTTGCACAACTACTTAACACATTGCCTGTTAGGTTGAACCACACCGCTCTGTGCCATGCTTCCACAGTATGAGCACTGGTTAACCTAGGGTGTGTTTGTGACTTACCCTGACTAGCATTGTGGTTCCTGCTTTGACAGAGCGCATACCTCTGTCAACGATAAACCCAGTTTCTAACAGTCATGTAAACACTTTTATGGCAACTGTATGTTGCTGGCCACCTTAGATTAACTCTCAAAGTAGGAAGTCCTGATTGTTGAACCAGCATACTAGTATCCAAACTGGTAAATTTGCAAAAATATAATAGTCTTGGAATGATTAGTTTTTTAGATAGAAAAAAGAGGTGGGCGATAATCAGTAATTTGAATAATCACCAGATGTCGAAGGTTCTTTTCAAGCTATTCCCAGAATCCCTTCCCTGGCATCTTCCTTTCTGTGATAACTATTTTCCTTTGATTAGAACACTGGAATGTTGAGAGGTCCAATCAAGACAATGAATTAACCCCTGAGGTTATAATGGCTGGTATTAACATTACGCTCTAACATTCCAATGTTTGTTTTTCTGTTTCTCCCTTTCTAATTTAGAACATTCTACCCTCAGTGGGTGGAATATTGTAATCACCTTGTAGGTCTTCTGCTTAGGGATAAACGGGTCGGTAAAGGCCCTCTCCCTCGTTACTGTCCTATAACCCTAGTTCCGGGCCTTTAACAACTGGTAGAGCCCACAGCAGTGTGCAATAAGGCTACATCACATGACACATGTTGCTCCAATGTGATATTATAAACATATGTGGGGGTGGCAGATTATGCATTATTTGGGGCTATTGGGAAATTGCACACTTTGGTCTGGTTGGTATGTAGCCCTAACACTCACCCAAAATTCTTGACTAGCTGGTTGAAACCAGAGTTCTGTCTTTCAAATATCATAACAAGTCAACTGCATAGACTAAAATGGTGGGACCCTATCATGGAAGGATATACCTTTGGTATGACAATCAGTTTTCATACATTTATAAAACAGTTCAACTGCAACAACTAACAGCAGGGGCAAAACAAGTGCCCTGTCTGGTGCCTCTGAAAATGCAAAACTGTTTAGTGACACATTTGCTGGCTCACACCCTTCCTTCCAGCTCGGAATATTAAAATGTGAAGCTTTTTTTAGATCAACAGAAAAGACTAGGGTCTCATTTACAATGCCTTTGCACCCCAATTGCTTAATTTTTTTTAAAACAACAGTGGTGCAAGCAGTGCTCTACACTGCTTCACATTTACAAACTGATGTATTAGGCCCAACGCGTCAGTTTGTAGAGCCTTGAGTCACAATATACCTCCACCAGGTATACTGTATGCAAGGTAGACGTTCCCACACGAAAAACTATGCAGAATTGACACAGTGAAATTTACAACATTTCACTGCGTCATTCTGAGACTTCACTACATCAGATTCGTACAACCTGCTCAAGAACAGGCATAAAACTGATGCAAGGCTTTTCTCAATGGAGGCATCCTGGCATTGCTGGAGAAGCATCATTTTTACAACACTACTCCAGCAACGCATGAGTTTAGCATCACAGATGCACCAGAGTTTCTGTTGTATCTTTGGAAACTTGGGCCATGGAGCTCTGTATTGTAAATACAGCATATCCATGGCGTCGCTAGGGGAAGTGGTAGGGCAGTGCAAGAAAGCTGACGCATTGGATCTGATGTGTCACCTTCTTGTAAATGAGGCCCTAATGCCTTTCTCTGTATCTCTTTCAGGGTCTGCTCTAGAATTCTAAATAACCTCTTGATCTTAGGAGAAGTCTTACATATAGGTATAAAACCATTTTGGTGTTTATGAATCAGCGTAAGAAAACAGGTTTAAAGCCTGCTCACCAGAACTTTGTTGAGGATTGTTAAGCTTGGATACTGGCCTGTATGAAGCCACTTCGCGCCCATCTCGCCCAAGTTTATGTAAGGACACAATCTCTAGCAGTTCTGGGCATTCTGCCATGTTCCAGTACCAATGCCTACCAATGATTGGTAGATTTCTGCTGGCTGGCCATCAGTGCCTGGTGCCTTACCTTTTGGTAGCTCTTTAATTGGGTGCCTAATTTAGGTTTCAGTAACAATCCCACCCAGCTGTTCTCTGATTTCAGTTGATACTCTTTTAGTCACTCGATTCAAGTATGTCTCAATAGCATCCCCAGTAATCCTTCTTTACATTAAGAAAGTTTACAATAATATTGCAGGAAAACATTTTTGTGGCCAGTGTAAATCTTGTTCTGTATAATTTCTTACGTGTGTAATAGGAGAATCTTTGGATTCAGGGTGGATAAACCACACTAATAGCCTCCCGGGCCCTTTTTTACCCCTGTGTGACTGTGTCATGTATTAAATGTAATTATGCAACTCTGCCTTTTTATTATTGTTGCATGTTTTTCCCGTTCTTCATCTAGGTGTTCCTACTTGTTGGAATTAGTTACCACTTGCTCCTCTAGGTCATGTAAGGTTTTATCTGAGGCATGTTATTCATCTTCGAGTCTCTTCCTTAGTCCCACTGTTTCACCGATGTAATGGTCTCTTGCTACTGTTTAGAATGCTTCCCCTCGATTAGTGCTCTAGATTCAGCAGTTTGATTGTATGTAAAAAAAATCCCTAATGACTTCTCTAAAAGATTCTCGAAATGATTTATCTTTTCTAATGTCCTGCCATGCAGTTTTCAAGTAGGGATATATGTTATTATCTGCTTCCCAATTTGTTATCCCGTCAGAATGGGGTTGTGGTTGAACATAGTTCGACTAAAATACTCCGTGTGGGTGACTAGTTGACATAGGCGGTCATTCTGACCTTGGCGGACGGCGGAGGCCGTCCGCCAAGGTACCGCCGTCGGAACGCCGCACCGCGGTCGAAAGACCGCGGCGGTGATTCTGATATTTGCCCCGGGCTGGCGGGCGGCCGCCAAAAGGCCGCCCGCCAGCCCAGGGCAAATCAACCTTCCCACTAGGATGCCGGCTCAGAATTGAGCCGGCGGAGTGGGAAGGTGCGACGGGTGCAGTTGCACCCGTCGCGTATTTCAGTGTCTGCTGGGCAGACACTGAAATACTTTTTGGGGCCCTCTTACGGGGGCCCCTGCTGTGCCCATGCCATAGGCATGGGCACGTCAGGGGCCCCCAGGGGCCCCGCGGCACCCCCTACCGCCATCCTGTTCATGGCGGGAGAGCCTCCATGAACAGGATGGCGGTAGGGGGTAGCCCGCCGGCTTTCCGCTTCTGGCCGCGGCTGTACCGCCGCGGTCAGAATGCCCGGCGGAGCACCGCCAGCCTGTTGGCGGTGCTACCGCCGACCTCCGCCCTGGCGGTAATTACCGCCAGGGTGAGAATGAGGCCCATAATCTCCCCATGCATAGCAATCTATTTATCTGCACATAGACATCATGTGCCAAGAAATAAAAAGAGTTACCTCTGTCCTCCGCATGCTTCAGTCTCCACACATCCATGAGACACAATACATTTGGTGAAACCTCAAGCCACCTGAATGGGTTGGGTGTTTGACTGGGGGAGGGGGAGGGTAGATTAGTCTAACCTCACATCTAGAATGCAGTTAAATTCTCTCCCCAAGACCTTAAGGTACTGCAATTCGTAGGCCATTCTCAAAGATAGTTTGGCAAGGAGCTTTACCTCATTGTGGTTTGGAGCACATATACTTCCAAACACTTTTTACTAAATTAGCCTTTCAGATAATTTCAACTTTCGCTGCACACAGTCCCCAGATAACAAATATACAGATACAATGACCAGTTTTGTAATTTTATTGATCCAAAGAAAGTTTTTTTTATTGATTGGGGCATGCCAAATAAATTAGATCTGATCATTTCAAGTTAGGTTTGAATTTTTTGAAGAAGTTCATTTACAGAAATAGGTGTTCATTCGTAGAGCTCACCGTCCAGAAAAACAATGCAGTTCAAAATGCATACCTCAGATGACTTTTGATCCAAACAGTTTTTAAATTACTATACAGCCATGGTGTCTAGATGTCACCCCAATTACTCAGAGTACAGAGAAAAGGCACACATCGAAATTTCCTTTTCGCAAACCAGTTTGTTACACTTTAAATCATCACAGCTTTCGCAGGCACTGCCTCTCAGGGGACTGCAAAGCATACAAGGCAGCGCAGACAAATGGGATGTGCGTGGCACTGAAATGATATTATATTTCCAAATATTAGCACATTACCATTCAGTTTCCCTCACACCAGGACAATGCATCCCTCCTTGTCTATTTGAACATCCAGGGCTACAAAGGGCACCCTATGTCTGATTCATTAATATTCAGTAGCATACACCATTTCCCTGCATTTGTGCAGAAGTCTTGTCATCTACAGTCGTGTGAGGTGTGCCTCCTGCAGGAATGCCACTCGTCTGCATCTTAGGTAGGACATGGTTTTGCAGCATTTTGTGGCTGAGCCCATCCCTCTCATGTTCCTAGTGAAGAACGTGAATCTGACATGTGAATGTGTATGTGAGATCTACATGGATCAAGTTACTTCGGTCTTCTGCTTAACCATGTTGTGGAGACATATCCCATCATATTCCAGAGCACACGGCACATCACCAATCCTTGGATGTTTCCTATGTGATCTTTGTATCGGATGAGCCATCCTCATTAAACTGTTTCCAAACGCTCTCTTCCAAAGCCAAGCAGCAACAGCCCTTCGCTTGAACAATTTAACTTGAATAACCAATATGAGAATTCTTCCATCCATCATTAAATGGGAAGATGCTAAATGAAGGTGTGTCTTCAGAGCTATAAACTTTCAAACGAATTACACACTTTATCCCTGTTTAGAACACTGTACTGAAATCTTTAACCACATACACTTTGGCATCCCGGCGACCAATTACGGTATTCCGATATTAAGCCCATCTCATTCTACTCATGTCTACTTTCCCAATGAAGAAGCGTTGACTCACTCCATCAGGCATTAACCCTCCTTAGTCTTTGATCTTATCTTTTAGGTCCTCTGCCAGCCTGGGTGTCAGATAAGGTATTTCTGTGTGCTCATGTAGAACATTTCACAGTGTGTACTCGAGTTGGGGTGGTCAGAATCCCGTGGTCCACAGAAACAATGCTTGAGGCAGTACCAAATAAGGTCGCCATCTCCCTTGCTGCCACTCTTTCCTTTTCAGACCGAGATCTGGTCAGGTGTTTAATTTCTCTGAGGGTCTAGTACCTTCTCCTTTACTTTGGAGGTTGCAGCCTTTTTTCTACTTTACCATCTTTCCCTGCATTGTGCTATTCCAGCTGACCCCAGGCATTCATTGCTCACAAAAAATAAGGACTTGCCCAACTTCCCTCATAACACTCTTGACCTCAGTGTATAATGTCATTATGAACCAGACTGCTGACTTTGTGAGGGAGACTGATACTGTGCTGTTATTCACCTACATGGCTCAGCAGTCCTGGCCCTCAGCGGTAGCACATCTCTATCCCAATAGTAGAGTAAATGAGTTGCCAATAGTCCAGGGGCTTGTAGGAAGTTGGCTCTGTATGTACTATTTAAACGTAAGGAATAGTATGCACAGAGTCCAAGGGTTCCCCTTAGAGGTAAGATAGTGGCAAAAAGAGATAATTCTAATGCTCTATTTTGTGGTAGTGTGGTCGAGCAGTAGGCTTATCAAAGGAGTAGTGTTAAGCATTTGTTGTACACACACAGGCAATAAATGAGGAACACACACTCAAAGACAATTCCAGGCCAATAGGTTTTTGTATAGAAAAATATATTTTCTTAGTTTATTTTAAGAACCGCAGGTTCAAGATTTACATGTAATACTTCAAATAAAAGGTATTGCAGGTAGGTACTTTAGGAACTTTGAATTAGCAAAATAGCATATACAGTTTTCACATAAATCACATATAGCTATTTTAAAACTAGACACTGCAATTTTCAACAGTTCCTGGGGGGAGTAAGAGTTTGTTAGTTTTTGCAGGTAAGTAAACCACCTACGGGGTTCAAGTTTGGGTCCAAGGTAGCCCACCGTTGGGGCTTCAGAGCAACCCCAAAGTTACCACACCAGCAGCTTAGGGCCGGTCAGGTGCAGAGGTCAAAGAGGTGCCCAAAACGCATAGGCTTCAACGGAGAAGGGGGTGCCCCGGTTCCAGTCTGCCAGCAGGTAAGTACCCGCGTCTTTGAAGGGCAGACCAGGGGGGTTTTGTAGGGCACCGGGGGGGACACAAGTCCACACAGAAAGTACACCCTCAGCAGCACGGGGGCGGCCGGGTGCAGTGTGCAAACAAGCATCAGGTTTTCAATAGAAAGCAATGGGAGACCAAGGGGTCTCTTCAGCGATGCAGGCAGGCAAGGGGGGGCTCCTCGGGGTAGCCACCACCTAGGCAAGGGAGAGGGCCACCTGGGGTCGCTCCTGCACTGGAGGTCAGATCCTTCAGGTCCTGGGGATGCGGGTGCAGTGTCCCTACCAGGCATCGGGTTCTTAGAAGCAGGCAGTCACGGTCAGGGTGAGCCTCGGGATTCCCTCTGCAGGCATCGCTGTGGGGTCTCAGGGGGGTCAACTCTGGCTACTCACGGTCTCGCAGTCGCCGGGGAGTCCTCCCTGAAATGATTGTTCTCCACAAGTTGAGCCGGGGGCGTCGGGTACAGAGTGCCAAGTCTCACGCTTCCGGCGGGAAACGTGTGTTGTTTCAAAGTTGCTTCTTTGTTGCAAAGTTGCAGTCTTTGGTGAACAGAGCCGCTGTCCTCTGGAGTTCTTGTTCCTTCTAGATGCAGGGCAGTCCTCTGAGGCTTCAGAAGTCGCTGGTCCCTGTGGAAAGCGTCGCTGGAGCAGTGTCTTTAGAAGGGGGGAGACAGGCCAGTAGAGCTGGGGCCAAGCAGTTGGTGTCTCCGTCTTCTCTGCAGGGTTTTTCAGCTTAGCAGTCCTCTTCTTCTTAGGTTGCAGGAATCTGAGTTCCTGGGTTCTGGGGAGCCCCTAAATACTAAATTTAGGGGTGTGTTTAGGTCTGGGGGGTTAGTAGCCAATGGCTACTAGCCCTGAGGGTGGCTACAGCCTCTTTGTGCCTCCTCCCGAGGGGAGGGGGGCACATTCCTATCCCTATTGGGGGAATCCTCCGTCTGCAAGATGGAGGATTTCTAAAAGTCAGAGTCACCTCAGCTCAGGATGCCTTAGGGGCTGTCCTGACTGGCCAGTGACTCCTCCTTGTTTTTCTCATTATCTCCTCCGGCCTTGCCGCCAAAAGTGGGGCCGTGGCCGGAGGGGGCAGGCAACTCCTCTAGCTAGAATGCCCTGGGGTGCTGTAACAAAGGGGGTGAGCCTTTGAGGCTCACCGCCAGGTGTTACAGTTCCTGCAGGGGGAGGTGATAAGCATCTCCACCGAGTACAGGCTTTGTTACTAGCTACAGAGTGACAAAGGCACTCTCCCCATGTGGCTAGCAACATGTCTGGTGTGTGGCAGGCTGCTAAAACTAGTCAGCCTACACGGATAGTCAGTTAAGGTTTCAGGGGGCACCTCTAAGGTGCCCTCTGGGGTGTATGTTACAATAAAATGTACACTGGCATCAGTGTGCATTTATTGTGCTGAGAAGTTTGATACCAAACTTCACAGTTTTCAGTGTAGCCATTATGATGCTGTGGAGTTCGTGCATGACAGACTCCCAGACCATATACTCTTATGGCTACCCTGCACAATGTCTAAGGTTTTGCTTAGACACTGTAGGGGCATAGTGCTCATGCACTTATGCCCTCACCTATGGTATAGTGCACCCAGCCTTAGGGCTGTAAGGCCTGCTATAGGGGTGACTTATCTATACCTGTAGGCAGTGTGAGGTTGGCATGTCATCCTGAGGGGAGTGCCATGTTGACTTAGTCTTTTTATCCCCACTAGCACACACAAGCTGACAAGCAGTGTGTCTGTGCTGAGTGAGGGGTCCCCAGGGTGGCATAAGATATGCTGCAGCCCTTAGAGACCTTCCCTGGCATCAGGGCCCTTGGTACCAGGGGTACCAGTTACAAGGGACTTACCTGGATGCCAGGGTGTGCCAATTGTGGAAACAAAAGTACAGGTTAGGGAAAGAACACTGGTGCTGGGGCCTTTTTAGCAGGCCTCAACACACTTTCAAATCAAAACTTAGCATCAGCAAAGGCAAAAAGTCAGGGGGTAACCATGCCAAGGAGGCTTTTCCTTACACAACCCCCCCCCAAACGAAAGAGGATGAGACTAACCTTTCCCAAGAGAGTCTTCATTTTCTAAGTGGAAGAACCTGGAAAGGCCATCTGCATTGGCATGGGCAGTCCCAGGTCTGTGTTCCACTATAAAGTCCTTTCCCTTTAGGGAGATGGACCACCTCAACAGTTTTGGATTTTCACCTTTCATTTGCATCAGCCATCTGAGAGGTCTGTGGTCAGTATGAACTACAAAGTGAGTACCAAAGAGGTATGGTCTCAGCTTCTTCAGGGACCAAACCACAGCAAAGGCCTCCCTCTCAATGGCACTCCAACGCTGCTCCCTGGGGAGTAACCTCCTGCTAATGAAAGCAACAGGCTGGTCAAGGCCATCATCATTTGTTTGGGACAAAACTGCCCATATCCCATGTTTAGAGGCATCTGTCTGCACAATGAACTGCTTGGAGTAATCTGGAGCTTTGAGAACTGGTGTTGTGCACATTGCTTGTTTCAGGGTGTCAAAGGCCTGTTGACATTCTACAGTCCAGTTTACCTTCTTGGGCATTTTCTTGGAGGTAAGTTCTGTGAGGGCTGTCACTATGGATCCATATCTCTTCACAAACCTCCTGTAATATCCAGTCAAGCCAAGGAATGCCCTGACTTGAGTCTGGGTTTTTGGAGCTGCCCAGTCCAGAATAGTCTGGAACTTAGGCTGGAGTGGCTGAACTTGGTCTCCACCTACAAGGTGACCCAAGTAAACCACAGTTCCCTGCCCTATCTGGCATTTAGATGCCTTGATAGAGAGGCCTGCTGATTGCAGAGCCTTCAAAACCTTCTTCAGGTGGACCAGGTGATCCTGCCAGCTGGAGCTAAAGACAGCAATATCATCAAGATAAGCTGCACTAAAGGACTCCAAGCCAGCAAGGACTTGATTCACCAACCTTTGGAAGGTGGCAGGGGCATTCTTTAAACCAAAGGGCATAACAGTAAACTGATAATGCCCATCAGGTGTGGAGAATGCTGTCTTTTCTTTTGCTCCTTGTGCCATTTTGATTTGCCAGTACCCTGCTGTTAAGTCAAAGGTACTTAAGAATTTGGCAGCACCTAATTTGTCAATCGGTTCATCAGCCCTTGGAATGGGATGGGCATCTGTCTTGGTGACAGAATTAAGTCCTCTGTAGTCCATACAAAACCTCATCTCTCTCTTTCCATCTTTGGTGTGAGGTTTGGGGACTGAAACCACTGGGCTAGCCCAATGGCTGCCAGAGTGCTCAATGACTCCCAATTCCAGCATCTTGTGGACTGCCACCTTGATGCTTTCCTTAACTTGGTCAGACTGTCTGAATATTTTGTTTTTGACAGGCATGCTGTCTCCTGTGTCCACATCATGGGTACACAGGTGTGTCTGACCAGGGGTTATGGAAAAGAGCTCAGCAAACTGTTGTAGGACCTTCCTACAGTCAGATTGCTGTTGGCCAGAGAGGGTGTCTGAGTAGATCACTCCATCAACTGAGCCATCTTTAGGGTTTGTGGAGAGGAGATCAGGGAGAGGTTCACTCTCAGCTTCCTGGTCCTCATCTGTTACCATTAACAGATTCACATCAGCCCTGTCATGGAAGAGCTTGAGGCGGTTCACATGGATCACCCTCTTGGGGGTCCTGCTAGTGCCTAGGTCCACCAGGTAGGTGACCTGACTCTTCTTTTCTAGTACTGGGTGAGGGCCACTCCATCTGTCCTGGAGTGCCCTGGGAGCCAAAGGTTCCAAAACCCAGACTTTCTGCCCTGGTTGAAATTCAACCATTGCAGCCTTTTGGTCATACCAAAACTTCTGGAGCTGTTGGCTGGCCTCAAGGTTTTTGCTTGCCTTTTCCATGTACTCTGCCACCCTTGAACGTAGGCCAAGTACATAGTCCACTATATCATGCTTAGGCTCATGAAGAGGTCTCTCCCAGCCTTCTTTCACAAGAGCTAGTGGTCCCCTTACAGGGTGGCCAAACAGAAGTTCAAAGGGGGAAAACCCTACTCCCTTCTGAGGCACCTCTCTGTAAGCGAAAAGCAGACATGGCAAGAGGAAATCCCATCTCCTTTTGATTTTTTCAGGGAGCCCCATGATCATGCCTTTCAATGTCTTGTTGAATCTCTCAACAAGGCCATTGGTTTGTGGATGGTATGGTGTGGTGAATTTGTAAGTCACCCACACTCATTCCACATGTGTTTCAGGTATGCTGACATAAAGTTGGTACCTCTGTCAGACACTACCTCCTTAGGAAAACCCCCTCTGGTAAAAATACCTATGAGTGCTTTGGCTACTGCAGGGGCAGTAGTCAACCTAAGGGGGATTGCTTCAGGGTATCTAGTAGCATGATCTACTACTACTAGTATGTATAGGTTCCCTGAGGCTGTGGGAGGTTCAAGTGGGCCCACTATGTCCACACCCACTCTTTCAAAGGGGACCCCCACCACTGGAAGTGGAATGAGGGGGGCCTTTGGGGGCCCACCTGTCTTACCACTGGCTTGACAGGTGGCACAGGAGACACAAAACTCCTTGACCTTCTGGGACATGTTGGGCCAATAGAAGTGGTTGACTAGTCTCTCCCAAGTCTTGGTCTGTCCCAAATGCCCAGCAAGAGGAATATCATGGGCTAAGGTCAGAATGAACTCCCTAAACTCCTGAGGCACTATCACTCTCCTAGTGGCACCAGGTTTGGGATCTCTTGCCTCAGTGTAAAGGAGTCCATCTTCCCAATAGACCCTATGTGTTCCTGTTTTTTTTCCATTGGACTCTTCAGCAGCTTGCTGCCTAAGACCTTCAAGAGAAGGACAGGTTTCTTGACCCTTACACAACTGCTCCCTTGAGGGTCCCCCTGGGCCTAGGATCTCAACCTGATAAGGTCCTAACTCCATAGGCTCAGTTCCCTCAGAGGGCAGAACTTCTTCCTGGGAAGAGAGGTTCTCTTTTTCTTGTTGTGTTGCAACTGGTTCCCCAGTTGTCATTCCTTTTCTCTTGGTAGGTTGGGCCCTTTTTCCAGGCTCCAACACCACTTTTTCACCCTGAGCCTTGCACTGTGCCCTTGTCTTGACACACACCAGTTCAGGGATACCCAGCATGGCTGCATGGGTTTTCAGTTCTACCTCAGCCCATGCTGAGGACTCTAGGTCATTTCCAAGAAAACAGTCTGCAGGGATATTTGAGAAGACCACCACCTGTCTCAGGCCATTGACCCCTCCCCACTCTAAAGTTACCATAGCCATGGGATGTACTTTAGTCTGATTGTCAGCGTTGGTGACTGGATAAGTTTGCCCAGCCAGGTATTGACCAGGGGAAACCAGTTTCTCTGTCACCATGGTGACACTGGCACCTGTATCCCTCAGGCCTTCTACACTTGTCCCATTAATTAAGAGCTGCTGCCTGTATTTTTGCATGTTAGGGGGCCAGGCAGCCAGTGTGGCTAAATCCACCCCACCCTCAGAGACTAATGTAGCTTCAGTGTGACACCTGATTTGCTCTGGGCACACTGTTGATCCCACTTGGAGACTGGCCATTCCAGTGTTAGCGGGAGTAGAGTTTGAAGTGGAACCTTTCTTGGGACAGGCCTTGTCTCCAGTTTGGTGTCCAGGCTGATTACAGCTACGACACCAGGCCTTTTTGGGATCAAAGTTTTTACCCTTGTACCCAAAATTGGATTGTGAAGAGGTTCTGGGCCCACCCTCCTGTGCAGGTTTTTGGGGGCCTGTAGAAGACTCTTTACTATTTTTCCCTTTGGATGTCTCAAGACTCTTCCCCTGGGGAGGCTTTGTGACCCCTTTCTTTTGGTCACCCTCTGTGGAAGACTTGGTCACCCTAGTCTTGACCCAATGTTCCGCCTTCTTCCCCAATTCTTGGGGAGAAATTGGTCCTAGGTCTACCAGATGCTGATGCAGTTTATCATTTGAACAATTACTCAATAGGTGTTCTTTCACAAATAAATTGTACAGCCCATCATAATCATTTACACCACTGCCTTGAATCCAACCATCCAGTGTTTTCACTGAGTAGTCCACAAAATCAACCCAGGTCTGGCTCAAGGAATTTTGAGCCCCCTTGAACCTAATTCTATACTCCTCAGTGGAGAATCCAAGGCCCTCAATCAGGGTAGCCTTCATGAGGTCAGAGGATTCTGCATCTTTTCCAGAGAGTGTGAGGAGTCTATCCCTACACTTTCCAGTGAACATTTCCCAAAGGAGAGCACCCCAGTGAGATCTGTTTACTTTTCTGGTTGCACAAGCCCTCTCAAAAGCTGTGAACCATTTGGTGATGTCATCACCATCTTCATATTTAGTTGCAATCCCTTTAGGGATCTTCAACATGTCAGGAGAATCTCTGACCCTATTTATGTTGCTGCCACCATGGATGGGACCAAAACCCATCTCTTGTCTTTCCCTTTCTATGGCTAGGAGCTGTCTCTCTAAAGCCAATCTTTTGGCCATCCTGGCTAGCAGGAGGTCATCTTCACTGAGGCTATCCTCAGTGACTCCAGAGGTGCTGGACCCTCCTGTGAGGGAAACAGCATCTCTGACTATCACAGTTGGAGACAGGGCTTGAGGGGCCCTGATCTCCCTAATTAGGACTGGAGGGGGGGAATTCTCCTCCAAGTCACTAGCTTCCTCCTCTAGGAGGTCATCCCCAGTGGGGTTGGCTTTGGCAAACTCTGCCAACAGCTCCTGGAGCTGTAGTTTGGTAGGGTTTATGCCAGCTTTTATATTTTTAAATTTGCAGAGAGACCTTAACTCTCTCATCCTAAGATGGAGGTAAGGTGTGAGGTCGAGTTCCATCACACTCTCTTCTGCATTAGACATTATGGGGGTCATTACAACCCTGGTGGACGGTGTTAAAGGTGCGGTAATACCGCAAACTGGCCGGCGGACCAAAAAAGGGAATCATGACCCTGGCGGAAACCGCCAACAAAGACAGCCAATTTTACACACCGCCCGCCACGGTGGTACAGACAAGCAGTGCGGCTGTCACCGCCAACAGACAGGCGGAAGACAATGTACTGCCCATAGTATCACAACCTACCAATCCGCCACCTTTTCCGGGGCGGATTCACCGTGGATAAAAACACGGCGGAAACAGTTCCTGCAATGGGAAAACGCTCACCTGAACACATCCCATGAGGAAGAAGGACTCCATGGAGCCCGAATTACAAATCCTACCGGCCCATGTATTCCTACTCATCTACGAAGACCAACGCCGGCGCCAGCGAAGACAACAGTGAGTACTGCACCTACGACGTAGGGGAAGGGGAAGGCAAAAGTTAGGGGGACACACACGAAACACCCCCACCCCCACCCTCGCATATTACAACACACACACCAATGCAGTCACAAAAATCACATTACCAACCCACAACGCCCCCTGAAGAATGCAAAGACTAAACAAAATCAGTTCAAACATTGTAATGTATCAATATACATGTGTCGAAAATATACAGAAATAACATAAAATCATTCAAAAGTATATACAGTACGAGAAGTAGTGCAGATATGCACATATCAATGTCCGTGCACCACTAGTCCAAAAATGCATGGGCAAGGCCCACAAAAGATACCTGTCCACAGACGGAGAGAACACTGCCGGGGCATCAGATCGAAATACTACAGGCACCTCAGGGGGAAGGGAAGGGGGGGGCACCTCTGCCAGATGAGTGCAAAGCCAGATCCACGACAGGGCTCCATGCCCACTGTTCAATCCTGGGGAGTGCAAATCCACAGTCTCACAAGTCTCTACAGTGGGTGGCTTGCCCACTGTTCAATCCTGGGGAGTGCAAAGCCACAGTCTCTCAAGTAGATAACAGCCTCCACTGGTTCTGGAGGGGGACTGGTGCCCAGAGTGCTTCATCCTGTGAAGGACAGACAAAGTGGATGGATCTCTCCACTGGTTCTGGAGGGGGACTGGTGCCCAGACTGGATTAGTCTCCCCGTGACAGTTCCTGTCCCGTCACTGTCCATGGGATAGCAATGCTTGATGTGGCGGCCTTTTCATTCGTCCCCGGTGCATGCCCTGTTCAGCTGTGCTTTGCCAATGGCGGTGCATGCCCTGTTCAGCGGTGCTTTGCCATGGCGGTTCTGGACTGTTCAGCGGTGTTTTGCCATGGCGGTTCGGGACTGTTCAGCGGTGCTTTGCCAATGGCGGTTCTGGACTGTTCAGCAGTGCTTTGCCATGGCGGTTCGGGACTGTTCAGCAGTGCTTTGCCATGGCGGTTCGGGACTGTTCAGTAGTGCTTTGCCAATGGCGGTTCTGGACTGTTCAGCGGTGCTTTGCCATGGCGGTTCGGGACTGTTCAGTGGTGCTTTGCCATGGCGGTTCGGGACTGTTCAGCGGTGCTTTGCCAATGGCGGTTCGGGACTGTTCAGCGGTGCTTTGCCAATGGCGGTTCAGGACTGGGCATTGGTGTGTGGCAAGACGTTCTCTGGAATGGGCATTGGTGTGTGGCATGATGTTCTCTGGACTGGGCATTGGTGTGTGGCATGACGTTCCCTCATTGCCCAGCGGGGCTGTGGCAGCCGGGGCCCTCCTGGGCACTGACTCCGGCAGTGGCGGTGGTCTCCTGACCAGTGACGATACTTGGGCCCTCCTGGGCACTGACTCAGGCGGTGGCGATGGTCTCCTGACCAGTGACGATACTTGGGCCCTCCTGGGCACTGACTCCGGCGGTGGCGGTGGTCTCTTGACCAGTGACGATACTTGGGCCCTCCTGGGCTCTGACTCCGGCGGTGGCAGTGGTCTCCTGACCAGTGACGATACTTGGGCCCTCCTGGGCAATGACTCCGGCGGTGGTCTCCTGACCGGTGACGATACTTGGGCCCTCCTGGGCAATGACTCTGGCGGTGGTCTCCTGACCATTGATGATACTTGGGCCCTCCTGGGCACTGACTCCGGCGGTGGTCTCCTGACCAGTGATGATACTTGTGCCCTCCTGGGCAATGACTCTGGCAGCGGCGGTGGTCTCCGGACCAGTGACGACGGTGCTGGCGGTGGCGTCCCGACCACCGGGAAGGATGCCGCCCTTCTCCGCCGTGATGCTCACACCAGGCTGTGAAGACTTCCTCTGGCCCTTCCCCACCTTTGGAGGAGTCACAGCTGACTCTGCAATCCCCCTGGGACCCCTGTGAGTTGTTTTGCTTCCAGAAGTCTTCACAGGGTCCCGTCAGCCACTTTCCAATTTCAGAGCCTTTACAGGGGATAGGCTGCCAGTGCCTTGGCTCCGGGTCACACTGCCTGCCCTGGTGGTCAGTGCACTCCACACACCTTGAACAGGCACCACTGGTATTGGAGGCTTTTTGGCTGAGGCACTACGACGTGACTGATGAATTGGAGGGGGTGCGGGGGCAAAATGGTCAACTTTACAGAGGGACAGTTTCTGACGAACACTGGGATGGGTAGTTGGAGGGGGTCTGGGAGTGGAGGAAGAGGAGGTGGTTGTAGGAGGTGTCACTTTAGGTGTTTTGGGTGCAGGTGCAGGTACTAGAGGCTGTCGTGAGGTGGATGGATGTTGGGTGTGTGGGTGCCCTCGTTTGTGTACTTTGGGAGGGGGCGTCAAAGACACACTGGGAGAGGACACAGGGGACGTGTAAATGGGAGTGGAGGTGGTGAGTACAGGTGAGCGTGGTGTGGTGCTGGGTGGTCTGGTGCGAGTCCTGGTGCCTGTAGATGTAGTGCATGCAGGTGAGAGTGTAGACGACGCTGGGAGGGAGGAGGCAGACGACGTGTAGGGGGACACAGTGGAGGCAGTGGATGTTGCTGTGTCTGTATGTGGGTGATGCTTGCGTGAGTGCCTGTGGGTTGTGTGGTGCCTATGTTTGCCTGAGCTTCCCTTGTGTATTGATGTGTATGCATGCTGGTCTGTAGGTGTGCTTGGGAAGGGCTGGAGTACAGGGGATTGGGTCTGGGTGGAGGAGGTTGGAGGGGGGAGGCAAGACACAGGGACAATGGCTGCCATCAGTGCTGAGGCCAGAGATTGCAGGGTTCGCTGAAGGACAGCCTGACCAGAATGAATGCCCTCCAGGAATGCATTACGTGTTGCAACTCCCTTTCTACACCCTGGATGGCATTCACAATGGTAGATGCCCACCCTCCGGGGTGAGCGGGCACGGGCGAAGGCTGAGGGGCTGCTGGGAGGGCGGTGCTGGTAGGGGAGGTGGCGGCTGTACCTGTAGAAGTGGGGCGCACAGATGGTGCCGCCACCACAAGGGAGCTCCCATCGGTGGACGAGTCCGTGTCACTGCTTGGTGATCTGGTGGCCGACGTGAAGCTCCCCTCGCCCTCCTTCCCACTGGTGCATTCTGAGGCTGTGGTGTGGCCCCCCATGGCCATGTGGGATGCAGCTCCCTCGTGCCCCGGTGCCACTGTACCTCCGCCTGATGATGCTGATGCACAAAAGAACAGGGAGAGCACAAAAAGGTGGGGGGGGAGACAGGAGTAAGACAGGTTGAGTGCATGGCATACCGCTACAGTTGGCGGACAATACAGACAGAGCAGCCCCCTGCACTACATCGTGCTCCTGGCCTCTGCAGATGCAATTTCTGGGATCTGGCCTACATGGCTATGGTGGACATCTGCACACATGGATGCCACAGGGGCATTTATACCTGGACCTGGCACTCTACTGCGGTGGGGTAGAGTGCCACATGGCCTGCATTACGGAGGGGCCTAGCCTACGGAACTCGTCCTAGCCTAGGTACACCCACAGGCCTCCTCCCCCACCCAGACCCCTCCACTGCGCGCAAAGTCCGCAGAATGAGAGAGTACTCACCCCCTTGTGTCTGCTGTGATGCTCTCAAGCCCCCATCCAACTCAGAGTAGGCCACCGCCAGGATCCGGAACATCATGGGGGTCATGGGCCGACGGGCACCCCTCCCACGTTGGGAGGCCATCCCCAGCTGAGCCTCCGCCGTCTTCTTGCTCCAGCGGCGAATGTCCTCCCATCTTTTCCGGCAGTGGGTGCCCTGTCTCTGGTGGACCCCCAGGGTCCGGACTTCCTTGGCGATGGCACGCCAAATGTCCTTCTTCTGGTGGGCGCTGACCTACATGACATGCACAAGGGAAGATGCGAAGTCATTACCAACTGCACCGTCGATATGAGTGGCCCCCCTCCCTACCCTAGCCATGTGGCACATTCATTCACATGTATTAATGTTCCCTGAACTCTGCCCCCTTCCCTCTTACAACCAGCCCTCTCCACCCAGGCCTAGCCCATACAACGTGCTAACTGTGTACTAACCTGTTGGTCTGGAGGACCGTAGAGTAGTGTGTACTGGGGGAGGACCCCTTCTACCAGTTTCTCTAACTCCTGAGCAGCGAAGGCAGGGGCCCTTTCCCCAGACGCTGCAGCCATCGTCGCTTCCAGACCGAGGTCACAGCAGCACTTGCAGTGTAGGTCCTCTCCTGTTGAAGATCAGGTATCTAGTGATTGAACAGATAGAAAATGGCGGTGACGTCCGCAGCGGTGACATCCGCGGCAGTGCGTATCATCACCGCCGGCGCACTTGTTCATTGGCTCCTGGGACCCATAGGGTCCAATGTTAACCAATGAAGCATTGCACCGCGGTCTACGACCGCCTACCGCAACGGTGTGCAACGGCAACGCAGTTACCCCACAACCCCATTGTCCCAGTTTAGAGGTTAGGCAGCCGCCATTTCAGGGGCCTACATGGCTTCTTTTACTACTGCGTCACACTTAGCTAGGCCTACACTCAACACACATACAGGAAGGGTTTTGTGTTTGGTGTCGTCTGCTGTGTAACTGTGGGTAGATACCTGGAATAAAATTGACTCGATTGTCGCTGTTGTCCTTCCTAGGCACCGTCAGCTGGGACATGTGAGGAGATGGCGGAATCCTCCGGTGTACCGACCGCTGGTGGACCTGTTGACAATGGAGGAGCGACATTTAATCGTCACCTACAGGTTTGACCGTGCCACTATCCAGGAACTGTGTACCCAGTTGGAGCCAGACCTGATATCACCAATCCGCCATCCCACTGGAATCCCCCCTGACGTGCAGGTGCTGTCAGTGCTCCATTTCCTTGCAAGTGGGTCATTTCAGACAACAGTGGCCATGGCATCAGGGATGTCCCAGCCTTTGTTTTCAAACGTGCTGTCCAGAGTGTTGTCTGCCCTGTTGAAACACGTAAGGAGATACATCATTTTCCCTGAGGTGGAAGATTTGGCTACAGTGAAAGGTGACTTCTATGCCCTTGGACATATCCCCAACATCATATGTGCTATTGATGGGACACATGTAGCTCTGCCCCCCCCCCCACAGGAGTGGACAGGTGTACAGGAACAGGAAGAGTTATCATTCTATGAATATACAGATGGTATGTTTGGCCGACCAGTACATCTCCTAGGTAAATGCTATGTTCCCTGGCTCTGTGCATGACGCCGACATCCTGCGGAATAGCAGCATCCCTGATATGATGGGTCAACTCCAGAGGCACCATGTGTGGCTATTAGGGGACTCTGGTTACCCCAACCTGTCCTGGCTATTGACCCCAGTGAGGAATCCCAGGACCAGGGCATAGGAACGCTACAATGAGGCCCATGGGCGGACTAGGAGGGTGATCGAACGCACCTTCGGCCTCCTCAAGGCCAGGTTCAGGTGTCTGCATATGACAGGTGGTTCCCTATTCTACTCACTGAAGAAGGTGTGCCAGATCATCATCGCCTGCTCGATGCTTCACAATCTTGCTTTGCGACGCCAGGTGCCTTTTCTGCAGGAGGATGGTCCAGATGACGGTGTTGTGCCAGCTGTGGCGCCTGTGAACAGTGATGAGGAGGAAGCTGAGGAAGAAGACAACGACAACAGGGAGTCAGTCATACAGCAATATTTCCAGTGACACACAGGTGAGAACATTTTCATTATTACCATTACATTCACTGTCACATGTCTTCATCTATCGTGTGTGTAATTTCATAGGATTATTTGGTAACTGAGTTGTTTCTTTCCATTACGGTTTCACAGGTGTGGTTACCAACGTGTCATATGCATGCATCCTTCAAGGACTTGTGATGTGTAACATTGGTATATTGCCTTTGCAACTTGAATCGCTTTTTGCCACTGTCATTGATAATACAAAATGACAAAATCACAGATTGTTTTGTGGTTCAAGGGTGTTTATTTAAGTGCTCAAAAAAGGAGGGGGGTTGTAAAATGGTGATGGGGGATGGTGGAGGAATGTCGATGGCAGAGTCCAGTCTATTGGTCACACAGGTGCACTGCCCATATGGGCATAGGAAGTGGAGGTGGGGCAGTTTAAGTATGGACAGGGTAACAAAGTGGGACAGTGGGAGGACAATCAGGGTGGTCTCATTTCCTGGTGGGGGTCTTCCATCTTGCTCTGTCCTGTTCCTGGTTCTCAGGGACCGCTTGCGTGGTGGTTGTCCGTCTGCAGGGGGTGGGGTGCTGGTGTGGTGCTCCTGTGGCGGGGTGTCCTTTTACACTAGTGCCGGCAGAGGTGGTGGGCAGTTCATCGTCCATGCTAGTGTCAGGGGCCCCTTGGAGTGCCACGGTGTCCCTCAAGGTCTGCTGTATGTCCTTCAGCACCCCTACGATGGTGCCCAAGGCGGAGCTGATGGTCCTGAGCTCCTCCCTGAACCCCAAATACTGGTCCTCCTGCAGGCGCTGGGTCACCTGAAACTTGACCAGGACCGTCGCCATCGTCTCCTGGGAGTGGTGGTATGCTACCATGATGGAGGAGAGGGCCTCGTGGAGAGTGGGTTCCCTTGGCCTGTCCGCCCCCTGTCGCACAGCAGCCCTCCCAGTTCCCCTGTATTTCTGTGCCTCCGTCCCCTCGACCGTGTGCCCACTACCACTGCCCCCAGGTCCCTGTTGTTGTTGGGGTGGTGGGTTATCCTGGGTTCCCTGTAGTGGTGGACACACAGCTGATTGACCTGTCCTGGGTAGGGAGGTTTGGGCACGCTGGGTGGGTGCTGTGCTGGTGTTACCAGAGGGTGGAAGGTCAGTGTTGGGCTGTGCCTGTGCAAGGGGAACCAACTGTCCCGAGGCCCACGATGGTCCGGGCTGGTCATCAGGATCCAGTAGGGCAGAGCTGCTATCGTCACTGTGGGCCTCTTCTGTGGGTGGAGTGGAGATGTCTGGACCCTCCGTTGTGGTGACGGTCGTTCGTGATCCTGCAGGGGCATAAGAGCCTGATTATTGCATGTGTGTGTGTGATGGTGTGCATTGGGTGGTGTGCGTGTACCCCAGTGCAAGCATTCCTGGGTGGGGGCTTGTGTGATGATGGTTGGGGTTTTGTTCTGGCTATGTGCAGTGAGAATGCTTTAGTACTGGGTGTCCATGCTTAGTTGTGTCATGCAGGGCTTGGTGTTGGGATCAGTGGTTTGTGTTATCAGTACATTAGTGAGGAGTTTGGGTGATAGGGGAGGGTGTGAGGGTGGGGGTGTGTGTTAGCATGCAGGTAGGGTGGGGGATATGATAGTTAAGATTTGACTTACCAGTGTCCATTCCTCCACCGACTCCTCCGAGGCCCTCTGGATGCATGATGGTCAAGACTTGCTCCTCCCATGTTGTTAGTTGTGGGGAAGGAGGTGGGGGTCCGCAGCCAGTCCGCTGAACCGCGATGTTGTGCCTGGAGACCGTTGAACGCATCTTCCCCCGTAGGTCGTTCCACCTCTTCCTGATGTCCTCCCGATTTCTTGGATGCTGTCCCACAGCGTTGACCCTGTCCACTATTCTGCGCCATAGCTCCATCTTCCTGGCTATGGATGTGTGCTGCACCTGTGAGCCAAATATCTGTGGCTCTACCCGGACGATTTCCTCCACCATGACCCCGAGCTCCTCCTCGGAAAAGCGGGGGTGTCTTTGGCGTGACATGGTCTGTGTGATGTGTGGGGCGGTGTGCATGTTGATGTGTGTGGTGACGTGTAGTGGTGTGTGGTGTTTTGTGCGTGGATGTTGAATGGGTGATGGTGTTGTGTGCCTCTGTGTGGTGGGGTTGTCTATGCTGTGCAGTCTCTCTGGCCTTCGTCTGTAATTTTTGGTCGTAGGGGTTATTGGGTGATGTGGGTGTGTGTTTTATATTGTGTTGGGTGTGTGGGAGTGGTGTTTGTATGTGTATCAGGTGTGTGTATTTGTAATTGTCCAATGTGGCGGTGTTTTGGAGATGTGTGTGTATTTTGAGCACAGCGGTGTGTACCACCAATGGAATACCGCGGTTGAAAGACCGCCGCGTGGATTCATGGGTCGTAATAGCATGGGCGTGTTTCTGTTGGCTTGGAGGTGGAGGTTTTGTTTTCACCAGTTTAACACTGACCTTTGGTGTGGCGGAGTTGTGTGGGTGTCTGAATTTCGGCGGTTTCCGAGATGTGGGTCATAATAGCTGTGGTGGAATTCCGCGGCAGTGTATTGGCGGTCTTCTGCGCGGCGGTAAGCGTCTTTTACCGCCAATGTTGTAATGACCCCCTATGTTTCTGAAAGTTGGAATACTTTTTAAGAATCTAAAACTATCTCTAGAACTTAATTCAAACCTTTACAAAACTTTTAAACTCTAAAAGAAATGCTAACAGGAACTAACACAAGGCCCTAGCAGGACTTTTAAAATTTTTGAAAAATAGCTCAGATTTCAAAAATCAGTTTCTAATGACAATTTTTGGAATTTAGTCGTGTGATCAGGTATTGGCTGAGTAGTCCAGCAAATGAAAAGTCTTGTACCCCACCGCTGATCCACCAATGTAGGAAGTTGGTTCTGTATGTACTATTTCCAAGTAAGGAATAGTATGCACAGAGTCCAAGGGTTCCCCTTAGAGGTAGGATAGTGTCAAAAACAGATAATTCTAATGCTCTATTTTGTGGTAGTGTGGTCGAGCAGTAGGCTTATCAAAGGAGTAGTGTTAAGCATTTGTTGTACACACACAGGCAATAAATGAGGAACACGCACTCAAATACAATTCCAGGCCAATAGGTTTTTGTATAGAAAAAATATATTTTCTTAGTTTATTTTAAGAACCACAGGTTCAAGATTTACATGTAATACTTCAAATGAAAGGTATTGCAGGTAGGTACTTTAGGAACATTGAATTAGCAAAATAGCATATACAGTTTTCACATAAATCACATATAGCTATTTTAAAACTAGACACTGTGCAATTTTCAACAGTTCCTGGGGGGAGTAAGAGTTTGTTAGTTTTTGCAGGTAAGTAAACCACCTACGGGGTTCAAGTTTGGGTCCAAGGTAGCCCACCGTTGGGGGTTCAGAGCAACCCCAAAGTTACCACACCAGCAGCTCAGGGCCGGTCAGGTGCAGAGGTCAAATTGGTGCCCAAAACGCATAGGCTTCAATGGAGAAGGGGGTGCCCCGGTTCCAGTCTGCCAGCAGGTAAGTACCCACGTCTTCGGAGGGCAGACCAGGGGGGTTTTGTAGGGCACCAGGGGGGACACAAGTCCACACAGAAAGTACACCCTCAGCGGCACGGGGCGGCCGGGTGCAGTGTGCAAACAAGTGTCAGGTTTTCAATAGAAAGCAATGGGAGACCAAGGGGTCTCTTCAGCGATGCAGGCAGGCAAGGGGGGGGATCCTCGGGGTAGCCACCACCTGGGCACGGGAGAGGGCCACCTGGGGGTCACTCCTGCACTGGAGGTCGGATCCTTCAGGTCCTGAGGGCTGCGGGTGCAGTGTCCCTACCAGGTGTCGGGTTCTTAGAAGCAGGCAGTCACGGTCAGGGGGAGCCTCGGGATTCCCTCTGCAGGCATCGCTGTGGGGGCTCAGGGGGGTCAACTCTGGCTACTCACGGTCTCGCAGTCGCTGGGGAGTCCTCCCTGAAGTGATTGTTCTCCACAAGTCGAGCCGGGGGCGTCGGGTGCAGAGTGCCAAGTCTCACGCTTCCGGCGGGAAACGCGTGTTGTTTCAAAGTTGCTTCTTTGTTGCAAAGTTGCAGTCTTTGGTGAACAGAGCCGCTGTCCTCAGGAGTTCTTGGTCCTTCTAGATGCAGGGCAGTCCTCTGAGGCTTCAGAGGTCACTGGTCCCTGTGGAAAGCGTAGCTGGAGCAGTGTCTTTAGAAGGGGGGAGACAGGCCGGTAGAGCTGGGGCCAAAGCAGTTGTTGTCTCCGTCTTCTCTGCAGGGTTTTTCAGCTTAGCAGTCCTCTTCTTCTTAGGTTGCAGGAATCTGAGTTCCTAGGTTCTGGGGAGCCCCTAAATCCTAAATTTAGGGGTGTGTTAAGGTCTGGGGGGTTAGTAGCCAATGGCTACTAGCCCTGAGGGTGGTTACACTCTTGTTGTGCCTCCTCCCGAGGGGAGGGGGGCACATTCCTATCCCTATTGGGGGAATACTCCATCTGCAAGATGGAGGATTTCTAAAAGTCAGAGTCACCTCAGCTGAGGATGCTTTAGGGGCTGTCCTGACTGGCCAGTGACTCCTCCTTGTTTTTCACCATTATCTCCTCCGGCCTTGCCGCCAAAAGTGGGGCTGTGGCCGGAGGGGGCGGGCAACTCCACTAGCTGGAATGCCCTGGGGTGCTGTAACAAAGGGGGTGGGCCTTTGAGGCTCACCGCCAGGTGTTACAGTTCCTGCAGGGGGAGGTGATAAGCATCTCCACCCAGTACAGGCTTTGTTACTAGCCACAGAGTGACAAAGGCACTTTCCCCATGTGGCTAGCAACATGTCTGGTGTGTGGCAGGCTGCTAAAACTAGTCAGCCTACACGGATAGTCGGTTAAGGTTTCAGGGGGCACCTCTAAGGTGCCCTCTGGGGTGTATGTTACAATAAAATGTACACTGGCATCAGTGTGCATTTATTGTGCTGAGAAGTTTGATACCAAACTTCACAGTTTTCAGTGTAGCCATTATGGTGCTGTGGAGTTCGTGCATGACAGACTCCCAGACCATATACTCTTATGGCTACCCTGCACTTACAATGTCTAAGGTTTTGCTTAGACACTGTAGGGGCATAGTGCTCATGCACTAATGCCCTCACCTATGGTATAGTGCACCCTGCCTTAGGGCTGTAAGGCCTGCTATAGGGGTGACTTATCTATACCTGTAGGCAGTGTGAGGTTGGCATGGCACCCTGAGGGGAGTGCCATGTCGACTTAGTCTTTTTATCCCCACTAGCACACACAAGCTGACAAGCAGTGTGTCTGTGCTGAGTGAGGGGTCCCCAGGGTGGCATAAGATATGCTGCAGCCCTTAGAGACCTTCCCTGGCATCAGGGTCCTTGGTACCAGGGGTACCAGTTACAAGGGACTTACCTGGATGCCAGGGTGTGCCAATTGTGGAAACAAAAGTACAGGTTAGGGAAAGAACACTGGTGCTGGGGCCTGGTTAGCAGGCCTTAGCACACTTTCAAATCAAAACTTAACATCAGCAAAGGCAAAAAAGTCAGGGGGTAACCATGCTAAGGAGGCATGTCCTTACAGGGCTCCTCCCACTGGGGGATGCCAAGCAGGAACACTGTGAGCCACCTCCATGAGTAATCAGCTTTCCAGGTAAGTCCTCGATCTCCTCTGAAAAAGCCCACTACACAGATGTTACTGCATTGACATCCACCTTCTGCATCCTCCAGCCTATATTCAAGAATTTGGACCATCTTTGTGACATTCAAAACATTATTTTGTAGGTTATCTGCAGAAGGACAGGTCTCTGTTTGGGCATCTTCTATGTGTTTCACCCAGCTGCATAACGAAACATGAGAGGTCCTCCTGCAAAGAACATGAGATGTCAGATTTTTAAAAGCAATATACTGTTACATCTGCTGGACTCTTCTGGGTCCGGGGTTATATAGGGCTTGTAGGTTCATCAAGAACCTTAGGCACCCAGAGCCAATAAATGAGCTGCATCTTGCAAAGGGCTTTCATTCCATACCGGGTATACAGCAATTAATTTGCAGGAATATAAAGAGGGAAACATAGGTATCAAGAAAACCTTTGTATTTCCAAAATGGGCACAAGATAAGGTGTTGAGAAGCAGTGGTTATTTGCACATTTCTGAATTCCTGGGTGCCCATACTAGCATTTGAATTACGGGGCACTTCTCAATTAGATGTCTTTTTTTCACACTGTTTTACATTTGGAAGGAAAAAATTAAGAGAAAGATGAGGGGCAATAACACTTGTTTTGCTATTCTGTGTTCCCTCAAGTCTCCCAATAAAAATGGTACCTCACTTGTGTGGGTGGGCCTAATGCTCCAGACAGGAAATGCAACATGGACACATCACATTTTTACATTGAAATCTGACCTGTGTTTTGCAAAGTGCCTAGTGGTAGATTTTGGCCTCTAGTTTAGCTTGCACCTAGGGAAACCTTCCAAACCTGTGCATTTTTTTAAACTAGACACCTAGGGGAATTCAAGATGGGGTGAGTGGTGGGACTCTCACCAGGTTTTGTTACCCAGAATCCTTTGCAAACCTCATAAATTTTGCTAACAAAACACTTTCTCCTCAAATTTTGGCAACAGAACGTACTGGAATCTGAGAGGAGCCACAAATTTCCTTCAACCCAGCATTCCCCCAAGTCTCAGGATAAAAATGCTACCTCACTTGTGAGGGTAGGCCTAGTGCCCGGGGCAGGAAATGCCCCAAAACACAACGTGGACACATCACATTTTCCCAAAGAAAAGAGAGGTGTTTTTTGTAAAGTGCAGAGCTGTACATTTTGGCCTCTAGCTCAGCCAGCACCTAGGGAAACCTATCAAACCTGTGTATTTTTTAAAGCTAGACCCCTAGGGAAATCCAAGATGGGGTGACTTGTGGGGCTCTCACCAGGCTTTGTTACCCAGAATATTTTGCAAACCTTAAAATTTGGCAAACAAATACTTTCTCCTCACATTTTGGTGACAGAAAGTTCTGGAATCTGAGCGGAGCCACACATTTCCTTCCACTCAGCCTTCCCCTAAGTATCCTGATAAAAATGATACCTCACTTGTGTGGGTAGCCCTAGTGCCCGGGCCATGAAAAGCCCCAAAACACAATGTGGACAGATCACATTTTCCCAAAGAAAAAAGGAGTTTTTTGCAAAGTGCCTACCTGTGGATTTTGGCCTCTAGCGCAGCTGGAACCTAGGGAAACTTACCAAAACTGTGCATTTTTGAAAACTGGACACCTAGGGAAATCCAAGATGGGGCGACTTGTGGGGCTGTCACCAGGTTGTGTTACCCATAATCCTTTGCAAATCCCAAAATGTGGCTAAAAAACAATTTCTCCTCACATTTTGGTGACAGAAAGTTCTGGAATCTGAGAGGAGCCTCAAATTCCCTTCCGCCGAGCATTCCCCCAAGTCTCCCGATAAAAATTATACCTCACTTGTGTGGGTGGGAATAGTGGACGCAACAGGAAATGCCCCAAAACAGCACATGGACACATCACATTTTCCCAAAGAAAAAAGAGCTGTTTTTTGCAAAGTGCCTGCCTGTGGATTTTGGCCTCTAGCTCAGCAGCACCTGGGGAAACCTACCAAACCTGTGCATTTTTTCAAAACAGGCACCTAGGGAAGTCCAAGATGGGGTGACTTGTGGAGCTCTCACCAGGTTCTATTACCCAGAATCCTTTGCAAACCTCAAAATGTGGCCAAAAAAACCCTTTCTCATCACATTTTGGTGACAAAAAGTTCTGGAATCTGAGAGAAGCCACAAATTTCTTTCCACCCAGCATTCCCCCAAGTCTCCCGATAAAAATGATACCCCACTTGTGTTACTAGGCCTAGTGCACGCGACAGGAAATGCCCCAAAACACAACATCGACACATCACATTTTCCCAAAGAAAACAGAGGTGTTTTTTTACAAAGTGCCTACCTGTGGATTTTGGCCTCTAGCTGAGCCGGCACCTATGGAGACCTACCAAACCTGTGCACTTTTTAAAACTAGGCACCTAGGGGAATCCAAGATGGGGTGACTTGTGGGGCTCTCACCAGGTTGTGTTACCCAGAATCCTTTGTAAACATCAAAATGTGGCTAAAACAACACTTTCTCCTCAGATTTTGGTGACATAAAGTTCTGGAATCTGAGAGGAGCCACAAATTTCCTTTCACCCAGCAATCCCCCAAGGCTCCCGATACCAATTATGCTCCACTTGTGTGGGTAGCCCTAGTGCCAGTGACAGGAAATGCCCCAAAACACAAAGTGGACACATTACATTTTCCAGAAGAAAACAGAGGTGTTTTTTGCAAAGTGCCTACCTGTGGATTTTGGCCTCTACCTCAGTCAGCACCTAGGAAAACCTACCAAACTTGTGCATTTTTTAAAACAAGACACCTAGAGGAGTCCAAGATGGGGTGACTTGTGGGGCTCTCACCAGGTTCTTTTACCCAGAATCGTTTGCCAACCTCAAACATTGGCTAAAAAAACACTTTCTCCTCACATTTCTGTGACAGAAAGTTCTAGAATCTGAGAGGAGCCAATAATTTCCTTGCACCCAACGTTCCCCAAGTCTCCCGATAAAAATCATACCACACTTGTGTGGTTAGGAATAGTGGCCATGACAGGAAATGCCCCAAAACACAACGTGGACACATCACATTTTTCCAAAGAAAACAGAGGTATTTTTTGCAGAGTGCCTGCTTGTGGATTTTGGCCTCTAGCTCAGCCAGCACATAGGGAAATCTACCAAACCTGTGCATTTTTCAAATCTAGACACCTAAGGGAATCCAAGATGGGGTGACTTGTGGGACTCTTTCCAGGTTCTGTTACCCAGAATTGTTTGCAAACCTCAAAATGTTGCCAAAAAACACTTTCTCCTCACATCTTGGTGACAGAATGTTCTGGAATCTGAGAGGAGCCACAAATTACTTTCCACCCAGCATTCCCCAAGTCTCCCGATAAAAATTATATCCCACTTGTGTGGGTAGGCCTAGTGCCCACGACAGGAAGTGCCCCAAAACTCAACATGGACACATCACATTTTCCCAAAGAAAGCAGAGGTGTTTTTTACAAAGTGCCTACCTGTGGATTTTGGCCTCTAGCTCAGCCGGCACCTAGGGAGACCTACCAAACCTGTGCACTTTTTAAAACTAGGAACTTAGGGGAATCCAAGATGGGGTGACTTGTGGGGCTCTCACCAGGTTGTGTTACCCAGAATCCTTTGTAAACATCAAAATGTGGCTAAAACAACACTTTCTCCTCAGATTTTGGTGACATAAAGTTCTGGAATCTGAGAGGAGCCACAAATTTCCTTTCACCCAGCATTCCCCCAAGGCTCCCGATACCAATTATGCTCCACTTGTGTGGGTAGCCCTAGTGCCGGTGACAGTAAATGCCCCAAAACACAAAGTGGACACATTACATTTTCCAGAAGAAAACAGAGGTGTTTTTTGCAAAATGCCTACCTGTGGATTTTGGCCTCTACCTCAGTCAGCACCTAGGAAAACCTACCAAATCAGTGCATTTTTTAAAACAAGACACCTAGAGGAATCCAAGATGGGGTGACTTCTGGGGCTCTCACCAGGTTCTTTTACCCAGAATCGTTTGCCAACCTCAAACATTGGCTAAAAAAACACTTTCTCCTCACTTTTCAGTGACAGAAAGTTCTAGAATCTGAGAGGAGCCAATAATTTCCTTGCACCCAATGTTCCCCAAGTCTCCCAATAAAAATCATGCCACACTTGTGTGGTTAGGAATAGTGGCCATGACAGGAAATGCCCCAAAACACAACGTGGACACATCACATTTTTCCAAAGAAAACAGAGGTATTTTTTGCAAAGTGCCTGCTTGTGGATTTTGGCCTCTAGCTCAGCCAGCACATAGGGAAATCTACCAAACCTGTGCATTTTTCAAATCTAGACACCTAAGGGAATCCAAGATGGGGTGACTTGTGGGGCTCTTACCAGGTTCTGTTACCCAGAATTGTTTGCAAACCTCAAAATGTGGCCAAAAAACACTTTCTCCTCTCAACTTGGTGACAGAATGTTCTGGAATCTGAGAGGAGCCACAAATTACTTTCCACCCAGCATTCCCCAAGTCTCCCGATAAAAATCATACCCCACTTGTGTTAGTAGGCCTAGTGCCCACGACAGGAAGTGCCCCAAAACACAACATGGACACATCACATTTTCCCAAAGAAAGCAGAGGTGTTTTTTACAAAGTGCCTACCTGTGGATTTTGGCCTCTAGCTCAGCCGGCACCTAGGGAGACCTACCAAATCTGTGCACTTTTTAAAACTAGGAACTTAGGGGAATCCAAGATGGGGTGACTTGTGGGGCTCTCACCAGGTTGTGTTACCCAGAATCCTTTGTAAACATCAAAATGTGGCTAAAACAACACTTTCTCCTCAGATTTTGGTGACATAAAGTTCTGGAATCTGAGAGGAGCCACAAATTTCCTTTCACCCAGCATTCCCCCAAGGCTCCTGATACCAATTATGCTCCACTTGTGTGGGTAGCCCTAGTGCCGGTGACAGGAAATGCCCCAAAACACAAAGTGGACACATTACATTTTCCAGAAGAAAACAGAGGTGTTTTTTGCAAAGTGCCTACCTGTGGATTTTGGCCTCTACCTCAGTCAGCACCTAGGAAAACCTACCAAACCTGTGCATTTTTTAAAACAAGACACCTAGAGGAGTCCAAGATGGGGTGACTTGTGGGGCTCTCACCAGGTTCTTTTACCCAGAATCGTTTGCCAACCTCAAACATTGGCTAAAAAAACACTTTCTCCTCACATTTCAGTGACAGAAAGATCTAGAATCTGAGAGGAGCCAATAATTTCCTTGCACCCAACGTTCCTCAAGTCTCCCGATAAAAATCATACCACACTTGTGTGGTTATGAATAGTGGCCATGACAGGAAATGCCCCAAAACACAACGTGGACACATCACATTTTTCCAAAGAAAACAGAGGTATTTTTTGCAGAGTGCCTGCTTGTGGATTTTGGCCTCTAGCTCAGCCAGCACATAGGGAAATCTACCAAACCTGTGCATTTTTCAAATCTAGACACCTAAGGGAATCCAAGATGGGGTGACTTGTGGGGCTCTTACCAAGTTCTGTTACCCAGAATTGTTTGCAAACCTCAAAATGTGGCCAAAAAACACTTTCTCCTCACATCTTGGTGACAGAATGTTCTGGAATCTGAGAGGAGCCACAAATTACTTTCCACCCAGCATTCCCCAAGTCTCCCGATAAAACTTATACCCCACTTGTGTGGGTAGGCCTAGTGCCCACGACAGGAAGTGCCCCAAAACACAACATGGACACATCACATTTTCCCAAAGAAAGCAGAGGTGTTTTTTACAAAGTGCCTACCTGTGGATTTTGGCCTCTAGCTCAGCCGGCACCTAGGGAGACCTACCAAACCTGTGCACTTTTTAAAACTAGGCATTTAGGGGAATCCAAGGTGGGGTGATTTGTGGGGCTCTCACCAGGTTCTGTTACCCAGAATCCTTTGCAAACCTCAGAATTTGGATAAAAAAACCTTTTCCTTACATTTCGGTGACAGAAAGTTCTGAAATCTGAGAGGATCCACAAATTTCCTTCCACCCAGTGATACCCCACATCTCCCGATAAAAATTATACCCCACTTGTGTTAGTAGGCCTAGTGCCCATGACAGGAAGTGCCCCAAAACACAACATGGACACATCACATTTTCCCAAAGAAAGCAGATGTGTTTTTTACAAAGTGCCTACCTGTGGATTTTGGCCTCTAGCTCAGCCGGCACCTAGGGAGACCTACCAAACCTGTGCACTTTTTAAAACTAGGCACTTAGGGGAACCCAAGATGGGGTAACTTGTGGGTCTCTCACCAGGTTGTGTTACCCAAAATCCTTTGCAAACCTCAAATTGCAGCTAAAAAAACACTTTCTCCTCACATTTTGGTGATAGAAAGTTCTGGAATCTGAGAGGAGCCACAAATTTCCTTTCACCCAGCATTCCCCCAAGTCTCCTGATACCAATTATACTCCACTTGTGTGGGTAGCCCCAGTGCCCGCAACAGGAAATGCCCCAAAACTCAAAGTGGACACATCACATTTTCCCAAAGAAAACAGAGGTGTTCTTGCAAAGTGCCTACCTGTGGATTTTGGCCTCTACCTCAGCCAGCACCTAGGAAAACCTACCAAACCTGTGCATTTTTTAAAACTAGACACCTAGGGGAATCCAACATGGGGCTCCAACGTGGGGTTCTCACGAGGTTCTCTTACCTAGAATCCTTTGCCAACCTCAAAATTTGGCTAAAAAAACACTTTCTACTCACATTTCAGTGACAGAAAGTTCTGGAATCTGAGAGGAGCCACTAATTTCCTTGCACCCAACGTTCCCCAAGTCTCCCGATAAAAATGATACCTCACTTGTGTGGTTAGGAATAGTGGCCGTGACAGGAAATGCCCCAAAACACAACGTGGACACATCACATTTTTCCAAAGGAAACAGAGGTATTTTTTGCAAAGTGCTTGCCTGTAGATTTTGGCCCTCTAGCTCAGCCGGCACCTAGGGAAATCTACCAAACCTGTGCACTTTTCAAATGTAGACACCTAAGGGAATCCAACATGGGGTGACTTGTGGGGCTCTTACCAGGTTCTGTTAGCCAGAATTGTTTGCAAACCTCAAACTGTGGCTAAAAAACACTTTTTCCTCTCACATCGGTCACAGAAAGGTGTGGAATCTGAGAGCAGCTACAAATTTCCTTCCACCCAGCATTCCCCCAAGTCTCCCGATATAAATGATACCTTACTTGTGTGGGTAAGCCAGGTGCCCGCTACAGGAAATGCCCCAAAACAGAATGTGGACACATCACATTTTCCCAAAGAAAACAGAGGTGTTTTCTGCAAAGTTACTACCTATGTATTTTGGCCTCTAGTTCAGCTGGCACCTAGGGAAATGTTAGAAATGGGGTCTTTGGTTGTCAGTCAGGTTACCCCCTGTTCAAGCAAGGAACCTCACCATAGTCAGTGTAAAAGAGAATCACCCTCAGCTAACCCCTGCTTACCTCCTTGGTAGCTTGGCAGAGCAATAGGCTTAACTTCAGAGTGGTAGGTGTAAAGTATTTGTACCAACACAAACAGTAACTTAATGAAAACTCTGTAAAATGACACAGCACAGGTTTAGAAAAATAGAGAATATTTATCGAAACAAAACAAGACCAAAACAACAAAAATACACAATACACAAATCAAGTTATCAATTAAAAAGCAAAAAACACACAGCAAGACTGTTAGCGTGAAAATGTACCTTGGGTGCATCAAAAATAACCCCGCATGGGTGAGTGTGCATCAAAAAGGGCTTGCAATGCGTCATTTTCACTCACTCACAAGACCTTGCATCGTTTCTCCTTCTGCCGGGTCAGGCGTGTCTTTTCTTCTCTCTGCAGGAGAGCAATGCGTTGATCTGGTCAGCACTCTCAGGTCCAGGCAGACCTTGTGTTGTTTTTACATGCCCAGCGGTGTTTGCATCGGAAATCCTTCCCCATGATGATCCAAAAACTACGCAGTGTGGGTTGCGATCTCCCAGCCTCGGACAGCAATGCTACATGTCGTTTCTCCAGCTCTGTGTGTCGATTCCTTGGTCGCATTTCCGGCGAGCGTCGTTTTTCAGCCGCAGAGCCGGCGGCGTGTCATTTCTTCAGCCGCAGATCGGAGTTGTGACAATTTATTCCCCGCACAGCATTCTGTGTGTGGATTTCTTCCTCTTAGGCTGCCAACTTTCCTTTCAGGGTCCCAGGAACTGGATGGGCACCACAGGGCAGAGTAGGAGTCTCTCCAGAGACTCCAGGTGCTGGCAGAGAAAAGTCTTTGCTGTCCCCGAGACTTCAAACAACAGGAGGCAAGCTCTAAATCAAGCCCTTGGAAAGTTCTTCTCAAGATGGAAGGCACATAAAGGACAATCTTTATCCTCTTACTCTGGCAGAAGCCGCAACTGCAGGATAGCTCCACAAAGCACAGTCACAGGCAGGGCAGCTCTTCTTCCTCAGCTCTTCAGCTCTTCTCCAGGCAGAGGCTCCTCTTGTTTCCAGAAGTGTTCTAAAGTCTGTTGTTTTGGGTGCCCTTCTTAATTTCTCCTTTGAAGTAGGCCTACTTCAAAGCAAGGTCTCTTTTGAATGTGAAATCCTGCATTGCCCAGGCCAGGCCCCAGACACTCACCGCTGGGTTGGAGACTGCATTGTGTGAGAACAGGCACAGCCCTTTCAGGTGTAAGTGACCACTCCTCCCCTACCTCCTAGCACAGATGGCTCATCAGGGAATGCAGACTACACACCAGCTCCGTTGGTGTCACTGTCTAGTGTGAGGTGCAACCAGCCCAACTGTCAAACTGACTCTGAGAGGGAATCCATGAACATGCAGACTCACAGAAATGGTTTAAGGAAGAAAATGCTCACTTTCTAAAAGTGGCATTTTCAAACACACAATCTTAAAATCAACTTTGCTAAAAGATGTATTTTTAAATTGTGAGCTCAGAGAACCGAAACTCCACATGTCCATCCGCCCCCAAAGGGAATCTACGCTTTAATCAGTTTTAAAGGTAGCCCCCAGATTAACCTATGAGAGGGACAGGCCTTGCAACAGTGAAAAATGATTTTAGCAATATTTCACTGCCAGGACATATAAAACACATTTCTATATGTCCTACCTTCACCATACACTGCACCCTGCACTAGGGGCTACCTAGGGCCTACCTTAGAGGTGGATGACATGTAAGAAAAGGGAAGGTTTAGGCCTGGCAAGTGGGTGCACTTGACAAGTCGCATTTCCAGTTAAACCTGCACACACAGACACTGCAGTGGCAGGTCTGAGACATGGTTACAAAGCTACTTATGTGGGTGGCACAACCAGTGCCGCAGGCCCACTAATTGCATTTGATTTACAGGCCCTGGCACCTCCAGTGCACTTTACTAGGCACTTACTAGTAAATCAAATCTGCCAATCATGGATAAACCAATTACATACAATTTACAAAGAGAGCATATGCACTTTAGCACTGGTTAGCAGTGGTAAAGTGCTCAGAGTTCAAATGCCAACAGCAACAGGTCAGAAAAAATAGGAGGCAAAAATATTGTGAATGACCCTGCATAAGCAAAAAAGTCCAATAGGAAACCTACCAAACCTGTGCATTTTTTAAAACTAGACACCTAGGGGAATCCAAGATGGGATGACTTGTGGGGCACTCCCCAGGTTCTGTTACCCAGAATTCTTTGCAAACATCAAAATGTAGCTAAAAATATACTTTCGCTTCACATTTCGGTCACAGAAAGTTCTGAAATCTGTGAGGAGCCACAAATTTCCTTCCACCCAGCGTTCCCCCAAGTCTACTGATAAAAAAGATATCTCACTTGTGAGGGTAGGCCTAGTGCCTATGACAGGAAATGCCCCAAAACACAAAGTGAACACATCACATTTTCCCTTTTGCAAAGTGCCTACTTGTGGATTTTGGCCTCTAGCTCAGCCGGCACCTAGGGATAACTACCAAACCTGTGCATTTTTTTAAACTAGGCACTTAGGGGAATCCAAGATGGGGTGACTTGTGGGGCTCCCACCAGGTTGTGTTACCCAAATCTCAAAATGTGGCCAAAAAAGCATTTTCTCCTCACATTTTGGTGACAGAAAGTTCTGGAATCTGAGAGGAGCCCCAAATCTCTTTCCACCCAGCATTCCCCTAAGTCTCCCAATAAAAATGATACCCCACTTGTGTTAGTAGGCCTAGTGCCCACGGCAGGAAATGCCGGCACCGAGGGAGATCTAGCAAACCTGGGCACTTTTTTAAACTAGACACCTAGGGGAGTCCAAGATGTGGTGACTTGTGGGGCTCTCACCGGGTTGAGTTACCCAGAATCCTTTGCAAATCTCAAAATGTGGCTAAAAAACACTTTCTCCTCACATTGTGGTGACAAAAAGTGTTGGAATCTGAGAGGAGCCACAAGTTTCCTTCTACCCAGCATTCCCCCAAGTCTACCGATAATAATTATACCCCACTTGTGTGGGTAGGCCTAGTGCCCACGAAAGGAAATGCCCCAAAACTCAACGTGGACACATCACAATTTCCCAAAGAAAACAGAGGTGTTTTTTGCAAAGTGCCTACCTGTGGATTTTGGCCTCTAGCTCAGCCAGCACCTAGGGAGACCTACCAAGCTTGTGCATTTTTTAAAGCTAGCCATCTAGGGGAATCCAAGATGGGGTGACTTGTGGGGCTCTCACCAGGTTGTGTTACCCAGAATCCTTCGCAAACCTAAAAATGTGGCTAAAAAAACATTTTCTCCTCATATTTTGGTGACAAAACTTTCTTGAATCTGAGAGGAGCCACAAGTTTCCTTCCTCCCAGCATTCCCCCAAGACTTCCGATAAAAATTATACCCCACTTATGTTAGTAGGCCTACTGCCCGCGACAGGAAATGCCACAAAACACAACGTGGACACATTACATTTTCCCAAAGAAAACAGAGCTGTTTTTTGCATAGTCCCTACCTGTGGATTTTTGCCTCTACCTCAGCCAGCATCTAGGAAAATACACCAAAAATGTGCATTTTTGACAACTAGACCCCTAGGGGAATTCAGGATGTGGTGACTTGTGGGGCTCTCACCAGGTTGTGTTACCCAGAATCCTTTGCAAATCTCAAAATGTGACCAAAAAAGCATTTTCTCCTCACATTTTGGTGACAGAAAGTTGTGGAATCTGAGAGGAGCCCCAAATCTCTTTCCACCCAGCATTACCCTAAGTCTCCCAATACAAATTATACCCTACTTGTGTAAGTAGACCAAGTGCCCACGGCAGGAAATGCCCCAAATCACAAAGTGGACACATCACATTTTCCCAAAGAAAACAGAGGTGTTTTTTGCAAAGTGCCTACCTGTGGATTTTGGCCTCTAACTCAGCCGGCACCTAGGGAGATCTAACAAACCTGTGCACTTTTTAAAACTAGACACCTAGGGGAATCCATGATGGGGTGACTTGTGGGGCTCTCATCAGGTTGTGTTACCCAGAATCCTTTGCAAACCTCAAAATGTGATGAAAAAACACTTTCTCCTCACATTGTGGAGACAGAAAGTTCTGGAATCTGAGAGGAGCCACAAGTGTCCTTCCAACCAGCATTCCCCCAAGTCTACCGATACCAATTATACCCCACTTGTGTGGGTAGGCCTAATGCCCGCGACAGGAAATGGCCCACAACACATAGTGGACACATCACAATTTCCCAAAGAAAACAAAGGTGTTTTTTGCAAAGTGCCTACCTGTGGATTTTGGCCTCTAGCTCAGCCGGCACCTAGGGAGACCTACCAAACTTGTGCATTTTTTAAAGCTAGCCATCTAGGGGAATCCAAGATGGGGTGACTTGTGGGGCTCTCACAAGGGTGTGTTACCCAGAATCCTTCGCACACTTCAAAATGTGGCCAAAAAAACACTTTCTCCTCACATTTTGGTGACAAAAAGTTCTTTAATCTGAGAGTAGCCACAAGTTTCCTTCCACCCAGCATTCCCCCAAGTCTTCCGATAAAAATTATACCCCACTTATGTTAGTAGGCCTAGTGCCCGCGACAGGAAATGCCACAAAACACAACGTGGACACATCACATTTTTCCATAGAAAACAGAGGTGTTTTTTGCAAAGTGCCTACCTGTGGATTTTGGCCTCTAGGTCAGCCGGCACCTAGGGAGACCTACCAAACCTGTGCACTTTTTAAAACCAGACACCTAGGGGAATCCAAGATGTGGTGATTTATGGGGGTCTCACCAGGTTATGTTACCCAGAATCCTTTGCAAACCTCAAAATGTGGCTAAAAAAGCACTTTCTCCTCACATTGTGGTGATAGAAAGTTCTGGAATCTGAGAGGAGCCACAAATATCCTTCCACCCAGCATTCCCCCAAGTCTACCGATATCAATTATACCGCACTTGTGTGGG
Source organism: Pleurodeles waltl (assembly GCF_031143425.1). Lineage (NCBI taxonomy): Eukaryota > Metazoa > Chordata > Amphibia > Caudata > Salamandridae > Pleurodeles > Pleurodeles waltl. The sequence goes on along the minus strand of NC_090446.1, from coordinate 1,175,760,867 downwards.
TAGGCCTAGTGCCCGCGACAGGAAATGCCCCAAAACACAACGTGGACACATCACAATTTCCCAAAGAAAACAGAGGTGTTCTTGCAAAGTGCCTACCTGTGGATTTTGGCCTCTACCTCAGCCAGCACCTAGGAAAACCTACCAAACCTGTGCATTTTTTAAAACTAGACACCTAGAGGAATCCAACATAGGGTGACTTGTGGGGTTCTCACCAGGTTCTTTTACCCAGAATCCTTTGCCAACCTCAACATTAGGCTAAAAAAAACACTTTCTCCTCACATTTCAGTGACTGAAAGTTCTGGAATCTGAGAGGAGCCACTAATTTCCTTGCACCCAACGTTCCCCAAGTTTCCCGATAAAAATCATACCTCATTTGTGTGGTTAGGAATAGTGGCTGCGACAGGAAATGCCCCAAAACACAATGTGGACACATCACATTTTCCTAAAGAAAACAGGGGTGTTTTTTGCAAAGTGCCTGCCTGTAGATTTTGGCCCTCTAGCTCAGCCGGCACCTAGGGAAATCTACCAAGCCTGTGCATTTCTCAAATATAGACACCTAAGGGAATCCAAGATGGGGTGACTTGTGGGGCTCTTACCAGGTTCTGTTACCCAGAATCAATTGCAAACCTCAAAATTTGGCAAAAAAAAACACTTTTTCCTCTCATATCGGTGACAGAAAGGTCTGGAATCTGAGAGGAACCACAAATTACCTTCCACACAGCATTCCCCCAAGTCTCCTGATATAAATGATACCTTACTTGTGTTAGTAGGCCTAGTGCCCGCAACAGATAATGCCCCCAAACACAAAGAGGACACATCACATTTTCCCAAAGAAAACAGAGGTGTTTTTTGCAAAGTGCCTACCTGTGGTTTTTGACCTTTAGCTCAGCCGGCACGCAGGGAGAACTGCCAAACATGTGCATTTTTTAAAACTAGGCACCTAGGGGAATCCAAGATGGGGTGACTTGTGGGGCTCTCACCATGTTGTGTTACCCAGAATCCTTTGCAAATCTCAAAATGTGGCCAAAAAAGCACTTTCTCCTCACATTTTGGTGACAGCAAGTTCTGGAATCTGAGAGGAGCTCTAAATCTCTTTCCACCCAGCATTCCCCCAAGTCTTCCAATAAAAATTATACCCCACTTGTGTTAGTAGGCCTAGTGCCCACGACAGGAAATGCCCCAAAACACAAAGTGGACACATCACATTTTCACAAAGAAAACAGAGGTGGTTTTTGCAAAGTGCCTACCTGTGGATTTTGGCCTCTAGCTCAGCTGGCACCTAGGGAGACCTAGCAAACCTGTGCACTTTTGGAAACTAGACACCCAGGGGAATCCAAGATGGGGTGACTTGTGGGGCTCTCCCCAGGTTGTGTTACCCAGAGTCCTTTGCAAACCTCAAAATTTGACTAAAAAAATACTTTCTCCTCACATTATGGTGATAGAAAGTTCTGGAATCTGAGAGGAGCCCCAAATCTCTTTCCACCCACCATTCCCCAAGACTTCCAATAAAAATGATACCCACTTGTGTGGGTAGGCCTAGTGCCCGCAACAGGAAATGCCCCAAAACACAACGTGAACACATCACAATTTCCCAAAGAAAACAGAGGTGTTTTCTGCAAAGTGCCTACCTGTGGATTTTGGCCACTAGCTCAGCCGGCACCTAGGGAGACCTACCAAACTTGTGCATTTTTTAAAACTAGCCATCTAGGGGAATCCAAGATGGGGTGACTTGTGGGCCTCTCACCAGGTTGTGTTACCCAGAATCCTTTGCAAATCTCAAAAGGTGGCGAAAAACCACTTTCTCCTCACATTCTGGTGACAGAAAGTTCTGGAATCTGAGAGGAGCCCCAAATCTCTTTCAACTGAGCATTCCCCACAAGTCTTCCAATAAAAATTATACCCCACTTGTGTTAGTAGGCCTAGTACCCACGGCAGGAAATGCCCCAAATCACAAAGTGGACACATCACATTTTCCCAAAGAAAACAGAGGTGTTTTTTGCAAAGTGCCTACCTGTGGATTTTGGCCTCTAGCTCAGCCGGCACCTAGGGAGATCTAGCAAACCTGTGCACTTTTAAAAATTAGACACCTAGGGGAATCCAAGATGGGGTGACTTGTGGGGCTCTCATCAGGTTGTGTTTCCCAGAATCCTTTGCAAACCTCAAAATGTTACAAAAAAACACTTTCTCCTCACATTGTGGTGACAGAAAGTTCTGGAATCTGAGAGGAGCCACAAGTGTCCTTCCAACCAGCATTCCCCCAAGTCTACTGATACCAATTATACCCCACTTGTGTGGGTAGGCCAAGTGCCCGCGACAGGAAATGCCCCACAACACATAGTGGACACATCACAATTTCCCAAAGAAAACAAAGGGGTTTTTTGCAAAGTGCCTACCTGTGGATTTTGGCCTCTAGCTCAGCCGGCACCTAGGGAAACCTACCAAACTTGTGCATTTTTTAAAGCTAGCCATCTAGGGGAATGCAAGATGGGGTGACTTGTGGGGCTCTCACAAGGTTGTGTTACCCAGAATCCTTCGCAAACTTCAAAATGTGGCCAAAAAACACTTTCTCCTCACATTTTGGTGACAAAACGTTCTTTAATCTGAGAGTAGCCACAAGTTTCCTTCCACCCAGCATTACCCCAAGTCTTCCGATAAAAATGATACCCGACTTATGTTAGTAGGCCTAGTGCCCGTGTCAGGAAATGCCACAAAACACAACGTGGACACATCACATTTTTCCAAAGAAAACAGAGGTGTTTTTTGCAAAGTGCCTACATGAGGATTTTGGCCTCTAGCTCAGCCGGCACCTAGGGAGACCTACCAAACTTGTGCATTTTTTAAAGCTAGCCATCTAGGGGAATCCAAGATGGGGTGACTTGTGGGGCTCTCACAAGGCTGTGTTACCCAGAATCCTTTGCAAACTTCAAAATGTGGCCAAAAAAACACTTTCTCCTCACATTTTGGTGACAAAAAGTTCTTTAATCTGAGAGTAGCCACAAGTTTCCTTCCACCCAGCATTCCCCCACGTCTTCCGATAAAAATGATACCCCACTTATGTTAGTAGGCCTAGTGCCCGTGACAGGAAATGCCACAAAACACAACGTGGACACATTACATTTTTCCAAAGAAAACAGAGGTGTTTTTTGCAAAGTGCCTACCGGTGGATTTTGGCCTCTAGCTCAGCCGGCACCTAGGGAGACCTACCAAACTTGTGCATTTTTTAAAGCTAGCCATCTAGGGGAATCCAAGATGGGGTGACTTGTGGGGCTCTCACAAGGTTGTGTTACCCAGAATCCTTTGCAAATTTCAAAATGTGGCCAAAAAAACACTTTCTCCTCACATTTTGGTGACAAAAAGTTCTTTAATCTGAGAGTAGCCACAAGTTTCCTTCCACCCAGCATTCCCCCAAGTCTTCCGATAAAAAGGATACCCCACTTATGTTAGTAGGCCTAGTTCCCGTGACAGGAAATGCCACAAAACACAACGTGGACACATCACATTTTTCCAAAGAAAACAGAGGTGTTTTTTGCAAAGTGCCTACCGGTGGATTTTGGCCTCTAGCTCAGCCAGCACCTAGGGAGACCTACCAAACCTGTGCACTTTTTAAAACCAGATACCTAGGGGAATCCAAGATGGGGTGATTTGTGGGGGTCTCACAAGGTTATGTTACCCAGAATCCTTTGCAAACCTCAAAATGTGGCTAAAAAACACTTTCTCCTCACATTGTGGTGACAGAAAGTTCTGGAATCTGAGAGGAGCCACAAATTTCCTTCCACCCAGCATTCCCCCAAGTCTACCGATACCAATTATACCACACTTGTGTGGGTAGGCCTAGTGCCAGCGAAAGGAAATGCCCCAAAACACAATGTGGACACATCACAATTTCCCAAAGAAAACAGAGGTGTTTTTGCAAAGTGCTTACCTGTGGATTTTGGCCTCTACCTCAGCCAGCACCTAGGAAAACCTACCAAACCTGTGCATTTTTTAAAACTAGACACCTAGAGGAATCCAACATAGGGTGACTTGTGGGGCTCTCACCAGGTTCTTTTACCCAGAATCCTTTGCCAACCTCAACATTGGGCTAAAAAAAACACTTTCTCCTCACATTTCAGTGACTGAAAGTTCTGGAATCTGAGAGGAGCCACTAATTTCCTTGCACCCAACGTTCCCCAAGTTTCCCGATAAAAATCATACCTCACTTGTGTGGTTAGGAATAGTGGCTGCGACAGGAAATGCCCCAAAACACAACGTGGACACATTACATTTTCCTAAAGAAAACAGGGGTGTTTTTTGCAAAGTGCCTGCCTGTAGATTTTGGCCCTCTAGCTCAGCCGGCACCTAGGGAAATCTACCAAGCCTGTGCATTTTTCAAATATAGACACCTAAGGGAATGCAAGATGGGGTGACTTGTGGGGCTCTTCCCAGGTTCTGTTACCCAGAATCAATTGCAAACCTCAAAATGTGGCTAAAAAAACACTTTTTCCTCTCATATCGGTGACATAAAGGTCTGGAATCTGAGAGGAGCCACAAATTTCCTTCCACACAGCATTCCCCCAAGTCTCCTGATATAAATGATACCTTACTTGTGTTAGTAGGCCTAGTGCCCACAACAGGAAATGCCCCCAAACAGAAAGAGGACACATCACATTTTCCCAAAGAAAACAGAGGTGTTTTTTGCAAAGTGCCTACCTGTGGATTTTGACCTCTAGCTCAGCCGGCACGCAGGGAGAACTACCAAACATGTGCATTTTTTAAAACTAGGCACCTAGGGGAATCCAAGATGCGGTGACTTGTGGGGCTCTCACCAGGTTGTATTACCCAAAATCCTTTGCAAATCTCAAAATGTGGCCAAAAAAGCACTTTCTCCCCACATTTTGGTGACAGAAAGTTCTGGAATCTGAGAGGAGCCCCCAATTTCCTTCCACCCAGTGTTCCCCAAGTCTTGCGATAAAGATGATACCTCACTTGTGTGGGTAGGAATAGTGTCCGCGACAGGAAATGCTCCAAAACACAACATGGACACATCACATTTTCCCAAAGAAAACAGAGGTGTTTTTTGCAAAGTGCCTGCCTATGGATTTTGGCCTCTTGCTCAGCCGGCACCTACGGAAACATACCAAACCAGTGTGTTTTTTTAAATCTAGACACCTAAGGGAATCCAAGATGGGGAGACTTGTGGGGCTCTTACTAGGTTCTGTTACCCAGAATCCTTTGCAGACCTCAAAATGTGGCTATAAAACACTTTTTCCTCTCATATTGGTGACAGAAAGGTCATGTATCTGAGAGGAGCCACAAATTTCCTTCCACTCAGCATACCTCCAAGTCTCCCGATATAAATGATACCTTACTTGTGTGGGTAAGCCTAGTGCCCGCGACAGGAAATGCCACAAAACACAAAGTGGACACATCACATTTTCCCAAAGAAAACAGGTGTTTCTGCAAAGATCCTACCTGTGGATTTTGGCCTCTAGCTCAGCTGGCACATAGGGAAATGTCAGAAATGGGGTCTTTGGTTGTCAGTCAGGTTACCCCCTGTTCAAGCAAGGAACCTCACTGTAGTCAGAATAAAAGAGAATCACCCTCAGCTAACCCCTGCTTAACCCCTTGGTAGTTTGGCAGAGCAGTAGGCGTGACTTCAGAGTGCTAGGTGTAAAGTATTTGTACCAACACAAACAGTAACTTAATGAAAACTCTATAAAATGACACAACAAAGGTTTAAAAACATAGAGAATATTTATCTAAACAAAACAAGACCAAAACAACAAAAATCCACAATACACAAATCAAGTTATGAATTAAAAAGCAAAAAAATGTCTTTATGTAGTTTAATACACACACTAACACTGTTATGGTGAATATGTACCTTGGGTGCATCAAAAATAACCCTCAAAGGCGAATGTCTTAGAAAAAGAGCACGAGCAAGACCTTGCGTCGTTTCTCCTTCCGCCGGGTCGGGCGCATCGTTTCTTCTCTCCGCAGGAGAACGATGCGTCGATCCGGTCAGCACTCTCGGGTCCAGGCAGACCTTGTTTTGTTTTTACATGCCCAGCGGTGTTTGCATCGGAAATCCATCCCCACGATGATCCAAAAAACACGCAGCGTGGGTTGCGATCTCCCAGCCTCTGTCAGCGATGCTGCGCTTCGTTTATCCAGCTCCGTGCGTCGATTCCTTGGTCGCATTTCCGGCGAGCATTGATTTTCAGCCGCGGAGCGGGCAGTGTATCGTTTCTTCAGGCACAGATCGGAGTTGCGACGATTTATTCCCACCACAGCATTCTGTGCCTGTATTTATTCCTCTTAGACTGCTAGCTTCTCCTTTCAGGGTCCCAGGAACTGGATGGGCACCACAGGGCAGAGTAGGAGTCTCTCCAGAGACTCCTGGTGCTGACAGAGAGAAGTCTTTTCAGTCCCCAAGACTTCAAACAACAGGAGGCAAGCTCTAAATCAAGCCCTTGGAGAGTTTTTCTCAAGATGGAAGGCACACAAAGCCTAGTCTTTGCCCTCTTACTCTGGCAGAAGCAGCAACTGCAGGATAGCCCCACAAAGTGCCTACCGGTGGATTTTGGCCTCTAGCTCAGCCGGCACCTAGGGAGACCTACCAAACCTGTGCATTTTTCAAAACCAGGCACCTAGAGGAATCCAAGATGGGGTGACTTGTGGGGCTCTCACCAGGTTGTGTTACCCAGAATCCTTTGCAAACCTCAAAATGTGGCTAAAAAACACTTTCTCCTCACATTTTGGTGACAGAACGTTCTGGAATCTGAGAGGAGCCACAAATTTCCTTCCACCCAGCATTCCCCCAATAATCCAGATAAAAATATACCCCACTTGTTTAGGTAGGCCTAGTGCCCGTGACAGGAAATGCCCCAAAACACAACGTAGACACATCACATTTTCCCAAAGCAAACAGAGGTGTTTTTTGCAAAGTGCCTACCTGAGGATTTTGGCCTCTATGTCAGTCAGCACCTAGGAAAACCCACCAAACCTCTGCAGTTTTGAAAACTGGGCACCTAGGGGAATCCAAGATGGGGTGACTTCTAGGGCTCTCACCAACTAGATTCTGTTACCCAGAATTCTTTGCAAGCCTCAAAATGTGGCTAAAAAAACACTTTCTCCTCACATTTCGGTGAAAGAAAGTCCTGGAATCTAAGAGAAGCCACAAATTTCCTTCCACCGAGCGTTCTCCTAAGTCTCCCGCTAAAAATGATTCCTCACTTGTGTGGGTAAGCCTAGTGCCCACAACAGAAAATGCCCCAAACAAAATGTGGACACATCACATTTTCCCAAAGAAAACAGAGGTGTTTTTTGCAAAGTCGCTACCTGTGGATTTTGGCCTCTAGCTCAGTGGGCACCTGGGGAGACCTTCCAAACCTGCAACATATAAAACCCATTACTATGGCCCCCAATAGAACATTGGTGTCAAAAGCCGCTTACGGCCGTGCAGAAGACCGCCAACACACCGCCACAGCAGCGGAATTTCGCCACAGTCATTATGACCCACTGCTCGGAATCTGCCAAAATTGAGACACCCACACAAGTCCGCCACACCAAAAGGTCAGTGATAAACTGGCGAAAACAAAACCTCCACCGTCACGCCAACAGAAATACACCCACACTATCGTGACCCACTGTTAGACTTTTCATCCTTGGCGTGGTCTCCCTTAACTTTTTGCCTCTGTTCCCCAGGTTGTTGATGTGTGCTGGACTCTGATTTTACTGTTTTTGTTACTCTGGGCACTTTACCACTGCTAACCAGTGCTAAACTGCAAGTGCTCCTGTTTAAAATGTGTACGCAATTGGTTCTCCGTGATTGGCATATTTGTTTTACTGTTAAGACCCTAGTAAAATGCACTAGAGGTGCCCAGGGCCTGTAAATCAAATGTTACTAGTGGGCCTGCAGCACTGGTTGTGCCACCCACACAAGTAACCCTGTAATCATGTCTCAGACCTGCCGCTGCAGTGTCTGTAAGTGTATTTTTACACTGTAAATTCGACTTGGCAAGTGTACCCACTTGCCAGGCCTAAACCTTCCCTTTTCTTACATGTAAGGCACCCCTAAGGTAGGCCCTAGGTAGCCCCAAGAGCAGGGTGCAGTGTATGGATAATGTAGGACATATATGTTATGTTATGTTATAGAGGTTTATATAGCGCCCAACTGCCAACGGCCTCGTAGCGCTTATACAGCCATAGTGATGACATACTGCTTAAAAGAATTATTCAGAGGATTTAAGTTTTAAATAGCCAGGTCTTCAATTCTTTTCTGAACAACAACTCTTGAGAATTGACTCTCAACTTGAGAGGAAGGTTATTCCAAAGTAACGCGCCTTGATAGGCTGCCGATCTTCCTCCCCATCTGGCTTTCCTCATGATTGGAACTTTAGCCAGATTAGCTGAGGAGGATCTAAGAGGTCTAGCTGGAATATAAGCCTGAACAAGAGTTTTCAACATTTCAGGTCCCTTCTCAAATATAGATCTGTGAACATGGCACAGGGTCTTGAACTGAATCCTTTCTGCTACCGGGAGCCAATGTAAAGAAACAATTCCTGGCCGTATTGAGTGATGTTTAGGGATGTTTAGTAGCAGACGAGCCGCTGCGTTTTGTACTCTTTGCAGTCTCTGAATTACATATTTCGGGGAGCCAATGAACAGCGCATTTCCATAGTCAATCCGGGCCCCAATCAGTGCCTGGATAACCATTCTCCTCGCTGTGAACATATAGTAATGTGGTTTATATGTCCTGACAGTGAAATACTGCCAATTTCGTTTTTCACTGTTGCAAGGCCTGTCTCTCTCATAGGATAATATGGGGGCTACATTTAAATATGATTAAAGTGTAGATTCCCCTAGAGAGTAGATGGACATGTGGAGTTTGGGGTCCCTGAACTCACAATTAAAAAATACATATTTTAGTAAAGTTGATTTTAAGATTGTGCGTTTGAAAATGCCACTTTTAGAAAGTCAGCATTTTCTTGCTTAAACCATTCTGTGACTCTGCCTTGTTTGTGGATTCCCTGTATGGGTCAGTTTGACAGTTGGGTTGTTTTTCACCTCGCACTAGACAGTGACACAAAGGGGGCTGGGGTGTAACCTGCATTTCCTGATTAGCCATCTCTGCTAGGAGGGAGGGGTGGAGTGGTCACTCTCATCTGAAAGGACTGTGCCTGCCTCTGACAATGCCGGCTCCAACCCCCTGCTGTGTGTCTGATGCCTTGCCTGGGCAAGGCAGGATTTCACAAGTAGGTGTGAGTCCCCTTTGAAGAAAGGTGACTTCAAAGACTAAAATGGGTATAAGAACAGCACCCAAATCTACAGACTTTAGAAACATTTCTGGAACCAAGAGGAACCTCTGCCTGGAGAACAGCTGATAGCTGAGGAAGAAGTGCTGCCCTGCCTGTGACTGTGCTTTGTGGAGCTTTCCTGCAGTGCTGCTTCTGCCAGAGTAAAGACAAGAGAGGGCAAAGACTGGACTTTGTGTGCCTTCCATCTTGTGAAGAAATCTCCAAGGGCTTGAGTTAGAGCTTGCCTCCTGTTGTTTGAAGTCTCAGGGACAGCAAAGACTTCTCTCTGCCAGCACCTGGAGTCTCTGGAGAGACTCCTGCCCGACAAGTGGTGCCTTATCCAGTCCCTGGGCCCTTGAAAGGAAAGCTGGTGGAATCCAAGGAAATCGACTTCGCACGACTTCGGACCGACGCCGCTGCTGAATCCGGTAACGCCGCCTGCACCTGACGCCGTGACCTTCGCTGGAACGCGATGCTCTTCGCAGCCCCGATGCTGCAGCAGCCCTGCTGAAGTCCGCGACTCCGTGGAAGTCACCGCACCACGTCGTGACCGACGCCACTCGAAGTGCACGGATTCAACTTTTCGCACAGACGTCGCGATTCCCGACTTCGCGCATCGGCTTGTTTTCACTCTTCACCAAAGGTACTGTACTTGGGGGTCTACACGACTCCGTGTCCGGCGCCGCTGGTGTCGGCTTGTTGGGAACGACTCCGTCACGACGCCGTGTTAACATCTCATCAAAGCATTTGTGTTTCTAAGCGATATTTTTGAGTTTAATCTTTAAAAATTCATTACTTGACTTGTGTATGTCGGATTTTTGTCATTTTGGTCTTGTTTTGTTTAGATAAATATTTCCTATTTTTCTAAACCGGTGTTGTGTCATTTTGTAGTGTTTTCATTAAGTTACTGTGTGTGTTGGTACAAATACTTTACAGCTAGCGCTCTGAAGTTAAGCCTACTGCTCTGCCAAGCTACCAAGGGGGTAAGCAGGGGTTAGCTGAGGGTGATTCTCTTTTACCCTGACTAGAGTGAGGGTCCTTGCTTGAACAGGGGGTAACCTGACTGTCAACCAAAGACCCCATTTCTAACACCCAAGAATCCACGCAGCAGTCTTTCAACCACGGTATTCCATTGGTGGTACACACCGCCACGCTCAAAATACTCACACTCTTACAAAACACAGCCACATTGGACAAATCAAAATACACACACCTGATACACATACACACACCACACCCACACAATACAATAAAAACACACACCCACATCACCCACAAACCCCTACGACCAAAATACCGAAAGAAGGCCAGAGACAGACACTTCAGACTACTACCAAGCATTCACAGGCACACAATACCATCACCCACATAACTTCCACGCACCTCACACAACACACCACTAAATATCACCCACTTATCACTACACACACCACCCCACACATCACCCACACCACCCCATGGCACGGCAAAGACACCCCAGGTTCTCTGAGGAGAAGCTCAGGGTCATGGTGGAGGAAATCGTCCGGGTAGAGCCACAGCTATTTGGATCGCAGGTGCAGCACACCTCCATAGCTAAGAAGATGGAGCTATGGCGAAGAATCGTGGACAGGGTCATCTCAGTGGGACAGCACCCAAGAAATAGGGATGACATCAAGAAGAGGTGGAACGACCTACGGGGAAGGAGCGTTCCGTGGTCTCAAGACACCACCTTGCGGTTCAGCGGATTGGCGGTGGACCCCCGGCTCCTCTCCCACAACTAACAACATGGGAGGAGCAAGTCTTTGCAATTCTGTATCCTCAGGGCCTCGCAAGAGTAGATGGAGGAATGGACTGTGGTAAGGCAATGTGTTACTACTATATCCCCCATCCTACCTGCATGCCATCACATACCCCCTCGCCCTCACCCCATCACTCCAACTCCTCACAAATGTCCCAATATCACAAACCACACATCCCAACACCAATTCCTGCATGCAACAACAAAGCATGGACACCCATCACAAATGCATGTCCAATGCACATACCCCTACACTCCCCTAAACCACCATCACACATGGTCCCACACATGAATGTAAGCACGGGGGTACACATTCACCCACCCATGGCACACCATGGCACACACAGATGCAGTAAACATCCTTTTATACCCCTGTAGGAACAATACCCAACGTCACCAGACAGGAGGGTCTACACATGTCCACACAACCAACAGAAGAGGCCCACAGTGATGACAGCAGCTCTGTCCAACTGGATCTAGATGACCAGCACTGCCCATCTGGGACCTCGGGACAGTCGGTTCCCCTGACACAGTCACAGGCCACCACAGAGCTTCCCCCCTCCGGAAACACCAGCACAGCACCCACCCAGCGGGCCCATACCTCTGTCCCCAAGACACGTCAAGCAGCAGTGTGTCCACCACTACAGATAACCCAGGCTAACCCACCACCCCAACAACAACAGGGACCTGGGGGAAGTGGCAGTGGGCACCCGGTCCAGGGGACAGAGGCCCAGGAACACAAGGGAACTGGGAGGGCTGCTGTGCGACTGGGGGAGGACAGGCCCAGGGAACCCACTCTCCACAAGGCCCTCTCCAACATCTGGGAGCCTACCATCATTCCCAGGAGACGATGGCAATGGAACTGGCCAAGTTTCAATTCAATTCAATTCAAAGAAGCTTTATTGCGGCTACAAGAGCCAAAAAAGCGCGAGCAGTAATAAATACAAGTAAATGCACGTAATAAAATAAAATTGCAGGTAAATATGGTGATAAAAGGGAGTAAAACATAAATAAAAATTAAAATGGAATAAAAATGAGATAGAATAAAATGGAATAAAATTAGATGAAATGAAATGAAATGAAATGCACTGTGCAGGATGTTGGGACAGTCTTATTTGGAGTCTTTGTCCAGGAGAGTTTTCCCTCTAATAAGCCAACTAGCTCCGAGGAATTTGGCGATAGCGATCACTAGCGTTGGCCTGGTGTCTGATCTAAGGATTCGCAGAGCTAGCGCAGAGCAGCGTGCTCCCAGTAGTCTGCATGCCGGGGCCAGCCATTTCCTACGGGGGCAGTATACGCGGGGCATGCAAAAAGGAGGTGAGGGAGATTCTCGACGAGGGCTTTGCAAGCAGGGCATGCGGTGGATTCGTTGTGTGACCAGCTGCTGGTGAAAAGTCTTAATGGGAGTGTTCCAATGCGGAGCTGGAAGTACAGTTTCCTTTCCCTTGGGACCGTGATTAGGTCCCAAAAAGATTCGTACTTGCATGACTCTTTTAGGTTGGCAAAGTCACAAGATAATGTAGTGTGGAGTGAAGCCCGAGTGTCTTCGTTGTTGGCCATTTGCCAGTAAAGTTTCTTTAGTTCGCTTTTCGAGGGAAAGACTGACGCGGCTGGTGAGTTCCAGAGATCATCGAGCCCGATAGAGTGAAGTAAATCCTTGATGGATCGTAGCCAGGGGATTCTGTGCAGGTGGTCGGCTTTTAGGATGACCTGTAGAGCTTCGGTGAAGATGTCAAGTTCCGGAGTGGTCCAGAGACGCCGCCAGTACAGCAGAGGTCGCAGGCGGGCTTTGTGACCAATGCGTTTGATGCCGAGGTCCTTGAAAAGAGGGAACAGTCGGGTGCTTAGCGGAAGGGACACAAGGTTTCTTAAGAAGTTGTTTTCAGCGATGGTTAGGTCTTGGGTTTTGGTATAACCCCAAAGTTCAGCCCCGTACAGCGCTGAGGAAACTGCCTGGGCTTCGTATAACTGTAATGCTGGGCGAATTGGTTTTGTGTGTGAGAGGTGGAAATTTTTTAGTAGAGCCCCAGTTGTTTGTCTTAATTTAAGGGCTTGTTTTCCTATGTGTGGCTTCCAGGACATGTTGTCAGTGAGTGTTATGCCCAGGTAGCTGAAAATGCCCACCTTCTCGATTGAGGAGCCCTCTAAAGTAAATTTCCCTTTGAAGGATCTGTGGGGATTAAGGGTCATTAGTTTGGTTTTCGTTGCGTTGATTTCGAGTCCCTGGGATGAACAGAAATGCTCGAAGCACGCAAGGAGTTTCCTTAGACCACTAGGGGTCTTAGATATCAAAAGAGTGTCATCGGCAAAGAGTAAGACTGGGATTTTTTGTGTGCCAAGTGAAGGTGCGTCAGCCTGCAGTCTGAGGAGGGAGGGGACAATTTCGTTGATGTACAGGGAAAAGAGGGTCGGGGCAAGTACGCAACCTTGCCGCACACCCCTAGAGACGTGGATTCTATCGGTAAGTTGGCCCTTGTTGCCCCACCTGACTTGTGCGTAGTTGTCCTCGTGGAGTCGTATCAAAATGGCAAGGATGTGTTCCGGGATTCCCATCCGAGACAGAGTGACCCACAGTTTGTTGCGAGGTACTAGGTCAAAGGCAGATTTGAGGTCCACGAAAGCTACATAAAGGCTGCCTTTATCAATGAACACTGTTTTCCAATATAATAATAGGAATCTGAGGGCTTGATCAGTGGTGGAAATCTTCTTTCGGAAACCGGCTTGGAGGGGGCTAAGGATATCGTGGTCAATTATCCATTCTTCTATCTTCCCTAGGAGGCAGTGGCAGAAGACTTTTTGGACACAGTCAATTAGACTAATGGGTCTATAGCTACAGGGAAGAGATCTGTCGCCCTTTTTAAAGATTGGAATAACAATGGCCGCTTTCCAAGAGTCGGGAATTGGCGCCCCAGATGCTATTGCGTTAGCTAGAATGGTGAGATATCTTGACCAGGATGCTAGGTCTGTTGAGAATAGGTCTGCTGGGACGCAGTCTGAACCAGGGGCCCTGCTGCGTTTTAGAGTGCTTAGAGAATAAGTAATATCACTTTGGGAGAACAACAGGGGTGCTGCGGTGGTTGGTGCTAATGAGTGAAGTAGGAGGGGACCCGTACAAACAGAGGTGGGGCTATCATGATCAGGGGAGTACAGACTACTAAAGTGGGCTATCCAGTCTCTTGGGGCAATATTGGTTGTGATGTCCAAACCACTGGTTTCTGGGCCTCACGCTGCCAGGGACCAGAACAGACCATAATTTCTCTCGCGCACAGCGTCGCTGAGTGCTGTCCACCATTTGCTATCTTGATCACGCTTGGCTATGCATATTGCAGATTTATAGGACTTCCTAGCTACGCGGATGGCGATGGGGTCCTTGGATTTAATGGCTTGAACTAGGCGCTTGTTTAGGGACCGGCACGTTTTGTTGAACCAGCGGTGCCTGGCTTTGGGTCGTTTGTCGTCGTGGGCTGGGGAAGCTGAGAAGTGGTCCGCGATATCCCTAAAGCAGGAGGTGTGGATTGAGCTAATTTCCTGATGGGGTGTTGCAGAACCCGCCTCTAGGTCCCTTAGTGTGGATTTTAGGGTGTTGTTGGCAGCATTGATGAGTGCGGGCCGGGCCACAATATTGTCCCATTTTAGGTGTCTTTTGTTGTTGGCCAGGTTAATACCCTCGGGTGCTACTGCTGCGGGGTTAGACGTGGCTGGGAGGTTACCTAGGGCTAATGTGTGGACAGAGAGAGGGTTGTGATCACTTTCGGTCCTTTCGATGATTGTCATATCGATGATTAGAGGCCATAATCTTATATCGAATAGGCAATAATCGATTCTGCTGGTGTGGTTCGTTTTGTTGTATGTGTGACTACCGTTGGTGTCTGAATTAGTTCTGCCATTTAGCGCCCTGAGTCCAAACTCCATGGTCAATGATTTAACCTGAATGGCAACCGACGTCCACCTTTTGATGGGTGGAATTGACAGGGCGGGGATAGACCAGGCTTGATCTTCCTCGCGGGTGGACCTGAGATCGTCCCAGTCAAGGGGTTCGAATGTGACGTTGAAGTCCCCAGCCACAATGGTTTTATGATGGCGGGGATAATTTTGTAAGAGGGCTACGAGGGCGCTGAGGGTTTTGGAGACTTGACCCCCCCTGACCCCTCGAGCGTAGATATTAAAGATGTTCACCACAGAGTCAGGCCCAAAGGATAGACGAAGGCCTAACAGGTCGGGAGAGGCGGTAGGTAGCTGTGATATATGGCAGCTAAGCGATGTTATGATCCAGATGGTCAGACCCCCTGAGGGCCTGCCTCTCGTGCTGGCCACAGCGGGGATGTGGAAATTTGAGTAGCCTGTTCGGAAGAGTGGGTCGAGTGACCATGTTTCCTGTAGGAGACATATGTCATGTTCGTCAATAAATGAGGAGAAGGATGGAAGGGGAAGAATAGATTTCAGACCTGCCACGTTCCATGAGACAAGTCGTACCCCAGATTGTGACTGAGTTGTCCTGCCTAAATGCCCGGGGTTTGTGAAGTTGGCTGTCGGGGGTTGGTTTGGCAGATGTGGCTGAGGGAGCAGAGATGGGTTGATACCAATGTTTGCCCGTGAGGCTTGTGGTGGTTGGTGTTGTTCCTCTGTTGGAACAGGCCTGGTCCTGATCAAGGAGATGCTTGCCGGCCTAGACAGCAGCTCTAGGTTTGGTGGGCAATGTGCCTGCAAGACGGGTGGAGCATCGTTGTCATGATTGCTCGGTGAGCCGGAAATGGTCGCCGTGTCATGGGTAGGGGGGTGAATACATGGACAGACAGTGGTGGGGTAAAAGGAGGATCTGGGGGTGATAGATGTTGGAAGGTTGCAAGGTCAAGTTTCAGGAGACCCAGCGGCTACAGGAGGAACAGTATTTGGGCTTCAGGGAGGAACTCAGATCCATCAATTCCACCCTGGGCACCATCGTAGAGGTGCTGAAGGAAGTCCTCAACACCAGGAGGGACTCTGTGGCACTACAAGGGGCCCCTGACACTAGCCTGGACGATGAACTGCCCACCACCTCCGCCGGCACTAGTGGACAGGAGGCAAGGCCACAGGACCACCACACCAGCACCCCACCCCCTGCAGAGGGAGAACCACCCCGCAAATGGTCCCTGAGATCCAGGACTAAGACAGAGAACAATGCCAAGACCCCCGCCAAGAAATGAGACCAACCTGATTGTCATCCTTCTGTCCCACCTTGTCAGCCTGTCCATCCTCAAACTGCCCCAGCTCCACTTCCTATGCCCATTTGGGCAATGCACCTGTGAGACTAATAGACTGGACTCTGCCATGGACAGTCCTCCACCATCACCCCTCATCATTTTACAACCCCCCTCCAATATTGAGGACTTAAATAAACACCCTAAAAGCACAAAACAATCTGGAGTCTGTCTGTGATTTTGAAATAGTGTTTTAGCAATTACAGTGTCAAAATGCTCTTTCAATTGTAATGTCAATATACCTATGTCACACAGCTCTAGTCCATGAGGAAACAAAGCAGATGTCACACAGTGGAACCCACATCTGTGAAATCGTAAGGGAAAGTGACAGTGACCATACACTGGGTGAAAAGGACAGACAGTAGAGAGGTAGTTGTTTTAAAGTACATGTAGTAGGCAGGTTTGTATTCTTACCTGTGTCTCACTGGAAGTATTGCAGGATCACCAAGCTCCTGTTGTCGATGTCCTCTTCTTCTGCTTCCTCGTCTTCACTGTCTACAGGCTTCACAGCTGCCACAACACCTCCATCTGGACCATCCTCCTACAGAGAAGGCACCTGTTGTCGCAAAGCTACGTTGTGAAGCATACAGCAGGCCACGATGATCTGGCACACCTTCTTTGGTGAGTAGAATAGGGATCCACCTTTCATATGGAGGCACCTGAATCTAGCCTTCAGGAGGCCGAAGGTCCGCTCTATAATCCTCCGAGTTCACCAGTGGTCCTCATTGTAGCGTTCCTCTGCCCTTGCCCTGGGATTCCTCACTGGGGTCAGTAGCCATGACATGTTGGGGTAACCAGAGTCACCTGCAAATGGCGAGGGACAACACTAACCTGTAGGGATATCCCCAGACAACCATTCCCACTGACTTGCTTCCAGGTGCTCACCTAATAGCCACACATGGTGCCTCTGAAGTTGACCCATCACATAAGGGATGCTGCTATTCCGCAGGATGTAAGCGTCATGCACTGAGCCAGGGAATTTGGCATTCACATGGGAGATGTACTGGTCTGCCAAACACACCATATGCACATTCATCAAATGATAACTCTTTCGGTTTCTTTACACCTGTTCACTCATGTGGGGGGTACCAAAGCCACATGTGTCCCATCAATGGCACCTATGATGTTGTGGATATGTCCCAGGGCATAGAAATCCCCTTTCACTGTAGGCAAATCTCCCACCTGAGGGAAAACGATGTAGCTCTGCATGTGTTTCAGCAGGGCAGACAACACTCTGGACAACACATTGGAAAACAAAGGCTGGGACAGCCCTGATGCTATGGGCACTATTGTTTGAAATGACCCACATGCAAGGAAATGGATTACTGACAGCACCTGCACTAGAGAGGGGGGATCCCTGTGGGATGGCGGATAGCTGACATCAGGTCCGGCTCCAACTGGGCACACGGTTCCAGGATTGTGGCACGATCAAGCCTGTAGATGATGATCACATGTCTTTCCTCCATTGTCGACAGGTCCACCAGCAGTCTGTACCTATGAAGGACAACAGCGAGCACAGAGTCAACCAATTCTGAGATACGTACCCACAGCTTACATAGAACATGATTCATAATCTGAAATTTGCATGTATGAGTTTTGAGGCAAGGCCTAGGTATGTGTGACGCAGTTCAAAATTAAGACATGTGGCCCCCTGAAATGGCGGCTGCCTGACCTGTAAAGTGGGATAATGGGATGTGAGGTAACTGCGCTGGCGTTGTATACCATTGCGGTAGGCGGTTGAAGACCGCAACGCAATTCTGCATTGGTTAACATTGGACCCTATGGGTCCCAGGTGCCAATGACAATGTTCGCCGGCGCTGACGGTACGCACCGCCGCGGACGTGACCACCATTTTCTATCTGTTCAATCACTCGATACCTGATCTTTGACAGGAGAGGACCTACACTGCAAGTGCTGCTGTGACCTCAGCCTGGAAGAGAAAATGGCTCGTGTGTCTGGGGAAAGGACCCCTGCCTTCACCACGGAGGAGTTGGAGAAACTCATGGATGGGGTCCTCCCCCAGTACATGCTACTCTACGGTCCTCCAGACAAACAGGTAAGTACACTGGGAGCATGCTGTATGGGCTATGTCTGTGTGGAGTGGGGTGGATGAAAGATGGGGGGGGGGAGATTGAGGTGTGCATGAAACGACAGTGAGTGCATGTGCCACATGGCAAGGGTAGGGATCGGGGCCAATGACTGTGACGGTGCAGTTGGTAATAACTTCTCTTTTTCCCCTGTACAATCAATGTAGGTCAGCGCCCACCAGAAGAAGGACATCTGGCGTGCCATCGCCAAGGACGACCGGACCCTGGGGGTCTATCACAGACGGAGTACCCACTGCCGTAAGAGATGGGAGGACATTCGCCGATGGAGCAAGAAGTCGGCGGAGGCCCAGCTGGGGATGGCCTCCCAACGTGGGAGGGGTGCCCGTCGCACCATGACCCCCGATGTTCAGGATCCTGGCGGTGAAGTACCCAGAGTTGGATGGGCGCTTGAGGGCATCACACCAGCCATAAGGGGGTGAGTACACTCTCATTCAGCTGATTCAGAGCGCAGTGGAGGTGTCTGCGTGGGGGAGGTGGGCTGTGGGTTTCCCTAGGCCAATGCAAGTGTGCTAGTTAGGTCCCCTTCTTCTGGCAGACCCTGTGGCACTCCACCCCACCTGTGTACAGTGCCAACTACACCCAGTCAGGCTCCTGTGACATCCATGTGTGCAGATGTTGGCCATAGCTTTGTAGACCATGTCCCAGGGATTGAACAGTGGACCCCAAGTGCGCGGCGTAGTGCAGGGGGCTTCTTGTCTGTCATGTCCGCCAACGGAAGCGGTAATGCATGCACTCAACATGTCTTTCTTCTGTTGTCCCCCCCTTTTTGTGGTCTCCCTGTTCTTGTATGCATTAGCATCATTAGGCGGAGGAGCAGTGGCACCAGAGCAGGAGGGAGCTGCATCCAACATGGCCCTGGAGGGCGAGACTACGGACTCGGAATTCACCAGTGGGACGGAGAGCGAGGGGAGCTCCACTGCGTGGACAGGAGCTGACACCAGTGATACGGACTCGTCCTCTGATGGGAGCTCCCTTGTGGTGGTGGCCACATCTGTGCCCCCTGCATCTACAGGTACAGCCGCCACCCCCTCTACCAGCACCACCCTCCCAGCAGCCCCTCAGCCTTTGCCCTGTGCCCGCTCACCCAGGAGGGTGGGCATCACCTTCGCCCCAGGCACCTCAGGCCCTGCCCCAGTCACCCCTGCTGCCCTCAGTGAGGAGGCCATTGACTTCCTCAGGTCCCTCACTGTTGGGCAGTCTACCATTTTGAATGCCATCCAGGGTGTAGAGAGGCAGTTGCAACAAACCAATGCATTCTTGGAGGGCATTCATGCTGGTCACGCAGCCCTTCAGCCAGCTTTTCAGACTCTGGCCTCAGCACTGATGGCAGCCATTGTCCCTGTCTCTAGCCTCCCCCTCCAACTTCCTCCACCCAGACCCACACCCCTGTACCTCAGCCTATCCCAAGCACACCATCAGACCAGCTTGCACACACCTCAACACACAAGGGAAGCTCAGGCAAACATAAGCACCACACATCCCACAGGCACTCACGCAAGCATCACACACATGCAGACACACCAACGTCCACTGCCTCCACTGTGTCCCCCTTCTCCTCGTCTCCCTCCTCCCTCCCAGTCTCGTCTCCACTCACACCTGCATGCACTACATTTACAGCCACTACTTCCATCACCAGCACACACACCACCACGCCCGCTCACATGCAGTCACCACCCCCACTACCATTCACACATCCCCTGTGTCCTCTCCCAGTGTGTCTGTGATGCCATCTCCCAAGATACACATACGCAGGCACACACCCACCCAACAGCCATTCACCTCACCACAGCCTCCAGCGCATGCACCTTCACCCAAAGTCACCAAATGTAC